>NC_133618.1:96490146-97162646 GCF_048593235.1 Sminthopsis crassicaudata
ACTGGCCTGGAATATAACCTCTTTATATTTTAAGCCACTATGGAGGGTTAAAATCCCTTTTTTCTTTTCAGTGACTTAAGACTCCTTTTTTTCTTCTTCTTTATTAAAAGTGTTTATTTTGAACATTCATTTAAAAAAAACTTTAAGTTCCAATTTGTCTTCTTTCCACCTCTCCTCCCCATTTTGAAGGCAAGAAATATGCTATTAATTATACCTGTGAAATCATGCAAAACACATTTCCATATTAGTCATGTTGCAAAAAAACCCCAAAAAAACAAAATAAAGAAAATAGGAAAAAATATGCTACACTCTGAATTCAGACTCCAACTTTTTTTTCTATGGAAGTGAAAGCCATTTTTCATCATAAATCCTTTGGAATTGTCTTGGAGCACTTAGGTAGGTCAGAAGATATAAACCATTCATTCACAGTTGACCATCATACAATATTGCTGTTACTATATACAAGTTCTCTTGTTCTGCTAATTTTATTTTTTATCAGTTCATTTAAGTTTTTCCATGTTTTTCTTAAACTATCCTTTTTTGTCATTTTTTGGTAGCTTACTAGCATTCCATCATAATTATATACTACAATTTGTTTAGCCATACCACAATTGATGGGCATACTCTCAATTTTCAAATTTTTTTTTTTGCCATCACAAAAAGAACTGCTAACCTTTTCATTAAAAAAAAAAAAAGTCTTTGGAACAGAGAGTTAACAGTGGCTGAGTCCAACAGTATGCACAGTTTTATAATCCTGGGCATAATTCCAAATTGCTTTCCAGAGTGGTTGAATTAGTTCACAACACAACCAACAATGCATTAGAATTCCAATTTTTCCACATTTTTCTTTCATATTAGCCAGTCTAAGTGGCACCTCAGAGTTGTTTTAATTTGCATTTTTCTAATCAATAATGATTTAGAGTGTTTTTAAAATGTAGCTTTGATTTCTTTTTTTAAACAGTATTTATTTTTCTCCAAAATACATGTCAAGACAATTTTAAGCATTCATTTAGCAAGATTTTGAGTTGCAATGTTTCTTCCTCCTTCCTTCCCTTTCCCTCTTCAAAAATATGGTAGGCATTTTGATATAGGGTATGCTTATGCTATCATGTAAAACATATTTCCATATTAGTTACAGTTGTGAAAGCAAAAAGAGATCAAAAGGAAATAAAATCACAAAAAAGAATAAAGTAAGTTTTAAAAAAACATACTTTGATCTGTATTCAGAGTCCATTAGTTCTTTATCTGGATGTATAAAACATTTAAAAATTTTTTTCAACAGTATTTTATTTTTCCAAATACATGTAATACATTTTTACAAGATGTTGTGTTCCAATTTTTTCTTCCTTGTTCTTTTACTTCTCCCATTCCCCAAGACAGCAAACATTCTGATATGAGTTAAAAATGTGCAATTCTTTTAAACATATTTCCATATTTGTCATGGTGTGCAAGAAAAATCAGACCAAAAGGGGGAAAAACATAAGAAAGAAAACAAGCAAATAGGTGAAAACTCTATTCTTTGATCCATATTCAATATTCATAGTTCTCTCTCTGGGCATGGATGCAATTTTTCATCCCAAGTCTATTGAAATTGCCTTGACTTACCACATTGTTGAGAAGAGACAAGACCATCACAGTTGATCATCATATAATTCTTTGTTATTATGTACAATGTTCTTTTGGTTCTGCTCACTTCACTCAATATCAATTCAAATAAGTCTTTTTAGGCTTTTCTAAAATCTATAGCTTTGATTTCTTCACATGAAAACTGCCTGTTCATATCCTTCATCCTTTATTAGTTGGGGAATAATTTTAATTCTTATAAATTTTAACCAATTTGCTACATATTTGAGAAATGAGGTTTTATCAGAGAAATTTACTATAAACCTTTTTCCACCTTCCTGCTTTCCTTTTAACATTGGCTGAATTGATTTTGCTTATGCAAAAGTTTTTATTTAATATAATTAAAATTATTCATTTTACCTGCCATAATCCTCTCTACCTCTTGTTTGATTACGGTTTATACGTCAATCTGACATTTAAAATTTTCCCTGCTTACCTAATTTGCTTATAATATCACTTTTTATGTCTACATCATGTGTCAATTTTGACCTTATCTTGGTATATGGGGTAAGATATTGGTGTATATCTAATTTCTGCCAAATTGCTTTTCAGTAATTCCAGCAATTTTTGTTAAATAGTGAATTCTTGTTCCCCCAAAATTGATTGAGTCTTTTGGTTTAATCAAACATTAGATTACTGGGTAATCTAATAGTCATTTACTCAAATCTTCTTTTCAAGAAATTGCTTCCTTAGTAAACTGTTCATTTTTCAAATTAATTTCTCTCTCTCTCTTATGTCTTGTCAACAGTGGACAACAGTGAGGAAAACATAGTTATATCTCTATCTTCAGTTTCATATCCAGTTTTTCATAGTTATTGGAAATAATTTTTATATTCCTTCTGGCAATGTTATTTGCATTTATGTGAATTACTAAAGGTGGTAGTTGTTATTCATTTTAATAAGTCTTGAGAGGGTCTTTGTTATGTCAAATATACATTTCTCCAGGGAAGACAGTGGACTTCTCTACTGTTGTTGCCAACTTGACAGATTTTTTTTTACTCTCTAAAATCCTGATAAATTCAAGTCTCTTCTTCACTTCAGATTCCTTTTTTTCCTCATTGCAGTGTCACTTCTATTTCCTTTAGCTTTATTCTCATTGTCTTTAACAGCCTAGAGTTTGAAGAGACAATCTTAAAGTCACTTCACTTCTCCTGGAGGAAGTATAACACAAGTAATAGTTATTTTATTGTGGCAGAAATATAAAGAACAGAATACTGAATATAAATCACTTCATAATTTCTCCCATTTTCCATAATTGAGGTTTTTAGCTTTGTTTTTTTGAACTACTTGTTAGTATTTACATCTAAGCACCTAGAATACAAAACAAAAGAAAACAAACTTTAAACCAATTATCACCTCTTAATAACTTGACAACCCCAATCAACTTTCTTTCTTTAGTCTCAACAATTAAACAACCATACCTACCTTCCCATCAGCTCTGAACCAACCTTCTGTTTTATCTATTTGCCCTACCTCACCAATTTTACTCTTTTATTTCCCTCATTCCCCAAGACAGCAAACAATCGGATATGAGTTAAAAATGTGCAATTCTTTTAAACATATTTCCATATTTGTCATTTTGTGCAAGAAAAATCAGACCAAAAGGGGGAAAAACACAAGAAAGAAAACAAGCAAATAAACAAACAAATAGGTGAAAACACTATTCTTTAATCCATATTCAGTGTTCATAGTTCTCTCTCTGGAGATAGATGCAATTTTTCATCCCAAGTCTATTGAAATTTGTTTTACTTTTTGAATGTTTCATTTACTTTTTCTTATTTATCTTACCTTTTTTCCTTTTAAATTATCAGCTATCTTTTTGTATATCCTTCTTGAATCTTTTCAGGTTTTATCTATTAATCTTCCTTAATCATTCTTAATTCTCCTTAATGCTTTTATATTCTTAATTATTCTTTTCCTTCTCTTTTAACTTAGAAATAGAATGTCCTTCAGTATTGAGAGTTGGAGATTATTCTCTTTCAATTTTTAAAAAAATTATTTCCAACTTTCCCTCCTCAAAGACAATCTCAGGCTGTAATGCTGGAGAAACTGAGTCAAAACAGAGATTAGAGAATATTTAATAATTTATTTAAAAGGGAGAGATTTACTGGGACCAAATGGATCCATGGTTTAGTCCCAGAGCTGAATGAGACTAATCTCTCTAAGAATCCAGCAAACAATGAGAGTTCTCAATGACAAATATACACCTGGCTCAGACTCAGGGGGTAGACTAAGGCAGGGGCAGAGTCAGGGTGCTGAGAGCAGGAACAGGACTCTGACAGGGTGTGGTGAGCCACTGAAGACAGGGATGACATAATAGGGGGAGGCACCTTGGAGATGGGGAGAGGTATTCTGATATTCTAAAATATAAGAACTTTTATCCGTATCAAATATTCTGATAAAGAGGGAGGGGAGGTTTTGCAGGATTGAGCAGATTAGGGAAACTGAGTCAGGACAATAAAAGAGAACTGTGGCATAACAAGACTTATATCCTTACTCCAGATCTCTCCAAGCTACTTTGTACCTAATTTTCTTTTCTTGCTTTTCCAACAAAAGTATTCTTCTTTTCTCCTTTAGAAGCCAGGAATAGGAGTCTGCAAATAAAAGAAAGCACAAGGAAGTAAGGAAATAAGAGCTAACCCATCAAGGTCTGGCTAAATTCTGGGTCATCCTTGATTCACCAGACTACTTAGAAAGGCACTGTGACTGAAATGCTGATTTTCATTGTAAACCTTTAGATTTTCTCAATGCTTGATCTGCTGGGTTGATTCTGATCCATAACTATACTTCCAGAACTGATTGGATCCATTCCACTACACCAAAACTTTTTAAACTTTGGGTCATAACCCAACATGGGGTCATGTAACTGAAAGTGGGAGGTCACAAATTATGTTTTATTATCAGTAAAAGTTTAAGAAGCTTTGATGTAGTGGAAAGAGTATTGGATTTGAAGTTGAAAGGACCTGGTTTCAAATCCTGATTTTGCTATTTGTGATCTATGGACAAATTATTTAAATTTTCTGTACTAAAGTTCATCTGTAAAATGAGAGGGTTGGGTCAGATGACCTCTAAGGTGACCTTCAGCTTTAAAGCTATGATATTGGGAGTAAGATTTCTCCTTTTACCTGATTCAACAAAAGAGTAAATTCTTTGGAAGTATCTGAAATTGCTGAGTGTGTACTGCTGCTGTGGAAATGTCAAAGCCGGAGCAGCTGTTGGGAAATCCTTCAATTTAGACTTAGTATTTCCTTTACCAACTATGTGGAAATGCAGAAAAGGGCCAAGTGACTGGGGGATCTTGAAATGCCCTTGTGGGATTGCAGCCTTTTTCAAGTCTTTAACTGGATTTAGCAGAGGACATGCGTTTGCAGCGTAGCTCTGGACCCTGACCATTTTTTATCTGGGGCCTCAGTGTCCGGGACAAAATGAAGCTCTTGGGCAAGATGACTTCTAAGAGCTCTTTTAGGTTTCTAAAGCTATGATCCTATAAACTGGTCTATTCAACAACTCTAATCTCCCTTCCTGGCCAAAGCATTCTTCCCCCCAAGGCAAGGTTAGTCTTCATGGATGCTTCTGATAGAATTACATTTGTGCTCTCCATTGACGTCTCATTTTTGTTTACCAAACACTTCTTTGGTGGCTTTCTTGTTTACCAAATAAAATCCAAATTCTTTAGCTTGATAATCAAAGGCCCCCCAAATCTTCCAGCTTCTAAATTTTCAGCCTTATCTTACTTTATTTTCTTCCCTATGTCCATTATACTATTGCCAAAGCGGAGTTCTTATTATTTCACTTCTCTGTACCTTTGCTTATGCCATTCATTACTTGTGCTTAAAGTTCTTTCCTAATCTCTGCTGTTTGAAATCCTACTCACCCTACCAGTCCCAGTTAGGTATCAGGTAGCAACACCTGCAGGAAACCTTCCCTAATCTGTTCAGTTGGAAATTACTTTTCCTTCCTTGGGCCTTGGATTCAATTAAATTAAATCCAACAAATAATGATTAAATATCTTTTGAGTATAGAGCACCCTTCTAGGTATTGGAGGACATACTAAGATGATCTGGGACAAGTTCTCTATTCTCATGGAGTCTAGTAAAGGGATGTGAGACATACATAATAATTATAAAAAAGAACAATTGGGTGAGAATGTGCTAGTGTCCAGTCGGTTTTCAGTCATGATCCCATTTGGGGTGTTCTTGGCATTGCCTTTTCCAGCTCATTTAACGAAAGAGGAAACTGAGTTAAATGTCTTGCCAGGGTCACAGAGCTGGTAGGTGTCTAAGGCAGATTTGAACTCAGGAAGATGAGTTTTCTTGACTCTAGGCTTGGCAGTCTGTTCACTGCACAACCTAGCTGCCCCTATAGTGAGAATAGAGAATGGCTAAAGAAAATGCCAATGTAATGTAATGGAATAGTATTGTTCAGGACATTACCCTTCCTTCTTCAGTGAGTTCAGTGCCTGGCTTTTATAAGCTTTCTTTTGGTCCCAACTCCATCCCTCATTCTAAACTTCATCCTAAAGTCTGAATCACCATGTTTTATTACTCTCTCTTTCCTTCTGTTTTATGACCACTAAGCTTGTTCTTCCTCCTTGTTGACCAACAATTTCTCCATTCCTAGGTTCTTTGCCAGGCTGTCACCCCTAGAAATGGCTTCCTCTCCTGGTGTGCCCATCTTAATTACTTGGTAGCTCATTCCAACCTTATACCTGTGGTGTCAAGCTCAAGTAGAAACAAGCACCACTAAACTGTACACCCAAGAATCCACATAATTGACTTAATTTTAAAATGTAATACTATCTGTTGTTTAATTTTTATATATTTGTTAAATATTTCTCAATTACATTTTAATTTTATCTGGCCTGCACTTGGCATTTTTCCAGTGGATTTCATGTTCGACACTTTTGCTCCATATTCTCTATCCCAAAATTCGTTGCCCTCTTAATTTACTACCAGTCTTGCCTTGCTAATCTCCAGCCTTGAATTAGTCTCACCATCTACCACCTAGCACATTTGCTCCTATTTGAATGAATAGAGTTGGAAAAGGTAATGAAATCAGGCTAATTGAATTCACTAATAATTTGTTCCATAATCTCACCTGAGTCTCACTATAGGAAGGTAATTCTCTCTAAGCCTCCTCATTTCTACTTTCAGAGAATCTCATCTATGTTCCCTTCTTCCCACTCAGACAGCTGCCACCCTGAAGTCTAGATATTGCTGATCTTGTTGATCTCTCTGCTTAAATTCTTTCCCTGTTTTCATTCATCCTCCATTCAACTGCCAATATAACTTTTCTAAAAAGCAAGTCTGAATACATGACCTTTTCTATTCAATAAACCCCAATTGCTTCCTATTACCTCTAGGATCAAATACAAAATCCTCAGTTTGGTTCTTAAAACCTTTATAACTTGACCTCTTCCTACCTTTTTAGTCTTCTTAAAGTATATTTCCCTCCATATCCTAGATGATCCAGTTATACTCTCTAGCTTTTTTGCTCTTACTCTCCCATAACACTCCAAATTTGGGCTCCATCTCTTTTCACTGGTTGTCCCCTGTGCCTACAATGCCTTCTTACCTTCACCATTTGGCTTCCCTGGCTTTCTTCAAGTCTCAGTTCACATCCCACCTTCTGCAGGAGATCCTTTTCCTAAAGAAAATGAGGTTTTCTCTGAGGTTACTTTTTTTTTTGACATTGTAGATATTTTATATTTATCTGGTTATTTGTATTTCGTCTCCTCTTTAAGGACAGTAGCCCTGTTTTTGCTTTTCTTTGTATTTTCAGTGTTTAACACATGTGTCTGGAACATAGCTGGTGCTTAATAAATGTTAATTTGATTGTCTGGTGGTAAGAAGTGCTGAACATTAGAAAATCAGAGAAATATGAGGTTATTAGAATTGATACAGAGAAGTAAACAAAACCAAGAAAAAATATAATGGAAACTAACAGATCACTAAAGAAAGTTGGACAAGATGCAATATAAAAACCAATGCATCCATGACCCTGTGATCTATGAAGGTCTTGGAGAAGAGATAATGAAAAATATTTCCTAACCTCACAGCAGTGAGGTAGAGACTTACTTCTGGGATAGAATTTTGTGTACATTATTATAGATGTGCTTTTTGTATTGAGTGGTTTGAAATGATTTTTCTTTATCATCAGGGAAAGCTCAGTCTGAAGAAATGAATGGGAAATGGCTGTTATGTGAAGAATTATATTATCAATAAAATATATTTCTTCCAAAAGAAAACTTGAAGAATATTTTAAAAATACAGTAATAGTTACATAGGAGAGGGACAAAATGGTATGTGAAATGCAAGTGAGGAAAAACTGAGAAATCAGCTGAGTTCACCAGAAGTATCACTTTATCTGGGCTTTAAACAATGAGTAGGAATTCATTAGGCAAAGTGCATTCTAGTTATAGGGAAGAGCTTGAGCAAAGGTATGTAGGTGGGAAAGCCTCGTATATTCAAGGGAGAGTGACTATTCCAGTTTGAATAGAGCATGGAGGGGAGAAAAATGAGATTAGGCTGCAAAGGCAGAATGACACTAGATTTCAAAGGGCTTTGAATGCAAGGCAGTGAGTTTGAACTTTATGCAGTAGGCGATGGAAAACCACTGAAGTGTTTTGGGCAGAGGAGACTATATTCATTCATAAGGAAGATTAGTCTGGGAGTGAAATGAAGGAGGTTAAGAACTGGGAACAGAGAAGGGGCAGGGAGATTGTTCAGGAAGCTATTATGATAGCCTCGGCAGGTGGTAATGAAGGCCTTCGTTGAGGTGATGGAAGTGGAAACAGGAAGGGACAAATAGATTTTGCAGAGACAGAAGCAATAAGTCTTGGCGGCTGATTAGATGTGGGAGGTAAAGGAAAGGGAAGGATCAAAGATAATGCTAATGTTTCAAACAGGGGAAGTCGGAATGAATGGTACTGCCGCTGACTGAAACAGTGATGTCTGAAGAAGGAGCAGGGCTTTGGAGGAAAATAGCAAGTGTTCAGTTTTGGACATGGTGAGCTCAAGGTGCTGGTGGGACCCTCAGGTGGGAGGAGGGGAAGGAGGAAATGAGCATTTCTAGGGTGCCTACTATGTGCTAGGCTCGTCTACAAATCTTATTTCATTTGATCCTCCAAGAACCCTGCAGGATAGATGCTGCTATTATTCCTATTTTAGATTTGGAGAAATCGGGACAAACAGAGCTTAAATAATTTGCGACTCAAGTAATAACTAGAGAAGGCTGGTTTGTATCTATCTGCTATGGCATCAGGTGAAAGAGTTCTGTAGGCAACTGGATTTGAATCTGGAACTGAAGAGGAGAAAGAGAGAGAGATAGACAACAGATAGAGAAAGAAAAAGAAAGAAGCAGAGATAGAGATAAAGAAAGAGACACAGAGACAGACAGAGACAGAGAGACAGATAGACACAGAGAAAGAGACAAAGAGACACAAAGACAGAGAGATAGAAACAGAGAGAGACACACAAATAGAAATAGAGACAGTCAGAGACACACAGAGACAGACAGATACAGAGCCAGAATCAGACAGAGATACAGAGACAGAGAGAGAGATAAAAAGACTGAGAAGAGACAGTCAGAGAGAGAGTCAAGCAGAGACATACAGAGAGAGAGAGACAAAGGGACAGAGATAAACAGAGAGAAAGACAGAGAAGAGAAAGACAGACAGAAACAGACACAAGGAAATTGGAAATTATCTATCAATAGAGAAAGCATCAGGAGAGAAGAGAGCCAAGTGAAGAGCCCTTTTAGTTGTCCAAAAGAACATGGAGAATAGACAAAGGAGACAGAAGGAAGAGTTATAGAAATAAAGGAGAAGAGCTGAGGGAATTATGTAATACTTTCTCTCTTGTGCTTTTATTCTTCATTTGGCATTACAGTTACCATATAATCATGCTATATTTGTGTCCAGACCAAATGGTTGTTGAATGAATGAATGATGCAGCTAAGGAGCTAGTTTAAAATCTAGCCAGTAAAGGCCCTGAGAAAGGTCAGGAGGATGGTATTTGCAGGGAGCTATAGCACTCCATAATGTTCTCGGAAACTTAGTTCCTAACATAAAGCTCTCTTTCCCCATTACGGCAATAGTGGAAACCCTACAAGTTTCATCCTTTTTTCTATGACATTTTTAGAGGCCTATATTATGAATTTATATGATGTAATTTGCAGGGTACTCCCCTCAGCCCACCTCTTGCCTTTGTCTAACTCAATCCTAGCTATCTTTTAAGACCAAGTTCAAATGCCATCTTTTCTAGGAAACCTTCACTGTTACCAGAGGTGATCTCTCCCTCCTCTGAATTGTTTGTACCTCTTTTATGCACCTATCACATTCTACTTGTATTGTGATCACCTATATATTTAATCTAAGCTACAAGTTCTTTGAGGGAATTGACTGTGTCTGTGCATCACTGTAACTCACCTAAAACCTGCAGGGTGTTTTGTATATTGTAAATGCATAGAAATTAGGGATCTGGCTATACCTGTGATTACATGGGTATGGAGAACTCCCCAGGGAAGTACTACCTGTTCCAGTGTGTGTCGGCTTTAACTTACAGCCATATTTGCCTAAAGCATTGAGGGTTCAGTGACTTGTGCAAGGTTTCACAGACAGTATTTGTCAGAGTGGAACTTGAACTCCGGTCTCCCTGGCTTAGAACCCAGCTCTCTAGTCATTATACCACCCAGTCTCTTAGCTTATTAAATTGATAGGCTTCAGCCTTGAGATAGGCTATACCTTAACCTGGAAGCTTAGGGTTAATCACAAACAAGTATTTATGAGACTATACCATAAGAGGTGCTCATAGGGAAAGTGGACACTAGAAGGAGGTGAAAGATGGAACACTCCTTAAAGACAAACCTCACATATCTTATTTCACTTTAAATTTTAAATCCCTTTTACTTACCTTATTTCATCAGTTCCTTATAATATCTGATGATATGACAGAAAATGTTATATTTAGATAGGAAAATGAAGACCAAAGAATAATTGTTCTAAGGACAATAACTAACTAACTTAGGTGAGCTAGGAGTCAGGTTTCTGGGCTTCTGTTTTAATAGTGTTTTCATTATGGTACACTATCTCCAGGTGGAAGGTCACATCTACCACTGGCTGATCTCAATGGCAATAAGAGATTTCTGGGTGTAAGCTCCAGTGGGACGGGCTGGAGACCTAAGTCAGGAGTCTGGGATTGTATTCTTGACTTGGGCTAAAATATGTAAGATATTCTCCTTGGCCAGCTCATAGCAATAGTTCTAGCTTGAGTTCTCGTCTCTGGAAAACAATAAGACTCTTTTTACATTCTTTCTTCAGGTGATCCAGGGACTCATTTACTCAGGCAGCATTAGGAGTTACCAAAAAAAAAACCACAAAAAAAACAAAAAAACAAAACCCAGAATATTACCGAGTTCTTGGGAGAGACAGGAAAACTGAAGCAATATTAAATTGGTCTCCTCTCCCTGTTGGTGGAAATGATCTGTCGTTATAACCACTTGTGAAAGGAATTTGCTGTGATAGAAGAGCAGCAATCAATTTCTGGAAAAGCCACTCTATGAGCAGGGGCCAGGTAAATGGAGCAGAAAAGACAAGCTGAGGAAACTGGCTGAGTTGGTAATCAGAACCTGATCAGCCTTTGGGCTCCGGTTCTGGCAGTCCCTCCATTCCACAAGGGAAGGGAGAGTTAGAAGCTTCTCTCAGGTGAGGTACATAAGCTTCAGGGGAGGTGTAACAAGGGAGGAGGGAAAGGTGGTAGTTAGTGTTGGCTAGTAGGAGAAATTGTTATGATGGGGATGATGATACCCACCACTGAAACCTTTAGAAGGACTGGGTGCAGATGCTAATCCACAACAGCTGGGCTTTGAAAAGCAGGAAATGGTAGGCAACCCAAGGAATGGAACTGGAGCAAGGAGAGTCTGTCTATCCAATGATCAGAACCAGAGAGAGCTCCTGGAAGGGTAAAAGGTTGGAGGGATGAGAAAGGAATCTTTAGAAAGCAGAAAGAGCAGGGATTTTCTTCTCTGGACCGAAGGTGAGAGTAGGACTTCCTAGGATCCAAAGCCACAGGACCCTCCAAGGGAGAAGAAGGAGTCACTGTAAGGTTAGAGCAAGATGACCCAAAGCCTAGGGAAAGACTCTAGGGGAGGTGCCACAGAGGGAAAAGTCTTCCCTCACATATATCCAAATGATATGACTGAGAAGCAGGTTCTGGAAGGGATTGAGAATTCCACTATAGCCCGGTCAGAGCCAGAGAGATAAGAGTGAATCAAGTCTGACTTTGGAGAGAAAAACCCTAAAACTTCCCCTGTATGGAATTTAGGTACAGAGTAGAGGATCAAAAAATGTTTCTGGGATTGTATACAGCAATAGTAATATTGCATGATGATCAATTGTGAATGATCCAAAACAATTCTGAAAGACTTATAATGAAAAAATTTATCCATCTCCATAGAAAGGACTGATGGAATTCTGAATACAGATTGAAACTTTTTTTTAACTTTATTTTTCTGGGGTATTTTTGTCTGTGTTTTCTTTCACAACATGATTAATATGGAAATATATTTTTCATGACTGCACATGGATAATCTTTATAAAATTATTTGCCTTCTCAATGAAGGGGGAAGGAGGGAGATACCTTGGAACTCAAAACTTTAAAATTAATTTTAAAAATGGTTTTTAACACACAATTGGAAAAAATATTAAAAGCAACCCCAAAATGTACATTTATAAGCAAATGAAAAGCATAATTAAATGTGATTTCAGTGCAAGAATTGTGGGGACCACTAACAAAATGTTAATTAATGAGTAAGATATGATTCTTAGGGGTTTACAACTAGTGGAGGAGTTCAATAGATAATAAGCTAATTATATGATGGTGTATTGAATAACAACTAGGGTAGATTTGGACACCTGAACTTTCAAACTCTGAAAGGAAATTGTAAGACCAAGAGCTAAAGATAAAGACAAGGTACATTCAAGATGTGCAATACAACCTGCACAAAAAAACTATGGTGGTGAGAGATAGTGTGCTGTATGAGGAGCAAGTAGATCAGTCAGCAGGGGTCAAAGGACAAAAGAAATTTGGAACCAGAAAACCTGATCCAGGATAGAGAAGCATCTTCTGGGGATTAGCACTGGCAGGAAATCTGTGTGAATCCAATAGAGCTGCCCAAACCTGTTCCCTCTATAATTTTGCTGTAGTTGTGGGCTCATGGACATAATCTATTGGAACTCAATGAAAATCCTGGGTCTTGTGCTCAGTTTATTCAATATTAGAGAGAAACAGTGTATTGCAAATCTGATGATATTAGTCCTTATTTCTCAGTCTTAACTTTAACTTTGCATTTGAGCCTTGAAAGCAATCATTTGAATTAGGCATTTAATTCTTGATCAATTAATTATATTTTTAAGCATCTGGAGAAAGAATTTTTCTCTTAAAAGCAAACAGCTAACCATGGAGTTACTTGAATGCTCTCATTTCTACTATGCGAGTCTACAACCACATTTGGGCCAGAGCAGCCCAGGTCCTGCCATTCAGCATCTTACACATCTCTCCTTCCCATTAGGCAAGGAGACAAACATTGCTGCAAACCTGTACTTTTCCACTGGCTGCTCAATACTGTTGTTTGTCTCGTTTTAGAAAAACCAGATGGCTTCAGTGGTGTTTACTCCAGGAAACATTTTGAGCATTCAATAATAAACCCAAAAGGAAATCCTTGATTTCCTTTCTCCCTTCGAGCTAGTTACCACATCAGTGCCCGACAAGGATGTCACTGGGGATCAGCCCAGTGTCACAGTTCAGAATTGTTGTAAATCTGTTCAAGATGCCTTCTTGCATTTGAGCTTGGGCTTGTCAGTTGTAAGAAGGAAGCTTAGAGGAGGACTGATTTCTCTCTGAAAACCAAAGCTTTGGGCAATGATTCCCTGACCTGGTGACATCTGGAAGCCTTGCTTTTCAGCAAAATGCTGAGTAATTCTTATTTCCTATGGTAGAAGACAGGGCTGACAGGGGATAAGGAAAACAAATGAATCCCTCTGGTATTTGTTTTGTACAAATTACACGATGGGAATATGTCTTTATTGGATCAAATTCATCAAATTAAGGAAATTTGCATAAAACTCTTTCTCCCTGCTTTTTTCTCCTTCCCTTTTCTCTACCCTTCCAATGTCATTCAATTTTAGTTTAGTTGTCATAAGGAATAGAAAATAAGGGAGGGGCTGAGTCTCTTGTCCTGGTAATATTTAAGGAAAAGAATGGAATAGAATGCTTTCTTTTCTAATGTAGCCTGTGTGTGATTGTCTGGGTGTAACTTCTTCAGACTCAAGAGACTGGACAGCTGAATTCAGAAGGCTACTTTCCAAGGTTCTGACTCTATTGTTTTGTTTCTAACAGTGTAATGATGATGATGGTGATGATACAGGCTAGCAAAGCTTTGTGCATATATTATCTTCTGTGATCCTCACAATAACCTTGAGGTTAGGTGCTGTTATTGTCTTCATTTTGTAGATAAAGATAGGAAGAGAAATAGAGACAGGGACAGAGAGAGACAGAGAGAGAAAAAAAGAGACAGAGATAGAGAGACAAAGAGAAAGACAGAGTCAGAGAGATAGAGATAGAGACTGAGAGACAGAGACAAAGACAAAGAGAGATAAAGACACACACAGAGACACAGAGTGAGACAGAGATAGACACAGAGAAACAGAGAGACAGACACAGAGAGATAGACACAGAGAAATAGAGAGACAGAGAGAGAGACACACAGAGAGAGAGAAACAGAAGATAGAGATAGAGACACAGACAGAGACATAGAAAGAGACAGAGACAAAGAGAGACAAGGAGAGACATACAGAGACAACAGAGATAATGAGAAGAAATGATTTGCCTCTGGGTGGTGTCTGAGACAGAAACCAAACTCAAATCTTAATGCCTTCAGTCCATCACTATTACCCACTGCACCATCTCCTTTTCCCTTCGCTTATTTCCTTTATTCATTTAACAAACACACACCGAACACCTCCAAGGTACAAAGCACTGTGTAGGTGCTTCAGAAGATACAGATGAAGGAGATGGACCTGAGGAGATTAGAGTCTAGGGGAGGGGAGGGGAAAGAAGTATCATGCTAAAGATTCAGTGCAAACCTTTCCATGTCTGGGAAAATGAATCCAATGACCTTGAAAAGCATCTCCTCTTCCTTTTCTTCCTTTTCCTCTCCTTCCCTCTTCTTCCTTCTCTCTTTCCTCCTCCCCCTCTGCCTCCTCCCTTCTTTTTCCTTTCTCCCTTCTCCCCTTTTACTTCCTCCTCTCTCTTCTGCCCTCCCTTTCCCCCCTCTTCCCCACTTCTTTCCTTGCCTCTCCTCTCCCTTATTTTCCTTCTCCCTTCTCTCCTTCCTCCCCCTTTCTTCTCTCCATATTCTTTCCCATTATGGCTTGAAAGGAAGAGTAATTCACTTTAAAAGGCAGGAGAGCCACTGCCTACAGCTTACAAACTCTTTGCTCGAATTAAACCCCTGCTTCATCCCTTCAATTGCTGGAAAAATTCCAACGGGAGGGCAATGCTCACAAACAAGCTCAATGCCCTCGTGTCATTATTCTTGACTCTTTTCCAAGTACAGTGAATGGTGAAACGGACTATGGAAAGATCAAGAGGGATAGATCTGGTTTCAATCTGACACAAGTGTCAGAGGACAGGGGCTGTAATATGGTCAGACATGGCAGCCACCAAAGCAGATGTGATCTCAATACGAATGAATAGAAATACAGTGTCTGAAAGAAACTGGGCAATAGTTCTACTGTGTTCTGTGCTGGTCTGATAATGAATGGTCTATGGATGGATCTGGAGGTCTGAAGTCAGGAAGACCTAAGTTCAAAATCCAGCCTCAGGGGTGACCCTGGGCAAGTCCCTTAACCACTATCTACCTCAATTTCCTCACTTGTAAAATGGAGATAATAATGTCATCTATCTCCTAGGGTTGTTTTTTGGGTCAAATGAAATAAGATTGGTAAAAGTGCTTAGCAGAGTACCTGACAGAGCAGTTGCTAAATAAAATCTTATTTTCTCTCTCCTCCCTCCCCTATGTTTAGTTATAGATACTGTATGGTAGGCAGCACATTGGCAACCTAGAGTATGGCCAGATGAGGGTAAGAAGGATGTTGAAAAGACTCCAAGCTATGTTGCGTGAGAATACTATAGTGTTTAAATTTAGATGAGAGCAATAATAACCATAATGAAACTTAAGAACTGTCTAATAGAAGAGCGATTTAATTTATTTTCATTTTCCCTAGAGAATGGTACAAGTCTAGTGGGTAGAAATTACAGAGGAATCTCTATCTACTCATTTTTTTTCTAATCAATAGTATTTTATTTTTCCAAATATATGTAAAAATAGTTTTCAACATTCATCCTTGTAAGACTTTCTCTTCCGGGACTTCCGGCCAAGATGGCGGCGTGGAGGCAGACAGCTGCTTGAGCTCCTCGTTTTCTCTCAGAACTTACTTCATGACAAGCCTCTGACTTAATGCTTGACCCAGAAAGAAATCCACAAATTATCACCAAGAGAAGACATCCTTGAGAGTCGCCAGAAAAGGTCTGTGTTTGTTCGGGGGAGGGTCAATCAGACTGGGCGCAGACTGAGGGCAGACAGCCAGAGCAAGACAGGCAGCTCACACAGCTCAGACCGGAGGGGGAGGGGTGTGATCTCTGCAGTTTCTGCGAAAGGGCTTTTGCCCCAGTGTGGATGCTCCGTCTTGGCAGCAAGCCAGGAGCAGCAGAGAGGGTGTAAACACCGGAGGTGAAGATTAAAACCCCAGAAAGCCAGTGTCTCTTAGAGCCCGGCCACCCCCAACCCCCACCTGGACTGACTCGGTGCGTTCTCAGAGCCTCAGAGTGCAGACTCAGTACAGTCATTGCTGTTCTGTTAGTGGCTCTCTGCTGCCCTATCCCCAGTCTGTAGAGGAAGCCCATTAATAACATCCAGCCCTATCCCCCGCAAAACAGACCAATTGTTTCTCTTGTCAGTTTGTTTTCTTTGATTCCTACTCTGACAAAATGAACAAAAAATTCAAAAGGGCTCTAACCATTGACAGCTTCTGTGTGGAGAGGGAGCAGACTTCAAATGCTGAGGAGACTAGGAACAGAATGTCCCCAGAGGAATCCCCTGGGAGGGATATAAGCTGCTCCTCAATACAAAAGAACCTCATAGAGGAAATCAAAAAGGCTCTCACAAGAGAGCTGGAAGAGAAATGGGAAAAGGAAAGGGAAGCTTGGCAAGAGAGCCAGGAGAAGTCATCCCATGCATTTAAAGACAGAGTGGATAAAGAAATCAAATCATTGAGAAACAAGATTAGGGAGCTGGGAAAGGTAAACAACTCCAAGGAAAACAGGATTAGTGAGCTGGAAAAGGTAAACAACTCCAAGGAAAACAGGATTAGAGAGCTGGAAAAAGAAATCAGCTCTCTAAAAAATAAAATGGATAAAATGGAAAAAAATTCCATAGAAGATAAAAACTCAATTGGACAATTACAAAGAGATATAAAAAAAGTGAGTGAAGAAAATACATCATTGAAAATTAGACTGGAACAAGTAGAAATGAATGACTCAAGGAGAAACCAAGAGGGAGTCAAGCAAAACCAGAGAAATGAAACAATTGAAAAGACTGTCAAGTACCTTACCAGAAAGACAACAGACCTGGAAAACAGATCCAGGAGAGACAATTTGAGAATAATCGGACTCCCTGAAAAATGGGAGGAAAAAAAGAGCTTGGACACCATTTTCGAGGAAATTATCAAAGAGAACTGCCCAGACGTTTTGGAAACAGAGTGTAAAATAGACATTGAGAAAATTCATCGATCACCTACTGAAAGGGACCCTAAAATCAAAACGCCAAGAAATATAGTGGCCAAGTTCAAGAACCATCAGACAAAGGAAAAGATATTGGAAGCTGCTAGAAAAAAACAATTCAGATATGGAGGATCCACAATAAGGATAACACAGGATCTAGCAGCGTCCACATTAAAAGAACACAGGGCCTGGAACATGATATTCCGAAAGGCTAAGGAACTTGGTATGCAGCCAAGAATAACTTACCCAGCAAGAATGAGCATCGTTTTCCAGGGAAGAAGATGGACATTTAACGAAATAAATGAATTCCATCTATTTTTGATGAAAAAACCAGACCTACATAAGAGGTTTGATCTTCAAATACAGAACTCAAGAGACTTCTAAAAAAGGTAAAAAGAAATCTTGAGAACTATACTTCTGTCAAAAAAATATATAAAGAACATATGTACAATTTGTCTTAGAAACTAGAGGTGGAAAGGAGATTATATCATAAAAAAGTATAAAGTGGTGGTACTACATCTCATGAAGAGGCAAAGGTAACCTATTATATCTGAGAGAAAGAAAGGAGGGAGATGAACATAGCGTGTATCAATAGACATATTCGATTTATGGTGAAACTTCTTCCACTTCATTGAAAAGTGAAAGGGAAGGAGTAAGCTAAGGGGAAGGGAATACAGTAATTTCGAGGAAAAGGGGTAAAATAAGGGGAGGATCTTTAAGGTGGGGGAGGGATCCTAAAAAGGGAGGGCTGTGAAAAGCAAGTGGTGTTTACCAGTTTAATACTGGATAGGAGGGTAAAAGGGAAGGAAAGGGGAAAAGCATAAGCAGGGGTTAATAGGATGGCAAGCAAAATAGAATTAGTCCTTCTAACCATAAATGTGAATGGGGCAAACTGCCTCATAAAGAGGAAGCAGTTAGCAGACTGGATTAAAAGTCAGAATCCTACTATATGTTGTTTACAGGAAACACACCTGAAACAGGATGAGACATTCAAACTAAAAGTAAAAGGGTGGAGCAGAATCTATTATGCTTCAGGCAAAACCAAAAAAGCAGGAGTAGCCATCCTCATCTCAGATCAAGCAAAAACAAAAATTGATCTAATTAAAAGAGATAAGGAAGGGCATTATATCCTGCTAAAGGGAAGCATCAATAGTGAAGCAGTATCAATATTAAACATGTATGCACCAAGTGGTGCAGCATCTAAATTCTTAAAAGAGAAATTAAGAGAGCTGCAAGAGGAAATAGATAGCAAAACTATAATAGCGGGAGATCTCAACCTTGCACTATCAGAATTAGATAAATCAAACCACAAAATAAATAAGAAAGAAGTCAAAGAGGTAAATAGAATACTAGAAAAGTTTGATATGATAGATCTTTGGCGAAAGCTAAATGGAGACAGAAAGGAATATACTTTCTTCTCAGCAGTTCATGGAACCTATACAAAAATTGATCATATACTAGGGCATAAAAATCTCAAAATCAAATGCAGTAAGGCAGAAATAGTAAATGCATCCTTTTCAGACCATAATGCAATCAAAATAACATTTAATAAAAAGCCAGGGGAAAATAGACCAAAAAATAATTGGAAACTAAATAATCTTATACTAAAGAATGACTGGGTAAAACAGCAAATCATAGACATAATTAATAACTTCACCCAAGAAAATGACAACAATGAGACATCATACCAAAATGTGTGGGATACAGCCAAAGCAGTAATTAGGGGAAGTTTTATATCTCTACAGGCCTACCTGCATAAAATAGAGAAAGAGAGGGCCAACGAATTGGGTTTACAACTAAAATTGCTAGAAAAGGAACAAATTAAAAACCCCCAGACAAACACAAAACTTGAAATTCAAAAAATAAAAGGTGAGATTAATAAAATTGAAAGTAAAAAAACTATTGAATTAATTAACAAAACTAAGAGTTGGTTTTATGAAAAAACCAACAAAATAGACAAACCCTTAGTAAACCTGATTAAAAAAAGGAAAGAGAAAAAGCAAATTGATAGTCTTGAAAATGAAAAGGGTGAACTCACCACTAATGAAGAGGAAATTAGAACAATAGTTAGGAGCTACTTTGCTCAACTTTATGCCGATAAATTCGATAACTTAAATGAAATGGAAGAATACCTTCAAAAATATAGCTTGCCCAGATTAACAGAGGAAGAAGTAAGTAGTTTAAATAGTCCCATCTCAGAAAAAGAAATAGACCAAGCTATTAACCAACTTCCTAAGAAAAAATCCCCAGGACCAGATGGATTTACAGGTGAATTCTACCAAACATTTAAAGAACAACTAACTCCAATGCTGTGTAAACTATTTGAAAAAATAGGGATTGAAGGAGTCCTACCAAATTCCTTCTATGACACAGACATGGTACTGATACCTAAACCAGGTAGATCGAAAACTGAGAAAGAAAACTATAGACCAATTTCCTTAATGAATATTGATGCTAAAATCTTAAATAAGATATTAGCAAATAGACTTCAGAAAATCATCCCCAGGATAATACACTATGACCAAGTGGGATTTATACCAGGAATGCAGGGCTGGTTTAATATTAGGAAAACTATTAGTATAATTGACCATATTAATAATCAAATTAATAAAAACCATATGATCATCTCAATAGATGCAGAAAAGGCATTTGATAAAATCCAACATCCATTCCTACTAAAAACGCTTGAGAGTATAGGAATAAATGGACTATTCCTTAAAATAATAAGGAGCATATATTTAAAACCTTCAGTAAGCATCATATGTAATGGTGATAAACTAGAACCTTTCCCTGTAAGATCAGGAGTGAAACAAGGTTGCCCACTATCACCATTACTATTCAATATAGTACTAGAAACTCTAGCCTTGGCAATAAGAGCCGAGAAAGAGATCCAAGGAATTAGAGTAGGAAATGAAGAAATCAAATTGTCACTTTTCGCAGATGACATGATGGTATACTTAGAGAACCCCAAAGACTCTGCTAAAAAGCTATTAGAAATAATTCAGAATTTTAGCAAAGTCGCAGGATACAAAATAAATCCACATAAATCCTCAGCATTTTTATACATTAACAACACAATCCAACAGCAAGAGATACAAAGAGAAATTCCATTCAAAATAACAGTCGATAGTATCAAATATTTGGGAATATATCTACCAAAGGAGAGTCAGGAATTATATGAGCAAAATTATAAAACACTTGCCACAAAAATAAAGTCAGATTTAAATAATTGGAAAGACATTCAATGTTCTTGGATAGGCCGAGCGAATATAATAAAGATGACAATACTCCCCAAACTAATCTATTTATTTAGTGCTATACAAATCAGACTCCCAAGAAACTATTTTAATGACCTAGAAAAAATAACAACAAAATTCATATGGAAGAATAAAAGGTCGAGAATTGCAAGGGAACTAATGAAAAAAAACTCAGAGGAAGGTGGTCTAAGTGTACCTGATTTAAAGCTATATTATAAAGCAACAGTCACCAAAACCATTTGGTATTGGCTAAGAAATAGACTAGTTGATCAGTGGCATAGGTTAGGTTCACAGGACAAGATAGTGAATAAAAATAGCAATCTAATCTTTGACAAACCCAAAGATCCCAAATTTTGGGATAAGAATTCATTATTTGACAAAAACTGCTGGGAAAACTGGAAATTAGTATGGCAGAAACTAGGCATGGACCCACATTTAACACCACATACTAAGATTAGATCAAAATGGGTCCAAGATTTAGGCATAAAGAACGAAATCATAAATAAATTGGAGGAACAGGGGATGGTTTACCTCTCAGACTTGTGGAGGAGGAAGGAGTTTGTGTCCAAGGGAGAACTAGAGACCATTATTGATCACAAAATAGAACATTTTGATTACACCAAATTAAAAAGTTTCTGCACAAACAAAACTAATACAAACAAGATTAGAAGGGAAGTAACAAATTGGGAAAAAAATTTTACAGTTAAAGGTTCTGATAAAGGCCTCATCTCCAAAATATACAGAGAATTGACTTTAATTTATAAGAAATCAAGCCATTCTCCAATTGATAAATGGTCAAAGGATATGAACAGACAATTTTCAGATGATGAAATTAAAACTATTTCCACTCATATGAAAGAGTGTTCCAAATCACTATTGATCAGAGAAATGCAAATTAAGACAACTCTGAGGTATCATTACACACCTGTCAGATTGGCTAAGATGACAGGAACAAATAACGATGAATGTTGGAGGGGCTGTGGGAAAACTGGGACACTGATGCATTGTTGGTGGAGTTGTGAAAGAATCCAACCATTCTGGAGAACAATCTGGAATTATGCCCAAAAAGTTATCAAAATGTGCATACCCTTTGACCCAGCCATACTACTACTGGGCTTATACCCCAAGGAAATACTAGAGAAGGGAAAGGGTCCTGTATGTGCCAAAATGTTTGTGGCAGCCCTTTTCATAGTGGCTAGAAGCTGGAAGATGAATGGATGTCCATCAATTGGAGAATGGTTGGGTAAACTATGGTATATGAATGTTATGGAATATTATTGTTCTATAAGAAATGACCAACAGGAGAAATACAGAGAGGCTTGGAGAGACTTACATCAACTGATGCTGAGTGAAACGAGCAGAACCAGAAGATCATTATACACTTCAACAATGATACTGTATGAGGATGTATTCTGATGGAAGTGGATATCTTCAACATAGAGAAGAGCTAATCCAATTCCAATTGATCATTGATGGACAGAATCAGCTACACCCAGAAAAGGAACACTGGGAAATGAGTGTAAACTGTTATTTTTACCTTCTGAATCCAATTCTTCCTGTGCAACAAAAAAATTCGGTTCTACACACATATATTGTATCTAAATTATACTGTAATATATTTAACATATATAAGACTGCTTGCCATCTGGGGGAGGGGGTTGGGGGAGGAAGGGAAAAAATCTGAATAGAAGTAAGTGTAAGGGATAATGTTGTAAAAAATTACCCATGCATATGTACTATCAAAAAATGTTATAATTATAAAATAAAATAAAAAATTAAAAAAAAAAAAAAAAAAGAAAAGGAGGGGGAAAAAAATAATAAAGTCTGCCAAAAATCAAAAAAAAAAAAAAAAAAAAAAAAAAAAAAGACTTCTCTTCCAGAGTTTTTCTCCTATCCTTTCTTACCTCCCACTCCCCCAAACAGCAAGAAGTCTGATGAAAGTTAAATATATGCAATCCTTTTAAACATATTTCCATATTTGTCATGCTGTGCAAGAAAAATCATACCAAAAGGAAAAAATCATGAGAAAGAAAAAGTAAACAAACAAAAAGATGAAAATACTATGTTTTGATCCACATTCACTTTCTGTAATTCTCTCTCTGGATGCGGATGGCATTTTCTATCCCAAGTCTGTTGGAGTTGTTTTGGATCACCACATTGCTGAGAAGAGCCAAGTCCATCACATTTGATCATCACATAATCATACAGTTACTGTGTAAGATATTTGCCTCATTCTTCTCACTTCACTCAGTATCAGTTCATGTAAGACTTTCCAGGCTTTTCTGAAATCATCCTGCTCATCATTTCTTATAGAACAATAGCATTCCATTATATTCATATGCCATAATTTATTCAGCCATTCCCTAGTTGATGGGCATCCACTCAGTCTCCAGTTTCTTGCCACTACAAAGAGGGCTGCCACAAACATTCTTGTACACACAGATCCCTTCCCCTTCTTTAAATATCTCTTGGGATATAAGTGCAGTAGTCACACTGCTGGGACAAAGGGTATGCACAGTTTGATAACTTTTTGAGCATAGTTCCAAATTGTTATCCTAATGGCTGGATCATTTCACAATTCCATCAACAGTGTATTTGTGTCCCAATTTTCTCACGTCCCCTCCAACATTAATCATTTTCTTTTCCTGTCATCTTAGCCAATTGAGAGGTATGTAGCAGTACTTCAGAGTTGTCTTATTGTATTTCTCTAATCAATATGACTATAGATGGCTCCAATTTCTTTATCTGAAAATTATCTGTTCATATCCTTTGACCATTTATCAATTGGGGAATGACTTGTATTCTTATAAATTTGATTTTGTTCTCTACATATTTTTATCTATTCAGTTTAAAGAAGAAATTCCTGTTAATGGAAGCTGTGCAAAAAAAGAAATGGTTTATTTCAGTATGGTGTGAGTTCCCTGTCAATAAAGGCATTTGAATACAGGTGAGATGATTGCTTAGTAAGGATGGTATAGAGGAGATTGATGGATCAGGTGAGGGTTAAACTAAATGATTATGAACTCCATTCCAATTCTAAGTGTGATTTTATAGAATTAAAATATTGACTGCCTTGATGAAATTCAATTCACATATTTATTAAGTGCAACTCATAATCTTTCCCCAACTTTCAATCCTGTATTATCAATTTTCTTTTGGACATCTTTTCTTAGATGGCCCATAGGCATCTTAAACTCGTGTCCAAAGAAGAACTCATTCTCCCCCTCAGCTTTTTTCCCCCCAAAATACCAAATGTCCTCTAATTTCTCTATTTCTATTAAGGTACTATAATCCTTCTAGTCATCAAAATTTGCTGTCTTAGAGTCGTTCCTTGATTTTCATTTTTCCTCAGTTCCATAAGCAGTTAGCTGTTGAATTTTGTGAATTCTATCTTCACAAAATATCTTACATCCATATCCTTCTTCCCCCCCAAGCAAGACCCTCATCACATCTTACCTGTACTTTTGCAAAAATGTGTTATTTGGTTTTCCTGAGTCTATGCTCTATCTAGTTGCCAAATTGAAATTCCTAAAACATGTCTGACCTTGTCAGCCTCCCCCCCCACTCTGCAAGAAACTTCTGTGGCTCACTGTTGTATTCCTAATGCACAAAATAGAAAATCTGTCTGTTTTATAAAACCCTTCACTATCTGGCTTTAAATCATCTCAAGTTGATTTCACATTATTCTCTCTCACACATTCTTATTTTTTTTAGAATTTTATTTTATTTTTTATTTTGAAATTAGTGCACATCGATAAGAACATTTCCATACTACAATGCATTTAATTACTGTTCCCAAAACAAGTATTGAAACTGGAGAACAGATTAATGCTGGGGTGGAGTGGTGCAGGACACACTCCCCAAGATGATGCCTTTCTAAGACTTGATTCTTGGTGGGATATAGATGGATGGAATGGGAAGCAAGGTTTGGTGGCTTCTAGATATAGTGGAATGGGTGCACTCATGTTTTTAATCAGAACAACTCAGCACCAGTGTGGAGAGTTCCAGAATTTGTCCATCAGAGAGTTATTTCAAAGATAAGCCATTACAAATTCAACCAATTTCCCAGAAGGCAATTATTTTCTTGCCTTGGAGAGAAAGGGTTTCTATATAGCAGGTGTGAGATTAATGAGATAATGGGTGAGCCAGTATTTTGAAGACTATAGAGGGCTATGCAGATGTGAAGAATTATTACTAATAAATATCTTTGGAATTGAATTTTCCTGCAAATGAAATGTGGGCCCTTCTGGTGTAAGATGGAAAGCTCCCAGAGGGAAAGAACGGCGCCTTTTGTACCTTTGTATTCTGTCAGGCCCAACCCAAGGCCTCAGAGGTGTAAGAACTTACTTAGGAAATGTTTGTTGCACTGAACCTCTAAGTCCATAGAGGTGGGCCCTGTTTTGGAAACCAAGAAGACCGTCTCTATGGCCTTTCCTAAAGACAGCTGCTTGCTTTGAGCAGGTGTGAGCTTTTCCCCCCCCTTCCCTCCTTTTTATGAGAACGTAGACTCCATTCACATGCAACTCATCAATTGAGTGGAATGTATTGCAGATGCCACTGAACTGTACACTCCAAGATTTATAGCCAACCACTCCTTCGGGCTGGTTTCCATTCACAAGTTGCTGTTCTAGCAGGTTTTATGTTGTTTCTTCTGGTGTGGGTTGGAGTTTTGCATCTGATTTCATTTGGACAGAAACATCTCTTTTTCTTGCTGTAAAATGCTAGGATTTGGAAAATTGAAATGTGAAAAATTGACTTGGAAGTTTGTGTGATTTAAAAAAGAGAGAGAATTTCTCTGTACCACAAGAAGGGTCATGGGTATAAAAAACAAATGGCCATGTTTCTGATCAGTCAATGGGATGGATGGATGGGAGAAGCAGTTTTCAGTGTGATGGTGGCTGTGATGGTAGTGGTGGTGATGGGGTTAAAAGGCTGTGTGTTGGGGAGCTGTTACATAGAATGCTCATCACACCAATGTTCATCAGATAGTTATTTCAAAAATAAACCATTTATGCATTCTGGAAAACACTTTGGAGACAATCGAATTCAATATCCTTTAATTTACAAATGAGGAAACTGAAGCCCAGGAAATTTAAGTAATTTCCCCAAGTTTATAGAATCACTCAGTAGAAGTTTAGAGCCGAGGTCTCTTCATTTCCAGTCTAGAATTCTTTCCATTATGCTATACGGATTTTTCTTCCTTCTGTATGGCAACTAGAGCCTGTGCCAATGGAAGACAGATATTGCTGCTTCTGGGATAGGTAATCTCTAAGCAGGGGTGTAGTGAGATTCAAATGATATCCTTAATTTAAAGCACGTTGCAAACTTCAAAGTGCTATATAAATGCCAGTTATTATTATTATATGAATAAAATTATATTAATTGCATTAACATAATAGATTATTTAATAACATATTAATCACAATACAACTAATCCTATATCACTTAAATATATGAAGTAATTAACATAACTAATTATATATTAATTATGTGATATCTCAAATACATAAATATAACTAATTATATTTTAATTATTAGCTTCCAGTCTGATGATGACTTCATTCCCTGAGTTTTCCTGTTGACCTGAAGCAATGTTTGTAGAACAAAGTTAAGTGCTAGTATGCTAATGTGCTGGTAAAATGTTTAATGACAGGACTCTCCAAAAAAGGACATATACAAACATTTTAAAGTTTGATCTGCATTATTCATGCTTTCTTAAGTCTAGATCATCAGCCAATTAATAAATCAAGTTCTGATTTATAGCAATTGCCAGTTTCTGTGCTGTAAATGCTCATACTGAAAATTGAACAATTGGCTCTCAAGGTGGTTAGAGCTGGCTTTAAGAGCATACCCCCTTCCTCCAAGGTTCTTGACAAATAGAATCACAACCAGAATTTTATATTTCTATTTATTTGTTTATTTTTTATAGAGCAGGTGGTGAGCAGAATGAGGCAAAGACTGATTGTGGGGGTAGTCTCATCTGGAGGGGGAAGTGATTTGGTCCTGGTGGCTGAGAGGACTTTGGGACAGACCTGCTGTAGTGAGGGACAGACGCTGGGGACTGACCTGGAGTCAGTGACCTATACACAAGGGCCCAGTGCAGGACTGCACCATGGGGAGAAAGTGTGTCCTTCTGGGATGATGTCAGTCCTGTTCATTCCCTCCTAGTCCCAGCTCTGATCCTTAGCAAAAGAGGCGTGTCTGGAAAGTCCTCGGTCTGGTACCCAGGGCGAGCTCTTGGACTATAAGCTGTCCATCTGTAAGTTGCTCAGGTAGCAGTGGATTCTGAAACTTGCTCAGTTTCAGCCATGATAATTCACAAAGCAATGTCAACAACCGCTCATTTTGTCTCACAGCATCCTCATGACCTGACTAGGACATTTCTTGGACATTTGCCCAAGACATCTGGTCTCCTTAAGCAGGACCTACCCTAGACAAAATAATGCAAAGGAGACTTTTTCCTTCTGCTTTCCCCAGCCTCCTTCTTCTTCCTGTGTCCGTGTATACTTCCCCCCTCTGCCTAAGCCCCCATCAAAACCTTTGTTCTCAGGAAAGGCTCTGAGCTTTGAATTTATACTATCACACAGGAAACCTGCCAGATTTTTAGAAAAAGCATTGAAGTGGGAGTTAGAAGTGGATTCTGGTCTTGGCTTCACCTTTGTGTGATATTGGAGAAGTCATTGTCTCTTTCTCAGACTCGTCTGGATTTTTAATATATTTTTTTAATGATGAAAGGTTTCTTTTGGTGTGAAATTAGATCCAGAATAATAATATAGACTATTTCTCAGGAAACAATGAAAAAATTGCCTGAAGTATTCCTTCCTATGTTCTTTGGAACTCTATGGATAGGGTGCTCCCCAGGAGAAAGTGGAAGGAAGGGAGCAAAAAGCAGGAAAGGGGGCAGATCCCCCCACCCCAGAACCTCCTGAATCAATTATGTATGCATCATGACTTGTTCATCTATTTCTAGATCTCTCTGTCTAGAATCAAATCCATTGCATTAGGATTCCGAATCCCGAGTAGAGTCTGGGAAGCAGAAGTATCTTTTGCCAAACTGTCTGATGAGCTCAAATAATTAAATGTGGAGAGTCAATCAGTTACTCAATAAGCACTTTTGAGCACCTTCTATGTCAGTAGCTCTGTTGGGATGGTGATGGGGGGATGGTGCTAAAGCAGACATAGCTCTACTCTAGCCAGGGAGAAACAGGGTGAAACACAGAATAATACTGAGCTGATAATTACAATACAAAGAACAAATGCTTGTAGGCAGAGAAGAGGGCAAGAGTTGGGAGAATACTGGCCAGCATTTACTAACTAGCTCCTGAGGGTGAGGAGAAGACACACTTTTCAGTTTAATTTACATTATTAAAATTATATTCATTATTTTCTTTTTAACAATTAATTTTTTTTTGTTTTTTTTCCCTCATTACTTTTTTCAGTCCAAACAACAAAATAATAAATTAGCCCTTGATTTGTAAGATTTTCTAATTTCTAAAGTATAAATGTTCACATTGAAAATTTAATAATTGGCTCTCCAAAGCCTTTTGGCATGGCTCCGTACCATAAACCTTTGCCTATAGGGATAGTAGGAGGAGGAGGAAGAGAAGGAGAAGAAGTAATAGTTATGCTAAAGATAGTAGTAGTATTTAGAGAAATAGTAGTAGTAGAAATGGTAGTAATAGAAGTAGTCATAGTACAAGTAGTAGTAGTGGTACTAGAAGTAGCTATAGTAATAGTAATGGTAATGGTAGTGGTAGTAGTAGTAGAAGTGGTCATAGTAATAAAAATAATCAGAATGGAATAGGAATAGTAGCTATAGCTCTTAATTGGAATAGTAGTGGTAGTAGTAGTAGAAGTGGTCATAGTAATAAAAGTATTCATAGTAGAGCAGAAATAGTAGCAATAGCTGTAGTAGTAGTAGTAGAAATCATCATAGTAATAAAAATAATCATAATAGAATAGGAATAGTAACTATAGCTCTAATTGGCATAATAGTGGTAGTAGTAATGATAGTAGTAGTAGAAGTGGTCATAGTAATAAAAATAATAAGAATGGAATAGGAATAGTAGCTATAGCTCTTACTTGGAATAGTAGTGGTGGTTGTAGTAGTAGTAGTCATAGTAATAAAAATAATCAGAATAGAATAGGAATAGTAGCTATAGCTATAATTGGTATAGTAATAGTAGTAGTAGTAGTAGAAGTGGTCATAGTAATAAAAGTATTCATAGTAGAGCAGAAATAGCAATAGCTGTAATAGTAGTAGTAGTAGTAGTAGTAGAAATGGAAGTAGTAGTAAAGGTAGTAATAATGGTGGTTGTGGTAGTAATAGCAGAAATAGTCATAGTAGCAGAAGCAGCAGCAATAGTGATAATAGAATGGACCTTAGAAATTGTCTAGTCCAACTTCTTCCTTCTATAGATGAGGAAATTGAAGGCCAGAGAGGGGAAGAGTTATGTTCAGAGTCACACAGAGAGTAAGAAGTAAAGCTTAGGGTTCAAATCCAGATCCCTCTGATTCCAAATTCAATTCTTTTTTTCCACGCTGCTTTTCTTCCTGACTTAACATTCTTTTGCGTAGGTCATCTCTTCATCAAAGATAAGCATCTGTTTTAGTGATTGAATGTTTCTCTAATCAGAAAATGTGGCAGTAAAGTCCTTCTCCACTTTATTTCCCACAAAAAAAATGTAGCTTTACTTTCCTTCTTAAATTTAAAACAGCAAAAGGTTTTCTGAGTTTCTGATTTTATTCTGCTCATTTGATTATGTTCTCTGACCTTGGAAGAATAGTTTTCAGGATGGTTGCTAATGGGCATTTAAAAAGATGACAATTAAATGTTCCAGAATGCAGACAAAATAATTTTTTTAAAGAGCAAGACTTATGTGATTTGGCCTCTTCTTTCAGCACTTTATTACAAAATAGTCATTATGATAGCCTTAAATCCTTCCCCTCCCCCAGATGAACTTTTTCTGCATCGATGTTGGAACTAAATCTATATTTAAAAATATCTTCCCACTTGTGCAAAAATCACATTTCCTCACTGGGGTAACGTAATGGCCAGCATCTGACCTCTTGTTTTTATGTTCCTCCCACTGTGAAGAAGAATTGAAAAAGAGAAACAGAGAGCTAATGACTGCCTTGCCCTAGTCAATCTAGTGAACTGAAAAGAATATGACTGAAAGACATACTTAAATATTAAAATACACTCGTGCTGGAAGTATTTGTTTTTCTCCTATTCCAGCCTCCTGGCCCCTTGATCATCACACACCTGATGGTCTTTTGCAAGTCCTGGCTTGGTTTTTCATCCTCTGGAGTTCTTTGCCTGTTAGCCCTAAGGGATGGAAATGAATAATTGGGTCCTACGAGCACTTACTTGGGAATGAGTAATGATTTAGCCACGAGACTTGTACTTTTTGCTCTAGTGGTTATCAAAATGATATTTGGTCAGTAAGCAGCTTTCCCTGGGAAAACCAGTCCCTTTGGGGTTTTTAGCCAAGAGTGGTGGGCTACAGTTCAAGCAAATGCCCAAAAAGAGGTAAAGAGAGAGAGCTGGATACTTAGATTCCTGTGTGGTCTGTGCCTAGGACAAGAGACCAGATCATAGAACTCAGTGATGCTGAAAAATTGGGCTATGAGGCAGAAGTGCACCTTGGAGCAGCTGGGACCTGGGGCCAACTACATTACTAGAAAAAAATTTGCAAAACAATCTCTTTAGGTCTTGAAGTTAACCTCATGTTCCTGAGCAAGCAGTTTGTCTTGTGGGGTCCCAGCCTCCCTGGGATGGCTATTTTGGTGGACTGAGGGAAGGAAAGCTCCATGACATCTTTGCTGTGGATGCTCCCTCTGATCTGGAAGTCAGTGGGGAAACTGCAAGCCTTGCTTCCTTGAGCAGGGATCCAAATATAGCTTTTCCAAATTAATAGCCTGTGCTTTGGAGGATGGGTATGGATGGAGAGAAAGGGGGGGTGGGAAAAGAAAGAGAGAGGGAGGGAGGGAAAGAGAGACAGACAGACACAGAGAGACAGAAAGGCAGAGACAGAGGTACATTCAGAGACAGAGAGAGAGAGAAAAAGAGAGAGACAGGGAGGGAGGGAGACAGAAAGACAGACAGACACAGACAAAGAAAGATAGGCAGAGACAGAAAGAAAGAGAGAGAGAGGGAAGGAAGGAGGGAGACAGAGTCAAAGAGTCAGAGACAGAAGCAGAGAGAGTCAGGGGAGGAGGGAGAGGATAAGAGAGGCAGAGAGGCATAAACACAGAGATGGGAGCACTCAGAGCCAGAGATTGAGAGAGACAGACAAAGGGACCTCCATCTTTTTTGAATTTTGAAGGACCCTCTCCCTCCTCTACACCCAATAGCCTTCTTCTATTTGCCCTTGGAATGTGGCTCTCTATTCCCAGTAGATACCTACTCATTCAGTCTCTCTGGTAACATGGTCAATGGGGAGAAGAGAGGAAACCGAGATGGAACTCTCTCCTTCCCTCATGAGTTATTTCCACTTCCAGGGCAGCAGTCCCCTGCTCCAGAATCTGGAGATTTGCTCTCCTACTCAAGTAGGATGTATGATGTCATTTTAATTTATTCAATGACCCAAAGTCCCTGAATCTTTCAGATTGATTAAAAATCTATTTATGCTTCCTCTACTTTTGACTGACTGCTTGATTGATTTGATTATTGAGGTATCTGGGCCTTCTGGGATTATCGTTGGCTGGTGGATCCCATATACTTTTGCATGCCTGGATCAAATGTATATTGACTGCCTATTATGTGTCAGATACGGTGGTCCTAGGCTTTGTAGGGAATCCCAAGTCTTAGGGCTGGAGTCCCAGGACTCTCGAGTCCTTTTTCTTCTGCTTCAGATAGCAGTCCCTTTCACCTTTTCATCTATGTTATTCTTTTCCAGGTCTTCCTATAAATCTCTAGAAGATCTCTGCTGAGGTGCTAAAGACCTTTCTCTGGCCCTATTAATATTTCAGGCCTACCAATGCAATACACAGGCGGTCCATCAATCTTATTATATGACCAGCCTACCCAGTTCCTTTTCTCATCACATACGTCCTTGATGATGCCTTTTATGCCAGCTAATCCTGCTTTAAAAAAAATCATTATTAACTGCCATTGTCTGGGATCATACAACTCTTAAATGGAAGAGCAGGTACTGACCTGCATTGTTAAAGGAAGTGTGCTCACTGGGAGTTCTCTTGTCAATCAAGTCACAGATACTATCAAAAAAAAAAAAAATAAGACTAACAATACTAAGCAACATTTACAAAGTTCTTTAACTTTTAAAAATGCTTTTTTTTTTCATGCAGACTGAACCCAAAGTCTTAATCTTCAATAGCTCAAAATTACATTAAGGTTTTTGCAACATTTTATATATGATATCATTTGATCCTTTTAATAGTTTGGTGAGAGAGAGAGAGATCAAATTCTACGTGTCCATTTTACAGATGAGAAAACTGATGTTCAGATGAATGAACTCGATTGAAGTCATGCAATTCAGGATTCAGGATTCAGACCCAGGTCTCTATCTCCAGAGCCCAACGCTTCTTCCATCAGATCCCAACTGCCACTGTCCCAAAGCTGAATTTCCAGTGTCTAAATTGAATATTTGTATTTTTTTTTAACTATCTTACTAATGATCTCCACAGTTTATGCTTCTTGTCTGATTAGTAATGCTAGAGAATTAACCAAGCAAGGATAATGCATTAGTCTGAGCCAGGTTCTGGTCAAGTCCATTGTTTTTCATTAGTTGCTGGGAGTGCTCTGATCTTGCCTCCAGCTCTTTTCTCGGGCGCTTGGATGGGATTTATTTTGTGCAGATGTTTTTGCTGCTGCAGTTGTTTTTCTTCCAGTGAAAAATGGCCCTGCAGAGTCACATTAGAAAGTAATTCCAGTGGGGTGGGCGCATATGTAGAGTTTTTCAAGGTGAGTTTTCCATCCACTTTAAATTAACCAAGCAACATAAACTGCTCCGAGCTTCCCAGATCCAGCAGTGTGAATGTTGTGGATGGGTGAGTTTTAAGACATCCAAGCTCCCCAGGCACAGGCTGAAGACTTTGTTGGAAGGTATTTGGATCAGCCCCTGTTTCAACACATCCTTTTCCCAGCCTGACATGGAGATCCTGGTGCAGAGCTCTGACACTGCTGCAGATAACAATAACCACAAAAACAACGAGAATTTGTATTATGTTTTAGGATCTGTAAAGAGTTTTCCTTATATCAAGAGATAGCTGAGCTCTGGGAATCCCTTAGGCTGATTCCTCAAGGGAATAAAAGGAGATGCTAGATGTTTCTGGAGTTAGACATGGAGAAAATTAGTTTCATTGGCTTGTCAGGTTCCAAAGAGCCTCTGGGTTTCTGGGGACTGGTGCTTTTGAACTCTTAAGGCTGTCAGAGTGCTGATTTCTCAGTCTTCTGAATTAGCAATTAGGATGGTGATAGAGTGGAAAAAACCCATGGGAATCAGAAAGCAAAGACAGGGCATGAATCCCAATCCCTTCACTTATTAGCCTTGTTAATATAAGCAAGTTCCACATCTTGGGACTCAGTTTCCTCATATATCAAATGGGAATATTAATATCTACCTATGATGAGCCTGGGTACATCCTCACCCTACTCACACACTATAAATTTTCCTAATTCTTTTCCTTCAAGCAAAAGAAACGGTCCTCAAGAGTTGATTGGTCCAAGTAGCTGAAGGTTCAAGCTTCTTTGAGGTAGATACAGCTTCCTGATGGCTATAAGCCATTATTGATGGGACTTCTTGATTACCTAAGAACAGAAAAAGGCCCGAGGTTTGCAGACTTACCTCAAGACTGAGCATACCATCACACTCTTTCATCTGGGCATTCCTTTTCTATATAGCTGAGTTCTAGGTATTTGTTGAGTATGGCTCTTCTATGGCTAAACAAACCTTATTCATTCATTTTTTACTGTTCAATGACTTACAAGTCTCTCATTTTTTCCAATATTGAACCTAAACCACCTGGGAACCAATCTGAATCAGAGTTAAATGTGGTATCTGGAAAAGGATAAAATTGTCATATAAGTGTCTTATTTGGTGGCTAGTTAACACAGGTTGCTAGAACATAATGCTATGTTTAACATATATTGGATTACTTGCCATCTAGGGAGGAGATGGTGGGAAGGGGGGAAATTTGCAACACAAGTTTTTGCAAAGGTTGATACTGAAAAATTATTCATGCATATGTTTTGAAAATAAAAAGCTTTAACAAAAAAAAAAAAAGAAGAAGAAATAACAAGATGCCAATGGGACTGAGATTATTATTTTGATTCCTGACCAGACATCTTTATTCTATGGCCAGAGATTGTAACCCTATCACTTACCAACCACCCCAAAAGTTCCCGGTTAAGTTGCCTCTTTACTCAAACCACTTAGTTCACTCCTAGTCAACAAGCTGTTAGGCAAAGGTGAATTGTTCAGAGTGAGAGATTATAGGTGATCCACTACATAGCTATTCCTACTGTGGATGAAAAACTAGCTTACAATATGCCTTAGTGACTGAATGCTAGTCACATCATCTCTGTATCAGAAAAGATAGCCTGGTAAGTTCTAAAATTCTTTTCTGTGTCAAGGTCAGAGGCTAAAAGTGAAATCATGCCCTTCCTATCTTCCGACCACATCCTGAGCTTTTCAGTTATTTGTGGGGACGTGGAGCAGTGCTTGAACTCTCTATATAAACAAGGGCAGAGTGACTTGAAATCACATAGACTCAAATGCACTTTGTTCTGTCACAGAAGCCAATCTGTCCTCTCCTTTTTTGGAGGTGGATGAAACCCCTGGCCGATGTGTCAGAATATTTAAGGTCCAGTGTGACTTTGAAGGAATTATTTCTCTCCCTGGTCTTAAGCTTCTTTACCTGTCAGATGAAGGACTCAGACCAAATGAATTTTAAGGTTCCTTCCAGCTCTCACATTCTGTAATTCCAATTTTTTTTCTCCCTCTGTGGCTTAACATATGCTGTGGTTACATAAAACGTGGTTGCCCTAGGGACTCAAAAGGATGGGGCTGCTGAGAATCTGTTTCATCTCAAGCTAGTGAGTGAATGTCTCCTGAAAAAAAGGTGGGAGAGGGAAGAAGTGGGAGGGACCAAATAAAAGGACTCTATATTTGGCAGGAATGGATGGCACAGGGACGTGGTTGGGGAACTATTTGAGGACCCTCAGGTCTCTGTTACTGGTTCAAATTGGGACTGGGTGAGTGGGACCTCTCAGTCTAGTTTAAACGATGAAAACATCAGTGGGTAAACAATGTTCCAGAGTCATATGACAGGAAAAATTAGTATCATTTGAAAGACACTGGTTATACATTCCTTCCAAATTCCTTTCCCTTACCTTCGAGTATTCCAGGACCTGAAGTTCCATGTCTAAAGATTTATTTCTCCTGATGTTTATCACTCTCTTCCTTTTGAAATTACTCTGTAAGATTTGCTTGTATAGACTTACATAAAGGTTGCATGCCCTACTTGGGGGTAAGGTGAGGGGTGATGATTTCCCCTCCTTCTTTTTTTGGTTTTATACCCCCAGCACCTAGGACAGTTCTTTGCTATAATAGGATTTAATAAGTATTTATTGAATTGGATTCCTTTGTATTAAATGCTGATTTTCTTCAAGCAAAGGACAGGTAGGTCCAGTGGAGACTTGGAGTCAGGAAATCCTGAGTTCAAATACAGCCTAACATTTGCTAGATGTATGATCCTGAACAAGTCACATAACCCTATTTACTCTAGTTCGTTAATTATAAAATGATCTAGAGAAGGAAATGATGAGCTACTCTAGTATCTTTGCCAAAGAAAACCCTAAGTGGGGTCATGTAAAGTCAGACATGACTGAAATAACTAAAATAATAAACCTTCAAACAGCTGTTATTAAAATGTAAATATCCCTGAGCAGCTGTAGCATGACATAATGGAGAGGGAGGGACAGACAGACAGGGGAGAAGAGAGGGGGGGGGGGAGGGAGGGAGATGGAAATGGAGATAGGGAGTGAAGGAGAGGAAAAGGGAGAGAGAGGGAGAGGAAAGGAGAGGAAGAGGAAGAAGGAAAGGGAAAGGTAGAGGGGGGGGGAGACATACAAGACAGAAACGGAGAGGGAGAGGGCTCTCAAATCAGGAAGATCTGAGTTCAAATCTTGCCTCTGATATATATATATATATATATATATATATATATATATATATATATATATATATATATATATATATATATATATGCTCTGTGTGATCCAGAACAAATTGCAGAACCTCTTATGGCACTAGACAAATCTCTAAGACAGAAGTTAACATCAAATTCCCGAGTCCAGGCTCACAGACTAGGGAGTCTGCTGTGAGTAGATTTCGAGGGGTCTATGAATTTGCACAGAGGAAAAAATTACATCTTTATTTTTAACCTGTAAGTAAAATTGAACATTTCCTTCAATTATCAGTCAAAAAACATTTAGTAGGTGCCTACTATTTGCCACTTGTGCTAAGTACTGGGTATTCAGAGAAAACAGAAGACCCTCCCTGCCCCCAATTATTTTAAAACTTCATTCTAAGAAAGAGCCCATGGACTTCCCAGACTGTCAAAGACACGCCTGTGTCTAAACTCTTTTTCTAAAGTTATAAGGTTTCAAAGGAGATAACAACCTTTACAGGCAGGAGGAGTTGCCTCACCTGGGGGTTCTCTTTAGTATTGAAATTACAGTCATCCTTGGAAGAAGAACTACAATATCTTCATGTGAATTAACTCATTGAACCATTTTTATAAGAGGGGAACTGAGGCACCACTGGCTGCCCTGAGAGTGGGGTAAGGGAAGAAAACATAGAAAAGTGGTCAAAAGTCATAGAAAGGGGTAGAAGATAAAGGTGAAGATATTTCTTCTTTTTTTTTTTTTTCCACAGATAATTGGGGTTAAGTGACTTGCCCATGGTCACACAGTTAGGAGGTGTTAAGTGTCTGAGGTCAGATTTGAACTCGGTTCCTCCTGACTTCAGGTCTGGTACTCTACCCACTGCACCATCTAGTTGCCACAAATGGACTTTTTTTTTTTTTTTTTAAATCAAAGTTGCTAAAGGAACAGCCCAACAATTAAAACAAACAAACAAACAAATAATGATCCAGCTTATTTATGGTTATATGTACAGACAGACTTTTTTTTTTTTTTATAGACAGACTTTTCATTTGAATATATGGTTACTTGATAGCTGTCCCTACACGTGGCAGCATAAGGTCATGAAGCCCCTCAGAGTTTCTATTTTTGCCCTAGAAGGATTGCCTCCACCCTTATAATCTCCACAGAAATTCATATGTCCCGGACTGTGTTTATAAACATTCACAATTCATTTGGAAAAGGGCAGTGGGGCTCGGTAAGCACCAAGTCTTGGGAAAACTTTATCAGTACCAATATAATTGTCAGTCAGCTGGCATTTACTAGGCGCCTACTATGTATTTATTAAGCTCTGTGCTGGGGATACAAAGAAAGACAAAAGCCAAGTTAATAGTAATTAACAATATTATTCCCCAAGATGTACTACTGAGAAGCAGCATGACATGATAAAAATAATAATAGCTAGTGCTTTGAGGTTTAATTAATTAATTAATGCATTAATCTAGTGCTTTGAGGTTTGAGAAACACTTATATTCTCTTATTGATCCTCACAGCCAGCCTGTGAGATAGGTGTTATGATTCCCATTTTATCAGATGAGGAAGCCGAAGCTGAAAGAGATGAGATGATTTGTCGGGGAGCACAGCTAGTTATTGGTGGACTCGGGATTCAAATACAGATCTTCCTGACTTTATGTCCAGTACACTAATCACTGCCTCCTGGCTGCATGGTAGTTAGTCTTGAAATTAGGTAAATGTGGATTCAAATCCTTTCTGTAATTCATTCTGTGAGCAGAAACTGTCTTCTCCAAATTCTCGTCCAAGTCTCATAAAACCTAGAGTTTAAGACTCAAAATAATTTTGCTTTAAAGGCACAGCCTTGGAGGTTTTACCAGCAGTCTTTTGCCTTTGCAGCTGAATTTTCAAGAGCTTACCCTGCCAGTGCACTTAGCAATAGCAGCAGCCACATCTGCCGAGGCTGTGGCACTGGACAATTCAGTGTTGAGGGAAGATGACAGTGCACCTGAGGATCCTGAGCTGCTGACCACAGAGCCCGGCTGGGGACTCATCTCTAGAGATGGTAGAGGTCGAATGCTCTGAACGATTTCCTTCTTTTGGACAGCCTCCACTGCTTGTCTGGCTAGAGGGCCAGCCCCTCTCTCTCAGCTTCCTCTTTTGCAAACTAGGAATAAGAATAAGCAAATTGCTTCACTCAAAATAACTTAACCAGGCAACATTCTAAAACTATTAGTTGGTCATCGGTAGAAGTTCCTCAATGGAAGTTCTCTCCATCAGTAAAATCTCATATGGTTAAAAAAAAAAAACAACCAAAAATCACCATCCATTCCACAGACTATTCATGATAGTAACAACTGGCAAACCCTAAGTCCAGGTAAATTATAAACAGATTCCTCTGGGCCTTGTAATTAGAAAAACAAAGGTTTAAAGAGGTCAGGGATTTGCTCAGGGTCAAATGCAAACTTGATAGACACACATGCAGACAGATTCACAGATGCGAACACAGGGATTCACACACACACAACTATAATTCCTGCTGCCTCCTAATGATTTCATATCTTTCCTCTGAATTCCCTGGGCAACCCCATGGAGGGAACACAGTAATTCTCAAAACTGTCACCAGCTGGTTCTGTGCATCAAGGTCATTCACAGAAATAGTATAACCATGATTATCTTCTAAGTAGTTTACCTCTGCCTGGATGAATTAAATGGCTTGTCTTGATCTGTGTGCCTTGACACCTGCCAGGAGTAGAGCTAATAATCACAGTTCTGAGAAACAGTCCTCCTTCTTCACAATCCCCCCATACACACATGCATGAATATGCTCATAATACACATTCACACCCAAATACACTCACACACATACTCATAAACTAACATAAGTGCCCACAGGTACACATGTAGCCTTTCCTCCTTGTCCCTGTGACTTTAAGATCATGGTAGCTTCTTCCAAGGTCATTCCCCAGAATAGTCATTAGTATCCACATTGGTCAAGCTGTCCTAATTAATAAAAGAGCTACCTTTCAAGGTCACTGAATATGTCATCCTTAGGCTAGTAATAAGCTATACAGGCTTCCCTTCCATCCAGGTAAAAATCATCTGTATTTAAAGCTAGTGAGAGTATGGAATATGTGACTGGGTTGGGATGCTCAAAAAGTCGATCATGAATTCAGAAAGGCTGTGCATGAACGCAGCCACTAAACTCTTCTAAAATTCAAGAACTGGAAAATAGGGGAACTCGGATGATAAACGCTTTAAGAAGAAAGGCTCTTTTCTCCCTTGGCCCCTGCATATAAGCAAGAATAATTCAACCTCAAATTATATTCTGCCTAAGATAAACTGCAGCAGAAGAGTGCAGCTGAAAATCCCCGGAGATGACTTTTGAGGTTCCTTCTTAGCTCTAAGTTTGTGATCCTTTGATCTTATATCGCCTGCATACCACAGACAGAAGCTGACAATATATGGAGGCACATCAGAAGCATTCATGTATCAGTACCCTTCTCCATTATTTTAGGTTCTGGACAACTATCATATATCCTACAATAAACCTCACGTAGAAGCACAAGTTATGCACTGGGCTCTGCTTTCCCTTTGTACTTGTGTGACGGTGAATGTTCATCACATAACCATCCAGTTAGAGAGCATTTGTTGCTAAATGTTGGAGAAAAGGAAGGAGAAGCCCACCATCTCTCTAGCACAGGGTCTCTGAAATGATCGATTCAATCTAGGGCAGCATTCATTACACAAAACTGTCTCCCAGAGTGAGGATGCAAAGGGATGAGGATCACAAACTCCACTCAAAATGCTCTCATCACACTTCTCATAAACTTATCCAGGATTCAGTCTACTAATACACTATTCCTTGGACCTTGAATGTGAGGATTAAAAATAAATAAATAAAATAAAAGAAGATACTATCTAGATCATGAAAAGGATTTACATTAGTGGTCAACAATGGGATGTATTATTACTAGAGAAGGGTGATCAGAGCTTTGCCCTAGTTAAAAAACAATGAATTGTAGTCTCTAGTTAGCAAGAATAATTAAATAAAATATAAGGCTGCTAGATGGCCTTTATCTCCTTCCCTCAACCTCCCTGGCAGTGACTGATATCCAAGAGTCTTTGTTTCCCCTTCTCCCTACTCTGGGGTGTGTCCCATCTTTCTATCTCAACTGAAGGCACACTGCATATATTGCCTAATCACATACATTCCTAGCTACAGATATGGCCCACAGTCTTTCTTTAAGGGTAAAAAAACAACAACAAAACAACCTGGTGAGGTGGGTAGAAGAAAAAGGCCATGTATGAAATCATGTGATTTTATATGATATTGTATTATATTACATAGTATCATATCACATTACATCATGTCTCATAGTATCATATTGCATCCCATTCTCTCATTATATTTTATTACATTATATATTATAATATATAATATTACATTATATAGACATTATATATATATTTTATATTTATTGCATTATATATATATTACAATATATATTAATACATATATTTTATATATATACTATATGTTTATACTATAGTATACTGCTATACTATATATATGTACTATAATATACTACCATACTCTATGTAATATCATGTTAAACTATATTCATCACATTATAGAATATCATATTATAAGTACACAAGTATAAGCAGGAAAGTCAAGAATCAGAGAGCCAAAGCACTATTCCCTTTCTTCCTCTCCTTCACCTACTGCTTTTAGAATACCCTGAGAGTTCCCATCATTCACCTAGACTCCTCTCTGACATTTCAGGAACAACCCCAAAATTTACTGCTTCTGTTCAGCAACAATCTGGTTGGTAGCATAAATAAGACTGAGTCATTTTTTAAAAATCAGCTTTTTTTCCCCTTGGCAAAGCAGTCTCATTTGTATTATTTATTGTAATAAGTGTCATTTTTAAAGCATGTGTACCCAGAAGCCTAAGCACTGGGCATGCTTTTATAAATCAAAATAATAAATACATTTCCCCCCCAGCGACTTGTCTTTACCTGTAAGTCAAGAATGATTGTGGCAGACTGGAACTGTGCTCTGGCTAAAGGCAAAAGTCCCCAGTGTGTGCCCACGGAGCTTGGGAGCCCCCCGCCCCCAACATTATGATATTGAGGTCCATTTTAGGGCATTTTCAAGCAGAATCACAGTCATCTGATCATGCTTATTGTACCCACAGACTGATTTGGGCTTAGCCCGCAGGGCTTCAGATCAGCTTCGGGAACCCTCTTTTCTAAAAAAATGATGGGCTTGCCTGCCTTCCTTGCCTGTCCATGTGGAAGCATTTCCCAGAAAGGTTTCAGTTAATCAAAGGCTGGAGCATGAAATCCTGCTGGGCCAAGAAAACTCAACAGAGGCAGTCCCAGCTCGTTAAGAGCATGCTTTGTTATGGATTGAATTTATGGTGTTCTTTCCAAAATGTCTTGCTCTGCAAAGCTGGAAAGTAAAAGTGATCCTTCTTCTCTCACTTCCTTTTTTTCCTTTTCTTTATGGAAGACTTTTCCCCTGCCATGGTCAGAAGGACAAGATGGATTTCACATCTGTTCCCCCAGTCCCAAACTTGTCATGATATAAGAGGCTATGTGATCTTATTGTTTGACTAATTCAGGCATTTTTTATTGTGCAATGAAAATAAATTGTGTGTTTTCCCTTGTGCTGTTACATGAGCATGTGTATGTTTCCTATTTAGGGACTGGAGGGAACTTGGAGTGAACTTTGGGGTATTTCAGTCACCTTTTAGTCAAAACCTGTTTCTAGAAGCAGAATTCATCACATACATATGACTGAAGTCAGCAGAAAAGCTGCCCTCAGAAGCTTTAGATTTTCCCCTTGGATTCTCTTCCTCTTCTTCTTTCTCCTTTTCTTCTTCCTCCTCCTCCTCTTCTTCCTCCTCTTCCTTTTTCTTCTGCTCTTTCTCTTCCTCCTCCTCCTCCTTTTTTCCTCCCCCCCCAGTGGTCTTAGATGTCCCAATCTGACTTAGATCTTAGTTCAGTGTGGATAGTTTATTTACTTGAGGCAATGGACAGAATGCAATGTGAGAGGCCTTTTATAATAATGGAGGAAAAATATAAAATATTGGTCTTGGACTCAGAAAAATCTGAGTTTGAACTGTGCCATACCATTTTATTAAGTTCCTTGGACAAGCTACTTAATCTCTCAGCCTCAGTTTCCCTTTCTGTTAAATGGAGATTACTATATTATACCACTTCATGGGATTATTGTAGGGAAGCCTTTTTTTTTTATAAGCCTTGAAATGCTATCTAAATATGAATTATTCTTTTTACTTTTTGTGAACTTAATCATTCACAAACAAAAACATTACAATGTACAATGTTCAAGAAAAAAGACTTGTATAAGAAACTGAATTTTTTTATATACACAATTTATTAAGTAGCATATATCTATGTATTTGTGTGTGTGTGTATAACTTTGTTGTTCAGTTGTTTCAGTTATGTCTCCATTTGGAGTTTTCTTGGCAAAGATATTAGAATGGTTTGCCATATCCTTTTCCAGCTAATTATTCATTTGAGGAAATTGAGACAAATAGGGTTAAGTGACTTGCCCAGGATCACACAGTTAACAAATATCTGACATCAGATTTGAACTCAGGAAGATGAATCCTCCTGACTCCAGGCCCAGTACTCTGTGCACTACTGTACCACCTACATATATGTATGCGTGTATGTATATGTACATATACATACATTGAGTTTAACAATATAGTAACAAAACTGCTCAATCTGCATCCTGTTAAGGAGTCTTTGTTTTCTTTTATATATTTTTAAATAGTTTTTTTTGATAGAATTCTTAGGTGTATCTTTCTCTATCCTATATACCTGCCACCTTTACCCACAAATGAATCCCTTCCTCATTGCAAATAGTTCAGCAAAAACAAAGTGAATGACCCTCTATGAGAATGCATATCTCTTTATGTCTCCATTATCTCTGTCAAGAATGAGGGATGTTTTCATAGCCCGTCTTTTGAAGTCACTGTTGTTCCTTGCTTTGATTAGGATTCTGGGTCTATTCTTTCATATTATTATTTTTGCCATTTAGCAAATTATTTTCCTGGTTCTGCTCATTTCACTCTGCATCAGTTTGTACAAAACTTCCTTTATTTCTTTGAATCTGTTAGTCAGTCAATTAAGCGACTAGTAAGTGCTTACTGTGTGCCAGGCATTATTCTAAATGCTGGGAGACAAAGAAAGATAAAAAAAAAATCCAATCCCTTCTCTCAAGGAACTCACAGTCTAATGGGAGAGACAATATATTTATCATTTCTTATACCCTAATATAATAATACCTATTACATTTATATGCCAAAATTTGTTCAGCGATTCCTCAATTTTCGCACCAATTTCCAATTCTTTTTTCTAATACAAGTGCTGCTTTGCTTTGTTTTGTTTTCCCCTGAAGAATTACTATAGGACTAAGGCTTACTCTTGAATAGAACATTCCATAGATACTCAGTAAGTGTTTTATTGAGGTGAAATGATATAGTGGGAAGAGCTTTGGATGTGGAGTTAGGAGGCTGGCTTTGAGAATGGGAACTGCAGCTTACTCCCAGTTTACTAATAGTTTAAACAAATGTAAACTTTTCTGGCCCCCAATTTTCTCACATGTAAAATGGGGATAATAAGGACCAAATACTTACCTCAGAGGGTTGTTGTAAGAATGTAAGAGGCTAAGTAAATAAATACGAATTGTTAATAACACCAATCCCTGAAAGGATCTATGAGTTTATCAGCCAATATTCTTTTCCTCTATTGATATAGATAGCACCCCCTCCACACCTTTTCATCAAGCATGGTTCTCGTCAATGGTCTTCCAAATATCTTTTATCTAGGACATCTCTATCAGGACGGAGGTCTTATCAAGGTCTCTTAACCTTTTTTGCACCACGGAACCTCTTACCAGTCTGGTGAAGCCTGTGGACTACTTTTCAGAATAATATTTTTCTTTTAAAATCCATAATTAAAGAAAACACTCAATCGGTTAAAATGATAGTGAGTATTAAGATTTGTTAAGTGCTTTACACATATCTTACAATAACTCTGGGAGGTAGGTGCTATTATTATCCTCATTTTATAGTTGAGTCAACTGAGGAAGATAGAAGTTAAATGAGATGGGTAGCAAATATCTGAATCCAGATTTGAACTCAAGTTTTTTTTGACTCAAGGTCTGATGCTCAATCTATATAGCACTATATATATATAGTAGATAGAGCACTGGCACCTGGACTGTCCAGTTAGAAATTAATAAAAATAAATATATAATTGTAGAGATGCAAATTTTTTCTCATCTTAGTTTGTAGATTTACTAAAATTTATCTACTAATTCCTCAGGTTAAGAATCTTCCTCTAATTCTTTTTATATTTGGGTGAAATCAGTAGAAAACTCAGGCTCTCTTATTCTTTGCTTTTATCATTCATGACTAGTCTATCTCCTTTTCTGTTTCTGCATTTCCTCACCATTGTCCCTCCCTCCCTTCCTTCCTTCCTTCCTTCCTTCCTTCCTTCCTTCCTTCCTTCCTTCCTTCCTTCCTTCCTTCCTTCCTTCCTTCCTTCTTTCCTTCCTTCCTTCCTTCCTTCCTTCCTTCCTTCCCTCTTTCCTTCATTTCTTCCTTCCTTCCTTCCCTCTTCCTTCCTTCCTTCCTTCCTTCCTTCCTTTTCCTTCCTTCCTTCCTTTCCCTTCCTTCCTTCCTTCCTTCCTTCCTTCCTTCCTTCCTTCCTTCCTTCCTTCCTTCCTTCCTTCCTTCCTTCTTTCCTTCCTTCCTTCCTTCCTTCCTTCTTTCCTTCCTCCCCAGAACTTTTCTACAATAGAATAATAAGGCCATATACTTTTTGGGCCAGGTGGTGAATGCATTCAGAAGGAAGAGGAATGCTTAGAGTGATTAGCAGTCACTGCCACTGAGCAGGGTATAAAGGAATAGACCCATGAGGAAGTATAAAAGTGCATCAGATTCTCGCTGGGATGCCCAGCACCCACTTAAACCATGGAGCTTCATGACTGTCTAGTGTCTTCTCTTTTTTGAAGCAGCCAGAGAGGGAGGTTTGAATCAAGTACCTGAAGTGTATCTTAAGGAGTTTCCACATTGTAAGCTTGCCCACTGAATTAGTCAGCAAAACTGGCATGAACAGGATCTTGGAAGAAAGAGATACCCTTGCTGGGTGCTTTGATTTGTGCCTTTATTCCATTCTAATATCTTCATTAAAGAGCTTTATACAATTATGTTTTTTTTTTCTAAATAATGTTAGTTCTCAGCCCAGCAGGGACCGGTTCAGCAATGAAGTTTTCCTGAGTGGGTGGGGCCATTGTGAGCTGTAACTGGCATCTCGTCACGCCCTTTGGCAGTGCCCACATTTTTCTTGGTGTCCCATAGTGTTCAAACCATTAAACCAACTTGGGCCACACAAAGGTAACGTACAGATAGGACACATTTCTTTAAAATCACCACTTCTACTTTCCTAATGCTAAAGATGCGTCTGAAACCTAATTAGTTTTTTGGAGGCTTTACATAACCAGCTCTATAATGTAAATGTAAAAATTCTATATTCAAGATTTAGCCCTAATGATGTCAATCTAATTTAGAGTCTTTTTTTTTTGTTGTTGTTGTTTTGCTTAAAATTCATAATATGTAGAGGAATGAGCCCACCTTTCTCCTTGCTCTTGATTTAGTCCTGATGCTTATTAGCCTTGTGAATGGGAACAAATCACAATCTCTTTGGGCCTTGATGCCCTCACTTGCAAGATTTGGAGGGTGGGCCAAATGATCTCTAAGGTCTGATCCAGTCATAAATGCTATGATCCAGTTATAAGTGCTATGATCTCAGAGGTTCTTAATCTGGGGTTAAGATTTCAGGGAATCCTTGAACTTGGAATGGGGAAATAAAATGTTTATTTCATTAACTTCTATTTGAAATTTGGCATTTTTCCTTTGGTTATTTAAAACCATTATTCTGAGAGGAGAACAAAGGCTTTCCAAAGGAGTTCGTGATGCAACAAAGATTAAGATCTGAAGTTGTAGGCAAAAGACAATAATGAGGGAATAAAGGCCAGGGGCATGCTGAAGCTAGCTCAGACCAGCTCTTTTCAGTGTGAGCATTCACACCTCAGAAAATGGGAATCCTTAAACGTATTAGGAGCTGATTATTGGTTTGTAAGTGTTTAAGTAAGTATTAATAACACAGATTGCATAGATATAATAAAAATCCTTATACATATTAGCAGTTGATTATTGATTTGTAAATGTTTAAGAAAGTATTAATAATATGGATTAAATTTAAAAGCATATGTGTCTATGTACACATACATATATCTATAATTATGCATATATCTGGGCCTTTAAGTGGCACAGTGACATGCTGGACCTGGAATCAGGAAGACTCATATTTCTGAGTTCAAATGTGACCTCAGACACTTATTGGTTGTGTAACCCTGGGCATGTCACTTCACCCTGTTTACCTCATCTGTAGATGGAGGTAGGAAATGACAGACCACTCAATTATTTCTGCCAAGAAAACCCTAAATAGAGTCATGAAGAGTCAGACATTATTGAACAACAACAATGTGTGTGTATGTGTGTATATATATATAAATTGCTCAATAAATATAACTTGAGTTTAGTAGGAATTAAATTGAAGTCATCATCAGAATGGAGGTCTGGTGACTGGAGGCTAATAATAATAATACTAACTGGCATTTCTATATTATATTTATTATTTAATATATTATATAATACAATTATGTGTAATATTTAACGTTATATATAAAATTGCATTATTTATTATACATATATATGTATGTGTGTGTGTGTGTGTGTGTATATATATATATATATTCCTATATATGGTTTGCAAAGTGTCTTAGCTCCATTATCTAATTTATCTTTACCTCTGGGCTCTTTGCCGCATATTGAAAGCCCTTCTTTTTTACTTCTCTGATCATATTGGATTCTTCTCTGATAGATACTCTCCCTTATCACAAAACAATCAGTTTCTCAAACATTCCGTGCTCATCTGTTCCCTACTTTTAATCAGTCAGTTAATAAGCATTTTTAAGCACCTCCCATTGTGCCAGTGCTGAGGAGTCAGAGAAAGGCAAAAGACCTTCCCAGTTCTTGTCTAATGGGGAAGATAGCATGAAACCAAGTTGGTTCACAAGATCTGTGTATGTGATGAATTGGAGATAATCAATGAATGGAAGGCACTAGCATGAAGGGGGGGTTGGAAAAGGCTTCTTTGGGAAGGTAGGATTTTATCTGGGACTTGAAGGAAGCCAGGAAATACAGATGAAGAGGGAAAGGATTTCAGGCATGTTTATAGTTCTGTACTCAGACCATGTCAGGTATAATTCATACTTTCCCTCTATCAAAGGATCATCCATCGAGAGGCTTTCGAAGTTAAATGTCTCATTGAAGATCAATAAGCAGGAGAGTTAGTAATCAGATTTGGGTCTGTGACTGTGATCTCTGGGAATATAACTGCTATATCATACTGCTTCTCTTCAAGAAATGAGAGATGAACAAATCCAGGTTTCATCTCTTACTATTCTAACCCACAGTGGTCTTTATTGTCAGAGAGTCCTTTTATAGGATGCCAAAAGGGAAAGAGTTAAGCTGGTCTTCATGAGCTGAAGAAATGAGCCCTGTCTGACAGAGAAAGACTTCTGGGGTGGTGCTCAATCTAAGAATGAATCAAATTTAAGGGTTAAAAACCCAGTCTTTCTCTGGGACTAACCTCCCTTTCATGGAGCAAGTGGGAGAAGAGCTAGATTCCTCCTCCCCTCAGCTTTTCTTCCCGCAACTCCCTAGAATGAGGAGTCCTGAGTCAATTCAGCTGCCAGCTCAAATGCTGGGCCATGGTACCAGTGATAACAGTTGGGCTGGGGAGCCTTTGTAATCACTTAGGCAGGTGTGTGTGTGTGTGTGTGTGTGTGTGTGTGTGTGTGTACAGGGAGAGGGAAGAATGCAATCAATCCACCTACTCTGTGCCAGGCTCAATGCCAGTTGCTGGGGATGCAAGTACAAAGAATGTGGTTGGGATGTGGGTTTAGGTTCCAGACTAGAAGGGCGTGTGCTCCACCCCAGCAGAGATCAGAGAGGTGGTAGGTAAATAGCTGAAGGAGAGTTAGCCACAGGAATCCCCATAGCTGCTCTCCAGGGCACCTTCCCTACCACTGCTATTCTTCAGTACTTCTCCCTAACCCTGACCTGAGTTTCTTGGTTTCTACCTTGGGGTGGGGTCTCCGCTTACAGATCCCCTAACCCTTCATCTGATTTCCAGGCTGTACTTTACATACCTAGTTTCATTCAAGTTTCATTAAGCATCTTGTGAAGGAGGATAGTGCAAAGATTATTCTCATTTTACAGATGGGGAAACTGAGGACCAGAAAGGTCACATCTCTTTCAGCTCTCTTGACCTGAGTCTGGAACTTTTCCAACTATATCCAGACTGTTTTTCTAAGGGCATCATGGACAGATGGTGCCACTTGACAAAAGGCTGAGGTCGAGTGAAGTGAAAGGAATATTAGGCAGGACACCAAGAGAAAAGATCAGATGTTATTAAAAAAATGCTGGCAGGAAAGAGGAGAGTCAGACACAGAAGAAAGAGAGACAGAGACCCAGAGGAAAGCAAAATAAAGAATGGGATACCACTCCTGGGCTCTGGGGCCATCCAGCACTCTGCCTTGAAGTAGGCTTCCAGGGAGGGAAAGGAATTCTGAGGGCATGTTTTGTCCATAGGAAAGGAGCTATCAAGTATCAATCGGCTCAAGTTTCCTTCTTCCCATGGTGCCAGTCTTACCCATTTTGTTCTTGCCCCATTGCATCTGGAGCATTAGGTCACAGGGTTCTCTCTTTTTTTTAAAATGTAAGAACAGATGTGAAGATTAGGACCTGTAATCCTCCTTCCCTTTATGGGAAAGCCAGGATGTGGCTTGGCTGTAATGGGTTTTTGATATCTCAAGGCAATCCTTCTCACATGACAGGGGAAAACTTGGTTTGCAGCCTGCCCTTTTACAAACCAAGTTACATTTCAGAGAACGCCTGCATAGGGACTTAAGGCTGTGCACATCTGGGTTCTAATGGGAAAGCATGTTTCAAAGCAAAATGCGTCTCAGCTCTGGCTTCCTGCAGGAACCTGGTGTTTTCACTATGGAGAGAATGTTTGCTTCAGTGAAATAAGAAAAAATTATGTGCACTTACATCACAGTGTAGTAATAACTCAATTAACTAATAGGGTAACAAACAGACTGGTGACAAGGGAAAACTCAGATGGTTGTCTTTGCTAAACTCCGGGAAATGGCAGCTTTCTTTTGATACTGGGGAGTAGGGGGGGAAGCCCAGCTTTTGGGGAATGATCAGGGAGCCTCATTCCAAAGCCTAATGTTGAAAACCCCAACATGCCAGCCAGCTCTGTCCCTATGGAATCCTCTGTTTCTTTCAAAGAAGCTGTTAGTGATACTCCAGAAAACTGTCTTCTTTGTCAGGTTAAACACTGAACTCGGGTTAAAGTCTGCAAACAGGGAATAGCTATTAGCAAATGCATTCATTAGGGGCCTGTTTGCAGTTCTGTTGTGAAGGCAAATGATATGTTAGCTCAAATAATGGGCTGTGCCTTCTAAAGAACTGTAATTCGTGGAAATGTTGACTGGAGCTGGTCCTGTAAAATGCAAGATGGATGTACTGTGAAAAGGAAATGTTGGGAGTGGAAGAGACTATCTAGTTTAAACTCCTCATTTTACAGATGTGTCAGTTTTTATTGTGATTGTGAAGACTGTACAGTGGGACTAGGATTATAACCCCTAACTGATGTTTTTGGCCAACATCCTAGGGATCTTCGTAGAATTCCACAATTCACATTTATGTAACATGATCTATGCTTCTTTGGGATGTAGGAAGTTGGTTGATTCTTTCTGCTTTCCCTTCCTTTCTATGGGCAAAGCCAAATCTTTTCCAGGCTTTTGGAAGTGATCTTCTCTTTGGCTTTCACCTTTCCTTGACTATACCCCTTTTCTGGAGAGTTAATCAATCAAACTGCCACCGTTCCTTTTTTAACTGGAGACAATATGATGGCCCTCAAGTTTCACATGTTTTCCTTCTCTGCTGTTCATATCAGATGGAAAGTCACAATTAAAATAGCTCAGAATCCCATTAGGAAAATCCCTAACAGCCCAAACTAAAGTTTGGCTCTGTGCCCTAATTTAAGTTTTTGAGTTTCTTTAGCTAACTCTTGGTCTCTTTTTATTTGAGGCAAAATTGGGATAAAGAAAATATTTTGGTAAAAAACAAATATAGAATATATTTGTGTATATTATTTGACAGGGATGATGGGGAGAAATTGAGGAAAATAAGATTTTTTTTGAACTTCTCTCAGTCCTTGAAGAGGTGAATTTAACAAAAAATTTTAGCTCCAGTTCTCTGTTTTCCATGACTCACCTTGATCTCTCTCTTTTCTGCTAAAACTTCCACCTCCTTTTGACTTGTCTTCTTTGTTTCTACTATTGGTGGCCAATATTTTCCATTTCAACTTATTAACTCAAGTTTACCCTCCCCTTCTTCCCAGTCAGCCTCTTGAAGGCTGTATTATCTATCTTAAAACTCCCTGTCATGATTAAAGTCCCCCCTCTGAATTAAAAATCAAGACAATTCCAATCATAGTCATCATAATGAGGGACTGATTATCTCTCCAAACATAACTCCTATCTAATCTAATCTAAATACAAATCCTATAATGACAGTCAGTTCTCAAACTTCTATTACAACATTTTGTCTTATAGTAGGAAGCAATAGCTATAGAGAGTGAAACCAAGTAAATAATTACAGATGAAACCAGAAGTGTAAATGGGTTCCAATGAATGAATTTATTGCCATTTCCCTGGTAATAGAACAGCACAAAAAGTTCAATCTTTTGCCATGAGTTGAAGGGGAAAGGTGAAGCAATTACCAGAATAATTCAAGAGGGACAAAAAAAACCTGCTATTGAGGAAAAAGAAATTTTGAGGTTGAATATGAGTCAATTCAACTCAACAAGTATTTATTAACCCTAGCAGATGAAACTCATTTCCTTTTTGACAGAGTTATTTGACCTCTGTTGAGGAGAGTCTCGGGCCAGTTACTAAAGGAGGTACGGAGATTATAGAAAGAGATAATGCTTGCCTTCTTAGAACTTATAATATGACAAGAAGGATGGACACGTATACTTCTTCAAGATTCAGTTTTGGAATGGCTACACCTCTACTAATGCAGATATTAGCCCCTTTACTTAGCCTTTCAGAGTTCAGTTAATCTCAACAATTATTTAGACAATAGCAATATATAATTATTTTCAAGTTGAATTTGCAAGGGTGCAAATTTGCAGGGATACAAGGATGATTTTGACATTGCACAGAGAATGCATAGTTAAGCAGACAAACATCAGAACAACTTATATCAAGAAGTGAACAAAAATCCTTTGACAACATCTAGCACTTATGTTGTAAACACTGAAAATATATGACCAAGAGAACTGGCTAGCATGATCACTACTAATCAGTGATCTTTGAAAGATCCTGGAGGATGGGACAGTTGTGACAGAGCTAGAGAAAGACTAAAACATGAATTTTTTTTTTTAAAGATAAGAGAATGGAGTCTGCCAATATAGGCTAATGAGTTTGATTTGGATTCCTGGAAAATGAGTAAACTTTTAGAAAGGAAAATGGTTATCTCACAGGACTAGTATGGTTTTATCAAGAGCTAGTCACACCAAAGTAATCTCATTTCCCTTTTTTTGACAAGATTATAAGAACAGAATGTGCTTTATGGCTAGGGTAAATAGGTTACTGTATGGCACGAAACAAGATAATATTTGCTAGGTAGCACAGCGGATAGAGCACTGGACCTGAAGTCATGAAGACCTACATTGAAATGTGACTTCAGACAGTTTCTAGTGAAGTATGTGACTTTATACAAGTCATTTAATTTCTTTCTCTTAGTCTCAGTTTCCTCACCTATAAATTGTAGATCATATATCCCCCAGGGTTGTGGTGAGGATCAAATAAGACAATATTTATAAAATGCTATGTAAATGTGAGCTTATTATTATTAAATAATTATATCAGATCCCTATAAAAACTCACTTTACATTTTTTACTTTGAATTTTAGCTTTTCTAGGAGTACATGCTATTTATGATTGACGTTCATATTCCTCCCTGTACCACTGTTTCACTGATTTCACAATCAGTTAAAAATATTGGTATCTAATCTTGTTTAGCCCCTGAAAAATGTACATATTGACTAAAGGAATAGTAGACTTTGAAGGAGTTTTTAAAAAGATTATCTAGTTCAGTTTTATATTCATATCAATTTATGTTTCATTCCCTGCATCAAACAAGCCTGTAGGGCAAGTGAAAAGCCAGACAAGGACAATTGATATTAGGGGGCATGTGTGTGTGTGTGTGTGTGTGTTTTGGAAAAAGACAACCATGGTCTTTTAAGATACCAAGATATATTTCAATCCCTGCTTTAAGTGACACTGGCCCCTGGACACTATGTTTGAATCCAAACCTACTGGAATCATGCAAAAGTAGAATAGCATGTTTTCTCCCCTTGGTTTTTGTTTTTGTTTTTTGTTTTGTTTTGTTTTGGGTTTTTTTTTTTTTTTTTTGGTTGTTGTTTTTGGAGGGGACACAATTGAGGTTAAATGACTTGCTCAGGGTCACATAACTAGTAAATGTATGATGCTCCAATAGAACTCTTACTGTAGGACAGATGTTCTATCCACTGCATCCTTCCCCTTAGTTTTCAAGAGGGTTAAAAATATGGTTACTTAGCATTTGGTCCATCATTACTGAACTAGGTTTTAAAGGAAATATTTAGATATTTCAGTTGGCCTAAAGGTTTGGCAGAAGTATCGGATGGGATTTTGTCTTCTTACATATGGATAGTGACATTTTCTCTTCTTACATATGGATAGTGACAGCCTTAAGCTAAGTATTGAGTACCAACAATACGCAGGAGAGTGGCAACCCCTGATTGGCTGAGAGACCCGTGAGTTCAGATTCTGTCTAAGGGGAAGAGTTTGGGGAAGTGTAGTTCTAAAGGAAGTAGACAGGAAAGAAAAGATGATCTTTTTGAATGCAGCCATCCAAATAGAAGAAACAATGAAGTCTTTTTTTGTAATGGAAAAAGTATTTGAAGGGTTATCATATTAAAGAAGGATTACACTTTTTTGTTGGGTCCAAGAGAACAGAAGGAGGAATGATAGTGGAAGCTGTTCAGAGGCAAATTTTGGCTTAATGTCAGATATATATATCCTAATGGTTAGAGCTCTCCAGAGTCTTAGGGTCGCACAGTTAGTGAGTGACTGAGGCCATTTTTGGACTTGAGAAAATGAGGCTTTGTGACTCCAGGCCCAATGCTCTATCCATTGGGCCACTTAGTTGCCTAAAAATGCTTCTGGAATCTTAAAAAAAAAAAAAAAAAAAAAAAAAAAAAAAAAAAAAAGAAGAAGAAGAAGAAGAAGTATCATTCTTAGGTAGGAAGATGGAGACAGAAAGAAAGGTTCTGCCTCCATGTGGCAGTTGATCTAGGCCTTGAAGACTAGGAAGGATTTCATTACACAGAAATCTGCATGAAAGAATAATATCCTTGTCCCAGGGAATGGCATAAATAAAGACAAGAAGATGGGATGTGTTTCAAGAATCGTGTCATGAGACTAGACTAAAAAATTATCTTCTTTCCCAAACCACAATTTCATATAGAAAAAAGTCTGGGCCACAGTTAGCTTATAAGACAAGTAAGTATAGTAAATTAGGGGGAAGGGAACAAGCATTTATTAAGTGGCTACTAAATGCCAAATATTGTAAATATTATTTCAAGAAGTTCTCACAACAAACTTGGGAAGTAGTTTCTATTATTATTTCTGTTTTACAGTTGAGGAAATTGAGATAGACAAAATGTAATGACTTGCCCAGACCCACAAAGCTAGTAAAGTGTCTGAGGCTAGATTTGCTCCAATAGTAGTGTTATAAAACTATTTAAACTTTTAAAATTGTTTTGATTTAATATTTTCTTTTAAAAATTTTTTTTCAAGGAAATACTAAAGAAGGGAAAGGGACCTGTATGTGCCAAAATGTTTGTGGCAGCCCTTTTCGTAGTGGCTAGAAACTGGAAGATGAATGGATGTCCATCAATTGGAGAATGGTTGGGTAAATTATGGTATATGAATGATATGGAATATTATTGTTCTGTAAGAAATGATCGGCAGGATAATTTCAGAAAGGCCTGGAGAGACTTACATCAACTGATGCTGAGTGAAAGGAGCAGAACCAGGAGATCATTATACACTTCAACAATGATACTGTATGAGGATGTATTCTGATGGAAGTGGATATCTTCAACATAGAGAAGAACTAATCCAATTCCAATTGATCAATGATGGACAGAACCAGCTACATCCAGAAAAGGAACACTGGGAAATGAGTGTAAACTGTGAGCATTTTTTTTTTCTTCCAAGATTATTTTTAGCTTCCGAATCCAATTCTTCCTTTGCAACAACAACAACAAAATTCGGTTCTGCACATATATATTGTACCTAGCATATACTATATTTAATATGTATGGGAATGCCTGCCATCTAGGGAAAGGGGTGGAGGGAAGGAGGGGAAAAATTCGGAACAGAAGGGAGTACAAGGGATAATGTTGTAAAAAAAAATTATCTATGCATACGTACTGTCAAATAAAATGTTAAAATTATAAAATTAATAAAAAATAAAATTAAATTTAAAAAATTTATTTACATATAAAAACAATTTAAAATTTTGATTCATATTCTTTCCCTTTCTCTTTCCTTCTTCCCCCTCTCCCCCCATTTGAGAAGGTAAGTAATCTGATATAGGTTAAATATGCACAGTCATGCAAAACATTTCCGTATTAGTGATGTTGTAAAAAAACAAAAACAAAAAAACACACAGAAAAAACCCTGCAAACTCAAGAAAAATAAAGTATTAAAAAAGTATGTTTCAATCTGCATTCAGACATTCAGAGTCCATCAGTTCTTTTTCTAGAGATGGATATTACTTTTCATCATGCGTCCTTTGGAATTATTTTGAAACTTTGAATTGCTGAGAACAGCAAAATCATTTACAGTTGATCATCATGCAATATTGCTGTCACTGTATAAACAATGTTCTCCTGGTACTGCTCTTTTCACTTTGCATCAGTTTGTGTAAGTCCAGGTTTTTCTGACAGTGTCCTGATCATTATTTAATAATGTTCCACCAGAATCATATACCACAATTTTTTTGGTCATTCCTCAACTGATGAGCATCATTTCAATTTCCAATTCTTTGCCCTCACAAAAAAGTGCTATAAATGTGCATGTAGGTTCTTTTTCTTTGATCTCTTTGGGGGTACAGATTTAGTAGTGGGTCAAAGGATATGCATGGTTTTATAGCCTTTTGTACAGGTTCTAAATTGTTCTCCAGAATGGTTGGCCCAGTTCACAGCGCCATCAACAGTGCATTAGTGTCTGAATTACCTTTCATTCTTTTTCCCTGATCCCTGCTTGACTGATAATTCAGAATAAGAGTTCTTAACTTGGGCTCATGAACAATGTTTTTCAAAAATATATCTTGATGAGTATGCATGGTGTAATTAAGTGGCATAGTACATAGAGTACTGAATTTAAAATCAGGATAGACATGAATTTAAGTCTTGTCTCAGACATTTACTGTATGACTCTGGACAAATTCCTTGATTTTTCTGTGACTCACTTTCCTCATCTGTAGAAAGGGATAAATGGTATCTTCCTCCCAGGATTATAGTGATCATCAAATGAGATAACATATATAAAGAGCTTTTCAAATCTTGAAGCATTATGTTCCATGCTAGCTATTATTATCAATATTATTAAGATATGTGATTTTCTTCGTAATCTTATGTATTATATGTATTTTAAAACTTTATGCCAAGAATTAGTTCATAGGCTTCAGTGGAATTTCAAAAGGATCTGTGCCACAAAAAAAGTTAAGAACTGCTGACTCAGAGCAGACGTCTCTGTCCAATAACTGACCTCTTCAGCCATCTGGTTCCTCCCTTTTTTATGAGGTCCATTTCCGCCCTTTTTGCAACTCCTTTATTTACTCCCTTTGACTTGATAGTGAGACATCAATGACTATGAGCAAATTTACTAAATAAGATCTCATTTACCCCAGTTTTTTAATCTTCCTTTGGATTGGACTTTCTCTTTAGTAGCATTTATTGAATGGTTGCAAGAGTATTGAGGTTGTCCATTCAGAAACCAGACTGATGCATGTATGTGCTACTATTTACACTGGATGTGAAAAAGGAAGGAAATGACTTATGGGGCTGCAGAATACTGAAGGGAAGGAAGCACTTAAAGGGTCGATTATCCCCTGGAGGTCCATGTTGCTCCCATTAACGCTAATGGGAATTATATACATGCTTAAGCTAGAGAGCCTGCTCTGCCTCTGACTTTGGTAAATTGTTTCTGCTTTGCCAAAAGGATTTCCGTGGCCATTTCCAGGTTTCCTGATCTCTGCCTCAGGGAGACCCAATTCTTAGAGAGCCATGGGAGGAGGGGTTTGGACATAGAACTGTGACCATATTTCAAATTTGATAAACATTTAAGTCCTTGCTTTGTTCAGGGAGGCGATCTTGTCATTTCCCCCAATGACAATAGTACTCATCTTTCAAATTTTAGCTCAAATGGGGCTGCCTCCATGCAAATTTCCCTGATCTTCCCAGAAGGGCTCCTCTCTCCTTTATCAGATCTCATTGCACTGGATACAACTTTTATGCATAATCTCCTCTGTGAAGATGATAATGATCGCTAGCATTTATAGGGTGAGTTAGAGTTTGCAAAATGCTTTACATGTTTTTTTCATTCATGACAATATTGTGAGGAAGGTGCTATTATTATTTCCATTTTGCACTCAGTCTCTGACTCCAAATCCAGCATACCAATTGGTACCATCCACTTGTTATTACTTTACCATAAGCTCCTTGAAGGCAGGAACTGGGGCTAATTTATTTCTGTGTGCTCCCCAGTATCTAGTAATAAGAACTGCTGACATTGAGGAAGCACATCAAAGTTTCCAGTCTCGTTTCATCCTCTGAAATAAACCTCAGAGATCTGCCTATGACTACACAGTATCAGCAGGAAAATTGGAACACAAATCTGTCCTAACTCTGAGTTCAGCACTCTGTTACTAAACAATGTGCTTTGCACTTAGTCAAATAAAAAAATAAAAAATAATTTGGAGGATGAATGAATGAAACACTGGCAGAGGAGATAAGACATATACACTCATAATGCTAATACAAATAGGAATGTGATAATTCGTATACCGTATGTGAGCAATTTGTTGCAAAAGCATAGAAGGGAATTGAGGAGGCAGAGACTTCTCTCATTCCCTTATGGCATTGTATTTTATTTGAAATGAAAAAAAACCATGCAAAAGGCCATATGAACATCAGTTATGATTATTATTGTTTTACACCTGGCCAAAGTACTGATGGATTTATTGTTCACATTTTTTAGGGAAAAAAAATCATTACTGTTACTGCCATAACAGTATTTAAAAAGAGGAGCAATCCCAAAGGATTCAGATCTCTTTGGAGATCTAATACAGAAAGAAATGAGTTGAAAAACAAACCTAGATACCTGAAATTGGTGGTACAGTGGGAAAGGTACAGTGGGACTCCTATTATTTACTAGCTTTGTGATTTTGAATGAGTCCCTTCTCCCTTCTCCCCTCAGTTTCCCAATCTGTTAAAAAAAATCTGTAAGATGGATTTTAACTCTAAATCTGTGATTGTATGGCTATTGTGTATTATGGTTATCTGACTGTGTCTTTTTACCCTGGTAAATTGTAAACTCCATGACAACAGGGACATGGGTCTTTCTTATCTAAACTTTGCATATAACTCCCCCAGTGCCCAGCACAATAGATCTTTAATTAATGTTTGATTCATGCATGCATGCATGCTTGAATGAATGAATGAATGGCAAACTTGGTGCATGGCGACCTGGGGCTTTAACCTGAGCCTGTGAAAACACTGCTTAGGAGCTGTGTCTTTCTGTTGAAGGAAACAGATTTCAGGATGGAATACATTTTCCTGCAGCTTTCCTATCTGATGGAACTGGGGATAAAAGGCATAATTTCTTTAGGAGTTATCTTACTTGACAGAGTGCTGGTAGTTGTTTTCTACCCAATTTTCTCCTGTTTCTACTCCCTCCCTCTAAGACCAGAATGAATAAATAACAGAAGCAGCAAGTGTTATTTGAAAACTCTTTAGTGTAATTATAACCACCAATCTTGCTGGATTTGGAAATGATAGATGGGAAATCTTCATTTTCAAAGCTCTCTGTCCTGTGAGCTAGAGGGAAGAGTTTGTTCGCCATTAGCACTGGCGTTGATCATTAGCCCCTAATGCTTGCAAGTCCCCCTTTTTCCCCCCATTTTTTAATAAAGCCCATTATGCTAATCACCTTGTGTTCCACTTTTCAATAAAAGGTCAACAGTGCACTATTTGCTCAGAATAAGCAATTTAAACTTCATGTCTGTCATTAGAGATAATCTAGGTTTGCTGTATCAAGTGGGGTTGTCATAGAAACTAGACCTGAGATCTCTGTTTACTGCCTTTGGAGAATAAACATTTTGCATCTATTTCTCTGGGAAAAAAAAAAGTCAAACAATTAAATAAGGTTTGGAAACAAAACCATAATAGCCCAGAGAGATGTGTCATTCATCAAAAATCAATAAATGTAATGTGGTTGGTAAACTCCTGAGCATCCAAGCAGTTGACTGACAGAAACCGTGAGATATTTCCCCTGAGATCAGGAAGTAACAGATAGAGTGTGTATTCCAAGGTGGAGAGCAGAATTCATTTAAATTTGCTAATGGGCTTTGTTCAGCCATTCTAACCCAGAAGAATATTTGTATACATTGCATTTAGCTGTCAGATTAGGCTTTTTTTTTTTTTTTTTTAACAAAGGTATCTGCCAAGATGCCCATTTGTGAGTTCTCCAGTTAAGATTTCAATATTCACCTCATTTGAAAAAACAAACCTCTCCTTAGGATTCTTGGGGTCATTTTCCTTTGTGCAAGGACATCTTTTTGGCAGTTGAATTCTTGGGATCAGTGGGCCCCAACGAGTAATCTTCTGACCTTTCCCCTCTAACCTTTCCCACTTTTTTCTCCCCCCCCCACTCTTCCCCCCATCAAGCTCAAACCAAGCTTTAACGAGGGCAGGAGTAATCCTGTCAATCCTCAATGTAATCCAAAGAGGTGTTCTTTTCTTCCCTCCTCCCCATCAGAGGTGTTACGTGACTTAGCTCAGGCCTTCAGCATCTCCAGTGGAGTTAAAAAGAAAAGGAGGATCAGGGATCTCCCCGAACTCTGAGAAGTGACCTTAATGTATAATAACAATCAATTAACAATCTGAATGTTCATGTGATAGTGACAGGCTACTGGAGGCTGGAGCTCCTCTGGCCCCAGAGGAGTAGCTGAGTCATATTATTCTAATTGATTCACTGATTTATTGAAAAGGAGGAGGAAGTGTTATTTCATTTATTTACTGAATAGGGGAGGGATAGTTATTCTATCTACTTCCTTTTGGGGAGGCTTCAGTGAGCATATTGTTAGAAGCAGAAAGACAAAGTGAAGCTGTGCTGGATAAAATACTTTATTTGGGAGTCAGCAATCCCTAAATTCAAAATCTGCACCTCCCTCACCCCCAATTTATCACTGGATGTCTCCAAGCAAGCAATTCAACCTCTCTGGTCCTCAGTTTCCTCTTCTGTAAAATGGGGAGGAGAGTTAGATTTGATGATATCTAGGGTTCCTTCTAGCTCCAATTCTTGGATCACTGATTTCAGAGAGGATCTAATTCAGAGATTCTAATTTCAGAGAGGATTAATTAAAAAGGAGCAGCTCTCTAGAGGAGGAGTTGCTCCTTCAAAGGGCTTGCCAGAATTTGGGAGAATCAGGAGTGTATATTGGGGGCAATACTTTTCTTCTTATCATTATTATTGGTAGCAAATAAATTGCTGGATATAGAGGTGTTTTTAAGAGATTTCTATCCTCAAAGTTTGCAATTTAGATGAGACAAGAGGATCATAGAATGTTGAAGGTAGAAGTATTGGGGATTGTCTGGTTTGAGCAGTCCTTAAGACAAAGTCTTGATTTAAAAATATATATACATATATATATATTTTGATAATGATTTCAATATAGTTTTCTTAGTAATCTTATGAATTTTATTTCATGCATTTAAAAACACTATTTGGAGGAGTCCATAAGTTTTATCAATTTACCATTACTCTCATCAGATTTCAACAAATGGCTCCAGGGTACACAAAAAGGTTAAGACTCCCTGATCTTGTTTTATCTGCTTTTATAGGAAAGGAACCTGAAGCCCAGAGAAATCGAGTGATTTAATAGAAGTTATTTATTCATTTATTTCTCCACCAGATATTTGCTGACTACTTACAATGTGCAAGACATTTCCCTGAGTTAGAAAAACAAATTTGAAGAAGATGGTGGTCCCAGTTCTGGAGGACTTTACAGCAGAAGAAGAGATAGTACTATTATTTGTCCTTTGTTTTCAAAGAGAACCGATAGTCAAGGAGTGATATCTTAGGTGCTGTCTTGACTCAGCAGCAATTGGGTTTAAATGAGGCAGATTTGGGCAAAGTTATCAGTCTTAGTTTCTCTTCCAGAGTTATACCAAGTGGACAAGAAGACAAGTCAAGTTAAACTGGTTATGGCCCTGGATGGAGTAGATGACCTTGACATCTTTGATATCTGACCAAGGACCTGCGTCAGCCTCCTTCATGGCTATAGGAATAAATTGCTTTCATCTGACCATTCCTTGGAGGAAGTCTTCCCATAGAGGGCCATTGGTTACCCTCAATCTGGGTTAACATATCTGCTCAGATAGTTCTCATCATAGGCATTGAGGCTCAAAAGAACAACGAAGAGTCCAATTTGGCTCATCATTGAGGATGTGAATGGGAGTAATGTGATTGGATTGGAAAGGAATGTTGCTGGGAGCCATGCTTGACTCTTCAGTTTAGGACAGTTTTTACTACAATGAACTGCTTCTCCAAACAGAATGGAAGGTCCTTAAGAACATGACCCACAGTCCTTCCTTTCTTTTTATTCTCTGTGTGCTTAGCAGTACTGGATTGTGGACCATGGAGGTAAGACACAGTATAAGGCATGCTCAGAAAAGTATTCTTATGAGTTATTACAGAGTTGTAATTAGTATAGGGCAACTAAGGCTTTATATTGGGGTGCTAAGTGGCAAGGTAAGGAGCTTCTCCCTATGCTGTGCTGATACTGGCTTTTTGGATTTCCATGATACATCTACCCTCAGATTAACTCGTCCTTCCCAGGATCTGGGCTGTGGAATCTTTCCACTGACTGCCTTTCTTGAATCTCTTTAGTGCTGAGGGTAGGACCATCCCCTCTCCTAGACTGATTTCAAATTGAATCCTCTGTTCTGTCCCCATCCACAAAGCCCTCCCTGAGTCCCAACTGGCTCAGCTGTCTATGAGGAAGTTGGACTAGCTAGCTTCTGAGATCCTTTCCAGCATAATTCTTTTGACCTTCTCTCCCCATCTATTTTTGCTCCAGATAAAAATATTCCTAGTTATCCTGTAAACGTAGCCTTGTGTATTTTATATTGATGTTTCACTTTATTGTCCTAATGCCTTGATTAGAGGCAACAGGCAGGATGATGAACAGAGTCCTAGGTCTAGAGTTAAAATTTGGCTTTAGCCTCTTACTACCAGTGTGGCCCTGGACAAATCCTTTATATCTGCCCCAATTTCCTCTATAAAAATATGATAATAATAGAACCTATCTCCCTGGACTGTGGTGAGGATATAATGAGATGATACTTGTTAAGCACTTTGCAAAGCTTAAAGTCTTACATAAATATGAATTTCTAAATATCACTGATTGATGGATTGGCTTGTCCATTATGTCTATCTGAGATAGACAATACAGATAGACTGCAAAAGGAATCTGAAGATGAAGAGGAGGAGAAGGAGGAAGGAGAGCAGAACAGGCTAAGTTGCTGTCAAGAAATTACACAAATCCTTTAGTGACCTCATGTAATGTACACAAAGACCCATTTAAAAAATAAAAACATTGTACTGGGGTCATTGTATGGCATCAAGACCTGGAATATAGCAGTCTCTGAACAATTAAAAATTGATACCACATCCATGGCAATAGAAAGGCAATGAGGGGTGTAAGCAAAATAGAGATTGAAGGCAAGATATGATATTGAAAGAAAGAATAGTCATATGGAGGGACAAGGGATGACAGAGGGATAGCCAGCTGGTAACCTCCTGAAGAAGGAGGAGAAAGTGAGGAAGACCTTTAGCACACTGGGTAGTGTTCCTACAGTGGGCTTCTGGGAAGTCATTGACCAGAATTGCCCACTATAGGCACATATGTAAGAACTGGAGTTTGTATTGTTGGAGATAGTTTTGTATTGTTGGAGATAGTTTCCAATTTGATGTACTTGGGTTGTCTTGATTTCAAATGTTTTTCAGTAGCCATTATATTTATTTATTATACTTTTATTGAGGTATCTTTATCTAGACATTGAGTTTTTAGCTATTAGAACACCAAAGCAATGACAATAGAGTAGATTATGAAGCTACCTTTTGGAATGATGGAAGAGCAAATAGGGAAAGTAATAAAAGAAGGAGGATGAAAGTATGCCAGGAGAAAATGAGTTATCATTTGGAAGGCATTTCTCCTGAGAAGGGACAATATCTCTTCCCTTTAGGGTCCATCCTTTCTCCACATTCTTGAGGAGAACTGACAGTCTTTACTTTTTTCCATCTCTGGGATCCCATCAGCTACCAATTTATGCCTCATTAAATATAGTCTTCAACTCAATAAAGACCCTGTAGTCCCAGGTAATAGATAGCTATTCACCCTAAAGGTTAATCCATTTAAATCAGTTGACTTCCACCTTTCTTTACAATCCACTAATCCAGCCTTCTGATCTCTTGCCCCTGAGGCTACTTCCATTTGGAATCTGACTAATGGTTGATGCTTTTACTTAAACTGAATTTACAGCCACTGGCCCTAAAAAGGAAGGGTTCTTAACAAATATACTTAAGTTTCTGGTACTGGAGGTTGGGGGAAGGGAATAGGCATTTTTTTAGTACATGTTCTGTGCCAAACACAGTGCTAAGAGCTTTACAAACATTTGTAAATATCAATTCTTTTGGTGTAAGTGTTGTTTCTATCCCCATTTTCGTTGAGGAAACTGAGACAAGCTTAGGTTAAGAAATTTGTTTAAATTCACAGCTAGTATGTGAAAGTGAATTAGAACTCAATTCTGACTGACTTCAGACCCAGTACCCAGAGTTGGGGTAGGAAATCAAGTTCCTTTACTAAAGGAGCTTAGAATCTAGATAAAAGTGGGCACGTGGGAGTGAGGAAGGCAGGAATTATAATAATAACAGCATTATCTATCACTTTAAGGTTACTACATGCTTTACATATGTTATCTCATTTATCTCTTAATGATAGGTACTAATATTATCCCCGTTTTATGGAGGAAACTGAAGCTGAATGGGGTAAATGACTTGGATTTCCAATAAACACTACACTACAACACACTATGCTTAATCACTTTTTACAAATGTTATCTTATTTGATTCTCATTTATAAGATAAGGGCTATTATTATTCTTTTTTGCAGTTGGGGGAAATGACTTACCAGGGTCACACATCAAATAAGTGTCAGAAGTGGGATTCAAACTCATGTTTTTCTCACTCCAAATCCAGGCTACTTCCCACTAAGTTAAAATAGTAATAATAATGATAATAATACTGGGATGTCACCAGTTAATACATGAAGTGAATATATGATTAATTGACAACTATATCTAAGAGATAATAAGTGAATTCAGAGGATCCCTGAAAGAATTGGTGGGCATCCTGGAGAAGATTTGGCTTCTCCATAATTGTAAGACATTTTGGGGGAGGGACAATCTTAGGAGCCTCTGGTAAGGAGAAATAACAGGAATGAGGTGTGTGGGGATAAACCAGGAGCTGGTTTGGTCAAAATGACCTATATTGCTTTGGAGTAAGATTATGTCTTATGCTTAATTAGGCGATAATAATAATAATAATAATGATAATAATAATAATAATAGCTAACATTTATAATACTTACAATGTGCCAGTCATTGTTCAAGTACTTTATAATTATTTCTTTTGTTTTTCACCATAATCTTGGATATTATTATTCCTATTTTACACATGAGGAAACTGAGGCAAACAGGGTAAAGTGAATTACCAAGGATCACACAGTTAATAAGTAATTGAGGCCAAATTTGAACTCAGGAAAATGAGTCTTTCTAACTCCAGACCCAGCATTGAGTATCCATTGCACCATAATAGCTGCTCACTTGTATGGTATGATCTAGTAAACATGTGTATGATCTTACACAACTGATAAACATATATGGACTCTCTAATAGGACTGACTACTGTGGAAAAATATTATAAACAACTTTATCGATAGCTTTTATGTAAAGAACTACCAATCAAATTATGTGGTTAATTAGGAATTGTCATAGCTTGAATTATTAGAAACCCACTGGAGGCCCTAGCTATCAGCCTGCTCCTGGGCAGAACAGACTCCTGTATTCCTTAGTGCCAGTTCACTCACAGGCAGGGCTGATTGACAGAAGTTTGCTAGATGACCACCTTGGAGGCAGATACACAGATTCTGACTGGAAATTCTGTCTCAAACATCAGAATAAGGCATTTGTTGGGATCTTTAAGAAATGAGTTGTTGCTTTGTTCTTAAAGGGACTAATATTTTTATTACTTGCATTAATTGATTAATATAGTTTGGTACATGCACAGAAAAATATAAAGTCTAACGGATGTTTCTGTAACACTAGTTAGCATATGGAATGGATTCGATCCATTTTCTGTTGGTTGTCTTGGAGTATGGAGTGACTTCTTTCTGTTGGGCCTATAAGAAAGTATCAGTGGCAAACTTGATATTTCCCACTTTTCCCCCTTTTTTACAAGATATACCAAAGGATGGCTGAACTAAGGGCAGACCTGAATTTTGGGTGGAGGTTAGTGCTTTCTCTCTTAAGCCCATCAATATTTGCTTTAGGACAGAGACACTGGGAACTTGACAGAGACACAAAAAGACTCCATCTCCAGTATCCTTATTACCTCTAAGATCAAATATGAAATCCTTTGTTTGGCATTCACAGCCCTTCTGGAATTCCAAGCTTTTTATACCTAGCTCTCCAACACGTGCTCTTCAATCAAGTGACACTGGTTTTGGGGGTATTTCTTGTATAATACATTTCATCTTCTGCCTCTGTATTTTCACTGTGTTTCCCCATATCTGGGAATTCTTTTTTCCCCCCCTGCTCCCTCTAGCTTCTTCTTCCTTCTCTTTCTCACTTCTCTGGCTTCCTTGAGATTTCAGCTAAAATTCCATCTTCTGAAAGAAGTTTCCCTGTCCTTAATGCTAGTGCTTCCAATCTAACACACACACATACACACGTCTTGTTTGCATGTCATCATGCCCTGCTAGATTATAAACTCTCCTGAGGGCCAAAAACCTTTCTTTAATCCCCATCACTTAACATACTGCCCAGCACATAATACAATTTAGTAAATGGTTGTTGTCTTGGCTGAGTAATGGGAGTTCCTGAACTTCCATTTCTTTGAAAAGAGTGAGAGAGAGGTCCTGGGTGGTAAGGTACTATCTCAGTATTTAGCCTCCCAAAGGGAAAAAAAAGGGCTTCTTGGGTTGTAACCATCAATGGGATTGTTTCCCCTGCAACTTCAAGTTCCAAGACCCAGTTTTCCTGGGAATATAAATATCATGGAGAAAAAAGAAGTTCCCAGAATCCAGTCATTTTAAGAAGTTTGGCGAATTCTTGGGCAATACAAACTTGGAAAGACAAGAGAGTATGTGTAACTCTTGAAGCTGAGAAATAGCAGAAAGGTTTAAACTGTGCCATAGGGGAGCAAAAGACCTGGCACAATTCTTTTCATTGGGACAAAGAATTATTTGGACAAAGAAATTCCTGGGTGAAGTAGATTGCCTATCTAGCAGCTCAAGCTTATTTAATCTTCTAAAAGGAGTCTGAACTATCAGATTGGGTACATGTAATGATCTCTAGTATATGTGTGTGTGTGTGTGTGTGCAACAAAGTCTCACTGAATTATCATAGAGTATATCCATTTGAAACTCAAATTTTGTTCACCTTCCAAAGAGTCTACTCCATAGTATGGTGCTATGAGAATAGAACTGAAGTGCTCTAGAGAAGGGTGGAACTTAATGGAAAGAAAGTTATATTAAATGGCATTTATGAGTTTTATATATATTTGGAGGAGATGGAATACAATTAAGATCGTCCTATACCTGATATGCCCTATTACCATGAGTCCTTGTATGGTATTTGAGAACTTTTTAAAATTTGTCTCTGGTAAGTCATTTCTTGAAATAGAAACTCTGGGTGGGACCAAAGCAAGTCAAAGAAAGATATTATTTTGGGTAGCCCCCAGTTTAATGCCAGAATCAAGGCTGAGCTATGGGTTATGTACATCAGAGGAAACTGAGGAACAGAGAGATTTAAAAACTTGCCTAAGGTCACATAGTTAGCAAGCCACAAATCTGCCATTCAACCCTAGCTCTTCTGTCTTCAAATCCAAGGGTCCTTCCTTCTGTAGTTCACAGCACCAGGCAAAATTGTTTCACGCTGATTAAAAGCAGATTAAACCCAGATTGTAACTTGACTGCCCTTTTGCAAATGATCAAAATAAAAAGTCTTGGAAGCCTTCTTTAATTAACATGCAGGCTGCAGTCATGTGACAGTATAGGACAAAAATTAGTTCTCTGCTTTTGCCACTAATTCTTTCCTCCCTTCCCCCACCTCAATTCTTCTTCAGCAACAGGCACTCAATATGCTGCAGAACAGCCACTGTTTAACATCCCTTATTTCAGGGAAAGAAATATTTCATTCTAATTAGGGACACCAATTGGAACCAAATTGAGATTGAAATTCATTTGAGATTGAAAATAGGGACAGTTGTGGGAGACAGGAAAAGGAAACAGGAAAGCCTGTTTTTAGGGCATGATCCCATAAATTCATTCATTTTAAGGTGTCAGTTATTGAATGTCCAGCGTATGACCTTTCTAGGTGCAGCTGCATTTTAATATAGGAAGAAGCTTTAATAAAAAACAATGAATTCCAGTTGTCTGATTTCAGCCGGTAATGCTAATATGTATATAGTGTATATGTATGTATATATATATGTATTAGAAAGGCCTTTCCCAGCCCTAGACACTCCAGCCCACTCGGATGTCTTACTTGCTTCTAGCTTCTGTAGCACCAGGATACTAAGATTGCCTGGAGTGATAAGACTAATGAAGTCATGTCTCCGCTTTGTGGTTATGTGGTTATTTAAGTTTCACCCTATGACATGATCATATATTGTACCCCCTAACTCCTTTTTTATTTGAACTTTTATGTTGTTACAAACTTAACTAATACCAACAGACACAAACATTTCCATATTGAAAGAACTGAAAAAAAGATTTGTGGTTGAAATTGATTAGTTCCAATACTTACTTACTCTGTCTCCTTTTCAATTTCCTTCTGTTCCCAACGTTTTTGAGCATCTCCTAATAAACTTGACAACAAAAGGGCCTGGGGAAGGTAAGGTGACTGGACCACTTGGGGAACTTTCTGGGCTTCTTCCCTTTGCAAGGAGCTCCACCCAAGATGAATTGGACTCCCAAGGTTAGGAAGGTGGGAGAAGGAAATGGAGATGGTGATGGAGGGTATAGGATCCATCTGTGTCCCAACTCGGGCTTCTTGGGCTGGGGAAGCTACTAATAAAACCCTAAATACTTCAGAGTCCTTTGAAGTCAGAACAGACTCACAGAGAGATTTCCTGGTCCTTGAGAAACGTACAGGTGTAGTCATGATCAGTCCTGCCACCCCCATTCACATTCTGTTCTTTGCCCTACAATTTTTGAATTACTTACAGATGGGCAAAGGACTATTTCACCAATCATGAATCCCACCTCCGGCAGCCTTGACAAACGATAATCTAATCTCTGCTCACTGTCCCCAGTGACAGGGCTCCCCATGCTCCATGAGGCATTGCACTGCATTCTGGGAAAGTTCTCATCCCCAGGACGCTTTTCTTTATATCGATCTGAAATGTCTCTGTAAATTCCATTCATCGACGTTAGCCAGCTCTACCCCTCCAAGGCCAAGTAGGGACGCCATTTATTTTCTGATAGCTATTGTGTTCTGTTAAGTATTCTCAGCTCCAATTCCTCCCGCCATCTCCAGGGCCCATTACCAGTATCTTCAGGCCTACACTTTCAAAACTAGATCAATGAATCCATATCTTCTGGACAGACGGCGAAGCGGCCAGAAAGAAGAGATGACTTAATTCAGTCCCAGGCTCTTGAAGTTGCAGAAGCAAAATTAAACCCATTTCCTGATTCCTGATTGCGTCCTCCGTTTCAGTTCGGAAAATCAGTAGAAATTCTGAAGGAGGGAGTGGGGCTGGAGCTGGAGGGCTCCGCGGAGGAATCTATAAATTTGAATTGAACGCTTTTTTTTTTTTTTTTTTTTAAGAGCGCGAATTGAGAAATCCGGATCAATAAGGGTGAGAAAGTTGGAGCCGTACAGAATAGCTGTCATACCTCTATCACGCTCGCTATTCATACACCTCTGGGAAGCTAAAGTACAGATAATAGGGAACCAGAATTGTCCCCGGGTTCTTTGTGTGGAAGTCGGTGCCAATCACTCTGATTGTCAATTGCAGCAGAGGCTGAGATTATAAACAAAGTATCCCCTCCTTGCAGGCAAAGCAATCAGCCCCTTTCACTAGCTCCTTATCCAGGGAAGCAGCCTCACTAAGTGCTCGCTCCTTCGCTCTGCAGAAGTTTTGATGAGTTTCAACCTATTTAAAGCCAAGTTGCTTTTCAAAGAATCATTCCTGGAGTTCTGAATAGGTGAGGTTGGACTCTTTTTACATCACCTCACGCCTACTCTTTTTCCGCTCAGGGTATTTAATTCACTGCTATTCTGGGTCAGTTCATTCAACTCAACAAGTATTTATTCTAGGTCTTCCGCCTCCGAGTCCAAGGCTCCTTGCCCCGCCCCTCTTTTTAGGTCAAAGGAGCATAACTCTGGCATTTTCTTTCAAAAGGGTATTTTTCACTTTCTTTTTTCATATTTTTTCTTTTATTCGAATCTTCTTGTAGAAAATGACTAATAGGGGAATGTTTTATATAATTGTACATGTATTATCATATCTGATTGCTTATTGGCTCAAGAAGGGAGGGAAGGATAGAATTTTTTACAGATGATTTTTAAAATTGGGGAAAAGAAGAATGAAGATGTCTGTAGCATCTATAATTTGCACTGTGGTGTGGGTGTGAAGAGCCTTGGTGAGAGAGCTGAATGCGAAGTTAGAAGGAGGGGGGGCTTCATGGGAAACATTTCAATTTTGGAAATAGTCAGTTTGATATGAAGACATCATTAAGGTAGAAAGGTCCAGTAGGCAACGATAGGTCCAAAGATCAAGAAACTCCTGGTGTTAAATCCTGCCCTGTGGGAATCCTGCCCCCTTTGGGATGCAATATGGCAGCTAACCACTATGGCGGCCAGAGAGCTGCCTAATAGTCACTGCCTGTGTGAGACCCCGGGAATCTCACTTAACCTCTCCCAGTACTTAATACAGAGGAAAACCCAATAAATGCTTGTTGACTGACTGATTCTTTAACATGACAGCTTATAATTTAAGACAAATTGCAGACAGGTGCTATCTGCACTGGGAGATGGAGTTTTCTCAGCGGACTTTTTTGTTCTAATGAAATCACAGGACTGATTTATAAAAAACATGTTTACGGTGTCTGCTTTGCAGGGCTGTTGTGAGAATAATACTCTGCATTATATAACTATAGAACTTCGTCTTTCTGGGGCCATGTGGCAGCTAACCACTGTAGTGATAAGAGAGCCAGCCTAATAGTCAGGAAGACCTGCCTTGATGCCTCTGTGAGACCCTGGGCATCTCACTTTGCCTCTCCCAGTACTTAATACAGAATGTAAACCTAATAAATGCTTGTTGACTGACTGATTTTTTAATATGACAGATTTTCTAATTGTTGCAGAACAGGTGCTATTTGTATTGGGAGATGGAGTTTTCTCAGTGGACTTTTCTGTTCTAATGAAGTCACAGAACTGATTTTTAAAAACATGTCTGCCTTGTAGGGTTGCTGTGAGAATAATACTTTGCATTATGTAACTATAAGTTGGTATTTATTATTATAGCTCTCTAAATACCTCTATTTAGTCTTACAGTAGAAACATAGAAAGTCTCTTTTCTTTCTATTTATTTATTCTCTCAGAATGTTAGCAAATCTATTCTTATGGTTGGGTTATGTAGACAACTTAGTGATCTGAAAGCACCAAAACTCTCTCCCACACTGACCTATCACTGTCTGAAATTAATAGAATCTCAGAATTGGAAGAGACCTCCCTCAGAAATCATTCAGTCCAACCTGTAACTGACCCAGGATCTGTAGTCACCCATCCTCAACAACAATTCAATTTTTTAAAAAAATCATTATTAAGAACTTACCATGTGAGCTAGATATTAGTAATTCAAATAAAAAAAATCAGTCCTTTGCTTTCTACTAGGAAGGTACAAAACATTTGCAGATAAGGATATGGTAATTTAAGGTTAGGGAAAATTCTGATCAAGGAGAAATATATTTTAAAAAAACTTCATGGAGGGGGTGGAATCTTAGAGAGATGTAAAAACTAAGAAGTGACGAGAAGGGAATTCATTCAAGTCATGGACTAAAGCTTGTGAATTAGACGTGGAATGTTGAGGTTGGGACACAACCAGTAATTCACTTTGGCTGGGATATAGAGTGTGGGAATGATAATAATGCAAAGAAGTTAGAAAAGTAAATTGGTGCCAGATGATGTTAGGCCTTGAATGACATGCTGAGGGTGTCTGTGTTCTATCTTTATCTTTATTTATCTGAAAAGTTTTGAGCAAGGAGTGACATGGTCAGACTTGTGCCTTAAGGTTACTTTGGCAGAGATATGGAGGATTTATTGGAGATGGGGGGGTTCTGGAATCAGGGAGAACCATGGCAGTTACTAAGCAAGAGGTGGGACTATGTTTGGGTGAGTGGAAAGAAGGAAGCAGATGTGACATGTGTTGTGGAAGTAGAATTGACAGGATCTGATGACTGATTAGATAGGGGTGTTGAGAAAGAGGGAAAAGTCAAGGGCTTTCTTTGAAGGTATAACTTGGATTACTAACAAGGAAGAAGTGCCTTTAAGGAAGATAGATAAGGAGCAAAGGCAGGGTAGTATAGTGGACAGAGACCTCACATTCGCCCAGGTGAGAGAGCTGAATGGGAAGTTAGAAGAGGAGGAGGGTTTCATGGGAAATATGATTTCAACTTTGGAAATATTCAGTTTGATACGAAGACATCTAATAGCAATTAGAAATGTGTGGCCAGAGCTGAGAAGACAAATTAGAACTGAATAAGTAGATTTGGGAATCCCTAAATAGGGATGATAATTCACCCATGTTATTGAAAAACTCATTTTTCAGGTATGTCTGACTCTTTGGAATCCCATTTGGTAGGGATACTGGAGTAGTTTGCCATTTTTTTTTTCTCCATCTCATTTTGTAGATGAGGAAACTGATGTAAACAAGGATCACAGAACTAATACAAGTCTGAAGTCAGATTTGAACTCAGGAAGATGAATCTTCCTGGCTCCAGGCCTAGCACTTTATTTGGCCACCTAGCTGCCCATTGGAATAGATAATTTCACAGAGAGTGAGAGAATGGGTGGGCAAAAAGGGGAAGTCCCAGGACAAGCCTCTATTTAAATACCTCTAGTAACTAAGAACTCACTATTTCCCAAGGCAGTTCATCTCATTTTTGCATATCTCTAATTGTTGGGCAGTTTTTCTTTTCATCCAATTGAAATTGGTCCTTTATCAATTCTACTCATTGTTTCTGATTCTGTCTTCTAGGTACAAAAAATCCTCAAAGAATCAGACTTTAAATAGTTGAAGTCAGATTCATGGGGTCTTTTCTCTAGATTTAACATACCCATTTCCTTTAATCGATCCTCCCATGAAGAGAGCTTCTTGTCTTCTTCATCATCCTGTTGCTTTTTCTGTAGATACTATCCCTCCAAGGTGCCAGTCCATTAAGGACTGAATCCAGTACTTCAGCTAGTGCCAAACCCACCTGCTATACAAAGTCTATGTAGGTGCTCTGTCCAAAAGAATTTAAATTTTGATCTCTTAAATCTCCCAAGATATCTTCAGATTTGAGAGCTTGATTCTTCCCCCCCCCCAACATATTTATTACATAATTTCATTTTTTTCAAATTAGGACAATTAATTCTTTTATCACAAGTATTTTCATTTATGATTTCTTGAAATAGAGCTCTGAAAAATCAAGATTCAAATGGAATTACTTAACTCTGCATTAAGTCCAAATCACTCTGGCTTTTCACTGATTGGCCAAATAATAGGTCTCAGACCAACCTTACTAGTTTTGAGTCTTGCTCAATCAGAGTCAGTGTAAATAGCAATTATTTCTGTTCTGAACAGAAACCCTGAGAGTCTTCTCCCAGATTGATTTTTTTTTTTCTGAGTAGGCCTTCTTACCTAGCCTTAAATCCAAAAAGGATCACAGCATCAGGGAGGGGATACCATGACATACAAGTGAATTAGATTTAAGCGAGGGAGGGTTGTTCAGTCACCTGCCTCACTCTTCCTTCTTGAGCCATCTGGGTCCAGTGGCCAGATATAGATCAAGGTGACTAGAGATGGCCCTCGATATCTTAAATCTCTGGATCACTAAATGGGTGTTGCCTAATTGAGACCTAAAAAAGACCTGCTTAAAAAGGTCAAGGTCTCCCTATTATATCTGGGGTCATCTCCAGTCATCTTGACTTATGTCTTGCCACTGGACACAGATGACTCTGGAGGACAGAGTGAAGATGGTGACTTTGCACAGCCCTAAATCTAATTCACTTGCAAATCAAGACAGCACCCTCCTGATGTGTTAGTTTTTTTCAAGAATAAAGGATGAAGTCCTTTTTTTTTTTTTTTTTGTCCAGAAAAATAGCATAAAAGACATTGCGAAATGTTTTAGTGAAATCTAAGTGTGGTGTTTTGGGATTCCCTTGATCTACCTGCCTCATAACTTTGTCAAAAATGGAAAGGAAGCAAATGTGAAGCCATGCTATGCTGTCTCCTAGTGATCACTGCTTCCTTTCCTTGCTGCTCACAAACTGTCACTTTGATGAGAATTAGGTAAGGGGTACCTGAATGAAATTAGGGTTAATTGAGGTCTAGTGGCAGCTTTGGTCAAATAGAGCTCACCTGCAACCCCTTTGGATTCAGCACAAGGATACAGAGTTAAATGAGGTTTAGTAGCAGCACAAGAGTTCTCTGTAAAGGAATTTACAGACTCAAAAACCTAGTTTGATAAAAGAGGTTTATTTTGGGGTTTAGAAGTAAGGTTAAAGGTAGAAAGATGCTAGGGCCAGGGCTGGCACTGGGCGGACAGGAACCCTTGACATGGCTGGCGTAAGGATGCCATGTTTGGGGCTCCTGCAAAGAGTGGGCTCCAGTTTTGCCCCTTTTATAATGGGGGGCTTTTGGTAATGTTGAAGGGGCCCGTGGGTCGAGTCCCATGTTGGTTCCTGGCTGGTTTCAGCCAGGGTTAGAATTTGAATAGAATTCAATGGGTTTTTACATAAGGAACTGTTTGTGCTTGGGGTGGGGGTTGGGGAAACCTGAGCAGATCATTAGAATGGGGACTGGGACAACCCAACTTAGCTCAGATCTGATGGGGGCTGGGAATCAGAAAGGAATCTTAACCTATATCAACTTTACTATTGATTGTATTCTGCCGTTTTGACAGGAATGGAAATCAAGCTCATTTTACACTTTATTCTTCTCCCTCCACATTTTTTAAAGTAAGGACAAGATTTCTTTTCTTCAATTCTTTGATAACCCTAATATTCTACATGATTTTTGATACATGCCTGATCTGCTCAGTGATCCAGTATGCAAATATTTTTATTACCTTGAGATGTAATTGGGTGAAATCTGGTGATATGATTTAATGGTGGTCAGTTATGTCCTCCCTTACCTATATTGAATTTTAGGTCTCTTTTTATCTTCCTTGTCCTGTCAGTCACAATGCAAAGATCATTCTCCTGGAGAAAGAAAAGAATGAGCTGTTTTGTTTTCTCTCCTTGTTGTCTGTATCATTTATTCTGAGAAGCAGAGAAGCATTTGTGACACAATGAAAAGAGAATAAGAGGAGGAGGATTTGAATTCCAGCTTAGTCACTTTCTACCTGCAGGACCTTAGCATAATTACTTAACCACTCTTTTACATTACCTACAAAAAGAGGATATAGGAGACAGCTAGGTGGTGTAGAGTGTAGACTTGGATTTAGGAAGATCTGATTTTTAGGCCTGCCTTAGACACTATCAGAGTGATCTTGGGTGAGTCAACAAACAACATTGGACCTCAATTTCCTCTTGTGTGAAATAATGGGATTGGAAGTAGGTACTTTAAAAAATGCTAATTCATTGACTGACTACATTTCTTCAAGCTCTAAGCCATGATCATATGATAGTCTCAGCTCTAAATTTATGATTTTATGTCAAGTCTGGGCTAGCTCCCTCTGAAGGACTCAGAATCAGCCAGAGTCAGGATAGGCAAAAGTCCTTGCCCCACGTTGGGTGCCAAAATGTTAGTGTCCTGTCGTTTTATTTCTTCTGCTGTAAGGGAATCACTCCTTTTAGTCAAGGCATCCATGAATGCCCTTTTAATCCTGAAATCCAGATCAGATTACCAGAGAATTATTTGAAACCTTGAGAAATAGAATCTGGAATGGCACAAGAAGAAAGGAAGGAGTGCAGGAAGGATAGAAGTAAACAAACATTTATTAAGAAACTATTGTGGGGCAGCTAGATAGTGTAGTGGATAGAGCACCAGTCCTGATGTCAGGAGGACCTGAGTTCAATTCTGGTCTCAGACACTTAATACTTCCTGACCCTGGGCAAGCCACTTAATTCCAATTGCCTCAGCAAAAAAAATAAAATAAAAAAAATAAAAAAATAAAAAAAATATATATATATACTAGGTACTTAAAAAATTTCACATTTGCTTCTCACAACAATCCTGGGAGGGAGGTGCTATTAGAAACTGAGGCACACAGGTTAGGGTCATATAGCTAGTGAGAAAAATTTTGTCAAAGTCTTAGTCTGGGAAAATCTTTGCATGTCATCTAAAAGAATCCTTTTATTAGGGGCAGCTCATAGTTAAGATGCTGCTAGTTCAGATCCAATGAAAGGACAAATGTGGCATTGTGGGTCATTGAAAAGTTAACAGATGTAGATTTTCTTAGTGTTAACATAGCAAAGATATGTGACAAGGATGCAATAGCAAATAGCACAGCTTAGTGTGGTCCCCTACCCACATCTCCACTCTGTGCTGCAGGCCAGGGTAGAGGGATTCTTGTGGCCTTTGGCCATTTATCAAGTCCCAAGGGCTCTGACCATTGTGGTGGATTTTTTATGCCCTCTATGAGCAAGGGGGCTTGTCAAAGCAGCCAGAGGCCCCCAGGATGCTTCCTTAAGAAAAACACAGCTTGAGCCTTGTCCTATCCCTGGGCTAATCAGGTGGGGTGGGGGGCAGGGGTGGGCCAATCAGGTGGGGGGGGATGCAGGTGTGATCACACCATTCATTTTATGGATGGGGAAGCTGCCTCTACCAGTGAATATTACTGCTAATTTTTTCCTTTCAAAGCATTTGTCAAATGCTAGTCCTTTCTATGGGGCTTGTTGAATTCACTGCCATATGGTAGAAATGAAAGGGAAATAAATACTGTTTGATGTCACAGATAAGGTAGGAGTAGGGCATTGCCCACTAACAGAGCTTGGAGTCACAGTAGGTAGATGAGAAAGGGGGAGGCCCTTTCACCCGCTTCCCTGGCATTAGACTCACTGCTGGGCTGTTAAAGGGCCATAAAATTATGGCACTTTTCTTGCGCAGCTGATTGGGAACCATCTGATGTGAGAGCTAAAATGCTGATGAGTGCTTAAATTGCCATATTCCTCATAATTGTCACATAAATGGTGCTGATGTCCCTCACTGTGTTGTGGTCCCACTCGTGCCCATTAACATCGGAACATATGTATATAGGGGATGAGAGAAAGCTGCTCACTTGGAAAAAAGGGCTTTTCTCTCCTAGGATGGGATAGAAACAACTAGATCCAGTCCCCATTTATCCTCCTGGAGGGGAAGCTCTTTTAAGACAGTGTCCATGTCTTGGGATCATGGGTTTAGGATTGAAAGGGACTTTCAAACCTTTTAGTCCATTGTTTTCTCTTTTTATAGATAAGGAACTGAAAGTTGGAGAAAGGTCACATGGGCAACTGACAGAGAAAAAAATTTAAATCTGGTTATCTGACTTTAAATCCAATTCTCTTTTCTTTTTTTAAATTCTTTTTTAATTAAAGCTTTTTATTTTCAAAACATATGCATAGATAAGTTTTCAACATTGACTCTTGCAAAACCTTTTGTTCCAAATTTCCCTCCCTTTCCCTAGTTGGCAAGTAATCCAATATATGTTAAACATGTTAAAAATATGTGTTAAATCCAATATATGTGTCCATATTTATATAATTATGATGCTGCACAAGAAAAATCAGATCAAAAAGAAAAAAAGAGAAAGAAAAAATGTAAGCAAAGAACAACAAAAAGAGTGAAAATGCTATGTTGTGATCCACACTCAGTTCCCACAGTCCTCTCTGGGTATAGATGGCTCTCTCCATCACAAGAGCATTGGACCAGTTTTCTTTTCACTGTAATAGATAGCTTCTCTACTTGTCTTTGTATTCCTGAGTACAGAGTGCTCTTGGCTCCATCTTTCTGATTTTCTCAATCTTAATTTCCTTTTTTATCGTGTTTCTGAAATCAAGTGATAAGATACCACATGGCTGTTGGAGAGGTAGTGGAGGGAAGAGCCAAAGTTGGAAGACTGGATAAAAATGAGCTCTTGGGTTGGCTCTTCAGTTGGACGCTTGCCCAAGGCCACATGCTGTATTTTAGACACAAGTGTCAGACCACTGAGCAGAAAATCGTCCACACCTGAGGTTCCTTAAGCAGTCTGTGTTTTAACCACTGACTGGACCCTGACTGGATAAGACAAAGTTCCACGAGATCCCAGAAATGCTTCTCTTCTGATCATTATCTTCCTCCCATCCCCTTTCTTTTCCCCATGCTTCTGAAAACTTCTCATTTCAAAAATAACAATCCCTGTGGATGAACAGCCTCCTGGGATAGGCCGAGTCACTCTGATTCTAAAGACTTATGGGATCTTGGAAAACCAGAAGAGTTTCTTATATGCCCAATATAAAAGCCTTTCTCCTCCATGTTTCTTTTGGGATTTCTTTGCTCTTGAGGGAGAGCCAGAAGCTGGTAATGAACCAGCTGGTAAGGAAGGCACTAGTAAGAAAGGGTCACTCAGCAGTTATTGGAGCTAGTCAAGGACTTCAGACATTAGCTGTGCTTGGAATAGCAAGATGAGCTCTCGAGGGGATCATTATTGGCATTCTTCATTTCCATTTGTGCCCCCTATAATCTAATCACAATCCTGTGGAGGCAGGAACTGGGAGAGGGAGCCACCAAGGTCCTGTGCTGAGAATTCCATGGGGAAAGTTACTGGAAAGTGTGCAACAGAAAGTGGAGGAGAAAAATGGTTTCTGGCTTGGGGGACCTGTTTAGCAATCCCCTGGGAGAAAACGAACAGAAGAATAGAAGAGACAGCAAATGTTAAGTTAAAGTTAAGCACTAGTTTCTCTGATGATTTTTAAAGCACAATATTAAATCGTTAACAATAAGGCAAACAATTCACTAAAAGTGATGCACTTGTGAGAAGATTATGTATGTATTTATATACATATATTGTTTGTTCCTCATTCTCAAAGAGGACCATATGTATATGTGTTTGTGTATGTATATATAATGTGCATAAGAGGCTGCTAGGAGGGATAGAACAGAGCACTGAATTTGGAGTCAGAAAGATTGGAATTCAAATCCCACCACGGGGTCACCTTCTATGTGACCCCATATAAGTCACTTCATCTCTCACTCTCAATTTCTCTATAAAATAGGGATAAAAATACTATCTACTTCATAGAAGTATTGTGAGAATTAAATAGGAAATGTAGATGCACATACAGGTATACTTATACATATACACATATACAAATACACAGAAATAACTCTGTGAACCTTAAAGTACTATATACATGTTTTTTTGTTTGTTTGTTTTTTTTTTGTTTTTTTGTTTTTTTGTTTTTGTTTTTTGCTGAGGTAATTGGGGTTAAGTGACTTGTCCAGGGTCACACAGCCAGGAAGTGTTACGTGTCTGGGGCCAGATTTGAACTCAGGTCCTCCTGACTTCAGGGCTGATGCTCTATCCACTGCCCCACCTAGCTGCCCCTTAAAAGTGCTATACATGTTAATATTAAAAGACAAGATGGAATTAGTGGACCACTACTGGGTCTTTGAATCTGCTAGGTTTGAGTCCTAGGGCTTTGTGATTATGGAGAAAATCACTTCATTTTGTGGAGTCTTAGTTTGCTCATCTGTTAAATAGAGATGGTAGCCTCTTACTCCCCTATAATAACTAGCATTTACAAAGTGCTTTAAAAATATATCTCATTTGATCCTCATAACAATACTGGGAAGGTAGGTGTTATTATTATTTCCATTTTGTAGATTTTCCCTTTTTACAGATGGGAAAACTGAGGCAGACATTTGTGTGAGGAAAGTCCAAGGTGAGCTGCTATTATTACCATCACTATTGTTATCCCAGTTATTCTATCTGTGACTTTTGAACTCACTCCACAAAGACCCCACTGGCCTCTGCTCCCGGAAGCACATCATCCTCACCAAAGGTCCCACCATTCCCAGCTGGTGACTTCAAGATGCTAGGATTAATTAAAACTTTTTTTTTTTTTCCTCCCAGTATAGTTTACAATTCACAACAAGCACAAATGTGTTTTTACTGCCCTATGGAATTTTCAAGGAGCTACTTTAAATGATTTCTTTCTTAGTTTAAAATGAGGATCTCCAAGTGACAATGCTCAGCTTCCTCCACCCCAAATTTAACTATCTCAGCTGTTCATCAGTTAAGTTCAGTCTGTAGGCAATAAAATCCTTAGACGGTTGTTAAGAGAGAGAAAAAACCAGCTAAGAAATGTGAAAGGCCTTCTAATCACGGGCTCTCCTTACTGAGAAGATTTCTACCAATTAGGAACAATTAGTAATCAAGTACCTATTCTGACATGCCAGGACTTTTGATTCTGGTAGGTAAGATAAATCGGATTTATCGTTTGCTCAAGGCTTTCTGGGTATTAATAATAGCTAACATTTATATAATACTTTAAGGTTTACAAAGGGCTTTACAAATATTGCTTCATTTATTCTATACAACAATCCTGGGAGGTAGGTGGTATTATTATCCCCATTTTACATTTAAAAAATCTGAGGCAAAAGGATGTTAAATGGGTTGCCAGGGTAACAGCAGTAAGTATTTGAGGTCAGACTTGAACTGAGGATGCCAGGTCCAGCACTCAATAGCTGCATCAGTTGGGCAATATGAGGTTAAGCCTGGAAGAATTTTTTTCTTTTTGAATCACTGGCCTTTTCCACATCCTCCATCTGTCTCATTCTTCACTGTTCCTAGTGCTATGACCAGCAGAACATTCAGAATTTTCTGGGAATCCTATCAACCCCAAATGAGCCCACAGAAAGCCACCTACTGTGAGAAGCTCAAACCCTCAAATACTGCTTTTGACCACACTGGCACACCGTGACTTTTCTCTAATTTCTTGTACCCTGAGACTGCTTTGCTTTGTACTCTCTTTTTCCCCTTTCCTTTTCCTCTTTCCAGCATAAAGCTGATTGTCTTGTCTTCCTATCTGCTTTAGAGAAAGTTGAGAAAACTTAACTAAAACCCATGATCCAGTGCCCCAAACTCTGGCTTCTATAATCTGAATTCAATCTTGGGATCTTCTCCAAAATTCTTTTTTTGGCTACCACACAGATTTTTCTATGGAAACCCTACAAAACAGATAGAACTAAGTCTCCACAGATAAAGGTAAAAGGACCACAAATCTTAGGCAAGCATTCAAGGATACAAATACTTATGTATAGGACAGTCTCTTTTTCACCCCATAGAAAATGCAACATAAAATCAAAGATTCACAATAGCCTATGGATATTCAGTGCGATTCTCCCCTTCTCTGTGAGTCTTACTTTGATCCCATGAATCTCCAGTCATATTTTACTCCTGTAAGGATTTGGATTCTATAGGAGGACAATGAACTTGAACTTGGAATTGAGAAAACTCAATTTCATATTCTATTTGCATTGTTCAAATTCCTGACAGAAATAGTAGAAGGCAGGATCCAGGTTTCTTTTTGGTCCTCTCTGTTTTGGCTCAGTCCCTTATTATTCCTTCCTTTTTGGAACCACATGCTCAATCCTTAGTCTGGGAACTCTTAAATTTTTTTATTGTATTTTTTTTTTCATTGACTTCATTTCCAAATATATCCTTTCTTCTTCCCTCCCTCACAGTCCAAAGAGACGGAGACAGAGAGAGACTGAAAGTAGTTCAGCAGACACTAACCAAAACATCAACTGAACTGGACCCAAATGTGAAAAATCAATTGAGTAAGTAAGTGGTTCCTTTTGGTACCATGGTATCCTAGAGAGCCAAGTACAGTTGGCTTTTTGGGGATATATGCTTCAAAGTGAGATATCTGGGTCAAAGGGTATGGATATTATATTTATATAATTATTTTTATTTTATATTTTATTACTTTATTTTATTTTTTAAATTATTTAAATAATTTTATACTTTAATGCTTTATTTTAAAAAATTTTTTAAATTAATTTTATAATTATAACTTTTTTTTTTGACAATACATATGCATGGGTAATTTTTTTACAACATTATCCCTTGCACTCACATATATTCCGAATTTTCCCTCCTTCCCTCCACCCCCTCCCCTAGATGGCAGGCAGTCCCATACATGTTAAATGTGTTATAGTATATCCTAGATACAATATATGTATGCAGAACCAAATTTCTTGTTGCACAGGAAGAATTGGATTCAGAAGGTAAAAATAACCTGGGAAGAAAAACAAAAATGCAAACAGTTTACACTCATTTCCCAGTGTTCCTTCTCTTTAATTTAATGCTTTATTATTCACATAATTTCAAATTGCTTTTTAGGATGTTTGATGAACTCACAGCCCCAGCAGAAGTATGCAAGTATTCTCATCTCTTCTTTTTAGACTTCCACTGTTACACTTTCTTCACCTACATTTCAACAAATCCTGCATTTCCTCCAAGATGTAGATTAAACACTACTTTTTACATGAATATTTTCCTAGTTCAACTAATAGTTCCTTCCCTTTCTAACTACCTCATATTCTTTATGTACATTTATTCTTTATATTCTTTTACATGCGCACATTATCTCCCCAGATAAGATTGAAAGCAGGGATTTTTGTACTTTTTCCCCCCCCTGATATCCTGTTTATAGCACAATGCCTGGTGCACATCTGGTCCTTAATAAATGCTTATTGTCTGATTGACTTGCCTTTTAATTTTTGCCAATTTGTGGGAGGTAAAACTCCAAAGTTGTTTTTGTTTGTATTTCACTGTTTATTAGTGATTTGATTCCAGATTTCTCGATCCTCCTCCAGAAGGCTATAGTTTGAGCATTTCTTGACATTTCTTCTGAAGACTGGAGTGCAGGAACTTCTATCACTTGGCAATGTGACTGCTTTTTCAGCCTGAGAGGATAATCCATTGCTTTTTCACAAATGATTCCAGGGACTTGGTTTCCACAATTCACAGCTCCATCCTCTCAACACTCCCTAATCAAAAGGCCCTGGTACTGCTTCTTAAATCCCCTCTTAGACCATAGAGAGCACAGGTAACTGGATGTGTCTCTTTCCTTGCTGCTCAAAGATCATCACAAGCCTGTTTCTCCTCCCCCTTCCTCATACCTTTCCTTCTCTTCCTACTTCTTCTCCTGTCCCTCTTTTCCCTCCCCACATCTCCCTGACCCATCTCTTCTATAATTCTCTCACTCATTATCCATCTTCTTCCTCCCTTTTAAGGGGATCAGAACAAAACACTGGCCCTGATCCACAACACCCTGAACCAACAAACCATCTGATGCTGAGATTTAATCACTTATTCTCAAGAAAATGTGAATAAGAACCCAAGCCCAAGAGATATGCTCAGTTCTCTCAATGAGGTATTAACATACATAGAGAGATGCAATCAAAGTCCCAATCAAAGGTTCACTTTCTTATAACCTCATTGAGTTGATCATGAGTCCCTTATTAACCCTCTGTACACATTTCAAAGTCAAAGAGAGGAGTTTTATTAAACATTCTACTGAAAGTATATGAAGTAATACTTTTTCAAAAGTTAGTAGTTTCTTCAACAGATATATTTGCTTAAAAAAGCAAATAGGAATATGACACAGATTGTAGTGCCTCTTTGACTTAGCAGCTACTCATTGAAAGTAGCTGTGGCTAAAATTAATCACTTCCATGGACAATCTGGTGATGGGGCTCTCAGATCCTGGCTAACAGACTTGTTATGGTCTGTCTCTTTGTGTTTAATTTGGGAGAGCTTTCCAAAATTTGTGTATCCTAATCTAGGCTCTGAGAACCATGAGTAGGACATAGGAGGAAGACTTAGTGGAGGAGTAATTTCTAGACCCTTTTTGCAAAACTTTCCTCAGAACAATTCTGTGAGGAAAGTTGTATAGCAATAGCTGCATAAGTGACATCATGCCCATTTTAAACAGGAGGAAAATAATCTCAGAGGTAGCCCTACTTCAGGGTTCCCAGCTAGTAAGGAGTAGAGCTAAAATTCGAATCCAGGCCTTCTCAGTCCACGAATAGCACTTTTTCAGTCTCCTGAATAAACAGAGGAGAGGAGAGAACATTTGAAACAGTTAACAGTATAATTTTTAAGCATCATTTCGCCCTACCAAACCTCAGACATTCTTATGGCTTTATAGAGGTCTGTAATCCTGGCTAATAACTGTCTGGCGGAATGGTCATATGATTCTTATTATTAAAAGACTCTTCTTTTTACGGTGGCAGAAGGCTTCCCAGAGCAGAGACAAATGTAGTGGGAAACAGGGACCTGTCTCCGAGATGTCAGTTTAAAAGCAACTGGAAACACATTCCTTTAAGGCCGATTGACAGACAGCTGCCCGAATTAAAGTGAATTCAGGAAAGATGGGAGATGAATCCAAAGCATTCCTCTAGGCCCAACCAGTCTCAACAGAGGCCCAAACATCCATCTGCTTCAAATCCCCTTTTCAGATCTGCAGATGAGCTTTTGCCATCTCCTTCCCTGAGGGTGAAGGTGTGTTTTAGAGGGATGATGCACATTGGATTTCAAGGGGGCTGGGGTGGGCTGGTTGTTTATTTCTGAAGCTGCACCTTCTAATGATCTCTCCCCCCGCCCCCAGCTCCCTTCCCCTCCACCCCTCCCTAGGTTCTGCAAGGAGGGAATAGGTTCTGAGCTATGTGATCATAGGAAGCTAATCAATCTTAATTCCCTTCCCCTTCCAAGAAGCTGCTGTTACACGAGAGCAGCCATAATGCTCTCTATGGCTCAGAGATCACTCAGAAGGGGGTAGCTGGGAGGGGAGGAAGCAAAAGCAAATGAGAATTTATCTGCAGCACCGAAGGGCATGTTTGGAAGCAAGAGCTGAAGGAGCTAGACAGAGAGAGCTTGAAAAAGAGGCCACTGAGAAGGGATTTTGTCATGGTCGATCTGGGCCTGCGTGCAGGTTATTAAGTTATCCGTCTCAGTGGCCAGGATTAGTGTTCATGCGTTTTAGAATGGCAAGCCAGCGATCAGGAGTCTTATATAAACAGGACTCAAATGCAAGAGGGCAAGAAGAGGGAGGGATGAAGAGAAGGGGGAAAGGGGGGGGGTCACAATATGTGACATCTTGTGCCCTTTAATCACATGTTTCAAGGGGAGTATGAGACACAAAGGTGGGTTGTTTCTTAAAAAAATATATTTAGTATTATTGTTGTTTAGTTATTTTAGCCATGTCCAACTCTTCATGACTCCATTTGGGCTTTTCTTGGCAAAGATACCGGAATTATTTTCCATTTCCTTCTCCAGCTCATTTTACAGATGGGGAAACTGAGGCAAATAGGGTGGAGCTAGTAAATATCTGAAGTGGAATTTGAACTCCCCATCTTCCTGACTCCATCCACTGTGCTACCTAGCTGCAAAATCTACTCCTTCAAAGAAGAAGGAAGCATCATAATTAAAATAAAGTAGACATAAACTCAGAAAAGATGTGGGTTCAAGTCCTGCTCTGATACTTATTGTCTGTGTGATCCTAGGTGAGATACTTCCCCTTTCAGTGCTATAGGTAGCTATCTAAGTCTGTAAATTGCAGAACAGAAATCAATCTGCATTGGTGGAGGGATCTCTCTCACTGGGAGTTCCTTATATTGCTGAAATAATAGGCAGTGCCAAACACATCAAGACAAAAAACATTTTGCAGTCCTCAGTTTTTCAGCTCATTTACCTTCTCCCAAGTAGATTGATGCAAAATTTTTAATTTATAGATCCAGTTAGCCAAAGCCTAAAAAGGATTTTGAAATTCATCTTTATGAAGGCAAGGAAATTTAACTTGCCCAAGATCACATAGGTAATTAGTGGTAGAGCTGTAACTAGTCTGGTTAGATCTTCTGACTTTCAATCTAGTGCCTTTTGTGGGATAGTAGTGAGTGGCAGGGTGGAGTTGGAGACATGAACATTCTGACAGGTTAGGGTAAAGTCACATAATCATAGACTAAACATAATTGGAATGGACTTTTTTCTTTAATAATATTTTCCCCAATTACATGTAAAACAATTTTTGACATTTTAAAAAAAATTTGAATTCCAAATTTTCTCTCTTCCTTTTTTAACTCCCCTCTCCTAAAGACTGTAAGCAATAGATTATACGTATTCAATAATGCAAAATATGTTATCATATTGGTTGTGTTGTGAAAGAAGACAGACCCAAACTTGGGGAAAACCTATTGAAAAAAATAGAAATGGAAAAAAATAATATGTTTCAATCTGCATTCAGACTCCATCAGTTCTTTCTCTGGAGGTAGATAGATAGTATTTTCCATCATAAGTCCTTTGGAAACATTTTATATCATTGTCACAGTTGATCACAATGTAACTTATTGTGTACAATATTATGGTTCTGCTCACTTCACTTTGTATCAGTTCATATAAGTCTTTCTAGGTTTTCCTGAAAGCAGCATCATTTCTTACGATGCAGCAATATTCTATTGCAACCATATACCACAACTTGTGCAGCCATTCCTCAACTGATGAGCATCTCTTTAATTTCCAATTCTTTGTCACTGTAAAAAGAGTTGATATAAATATTTTTGTACAAATAGATCCTTATCAACTCTCCCAGCCCTTTTAAAAAAATCTCCGAGATAAGAGAACTGGATTAAAAGATATGTACAGTTTTAAAGCTCTTTGGGGCATAGTTTCAAATTGCTCTCCAGAATGGTTGGATCAGTTCACAACTCCACCAACAATGCATCATTGTCCTAATTTTCCCACATCTCCTCCAATATTTATTATTTTCCTTTTCTGTCATATTAGACAATTTGATAGATGTGAGGTAGTACCTCAGAGTTGTTTTAATTTTCATTTCTATCATCGAGTCATTTAGAGCATTTTTTATGACTATAGATAGCTTTGATTTAATCTGAAAACTGCCTCTTAATATCCTTTGATCATTTATCATTTCCCAATTGATATTCTTTTTTTTTATTTTATTCATTTTTCCAAATTATCCCCTCCCTCCCTCCACTCCCTCCCCCCGATGGCAGGTAATCCCATACATTTTACATGTGTTACAATATAACCTAGATACAATATATGTGTGTAAATACCATTTTCTTGTTGCACATTAATTATTAGCTTCCAAAGGTATAAGTAACCTGGGTAGATAGACAGTAGTGTTAACAATTTACATTCGCTTCCCAGTGTTCCTTCTCTGGGTGTAGTTGTTTCTGTCCATCATTGATCAACTGGAAGTGAGTTGGCTCTTCTTTATGTTGAAGATCTCCACTTCCATCAGAATACATCCTCATACAGCATTGTTGTTGAAGTGTACAGTGATCTTCTGGTTCTGCTCATTTCACTCAGCAACAGTTGATTTAAGTCTCTCCAGGCCTCTCTGTATTCCTCCTGTTGGTCATTTCTTACAGAGCAATAATATTCCATAACCTTCATATACCACAATTTACCCAACCATTCTCCAATTGATGGACATCCATTCATCTTCCAGTTTCTAGCTACTACAAAAAGGGCTGCCACAAACATTTTGGCACATACAGATCCCTTTCCACTCTTTAGTATTTCTTTGGGATATAAGCCCAATAGCAGCAATGCTGGATCAAAGGGTATGCACAGTTTGACAACTTTTGGGGCATAGTTCCAAATTGCTCTCCAGAATGGCTGGATTCTTTCACAACTCCACCAACAATGTATCAGTGTCCCAGTTTTCCCACATCCCCTCCAATATTCATCATTATTTGTTCCTGTCATCTTAGCCAATCTGACAGGTGTGTAGTGGTATCTCAGAGTTGTCTTAATTTGCATTTCTCTGATCAGTAGTGATTTGGAATACTCTTTCATATGAGTGGAAATAGTTTCAATTTCATCATCTGAGAATTGTCTGTTCATATCCCTTGACCATTTATCAATTGGAGAATGGTTTGGTTTCCTATAAATCAGGGTCAGTTCTCTATATATTTTGGAAATGAGACCTTTGTCAGAACCTTTCCTTTTAAAAATATTTTCCCAATTTGTTACTTCCCTTCTAATCTTGTTTGCATTAGTATTGTTTGTACAGAAACTTTTTAGTTTGATGTAATCAAAATCTTCTATTTTGTGATCAATAATTATCTCTAATTCTCCTCTGGTCATAAATTCCTTCCTCCTCCACAGGTCTGAGAGGTAGACTATTCTCTGTTCCTCTAATCTATTTATGATCTCATTCTTTATGCCTAAATCATGGACCCATTTTGATCTTATCTTGGTATATGGTGTTAAGTGTGGATCCATATCTAATTTCTGCCATACTAATTTCCAGTTTTCCCAACAGTTTCTTCTGAATAATGAATTTTTGTCCCTAATGTTGGTATCTTTGGGTTTGTCAAAGATTAGATTGCTATAGATGTACCCTTTTTTGTCCTTTGTATCTAATCTGTTCCACTGATCTACCGTTCTATTTCTTAGCCAATACCAAATGGTTTTGGTGACTGCTGCTATATAATATAGCTTTAGATCAGGTACACTTAGACCACCTTCCTCTGACTTTTTTTTCATTAGTTCCCTTGCAATTCTCGACCTTTTATTCTTCCATATGAATTTTGTTGTTATTTTTTCTAGGTCATTAAAATAGTTCCCAATTGATATTCTTATAAATTTGACTAAGTTCTTTATATTTTTGAGAAAGGAGGCCCTCATCAGAGATGCTTCTTATAAAAATCGTTTCCCAACTTTCTGCTTTCCTTCTAATTTTGGTTGCATTCATTTTGTTTGTGCAAAAGCTTTTTAAAAATTAAAATGTAATCAAAATTGTCCATTTTATATTTTGTAATGCTATCTCTTTTTGGGTCATAACTCTTCTCTTCTCTATAGCTCTTATAGGTAAACTATTCCTTGTTTTCCTAAGTTGCTTATGTATAAATCATGTACCCATTTTGATCTTATTTGGGCATATAGATGGAAGAGACTTTAGAGATAATTTATTTAAATCCCCTCTTTTACAGATGAGGAACCTGAAATTCAGAGAGAAGATGTTACCTACCTGAGGTCACAAAGTCAATGTCAAAATCATAACTTAATGATGAAAATTAGCATTTATATTGTGCTTTTAAGGTATATAAAATACTTCACAAATATTATTCTTTTTTGATCCTCAAAATAACCTGTGATGTAAGTGCTATGATTAACCTCATTTTACAGATGAGAAAAGAACCTAAAAGAAATTGACTTTTTCAGAGTCACATAGCCAATAGGGGTCTGAATCAAGATTTGAACTCAGATTTCATTTTTTCCTGTCCAGTGCTCTTGCTATAATACCACAGTTGTTTTCTGTGGTAAGGATTACATTTTTAAAAATGCTATAATCCAAGCTTTTTAACACTTTAATTTGATGTTTCAGATAGGTAGCTAGGTAGCTTGGTGGATAGAGCACACTGAGCCTGGAGTTAGGAGGACCTGAGTTCAAGTTTGACCAAAGACACTTATTAGCTGTTTGACTCTGGGCAAATCACTTAACCCTATTTGCTTCAGTTTTCTCATCTGTAAAATGGGGATAATAATAACATCTACCTCTCAGGGTTATGGTGAGGTTCAAATAAGATAGTAATTGTAAAACACTTAGTACAGTGTCTAACTCAGAGTAAGTATTATATAAATATTAGTTATAATGATGATGATATCCCAAATCAGTGAGTTTGGCTGTGTTTTCATAGCTCGTTGAACTTGTCCTTGTTACCTTGACTCAAAAAAATGGATAAAGTTGCAATGTGGAAATCAATGCGGCTTCTCCTGCATGAATCTGGAGGCTAAATAATCTTCTTTTTACCCACCTTTCCCATGTCCACCTCTCCTTCCCTCTTCCATGGCTGGGAAAGTCTTTGATGCTTATTACACTAAATCTTGGAAAGCACAAATCCATTTTCCAACCTTCTGTTTCTTTCTTTCTTTTTTCCCCCCTGCATCCCCTGAGGATTCTGGTCTGGACCACTGTTGTGAAAACTCATCAGGCAATAACCCCAGCAGCCATTTATTTCTGAGTCAGAGTTTTTCTTGTGGTCCAGAGAAACCACTGGAAATCACTCTGTGAACCACCATTTGTGGTTGGGGCTGGTTCTGGGCCTGGGCCTGGGCTGGGACAGGGGCAGATCTGATAGTCACTGACCTCTAGGAGTCCGTGGCTCCCAGATTCACCTTCCTCAGTTTGAAAGCAAAAGTGACTTGTAGGAAGTAGAGAGAGCAGCTGTTTTTCCAGGGGATACTTTTCACTTTAAAAACCATTTGGACCCATTTTCCAGTAGTACCAGCCCATGTAAGGAAATCTTTCCATTTGGTGTGTGAAGACTGGGGACCTTCATTAGAATAATACATGTGGTTGCCCTTCCTCCTTGTGGTTCCTGAACCCCTTTACCTGCTGTTACCTTGGGCACAGGCCTAGCCTTGAATTAGCCTGCACTGACCCTAGGGGAGCTGTCAACCTGGACCAATTTAGACAGGAGCTAATTAACTGTCAGCTTGCAGGGCAGAGGCCCTGGACTCCTGCTTTGCCTCCTGGAGAGCTCCAGCCCTACCTTTCTGGTCTGTCAGTTATTCCTCCCTTCCTCTGCAAATAACATTCTCCTGGATAGGGCGGAAATGTGATATGACCCCCAGTTATGACATATCCTCCCCAGTAGCAAATAAACATGAAAAATGGGCTGACCAACACCATAGGACAGTGATCAGAAAGGTTTTTTCTTTCATCTTAAATCATGATGTTTGGGGAGTCGGCTGGAGTTTTGCAAGTTATTTGTAACTGTCTGCCCCTGTTAGGAAATATATGTTTTATATAAAAATAAGTAATCTTTTTTAATCAAATGATAAATGTACGTGTCCTAAATGAAAACCCAATAGTTAGCCATCTCGTTACAGAAGTTTAGGTGAATAATGAAAAGATTACAGAAATGACATTTTGTTCAGATGTTTCAAGGGGCTCAGAGCTTTGGAATCTGGTTCGAAAAGTCCCTCAGCCTTAACAAAGAGAATCTAAATCAAAATCCATCTAAATGGATTTTCAAGGCGGGGTCTCTTTTCCTGGTATTAGGAATTGGGAGTAGTATTTACTGGTTTTCAGGTATCTCCAGAGTCTTAACATTCTCTACTCCAGGCTCTGCTGCTCACTCAGTTTCTTCACCTTGATTTTGTTATCCAGCAAGGGATTGGACTAACCCCACTGATCTGTAAGGTTATTTCTAGCTCTGACCCTTAGAGAATTCTAGGTGAGGAGCTTCTGTGATATTAAGCTTCTCTCTGAAGGAATCTTAAGATGATTCTTTGTAGAAAGTGAAAAATTCTTTTGCAATGTGAGTCATTAGGCCTGGTGTCTCAGTTGTAGAAGAAAGCAAGATCTATGTATTTTAACCTACCCTCTATGTCCTTTTTAAATATCATTATGCAAATATTAGCAGTAAAGATCTTAGAAATAATATAGTCCAAGTCACTCATTTTAGAGACATAGAAATTGAGGCTCAGAGAGGAAAAGTCCAACACAAATCGTAGTAGAGTTGAGATTTGAATCCAGATCTTATGACTTTATTCCCAATACAGATTCTACTGAAGGGTGCTTCCACAATTAGCCTGGCTAAGATAATAGAACCTTGACTTTATTTTCAAAACACAACTTGAGCAAATACTACTTTCTTTTTTTTCTTATAGTTTTTTCCCCCCAAATATATGTAAAGATAATTTTCAATATTCACCTTTACAAAATCTTATGTTCAAATTTTTTCTCTCTCCTTCTCCCCTCCCCCTCCCCTAGATAGCAACCAATCCAATACAGGTTAAATATGTGTAATTCTTCTAATTATATTTCCATAGCCATCTTGCTGCACAAGAAAAATTAGACCAAAAGATGAAAGAAAAAAATATGCAAAAAAGCCCCAAGCAAGCAGACAACAATAAAAGTGAAAATGCTATGCTTTGATCCACATTGAGTCTTCATAATTCTCTCTGCATGCGGATGGCTCTTTCCATCACAAGTCTATAGGAATTGCCTTGAATCATCTCCTTGTAGAAAAGAACCACGTCCATCAGAATTGATCATCACAAAATCTTCCTGTGTACAATGTTCTCTTGTTTCTGCTCACTTAGCAACAGTTTATGCAAGAATTTCAGGGTTTTCTGAAATCAGTTTATTGGTTTTTTTTATAGAACAATAATACTCCATTATATTCACATATCATAACTTAATCAACCATTCCCTAATTGATGGGCATCCACTCAGTTTCTACTTCTTTGCCATTACAAAAAGGGCTGCTGAAAACATATTTGCACATGAGTCCTTTTCCACTTTTTTATGATCTTTAAAATATAGGCCCAGGAGAGACACTGCTGGATCAAAGGGTATGCACAATTTGATAGCTCTTTGGACATAGTTCCAAATTGTTCTCCAGTATAGTTGGATCATTTTACAACTCCACTAACAATGCATTAAGCACCTACTATTTTCAAGGCACTAACTGGTCTTGAATTTCACAGCCTTATAGTCTAATTAGGAGACATGAATCATGCATGTGAAGCAATCATAGAAAATAGCACAGTACAAGTATGTAACAACTATCACTGTTAATTGGTTTAATTATTTTTAAAAATTTATTCAATAAAATAAACATTTCCATAATAGTGGAATAAATAAATAGTTGCACACAAAACTGCAAATCTATCAGGTGCAATTTATTATTCTTTTAAAATTTAAGATAAAATTATCATATAATTTTTTTCCTTTTTTTCTTACCCCTGTTAATAGGCATTAACTCCATGTTAATAGAAAATCAAGTAGTATAGTAGATCTACTATGGGGATATACTATGGGGACCTGAGTTCAAATTCAATCTCATACATTTACTAATTGTGTAAGTCTGGACAAATCATATAATCTTTGTCTGTCTTGATTTCCTCAATTATAAAATGGGAATAATAATAGTAATTACTTCCCAGGGTTGTTATGAGAACTGATGAGATATTTGCAAAATGCTTAACACCAGTGGGTACTTAAGTGCTTGTTTCTTTCCTTTTTTAAACGAAAACATGTCAGATGAAACTTCATTATAAGGAGCATCTGTGCCATCTGAATTGTCATTGATATTTTGCCCAAAGATGTCATGGAGATGCTTTTTGAGATTACAGCAAGTTTTTTTTTATAATGTATTAATGATGTTATCAGGAAAGAATATTGTTCAGGGCAACACTGTGTGGGTTCATTTGTAAGATACAAATGGACCGTGATCCTGAATTCCATCTACTGGATGTAGAATAAAAAAATGGATGGGGTTTTGCATTGGGAGCAGCAGAAAGATGGGAAAAATGTGTCTAGATCCTTGAATACGATGAACTCTCAGGAGTTTCTTTCAAGAGCACTGGCAAAGAGCTGGAAGGGTAGTTCAGGATGCTAGAGAATGAATCCCTTTCAAAAATGTCTGATTCTGTCCTTAATCTAGGAAAGCTTTTCTCACTCTTTCACTCTACAAGGCAGGGGAATCCCTCTTATTATATACATACATATCTATACACATATGCATGCTCTCATAGGTAAACACACATATTGCCCCATGCTTTAGTTGCCCAATTGTTTTAAAATGGAGCCTCTGAACTAACCACCATTTCCAGGAAGGAATGATCTACGTCCAGCCTTGATTTTCTTAGGTGATATCTCAGTTAAAAGGCTTCTTCTAATCCTGCCTTTGTAAGCAGTCCTGCTTTCTCCCATGAACGTGGAGAGGGGCTGAGAGTCTGTTCCCTTCAGATGCCAATAGCAGCGGGCATTGATCCTTGGAACGATAAGGCCGGCTCTATTAGACCATGAAACCGGAGCTGGGCTCTGCAAGACAAAGGCTCTGTGGGCCAGCAATCGTTGCTTGGTGAGGGAAGCTATTGGCTAAGTGGTGATGGAGTCCAAAAAGCTGCTGAGTTCTTGGACTGGAGGCACCGTCTTCCAGTGATTATAAATTATTTTTTGGTGCTTCTAGGCAGCTCCTGAACGGGCTCTTTCTTCTGCTTCTTACCTGCTTGCCACCTGGTTCATCTCCTTATTCTATTTTTCTCCAGGCAACCCTCAGATATGTCCCACAAACAAAGAATCACAGCATCATAGGCTTTTCTAGCTGACTGCCACAATCTTGCTGTGGAAACTCAGGCCAGGCACTAAACCCAGTCATCTTTAGTTTTCCCATCTGTAAAATGGGGGTGCTAATATTCGCCCTATCTCACAGAGCTGTTGTTACAACCACATAAGATAATTCAGCAGATCTTTTTCTGAGTGCTTCTACCATATGATGCAAGTGCCTGAGCCAGGGGGGCTACAAAAATGAAATAAGGCATTGTGTCTACTCTCAATCTAGTCTAGTAAGAGGACAGTTGAACTGGAAGGAGCCCTCAGTTTGGAGCCAGAAAAATTTTATTTAAATCCAGACTCTACTATTTGTCATTCATGTGAAAATTACTTAGTTATTAACCTCCCTGTTTCCATTTCCTCATTTGTAAAATGAAGGGTTTGAACTGGATAAACTCTAAATCCCTTAATTCTACAACACTTATATGGATAGATATGCTATGCTATAATTTTAATAGCTTAAAACTGCACTAAAACTTCTGGGACATTTTGTGTAGGTACATAGGAGACATCTAAACAGTCTAGGGCATGGAAATCAAGGGTGGTGTGGTAGAGATGGTACTGTCTGAATTGTCTGATGGAACGAAAGGATTTTTTAAAATTTTATTTTATTTTTTGTTACATGTTAAATTCCAGACTGTCTCCCTCCCTCCTTCCCCCTCCCGCACTAGAGAAGGTCACCATTTAACACAGATTTATAAATATGGAATGAAAAGATTTTGAACAAACAGGGGTATGCAGTGAGACAGTTTTGGCAAAGATAGGAAGAAAGATCAGAAAAAGTAGGATGAGATCAGAGAAAGGTCACTTTGGTATGAATTATTACCTTAGGAGTAATAACAATAATTAGATAATAATATATATATATATATAATATAGACATATCATACCTATATTATATATACAGATATAATAATATACTATATTATAATTATTATAGATGTTATTTTATAGACAGCAATATTATATTACTATAGATAGTAATTATTATATTATAGATAAGAAAATGATATAACACTATGTAATAACATACTAATAATATTCAGCATAATATTATTATAATGGTGGAGCAGATAGAGCAGTGGATTTGAAGTCAAGAAGATAAGTTTAAATCCTGTTTCAGACAGATTACTTACTATATATAAATGTTTAACAACCAGGCTGGGGAAATAAGGAGAAATGCGTGTACTTACACTAAGTTTAATCTGTATTATTGATACTGTCTTTAGCTTAGACAATCAACAAGATAATAGATCAAGCCCTGATTTATAAGTTGCTGATTTTTGAGGTGTAAATGCTCACAATGAAAATTTAACAATAAGTATAAGCCGGTTAGAGCTGGCTCCAGCACATTTCTGGAGCTATTGCTAATAATACAGAGCAGAAAAGAGAAGGGAAATCAGCAAAATTAAGTCAATATGTTGAAAACACCTGATGTTAATTGCAGTATTATTACCTTAGGAGTAATAATAACAATAATTAGATAATAATATAATATTATATATAATATAGATATATCATACCTATTAGAGTTAATAGATATAATAATAGATAACATTATTATATTATAATAATTATATGTTATATGATAGATAATAATATTATATTACTATATATAAAATTATATTACTTATAATTTTATATATAGTAATATAATATTATTATCTATCATATAACATATAATTATTATAATATAATATTATAATATAATAATTATAATATTAAATATACTATTATTCATATTGATATTATTATAATATTCTATTTATATTTAAATATATAGATTATTGTAAACCAAACACAGTCTTCTCCCTCTGCCAAAAAGAGAGAGAGCAGACACTTAAAAGAGTATAAAGTGCTCAATAAAAGTAAGCTATGGTTTGCTGTTCTCCACATACAACATTCCTTTTCTCAGTGAGAAGCTTTTGAATAGGCTTTTCCCCCATGCTTGGAATGTATTCCTTCCTACTTTCATTTTTAGGTTTACATAGGTATCAGGCTACTTATTTCCCTCAGGTGAAAGAGAAGAGTTTGTGTTCTTTCTAGGGATGCCCCAATCTGCAGTCACACAGCTAAAACTCTCTTCATGATTCTACCTCTTAGATGCTTCTTCCCATGTATTAATTACTTTTTTTGGGAGAGACCTGTGAAGAAATGGAGGAAAAGACTTTGGGATAAAGTGGAAATGTTGAGGGACTGATGCCTATATATGTTCATAATTTCCAGTTTACCTAATCAGAACCTTAAGAAAATTTTCCCTTGGGTGAGATTGAAACCTTTCTCTTGGTTGAGCTGAGATATTTTGTTTTTGGGAGAAACTTTGTACACTCTGCATACTGTCGGGTATACTTTGCATTTTGGAAATTTGATTTTGTGAAAAATTCTTTTAAAAAATTTCCATATTAGTCATAGTGTGAAAGAAAAATCAGAACAAAAGGGGAAAAAACATGAGAAAGAAAAAGCAAACAAAAAAAGATGAAAATACTATGCCTCAATTTGCAATTAGGTTCTATAGTTCTTCCTCTGGATATGGATACCTTTTCTATCTCAAATTTATTGGAATTGTTTTTGCTGAAAAAAGCTAGTCTATCAGTTGATCATTACATAATTTTGCTGTTACTGTGTACAATGTTCTCCTGGTTCTGCTCACTTCATGCAACATCAGTTCATGTAATTCTTTCCAGGCTATTCTGAAGTCATCATTTCTTATAGAACAATAATATTCTATTACATTCATATACCATAACTTTTCCAGCCATTCCCCGCCTGATGGGCATCCACTCGGCATCCAGTTCCTTATCTCTACAAAAAGGGCTACTACAAATATTTTTTATACACATGAATCTTTTCCCTTCTTTTAAGATCTCTCTGGGATACAGACCCAGTAATGACCCTGCACAGTTTGATAGTCCTTTGGACATAGCTCCAAATTGCTCCATGGGAAAAGTTCTGAAAGATTAGTTGAGGATAATATTGCTTGATATCATCAGACAGATAAGGGAGAGAAAAAAGCCATTGTCCAAACCATCTCTTAATAGCTTCATAAAAAATGTTGCCCAGACAACCACCAGTGATAAAGGCTAGGTGCTATGGATAAAGAAAGGGCAACATACTGCATACCTATGTTAACTTTGCTGTACAGTACTATGAATACTTTATCATTGACTTTACTTTTCACTTCTTAATTCTGTTTTTTATCATGGTATTTACAATTTTCAATATACTATTTTCCCTCCAATTACATGTTAAACCAATTTAACACTTAAAAAATTTTGAGTTCCAAATTCTATCCATCTCTCCTCTCCTCCCTTTCCCTGAGATGGTAAGCAATCTGATATGGGTTATACATGTGCAATCATGTAAAACATTTCCATATTAGTCATTTTGTACAAGAAGACGAATTTTAAAAAAGGAAGGAAGAAAGAAATAGAAGGAAAAAGTGAAAAACAGCATGCTTCATTCTGTAATTCAGACAGTATCAGTTCTTTCTCTGGAGGCAGATAGTATGTTTCATCATAAGTCCTTTAGGATTATTTTGGATCATTCATGATATAGAATTTAATAATGTGAGCACTTTTAGTACATTTTATGAGTTGTAAATACGTGTTGTTTTGTTTATGCCTTTGTTATAGAAGATAAATGAAGTGAGTGGGGAGGGAAAAATTTACATTATAAAAAATTGCTTTACGTGGAAGTCCATGGAATGATATACTTATATGAAATGAGAACCATCTGTATTTGTGATGGTCTTTTGGGTAATTAAAATTGGGTGGGAAGGAGTCAAACAATCTCATCTCCCGGCAGTTCCTCTTATGAGAGGGGTTCTCAAATTCTGCTCTGCTCTGACAGATGGAGCCAGTTTGTGTTGAATAAACTTATAGAGGAATGGAGAAAAATCATGTTTAGAAATAAACATCTAAAGTTCTCCAATTTTTGGAGATCTAAAGACATCTTACCTGAAAGCTTCAAATTTCTTCTTGTGTGTGAGGTAATTGGGGTTAAGTGCTCAGAGTCACACAACTAGTTAGTGTTAAGTGTCCAAGGTTGAATTTGAATTCAGGTCCTCTTGACTTCAGGGCTGGTGCTCTATCCATTGAACTATTAGCTGCCCCAAGCTTCAAATTTCTTAATGATTATAAACATATATGTTCCAAGCTAGAAGGACCCAAGAGACTAGCTATCCCAACCTCCTCATTCTATAGATAAGGAAAGGAAAGGCAGGAGAGGAAAACAGATTTGCTCAAGATAACATAGGAGATGGGATTTGAATCTATGGATGCTAATTCCAAAGCTCCTGCTTTTCCCACTGGACCACCTTGCTCTTTTAAGTACAACTGATACTTATGATTTTATTGATATAAGGCAGAGAAGTCAAACATGTAGCCTACTGTATGGTATGTAGTCTGAACCACTACTAGACTGGCAGGCCCAGATTAAGAAGTAATTGGAAAATACTTTACAAAATAAATTAAGAGCAAATTAAAATAATGTCAATATATTGTTTTCTACAATGCACAGGAATCCTTCTGCACAATTTAGTGAACCCTGTTTCAATCTGATTTTGAGATCACTGATATAGAGAACTAAATAGAAAGATTTCTTTACTGGTTTAAGCTAATTCCTTCTATGCAATTTATAATTTTAGAATTGGCTAGATTCCACTGAGGGACTATGTGATATTTAAATATTTATTTGTTTAGATTTTTTTTGGACTAGATGAAAGAGGACTTTCTTTGACTCAGTTGGCACCCAGCCTTAACTCAGTTGCCTCAGTCAAACAGACCTGTTAAAGACCTTAGCTTAAAGAGACCAAGGTTTCCCACTACATCCAGAGCCATCTCCAGTCATCATCATCTGTATCTGGCCACAGGACCCAGATGGCCTTGGAAGAGAAAGTGGCGTAGATGACTTTTCCCAGCTCTTCCCTCACTTAAATCCAATTCACCAGCATGTTATGGCTCCCCTTCCAGACGTCAGGGTCCTCTTTGAGAATAAAGGACACACAAGTGACTTGCCCAATGTTACAGAGACAGCCAGGATTTGTCTGTGTGTGTGTGTGTGTGTGTGTGTTCAAAACTAGGACTTCTTGTCTCTGATGCTAGCTCTCCAATCCACTATTCCATTCTGCCTCCTTAGAGCTGTTCAAACATAGGGTGGGTCCTCTAGAGATGGTGGATTGCTCTCATTGGGGGTCTCTAAGCAGGGGCCGGATAACAACTTCTCAGGGATGTAGCCACATCTCTGGGGGGGGGGGTCACTGAGCACTCTTGGACCTCTGAAATGCCATGATTTCATTATCTCATTTTGCAGAGTACTAGCCTGGCACGTGGAGCCCTTTCACTGGGCTTTCCTACCACTCACTTTGGAGTTATGACTGTTTTCTGGATGGATAACACAGCTTTTACATAGTTAGCTCTGGAAGCTGACTGTCACTAATTTTTCTCTTCTTCTCCTTAAAACTGCAGGGATCTAGCTCCTTTTGCAAATGGCTAGAATGATGAAAAGCTGTGAAATCTTCCAGCTAAACTTGACCTGACACCCCAAAGTTATCCAGCAGGAAGGAGATTCTCTCCCTCAGCAAAATGGTTTGCTGTCCAGCTGATGTTCTCCTTTTGATCTCTCCCTCAGCAGGGTTGTCATTTTTGGTTTGACACTTCCCATTTGCAGGGTGATGAGGCACTCTCAGACTCATAGATGGTCACTGTATGTCAGACCTAAAGGGATCAGAGAATGAGTGCATTTAATTTAGCCTTGGAGGCAGTTGAGGTCAGAGCAGTGAAATGATTTGCCCAAGATGACATAGTGAGCTAATGATGGGGCTAAGACCCATTCTCCTGACTCTCCTAATTCTCTCTCCCCTTCTACCCTTTCCTGGATCGTTTATTCTACATAGAATAATGAACAAAAATATTTGCTCTGCTGGGATTATATCAGGGTTTAGGGGTGTTGGCTAGTCCATAAGTTCCCAATGGGCATTCTCTCAGGGCAGGTTGTGGGAGGGCATTCCATTGCATAGATATGCTACAGTTTTCTAATGAAGAGAAATGAAGTGATATTTGAGGAAAAATTAATTTTAATGCTGTATCATCTGATTATTAATCTGTAGCATTCCTTTTTCTGTCAAACCCTTTATCTCTTACCCTAGCACAAAAGAGACCTCTCCCATTCAGCTGAGCAGTGCAATAACTCCTAGCCCCTAAGGCCAGGGCAGGGACCCTCACTTTTTTAAAATGCTATAAACAGAAGCTAGCTTGAGTTAAGTCCATACTACCAAAGGGTGATCTTTTGTATACTTATTTTTTAGTTAAAGTAAGGAGTGACCTGGTCTACAAAGGGGAAACTAAGCCAGGGAGATCCTAATTAGAGTGGTTTCTCTTGTCCACATTATTAGAGGCAAAATGGTTTCATCTTCCTCAGCTTATTTTCCTCCCCCTAACAATGAAGTAATAAGGAGTTGAGAACTTTTAGCCCACCTCCTCATTGAATAGCCATTAATTACAGTTGCCTTTTGTTTATCAAGGGGCATCCCAGTGATGGAGTCAGGTGGAAAACATGTGGATTTAAGGTACTCTCGATCAGGGTCTTTGATCATCAAGAAAGAGATCACTGACCTTGATTTATTGATTATTTGCTAGCTTAATTGATAAATTGATTAACCACACCTAAAACTCAGTTCCTTTGAATTTCAAATATTATATGTTCAAAGGACCCATTCTCAGCATCCTTGAAGCTTTTCTTTGTGTCCCATTTGGTGTCTACCCAAGGTTTTCCATTGAAGTCTGATATAAGGGAAGAAGTAATTTCTTAACACGAAAGACACTCAGGCCCTATTCATTAATTAACTGAACTTGGGCAAGTAATGAAGCTAAAACTACTAGCTATAAATTCCTAGACCAAGCACATGGACTATATCTTATACATCCTTATTCCCATAATAGGTTTCTCACACACACACACACACACACACACACTCTGATTTATCCATTGACACTATGTAATCAGGGGATTTAGGTTTCGTTCTTAACTTTGCTACTTTCTACTTTGGGAAAGCCATTTCTCTGGAAAAGCCAGTTTCTTGGGGAAATTAATTTCTCCACTTGTAAAACGAAGATAATATCTCTACATATAGGTTTGAATGAAAGATGAGAGAGGAGATTCTATTAGTGGGAGGAGGAAATAGCAGGAAGATACTAGGAACCTCTTCTCTCATCCTTCATCCATCCCTGGATGCCATAGGATTATAGTTATGAGTCTAAAAGGTCATCTAGTTCAATAGAAGGGAGGCAGGGATTTCCCATGATAACTTTCCTCTAAATTGCAATTTTAAAACAGACCAGCCTGGCTTGGGAGTGAGCTGTACATTTCAATCAGTGAGATGGTTTTTGTAGAACACCTACTGTGTGTAGCATGTTAGGGTAAATGTGATGTCTTCATTGTGACTGCTGTTTGTCACGCCAAACTGACCAGGGCTTTATGCTAAATCCAGACAGGGTGGAGATTTTGGGTCTCATTGATGTGCTCAGCATATGCTGCTTCTTAAATTTCCAGCTCCCCATGCCATATGGCCCTGTGATAAATAAATAAGTAAATAAAAAACCGACCATATGTGATGTAAATGATCTTCTTTATGAATGAAATCACAAATAGAAAAGGAAATATTTCATCAGAAGAAACAGATTAATTAAAACAAGAAATTGCAAGGGGAAAAAAGTTTGTTTAGAAGAGTCTTCTAATTTTTTTTCCCCCAAGAAGACTCATTGTTCCTTCCTAGAGACGTATAATTGAGAAGACTTAATAACTCTTTTAATGATCAAAGGCATTAAAAAAACAGTCCTTTCATTAACTTTAAGAGGCATATCTTAGACCTCGTGGAACATTTTGGACAGCATAAATTGATTATAAATTGCTGCAAAGAATCTGCTCTAGCAACTGATCCTGATGTGTTTTCAGGAAAGAGATTCAACTCATTATTTGAGGTAGAAGAAATTAAGTTAAAGGTGAATTATGGAACTGGCTTTAAATGACCAGGGCCAGGAAATACTGAGGGAAAACTAAATTTGAATGATTTCATGGGATACCTTAGAGTTGCAGCCTATGGCCATTTCTAGCCCTGAATGGTCACTGTGGTAGGTGTGTGGTATTGCTCTTTGCAATGCCCCAAAGCCAATTCTTTCTACAGTCTGAGTACAGAAATGAACCATAATGTTCCTAATTGAAACAGCAGGGAAAGTTTAGGCTAGTTAAGCCAATTGGATTTAGTGGCTCTCTGGGATCTGGCCAGGGTCCTGGCGTGAGCAACCTCTGCCTTGGCTTTTGGTGGTTGCAATTAGGAAGCTAGTGATTTTTCTTCTCACCCTGCTCAGTATATACTTCATCTTATGCCATGGGAAGCTATAGGATCCCATATTCTAAGATGAGCTTAGACTAGAGTAAATTGAGATGACTGACCATATTTTGGTGGGCACTGTGCTTCTGGAAAGTGATTCAGGCTGAAGAAAATTAAGATGCTCATTCTCCCAACTAGGAGAGATTAGAGGTTCATATATCTGTTAAGAAGGTATATTAAACTTCCCCACCAAAGCAAATTATATACTAGCAAACTCCCCCTCCTTTCTCTATTCCTACCCAGGCTGTCCTTTTGTGACTTTTTATCTTTCAAGAATGTCCTTGATATTTATATTAACTGACTCCATCAGCTAGCACTACACTATGCACATAATTAATGGTTGTTGAATGAATGCTTGGATACAAATGCATATTACAGGTAAGATGGTTATCCGTACAATATGTGATTTGCCATGGATCCTTGAGAAATGATCCTTTATTCTGACGTTCCCCAGGGCCAACCCTTCCAGCTGTTTTCCTCACGGGGGACACGGATAAGATAATTTATAAGCCATTGGTAACATTATTTTTTAAAATTTTTATTAATTTTATAATTATAATTTTTGTTGACAGTACATATGCATGAGTAATTTTTTTACAACATTATCCCTTGTATTAATTTTTCCAAATTTCCCCTCCCCTCCCTCTACTCCCTCCCCTTGATGACAGGCAATCACATACATTTTACATGTGTCACAGTATAACCTAGATACAATATATGTGGGTAAATCCACTTTTCTTGTTGCACAGTAAGAATTGGATTCTAAAGGTATAAGTAACCTGGGTAGAAAGTAGTGCAAACAGTTTACATTCAACTCCCAGTGTTCATTGGTAACCTTCTAAATGAGGTCCTTTTGAAGATTGGATTTTGACATCTGTCAGTGGATCACCACATCTTTGAATATGGGAATGACATTATGCAGGGTATTTCAGTCGAATGTATGATTATAATAATAACGATGTATTTACTCCCAATGAAAATCTTGATATTAGCATTAGCCAGCATTATGTTAGTTCCTTTGACTTCCTCTCGGCTCTCATTGAATTTGCTATTCATTAAAATAGAAATCTTTTTTAGACAAATTGTAATCTAGCAGTGCCTTCCCCATAATGTACTTGAGGAGCTGATTTTTAAAAAATTCACGTAGCAGATTTTATTCCCATTTACTTCTATTATGTTTCATTTTATTAATGTTAGTCCATCATTTTGCCTTTTCCAGATTTTTCACTTTCTGACTTGGCCACCAGATGTGTTGAGTATTCCTTTTACCTTTGTGTTATCTGCTAATTTGGACCACTACTAATTGGACTACTTGCTCTCCTCCTTATATACCATTTCACCTTCTACCTCCATGCCTTGCCTTTGTTGAGGCCGTCTCACACATCTAGAGTGATCTCTCTCCTAGCATCAATTTCTTACAATCTCTAACTCCTTTTAAGGCTCAGCTCGAGTGCTAACTCCTATAAAAGGTCTTTTCTGAGTCCCTTGGTTGTTAGGATTTACCTTCATCTCCTAATTACTTTGCATTTATGCTATGTATGTATATATAGACACACACATATATATATCTATATATTCACAGACATATATTCTTTAAACTTTATTTATGTTATGTTATGTTCCTTTAGAAGAATGCAAACTGGTTGGGGGGCAGAAACTGCTTTGTTTTTGTTTCTGTATTCCTAAACGTGCTTGGCACACAGTGGGAGCTTAATAGATTCATGCTGAATTGAATAGAATTTCATCTTACAGCATTCAGCTTCTATCTGTAGAATATTCAAGCTGTAAAAAATCTTGGGGATCATCTAGTCCAACCTACACATTTTAGAGATAAGAGAAACAAGGTCCATAAAGGTTAAATGATCATGGTAACCTAGTGATATAGTGATAGAGATGGTACCAGAAACCAGGTCCATCTATTCCTTCAGGAAGTAAATATTGCCATGAAAGCTGGACAATATCACAGCATGGGGTGATGAGACCCCAGATGATGACTGATCAATCTCCTCCATGTATTGTATGAAAAAAGGTACTTGTCAAGATTTAATTATCTCTAGAGTGAACTGGGAATTATTGCCTGCTGGCCCTCAAAAATCCCTATAAGCACTCTTTGGTGGAAGAAGGGAAGGTCCCCTTCCTCTAGTTACATCTATAGCCAATTGTCTCCTTAAGGAATAGCATTAATTTACAGAGGTGCTACCCCCATGAGCAACAATTTCTAGTTATTTGACATTGCTGAAATTTTCTCAGCTCAGCTAAACGTGGAATTAAATTATAGTAAAACTAATAGCCCACATTTATGGAGAACTTTAAGTATATAACTTCAGCTAGACCTCATAACTTTTTAATGTAAGTATCAGTTTTCAATAAGGAAATTGTGAGTTTGAGGGGTTGTGACTTGTATGTTGATATAATTAACTGTGTATCAGAGAAGGCCTTTGAGCTCTTGAAAGGGACCTGCATGTGCAAGAATGCTTGTGGCAGCTCTTTTCGTAGTGGCCAGAAACTGGAAACTGAGTGGATGCCCATCAATTGGGGGATGGCTGAATAAATTGTGGTATATGAATATTATGGAATATTATTGTTCTGTAAGAAATGACCAACAGGATGATTTCAGAAAGATCTGGAGAGACTTACATGAACTGATGCTGAGTGAAATGAGCAGGACCAGGAGATCATTATATACTTCAACAACAACACTATATGATGATCAATTCTGATGAATGTGGCCATCTTTAACAATGAGATGAACTAAATCAGTTCAAATAGAGCAGTAATGAACTGAACCAGCTACATCCAGTGAAAGAACTCTGGGAGATGATATGAACCACTACACAGAATTTCTAATCCCTCTATTTTTGTCCTCCTGCACTTTTGATTTCTTTCATAGGCTAATTGTAGACTGTTTCAAAGTCCCATTCTTCTTGTGCAGCAAAATAACTGCTGTATGGACATGTATACATATATTGTATTTAACTTATCCTTTAACATATTTAACATGCATTAGTCAACCTGCCATCTGGGGAAAGGGGTGGGGGGAAGGAAGGGAAAAGTTGGAACAAAAGATTTTGCAATTGTCAATGCTGAAAAATTACTTATGCATAAAATTTTTGTAAAAAATAAACAAACAAAAAAAAGATAAACTTAAAAAGTCATGCAGAAACAGCTTAGCATGTGAGTTTGTTTTGTCATTAAAAATGTCTCTTGAATAAAGTATTGCATCTTTATTATCTTGTCCTGATGAATCAGAGCTTCTAGCACCAATCATATATGCTCAGTAGTACAAATGCCTGGACCTTTCTTGGGTACTTGTTTCACCAACAACCCCAAACAGATGATTGATTAATGATTGATGCTTTACAATCACTTCATTAGGATAGACTCCAGGAGGCAGGAGCAAAATTTAAAGATAGACTCTGTCTCTTGGAAAGAAGATTGCATATCCAGGTGGGCCTACCAGGGAAGCATGTAATTCTAGGAATTTCATTGATAGAGTGGAAGGATATTTCTGGGCTGAGACAGGGATTTTAGAAATGGGAGCCAACAACAGCATCCTAATAGTGGTAAAATGGCATAGGCCATACTTGGCCAAATGAAGGGATTCTGAAAAGAGCAGTTGCTAAAACTGAGGAGTACCACTGGACAGAATCATGTTGTGGAAAAACAAATGCAAACTGTGCCTTTTCCTAGTATTGTGAGTTATGCATACTGGTATAGGGAAGGGCATTAATTGCCTTGCAACTTCAAATGTTTCCCTCCCTTTTGAAATGTAGAGAGAGACACTACTGAAAGTAGTAGTATATGTGTGGAAGATTTCTGGGAAGTGAACCCCTTCTAGAGAAAAAGGAACTCTTGACTCTATATGACTTTTAAGTGTGAGTAATAAATATTTTTTTTAAGTTGAATTTTATAAAACCTGTCCTTTCATTGATATTGTTTTATCTTTAGGGCTTGTGTGAATCCTAATCAATGAAATGGAACACTATATATAAAAATATAATAGGGCCATGGGACTGGAGTCAGGAAGGACTAAGTATAAATTTGGTTTCAGGTTGTTACTAGCTGTTTTTTGGGAAAGTGACCTAACCTCTGTTTGTCTCAATTCTTTCAGTTGTAAAATGGAAACAATAACATCACGTCCTTCATAGAGTAGTTGTAAGGCTCACATGAAATAGTATTTTTAAAATTCTTAGCATAGTGCCTGGCATATAATAGCATCCATATAAATGCTTATTCTTGTCCTTCAAGCCAAGGAATAGAGCAGCAGACATATTACATGATTTTATACAAAGTTTATCACTTGGCATCTGAGCTAACAATATTGGAATATATTGAGAATATAAACTGTTCAAAATTGGAGACTAACCAGTGGTAAATGTTTAACAATAATTCTTTGAAGAGGAAAAAATAAACACAACATATTTTTAAGTTTAATCTACATTATTCATTCTTTTTCTCTCCCTTTCTTATGACTACATAAACAACAAAACAAGAAATTAAGCTCTTATTTGTAACATTTGCTTATTTCTGAGTTATAAGTGCTCATAGTGAAAGTTTACCAACCTGTTCTGGTATACCCCTGCTTTTAATCCAAGTACTATTAATTCAAATATAGATTTGATCTTTTTTTTTTTTTTTTAAAGAAGAAGTTAAGGGAACATTAAGAAAGTTAGGAGCAATAAATTTTAGAATCTAAGAGTGAGAATTTACTTCAAAGATTATCTAGAGTCTAGATTCTAGACCAATTTGATATACTTGACAATATACCTGACATACAATCTCTGCTTTAAGATTTCTAGTGAATCTTCCTAAGATAGCCTTCAAACTTTTGGAAGACTAATCTTGAGGTAGTTTTCCCTTATGTTTGAAAACTGCCTTTCTGAAGTCTTTCTTTGTATCCCAACACTTTAGTATAATGCATAATATATAGCAAGTGATTACTAAATATTTGTTGATTGAATAAATGCAACTTTTATGATTTCCTATTCATTCTCCCTTTTGTAGCCAAGCAAAAAAAAACAATCCTTTAAAAAAATAAGCAGTAAGATATTTGCTATAGACAAGATTCTATTCCTGGAAAATGGAATGACACAAATTCATCATATTCTGTTTTTTAAGAAAACCAAAATGAATCTAAGATTGCAAACCATTTTGGACTCAGAATATAATTAAGAATAGGATAACATACTAGTTCAATAAAAACAATTTACTGTGGTTAAACTGACATGGTTTCTGGAAAGATAAATCATAAATCTTTAATTTATAAAGAAGGACAAAGGGACCCTGAAGGTATAATTTACCTGAATTTTCACAAAAATCTATAAGAAGGTCTTTTACTAGGTGCTATTCAGGAAAGAAGAACTAAACAAAATTTGAATATAGACAAATTTTCCAAAATATTAGAAATCAGATAAGTATAAATTTACATGGTTTTAATAAAAAAAGAAAATGTAAATGTTAAATACTTTAAGGATAAGACTTAAAAGCAATTTTGTGTAATAAGTGAAACTGGTGATCTTACCTCAAAATAAAGAAAAAATGGACAAAGGTACAAAAATCATGTGAGTGGATTTCAGTGGTCACAAGAAGCACATAAAGTATCATATTCTCCAAAGCTGTTTCATGAGGGAGGAAGACAATGCGGATGTATAATAAATTTTTTCTAGATAATGTCCAAATAAATCATGTCCTAGAAGAATTGCTTGTGGGAACTTTGTACTGATAGGGCCTTGTTTTGGGTCACTGACTGTTATGAGAGGTGAATAGTGATATGAGGTTGGGGGAATAATACAAGGGAGGCATGATGAATTCTGGAAGTCAGCAATGATAAACAGGCTTTGCCAGAATATAAGAAATATCTTTTTATAGTATGAATGGATTTTTTGGTAGAAGTGGGTAAAGATAGTGAAATAAGAGAAGATGCAAGTAGATTGATAAGAAGTCAGTTTACAAAGGCAATAGTTGATCCAGATCCAGATCTGCAAGGCAGAAAATTATCAACAGAATCTAAGAGCAAAAAGAGCAAAAAAAAAAAAATCCAGTGAAACATGCATAGAGAACAAGGTCAGGAAAAAATATCAGGGTAGAAAGAAAAGAAACTGAAGGTGAGTAACAGTTTATCTTCTTCAAGGACGCAGTTTAAGACAGCAAGATTTTTTGGTGGTGGCCAAGCACCCTTCTTACTCATTTCTATCTATGCATCTACAGTTGGGGAAATAGTTAAGTGGCATATAAAAATGCACCACCTTATTTTTAGAACTTCCTTATTAGTTATTTATTTATGGTTATATATGTGTAGCAATTTTTAAATATACATTTCTTTATGAATCATGTTGACAGAGAAAAATCAGAACAAAAGTGAAAAAAGGAGAGAAAAAAAAAAGAAAAAGAAGTAGCATTGTTGATTTACATTGAATCTCCTTGATTCTTGGTTCTCTTTCTGGATACAGATGGCATTCGATATCCAAAATTTATTGGAATTTGCCTTGGATCATGGAATCACTGAGAAAAACCAAATATTTCATAGGTGATCAGCACACAATCTTGCTTTTACTGTGTACAATGTATTTCTGGTTCTGCTTGTTCACAGAAGAGGAAGGGAGACAAAGACAGTGACAGAGAGAGAGAGAGGAAACAGGAGAGAGGAGAAAGGAGAGAGGATGGATGAGAGAGGAAAGAGGAGAAAGGAAAGAGGGAGAAAGAGAGGGAGAGAAAAAAGAAAAGAAAGCCAGACAATATGGAGATCAGAAAAGGTAATGAGTATTAGAACATGATTCAACAAAACTCTTAAGCTTCATGTAGGTATTTTTGTCCCATAAGTAATTTGGGAGAATGTGGAGATATTGTTTTAGCTTTGATTGATTAAAATATATGACATAACAGTTATGAAGGCATAAAAGATTTTAACCAACACTTCCTCCATGATTAATTCTTTGATCATCTTTTATGTAAGTTGTCTCTTCCATCTTAGAACTATAATAAAATATGAATATATTTATTGTATGGCATATCACACATATACATATAGTTCATATATATATTATATATATAATATATGTATACACACATACATTTTCCTTTCTTGCTATCACACTATTGAGATTGTAAGCTCTTAAAGATCAAAGTAGTAACTATAACATAACTCCATATTTTAAAGTAAAGTTTTCTGCATATAATAGACACATTTATAGACATCTGATTGAATAAAAATTAAAAATCAATTTATCATTCTGTAAATATAACACAAAAAGCCAAATTGAGGACATACACACACACACACGTATATATATATATATAGAGAGAGAGAGAGAGAGAGATTAGATGTTCAACTATAATCTATCTAGATGTTCATTCTATTTGTTATAAGTAGCTGAATGAGATTTAGAAACAACTATTTCAATGTTTTATATAATATAGTTTTTTGTTTATTGGTTCATTTCACAAATATTATGTACCTATTGTATTCATGACTTGATGTAAGGTGGTGCTATAAAGGAATAAAACATATTCACAGTCACCTTCCTTGATTTTCATGAGCCCACAGCTTAATGGGAAAGATGTCAAATATATGCAAATAACCATGATAAATGGCAATATGTGATAAGTGCCATAATAGAAGCATAAACAAAGTGGAATTGATTTATACCTGCTTGATTTCAAACTAGGGTGGACAGGAAAGGCTTCTAGAAGAGATGATATCCATTCTGAACACTAGCCAAATAGTTGAGCTTTCATTAGTCATCAATGAAACAGAAGCCAGTTTTTAGAGGGAAAAATGAGAAAATATTGGGAATGGTGGATGGAATAGGAAAGTACATAGTCTACTCAGGAAGCAATGGCTTAATTATATATATGCATAGTGGATGAAATTTAGATAGGCAAGAGGAAATATGGTTGGGAGGGTAAACTAGCCAAGATCATTGAAGAGCTTGAATATTTGACTAAGAAATCTCAACTTCATTTGGCAGTCAATAAGAAATCATTAAAGGGTTCCTGAGAGTATAGGGTCATGACCCTCCCACACTCAAATAAATCTGTGATGTTATCCATATATCCCTACACTGATGCAGCTTGAAACCATCCATGCTTATGTATTATCTATAACTCATGTCCATGCTCTTCCATATTTTGTCAGAAAGCCAGAGTTCAAATTTGACCTAGCTGCATCATCATGCTCAAGTCACTTAATACATGACAGCTTCAGTTTCTTCAATTGTTAAATAAAGATAATAATAGCCACTATCTCCCAGGTATACTAGGAGAATCAAATGAGATACTATTTGCAAAGCACTTAGCACAGTATTTGGTACAAAGTAGATGCTTAACAATGTTTGTTCACTGAGCCCCATCTATAATTCATCATGGTTTGTTCATGCATCTCTCATTTGGTATTGCATCTTTCCTTTCCCTTCTGTGTGATATTTATGCTCATTTTCTCAGAAACCGTTGTATTCTGTGTTTCTTAGTGATTTAAAAATAATAATAGTGGCATTAAAATAAAACAAAAAGAACCATAATTTTGGTTCTAGTAAAAGCTTGGGGTCATTAAAAAAATTCAATCTTCCAAAGGCAATTCAGTCTGTCTTTTATTCAATTCTGACTTTCACTCATTCTCTATTTGTAATAGCTGTTTAAGATATATGTTTATGTATAATGTGGAGAGATAGACTGATAAATAGCAAGAGAGAGAGACAAGAGGGGGAAGGGAGACAGAGACAGAGGCAGATATAGTGACAGAAAGAGAGAAAGGAGAGGAGAGAAGAGAGAGAGAGAGAAAGAGAGAGAGAGAGAGAGAGAGAGAGAGAGAGAGAGAGAGAGAGAGAGAGAGAGAGAGAGAGAAGAGAGAGAGAGAGAGAGAGAGAGAGAGAGAGAGAGAGATAGAGAGAGAGAGAGAGAGAGAGAGAGAGAGAGAGAGAGAGAGAGAGAGAGAGAGAGAGAGAAGGAGGGAGGCATAGATGATATCTAACTATCATAGGCTGGCCCCTATCTATGCTTTAGAAAAATGGATCTAAGTGCTATTTGCAGGATAGAATTGAATAGAATCAGGAAAACAATTTCAGGAGTATAGGAACAAAGCAACATGCTTCTGAACAAAGATGATATCAGCAGGAAGGAGAAAAAGGGAGGTAAGATTTGAGAACTTTGGGGAAAGATAAAGCAATAAGACTCGGTCGCTGAAGCTGACTATTATTGAGAAAGGTAAGAAAAAGACATGCCAAAGATGATTGACTAAACTGATTCCTGTCTAAGTTACTAAGAGAATAGCAGTCGTGATGTATAGCTTTAAATTTTTTTTTGCCCATCTTGGCATGGGGCATCATAGAGAAAAGGCCTAAGAAGATGAGATTGGTTTTAGAAATGGTGAGCTTGAGGTGACAACTGGGCACATAGAGATGTCCAACCAGTAACTAGAAAAGTGGGACTGAAGTTTGGGAGCATTATCACGGCTGGAATTATGGTTTTATGAGTCATCTCCACAGATACAATAATAAAACCATGGGGGTGGATGAGTATGTAGAGAGAGAAGAGGGCTGAGGAAAGAACCTTGGGAAACACCTATAGCTAGCAGGGAAAAGGATGAAAAGATGCCATTGAAGGAACCAGAGCTTAAAAGCTTATAAGACATTTGTCTTTTCACTGAGTTTTTTCCCCACTGGTTTTTGTATTCTTTCCATAGCCCCTGTAGTCCTTAAGTGGAATCCTCTACCATTAGTGCATTTATCATTCAACACTTGTGTGCAAAATCTCTCAGAGCAGAGCTCAATGTGAATGTATTGCAAAGTACAAATCTGAATATTCTCTTGCTTTAATCCACTTATGTGTAACACAATTCCTAGTTAAGCTATTCATTAACACTTGCTGACATTCACAGACAGTACATTTTTTTATATGCATTTACTTCACAAAACACTAGAAGAAATTAAAATTATTTTGAAATTGGGTGATAGTCTAACATAATTTGAAAAAAAAGGAAGAAAGCACTTTCAAAATTAAAATACCAAGACTGACTGCCCTGATTTCAATTTTTTCTTACCAAATAAATGTTTTACTTTCCATGGAATAATTGATTAATGTGATTAAAAGCCTCTTGTAAGGACAATGATGAGCTTCTGTATAAGAACCAGAAAGGTGAACAGACACTGATTTATTTTAGATTTGGTTGTGTTTTCTCCCTCCTAAATTTTAAAGAACCAGTATTTTAACCATCCTGTGGTTGCAAGGAAGGATTGGAAGGAGAATAGATGCGATTGCTGAAGATGTTGGTCTCCTTAGAATTGATGGCCTTTTTGACATCAGGAACCATATTCAATAATCATCTCAGTAAAATATTATTAGCAGAAATATAGAAATAGTGAAGACTTTCTTGCCAAGATAAGACAAAACTGGATAAAATGTGGACAGCCAAGGATCACCTAAGTATTCATCACCTGCAAGGCAAGTGCCTTTCTTGGAAGTCATTCAAGCGGAAAATGAACAGCTGCCAGTGGTGATCAGAAAGCAAAAAGGAGTTTCTCTTGGAGAAAAAAAAAAGGCCCTTTTGTGCATAGGTTGAGTTGGCAATTGTTTTTGTTTTGTTTAGCAAAAGTGATGTTCCATATTCTTTTATTAAACTACTAAGAGTCAAGAATTGCAGGTAATGAATCATATATTAGTTTATGGAATTTTAAAGGTTCTCTGCAGAGAATGCTCCCCCCCCAAAAAAAAAAAATCTCAAAAGTAATGTTTTAGAAAACTGGCAAAGACATTTCACATTAGGTAAAGCATTTTTCTTGTCCAGGAAGAATGGATGGTTCTGCATGTAGAAAGTCTGTAGAAAGTCATGAACTTGTTTCTAACCAGAGTTATTGAGGAATTACTAATATTTAGGCTAGACTGTTATTTAGCTCTTTATACAACTGAGGAATGTTTTTTAATCAGAGGTGGAGAGCACATGAAATTTCTCAACAATGAGAATAAATTGGACATATCATCTAGTTTCAGTGCAATCACCTTACAAATGGGTCACTTGAAAACAATATATTCAATGACACATAAAGAATTTATGCCTCCAAGGTTTAAGAGTTTAGGAAGAATAACCTATATGTGTTCGAAATATAACTGAAATATTATAAAGCTTCCCAGACAGTAGTTCAATAACATGGAGAACTTGAATATGTTTGATTTCTATAAATTTAAAGCAATTCACCTCTTGAAGTGATTAGCATTTCCAATTTGTTGCAGTTTGCATTTATGAACTCTAGTACCTAGATAGCTACCTAGAAGGTCTTGCCTATGGATTCCTACCAATACTATAAAGGATAGGGGCTTATATTTATACTTGCTTATATTTATCAATTCATCATATTATGTCATTGTGATGATAAAAATGTATGCAACACTGAAATTTGTGGAGAAGTTTACATACATTACCTCACAATATATATTATTAAATCCAATAAGGCTAGTATCACTTAGTCACTGTTTATTTCTTCTATGCTACCTATAAGGCTTATTTCTCCTAAACTCAGTCTGAACTCTAGAAAAGTATGAAGTTTCTCTTTCTAATCTCAACCTAATTTGTCTGACGTCTTGCGTCAAGTGTGTTGCAGTCTTTACCCAGGTGCCAGAGTTATTATGTATAGCTATGTTGAGCTACTAATCTTTTCTTCTTTTCTGTGATTTACTTAAATCTTCCTCTAGTTAATTGGTACAGGAGCTAATTTGCTGAATTTGAAGTCAGAAAATCCTGAATTTAACCCTGTCTCTACTCCTAGCATTATGATTTTAGCATAGTCATTTCACCTGTCAGCTTCATATTTTTCATGGAAATAACCTATTTCCCAGGGTTGTTATAAGCAAAGAAAAGAACCAGAACAGAGGGGAAGAGCGGAGAGGAGAGGAGAAGAGGGGACAAGAGAATAAGAGAGGAGAGGGAGGATAAATGAGAGCAAAGAGAAGAGGGGAGAAGAAGGAGAAGAGAGGAAGAAAAGAGAGCTGAAGAGGAGGAGGGGAAAAGATTTATAGTTGAGATGAAAATACTTGTTTCTTGGATTCAGAATTAAATTCAATTCTGTGAACCTGTAATTCCAACGACAACCATAGAGTCTTTTTTGATACCATGAAGCTATGCAGTGATATGGGACCTAAGGATTGGTTCATATATTTTTTAAGGTAGATGTGACTTTTTTAGCTTCAGGATATAGTACAAGATGAAGGTATTAATGCGGATAACATGGCAGATCATTAAAACGAGAAACTATACTTTCAAATACAAAAAGATAGCTTCATCTGTTATCTTTATAAGTCACAGAGACATTTATAAGGAAAAAAAAACAAACAAATAATACAGATATCTGTGTATTGTTTTCTCAGATTGCCATCAGCGGACCCAAATTTCTTCCTAGAAATATCTGCTCACAAAAAACACTATGAATTCAAAGACCCTGTTGTGACAATTCCTTTATATGCCGATTTGTGAGAAAAATGAAATAAGATTTTGAAAGAAACAATATAAAATTATGTAAATAGACTATGATAGTATAACAATATACTTTTAATTATTATTATTAGTAGTATTATTGTACTATTCTCTTGATATTTAGGAAAGTTTTCTATTGAACTTCAGGTACAACAGGCCAGCAGTCTATGTCCTGTACCTTTTGGCTGTCCACAGGGAATCTATTACCTTTGGAATAGTTCTAATTATTAAGAAAATAGTTTTTTTTTTTTTTAGCACCAAGCCTACTTCTATATTTTAGTAATCTCTGTCTATTGCTCCTGGATTAGCTTTCCATCTTTTTTTAGACTGGGTTTCCCTATCTTGCCTAGGCTAGACATATCATCACGCTTCAGACCCATTACTACCCTTTATTGACACTGGAACTTTGGCCTGCTCTGTTGCCTACCTCAAGTGCGTTCAATCTTCCTTAGAGATTATAAATTTTAGCTCAACTGTAGCACTGACCTTAGTCTCTCTGGTAGAAAGGATTACAAGTATGGGCTAACATATATAGCATCTTACAATTTTCAATAAGAGGCAATATTGTGGAATGGGAAGATGAGGACTAAATGTGGGTGTGTATAAAAACATACAAATATGTCTATGTGTATGAATATATGTATATATATATGTGTGTGTAACATATATGTATACATATGTGTATATACACATGCACAAATAAATCTTATTGTGAAGAAGAACAAATTGATTCAATACAAACTATAATTCTACCATTTACTAAAGGCCAGATGATATTCAACATGCTGTTTGGAAGATGGCTAGCCTCAATGAAAATTTTTTGTCTTCAAGCTAATTTGTATGTAGAAACAATCTGTGTTTAATTTCCTTTAAAATGACATGTTAATTAGGGAAAATAAAGTATTTGAAAATCACCCATGCTTGAAAAGATATCAGAGAAATCATTAATAGTAGATTGTTTTAAATAAAATTCCTTCCATTCGGCAGTACAATAAACTGGGAAGTGAATTATTACTATTCATCACCTTATAGAAAGTCCACAATCTCCAAAAATATAAAACTCTGTTGTTTAGAAATAATGTCAAGGGAAAAAATCATTTTAAACCAAAGTGATTGTTTCTGTGTCCTTTGATGTTCACAGAGCAACTCTTGCAAAATCACTAAAAGGAAGAAGTAAAAAAAGAAAATCAATAGGAACATAGTACTATGAAATAACTTTTGTGGGAAGAATGGAACCAAGGAGATTAAGATAAAACTACAAAAATATGAAACCATAAAAAGGACAAAGAACTTAAAATGAACACATAATATGAGGTTGTGAAAGTGACTTCAGTTATGTTTCTAACAAGCATTGATAAATGAACATTTGACTAATTAACCTGGGGAGCTATCTGAAAGAAACTCATTCTATAATATATAACTTCAAAATACTTATGCAACTTGTTACATTATTATTCAGAAATTTAAATATTAAAGAGATATACTTCATATTATTTATTCTTATGGAGTTTTTAGTTGATAAAGTTTCAAAAGATTATATAAATATAATCTTTTATATAATTACTAATATGTATGTGCAGATTGCTGCCAAAATAATTGCTTTAGTGAAATCTTGTACTTCAGCAAGGGATCAGAAGTCTTACTGAAATGAGTGCTCCTTCCATTGTTGTAGGTCATAATCATAGAATTTTGGAATTGGATGTGATCTTAGAGATCATATAATCCATCTTATAGCTTTAAAAATACCATTCACAACCTATACTTAACTAGTGTTCATCTGACCTTTGTTTTAAGATCTCCAATGAGAAGGAATTCATTGCTCTTACTTCCAACCCTTAACATTGCAGTTAATGTGGATTTGTGAATTATTGGGAAATTTTCCCTCAGATTAAGTGTTATTTGTCTTTTTTTTTTCTTTTTTCAAATTCTATACATTGCTCTTAGTTTACCTTCAAAGAAAAGTAACAGAGATATTTGAAGACCATTCTGTTTTGCTAAATGTTTCTCTTCTTTGTGCTTTCTACGCAGCCTCATTTAGCTTCATCCTGAAATCCTTTACCATCTTTGTTGTCTTTTTCTAAATATTTTCAAGCTAATTAAATGTTTTTTTTGTAAAATGTGATGCCCATAATTGAATATAATACTTCAAATATGTTCTGATGAGTATGAAATATGATGGGATTAATAATTCTATTTATGGACAATGTGTTTTTAAAAAACTAGTTCAACTTTATGTTAGCTTTCTTAGTTGTCACATCATGCTAATAACTATTAATTTAAGTTCACCAAACTCTTGAGATTTTTTTAGATAATATACCTTTCCTCTCTTTCTTGCATTTATAAAGTTGATCTTTTAACAAAAGAATCATTTTAAAAATTTTTACCTTATAAATTCAGATCAATATTTTACTATTTTAAAATCTGTTAACAATTCTTGAATATAGCATCTCCTTTGTAATATAAATGTCCTAGCTATGTATCATCTACTGATTTGATAAACATGCCAATTATGCCTTTATCCAAATCATTTATAAAAATGGTAATCATCTTAGGACAGAAAAATATCCCTGAGACATTCCATTATAATCTTTCTTTCAAGTTCATATAAAATCATTAATGACTACTCTTTATGGATATCATTCAAAATAACCTAAAACCAAAATAACCTAAACTATACTACTTTCAAGCCAAAATCTCTCCATATTTCCTCAAGAATAGGAAAACTTAATAAAATAAAACATACTAAAATCTAGGTAAGATATATGTACAACATTCTTCCTATCTACTGGTCTAGTAACTTTGTGAGAAAATGATAATAAGGTTAAGCAATACTGATCTACAGATAGGTGGCATAGTTCATAGTGAATTGGAACTGGAATCAGGATAATATGAGTTCAGATCCAACCTCAGAGACTTACTAGCTATGTAACATTACTTGTTTTCCCTCAGTTTCTCTAACTATAAAATAGTGATAATAATAATAATAGCACCTATTCCACAGAGTTTTATAAAAGTACTTAGCACAATGCCTGACACATAGTAGATATTAAATAAATGCTAGCTATTATTATTAGCAATGATATTATTATTTACATATAATAATATGATTCCATAACATCATTGTTATCAATAAAGTCCTGCTATTTCTTAGTGATAATACTTCCTTTCCTAAATACTCAACTCATCTCTGTCTTCCTAATCTGAATAATTCTTATTCATATGCTCTTATAGTTCCTCCCTAAAGGATCAACTAGAACTGGAATCCTTTCTATAAGTATTCTAATATTTTATGAATACTTCAGAAACTATCACACTTTCCACCTATTAATTTTCATATTTGAACATGAATAATGCCTTTTTGTATTATATATATATATACATATATATATATGTATGTATGTATGTATATCTCTTGCTGTCTATTACTGAAGATATCCCTTACAGGGGTTCTCAAACTATAGCCCTCGGGCTGCGCGCTGAGGATGTTTATGTGGCCCGGTTATGGCAAATGGGCTGAGGGGCGGAGACAGAGTGTGAGTTCTTGTTTTTACTATAGTCCGGTCCTCCAACAGCCTGAGGGACAGTGAACTGGCCCCCTATTTAAAAAGTTTGAGGACCACTGCATCACAATCATATTCAAAACAATGTTGGTAATATGCTGCATTCTGCTTATGCTGATTATGCCTTTTCAATACCTTTGCTTCACTCATAAACCATACTCCTAAATTAGAAATCCCATCTTCAATTTTAATAGAACTTTCACAATTTAAAACATCTCACTTAATTTCATGCCAGATTTTCTATTGTTCCCCAAACTTCTATTTGAGAAAAATATATAATGAATTGATTACTGTTAAGTACTGAATTCCTACTTCCCTTTACAATAGTGAAGGCATCATCTATTTCCCTCTAGCAAAATTACTTTGACCTAAGTATTTGACATCTTTGTCTTAGATATCAAGTTCTAAAAATGACCTTGATAGACTGTTACAGAATTTTTCTTGGACAACTTGAAAGTTTGGGACACTTACTTTATAAAGGATATATTATCTTCTAGATATGTCTTGTTTTTACATAGCAAATCTAAGATACAGAATTGTCATGAACAACTCTTCAAATAACAAGAAATCTCCCAATTACTGAAATGCAAATAATGCTCTCTGTGCTCTATTAATTAGACCATATTTCCTTTGCCTCACTAAATTTCTTTTACTTAAAAAGTGAGCTTCCTCACTCAATCAAGGTGGCCTCCACAGCTGCCAGAATGTCAAGAGTTAACAGTCTCATTCATTTGATAAACGTAACAGGTGAGGTCTTACTTTTTCTACAAGTTCTATTTCTCTCATGAGTTTTCATGCCTCTATTTTAATCTTGTTTCTCCTTCAATCAATGTTCATGACATCAGGTTTAGGTAGTTCATTTTCCTGATGTTTCCTGTTCAGTAGAGACTTAACACTATATGCTTATTGGCATTTATCTGTCTTCTTCTACAGACAAACAACAAATGGAAATCCATGGTAGAAATCCAGTTTGCAGGAACCTCCTTTGACATGAATTACACACATATATGCAATTACTTTCAAGCAGTTTGGGAGGAAGTTCACTGATTCAGCAATGGAAGTATACCAGCAGAACACACTAACACAATGAGGATTCTCTGTGCTGAATTAAGTGTACAGGCAGGATGACAAACTGGAGACAACATTTGCACTTGACCTTATTGCAACTGGCATTCTAATTGAGCCAAGTTTAATCAGTTCCAGACAGATAATCACTCACTGATCCTCCTGAAAGCAAACCTATGTGGTTCCTTCCCCTTTTGTTTTTCCTTTCCCTTCAATGTCCTCACTTTCATTGTGTTGCATCTATTAATGTCGCTTTGGGCCAACCTGCACATTGTATAGCACCATATTGATTTATACTGTATTAAGATTAATTCCATTATGACTCTTATCCAGTCACATCACTTAATTACATTGACATTTATTGCAATTACATCTAATAATTGACTTGAGCTAAGAATTTAAATAAATGAGAGCCACCTGGCAGAATGACAGAAGGAAGCTGGTTTAGCATAGGAATAGTAAAGGCAATCTCCACTCCTCCTGTCAAAATTATTTTCTTTGACTGACAGAGGGATTCAGTTCTGGTCAGGGCCATATTCTATCCAGCAAAATAGTCAGGTTAGAGGGAAATACCAATCTACATGTTGGTTCATTTAATTGATTTCAGAAACAAATTTTATAATAACATATGTGAAAGCAATTTGAAAAAGTTTCAAGTTTCAAAAATATATTCTGTTATAACTACATTTTACTGACAATAACACTATTATTTGAGTAGTAAGAAGTTTGCTATTTATTTGAGGAGAAATAATTTAATAAAATCTAAATTATTGAGCATGATAACCAAAGGCCCAATGTAGCCCCAATATAAACCCTACAATCCAACATAAAAAACCCGTGAAATTCTTTAAATATACATAGTCTATTCCTATCTATCCAATTCATTCATATAATTCCCTAGTTTGCATGTCTTCCCTAATCTCTCTCTCTCTCTCTCTCTCTCTCTCTCTCTCTCTCTCTCTCTCTCTCTCTCTCTCTCTCTCTCTCTCTCTCTCTCTCTCTCTCCTTTCTCTTTTTAACCTCCAATACCTGGCTAAAATATTAATATATCCAAAATGCCTTCCTGTTCACTATACCTACCAAATACTGGACTCTTACAGTACTGAATTTATACAACTTTTATGGCACTTATTACACATTGTTTTCTATTTTGCACATTTATGAATGTGTTTTATCCTTTTACAAGATTATAAGCTTCATGAATTGAAGATTTGTGGTATGTTCATGCAAAATTTTTCTTGCATAGCCAGCAAGTAACCTTACTTGTTATAAATGAACAATAAATGTTTATTGCATGGTTAAGTGAACCTGAAACAATTAATGAACAATGAAAGACAGCAAGTAATTAAGACTACCTTTATTTCCTCAATATCCACTCATTTCTTATCCTACTTATTCAGCTGAAACTACTCTCCTTTTAATTCCCCAATATAGTCCTAATCATCAAAGTCAAAGACCATTACTTACTGTCCATTCTCCTTAACCCCTCTGCAATAATTAACATTAATGACAATCCTTTCCTTTCTGAAACTCTCTCCCAGTCTTGACTTCATGATATTGATTAGATACATCTTAGATTACATCTTCAATTTCTTCCTGTATTCCCATGTCATTGTCCCTCTTTTTGTTTCTTCTCTCCCTATCTAGACCCATTAGTGAACCAGTTCAATACTACAATTCCCTCTAGTTTTGAATACCATGTGTCCCCTTGTCTAATCAACAATTATATCATCACCAAACTCAATTCTGGATTATGCTCACTATTCACCCTCTTTATTCACAAGTTACTGAATGGAGCTAAGAAAAATCATGAACTCTGCACGTTGGATCCATGACAAATTTATTTTACATAATCCGAATTGGACCATTACTGTAGCATGATAATTTTCCATCCTGTATTTAATATCCTTAGCTATTCCAAACCTTTTATTCTCTCTTTCAGCCTCCTGTGGAACATTTTCATGCTTTTACATGCTCTACCTCAATGTATTGTCTAGTACTACTTATTTTGTAATATGAATATTGTGATGCTAAAAGATAAAAATGATCTCCTTTTTGTTTGATCTAGCACCTTGGACAGTACCAGTAACAGATGAGTAACAAATATTATGTGATGAAAAAGGACTTCATGACCTTTCAATTATTTTGTACTTGGAATTGATGCTATTTGAAAGTAGTTCCAGAGAGTTAGTGATTAAAATTCTGGATAAACAAATTATGTATAATGTTTGCATTCTATAGAAACTAGTTCTTTGTTGTTGCTATACTTCATTTCCCAATGTCATGCCTTTCTGCTGGTTATCCTTCAGACCTGGAATTCCTTTCTTTCTTACTTACTTCTGTAGCTTCTTTGCCTTTTTAGACTGCTCTAAAATTGCACATTTTATCTTTGCTAATATTTATAGGCCAGCTCCCTCCCCACTAAGTCTTCTTTCTGAGATTATCTTCCACCCAATCTGTGTATATCTTGTAAATATATAGTTATTTATGTTGTCCCCCTCATTAGAATATAGGCTCCTTGAGCATAGAAAGGTTGTTTTGCCTTTCTTTATATCTAAAACACTTATTCTAGTACATAGAAATGTACTTCTAGTACATACTAAATGCTTGTTGACTGACTTATTAGCCCCAGCCAGTTCACCTCAACTCCCTCCACCTTAATCTCTGTCTCTGTAATTTTGCTCATCCCTATATACTACATCCTATACACTGTGTCCAAGCTCAGAAAATGTTAAATTATGACAATAACATTATGAATTTCCTGATTCAGGTCTCTTACCTTCTAGTATTTTGGAATAGAGGAATATGGGGTGATCATAGTAAAGCCACTTCTATAAACATAATAATAAATTTACAATGGGGTACAGTGAAGTAGCCTGATTAGATTGAGGGGGTGGCTTTTTGTTATTAAACAAATTAGATACTTTCCAATGAAAACTGACCTATTCCTTAAAAATAAATGCTATTTTTTTCTATTATAATGGAAGTTAGGGGAAAGATAGTAGGAAAATGCCCACAGAACTTCCATCATGAATGAGGCAAAGACTTTGAGCTCATTCATCTCTCTTTCTCTGTCTCTCTCATACACACACACACCCACACACACACACATACACACACACATACAAGCAGAATATAATGACACATATACATACTTTTATTCTCCACATTTTTGTTTCCATATGTTTGGAGTAGGAGGCTTCATAACCTTTTTTCAATTATACACAATAAGGACCTAGCAGATGTATGATTTTTAATTTAATTCGGTCCTTTCTGTTGAAATGTGAACATGTCTATATCTTTAAAATTTCTTGTTTAACAATTATATTCTCAATTTATAGATGCAATTTACATAGGGTTTCAAGTTTGTTTAAAGTTAGAAATTTCTCTTAGAGACAATGCATTTGTTAGTCCTCATTAAATAATTCCTTTTCTCTTGAGAAAACCATATGTTTATATTATCAAGAGACTCTACTCATCAGAATATTTGCTTTGCCAGATTCTCAAGAATCTAGAAGTGGTCAACTAAGATTATTGTCTCTTCCTGACACAATGGCCATAACAACCGATTTATATTAAAATTAATATCAATTAGTGACAGAATTCAATTTAAGAGATCCCTGTGAGTCAAGAAATCTATGAACATATATTCCCCATAGAGAACCCTATCAGATACCTGTATCTGTTTTTTAAATTTTCACTTGTTCTTCCAGTTTTTTTTTTCAGCAAAAAGGGAAGTCTCTATTAGTGCTATTCTGTATATAATACCTTTGAAGAAGGGCTATTGTACTTGACTAAAAACCAGGGCACAATTGCAAGGGAAAGGAAATGATGAGCATAGAATTAAAGAGTTGACCTCAAAAGGCTGACTTATAACTACTCAAAGCTATGGCTCCCAAATCCTCCAGTGAAGATAGTTCACTGAATGTTAATAATTAAGTTGTTTTAAAAGAGAATAAATAACAGATCAAAAAACCATTAAAGTTAACTTTGCAGCTTATGCATTATTTGTTCAAAGTGTCAGCATTTGGCATGAACCAAATCTATAATTCCATTTTACCTTAATTTGGCTCAACAAAAGACATCAAGAAGCTTTGGTCTTCCTTCAGAGAAGGGGGTCATATAAGGCTGCTCTAATTCTGAGTATTCAAAAATGAATGGAAATTTGAGTCAGCTGAACTACGGTATAGAGCATTTCTTCATAACAAACTTAATTGAGCTTTGATTCCCCCCCCCCATCTTTTTTTCCTTTGGTTTGAAGCTTAGCTACACATTAGTGATAAATCAATCTAAAACTTCTTAATGACACTAGAACCTTCTAACTCTAAGACTCAAAAAGATTTGCTGATGACAGGCTAACTAATACAAAGTATTGTGGGGAGGGAGGCCACATCTTCATTTGTACCAAGTGCACAGTACAAAGTAGTTATGGCTCTAATAGAAATTACAATGATATTTCCTCATTGAAATTTATAACAGACTCTTGTTATAATAATATTTTAAAATCACATTTGTAGTTTAATTTGGATATTTGCTTCCTTATATAGATTTTTTACACCAAAACAAGCAAGGGGATAAATTTTTTTTTCTACCTCCTAATACTTTAGAAAAATTTCAGAGTTCTTCTAAACATAATAGCAATGGGCAATATAAACATACTTTTCAAGAGATATATCCAGATATATGAAGCTTATTACAGGAATAATAATGACTAGTTGATCTTTATTTTCACAATAAATAGAAAAGTGAATTTATCATCCTTTTTACTTTTCATCCTTTTATTTTTTATTTTATTTAAAACAAGATCATACAAGATTGTGAACTCCTTGAGGTGACTGCTGCCCTTTCTGTAAGACTATATTTTAATACTTCTTTGCATTTGCAGAATCTCAGAATTCCACAACTGAAAATAACCATGAAAAATATCTCAAAAAATCTCTCCTTACAATATTTGTTGTTTCTCATTCATTTTCATTCATGTTTGATTCTTCATAATTACATTTGGTGTTTTCTTGCAAAAGTTCTAGAGTAATTTTCCATTTAATTTTCCAGGAACATACCTGACAACAATGAAGGGAAACTCACTGTCTCTTAGGGCAACCTATTGTTGTTCTATCTCTTATAGTATCTGGCACAGTGCTTGGCACCTAATTCATGCTCAACAGTCTGCCAGATTAAACTAAATGAATTTAAGTCTAAAAAAATTCTGTTAAATGCTAGGAAAATATTTAAAAACACACACACACATACTTAACTTGGGTTGAAATTGGAACTCATTTTTCAAATAAGATGTCCATGGAGGGGATGGAATTTTTGAAATTCAATTCATGGAGATTCAATTCAATGAAATCGATTTAGCAAACATTTAGTAATGGAAGGAAAGAAAAGAAGTAACTATTTATTAACTATCTACCATGTGCCAAGCATTATATTAAGTACTTTACAAATATGTCTACAAAATTCTGGAGTGATAGGTGCAGTTATTATTTTCATTTCACAATTCAGGAAAATAGACAGATAAAGAGGCCACCTGACTTAACTAGTCTAAGACTGGATTTGAACTTACTGTTTCCTTACTCTAGGCCCAGCCAGCTATCCACTATGCCAAATACCTGCCCTTACCATTTAAGAAATATAGTAGAGGATTCTTTTTAGAATATCCTTGGTCTACAAATGTACTATTTTTGTCTGAAAAGAAAAGAGCCTAACTATGAATGATGGGGAGGAGGGGAAGGACGTTTTACCATCAAACATAAATCTTAGGGTTCCCCCTCTTCTTGTGGTTGTTGGGGAATGAAATAAGGGATGAAAATTAGATAAAGGAGAGCTATGAGGAAACAGAAAAAAAGTGACTACTTCCCCATTCCTAAAAGGAAGTAGAGTAAATAGGAAAGGTTTTCATATTAAGGAGCTTGCTCCTCTACTACTCATGAGAATTAAGGAAACCAGATATCCTGGCTACAAAAAGCTACAGAGGCAGCTGTTGGCCAGAGCAGAGACATGTCCACTAAAGTTTCTATTCTACTTTATATATAGATAGACTTGGCCAATCTGTAATCATAAATGATTGCACATATTTGAGACCCAAATTGCTCTCTAGGGAAAGGGAATGAAAATGTTTTCATTAGGAAATTAGGACATAATTTCTTGTTACTTTACCATTCATTTCTGTCCTTGTTAAAAATAAATAAATAAATACCTGGAGTCTCATGCAGTTCCTAGACCAGAATTACTAAGATACTTAGAAATTGTGTGATGTCAGATTAAGTTAACTTCAGAAGTTCCTAGATTGAATTGGATGGGGAAAGGGGAGAAGGTGAGGTCAGAGTTGATTCGTCACTGAGAAGCTTCCTGATTTGAACTTGGGTACAGAAAGATATTTTGGAATACAGGGGAGTATTTGTTGGCAGGAGGATAGAGTACGGCAGATAGAAAAAAAAGACAAAAAAAACAAAAAAAAACTTCCCCAACACACTATGGACCTGGCAGCTACTTTATTAATAAATATTAGTATATTAGTAAATAAATATTTATTGAATTTGATTTATATTCCTTTTAAAACAGCTTAAATGGCCTCCTTTCTTGGTGCTGGTATGGGTAGATGGGAGAATGGGACTTTTTAAAAATTAACTGATTAATTTGCTATTTTAAAGTTTATAATAGATTTTAGTAATAAGCAGCTACTCTTGCTGCTTAATACAGAAAAAAAATAGACAAAATAACCTCTGGTAGCCCCTTCTAGTTACAGGGTTACCTTCTAATTCACTGTAACACATTGCCTACTAGAAATTTCTTCCCTAAGAAACTAGGAGTCAAATATGTACACAATTAGCACATGATCCTTACTGTGAAGAGAGCCTGAAGAAAATTAATTAGAAACAGATGGGCAATCATTATGACTCTGTCTCTCCACTCGGACTCCTCTTCTATGAATCTATCAGTAACTAACATAAGGAAGCTCAAGGCCTATTTCTCAACCAAGCAACATGGGAATGTTCCCAGAGGCTCCTGCAGGAATTTTTATAGAAGTCACAGATAATGACATTATTACAGAAATGACAATAGCTTCTTATGAAACATTAGTATCATAAGCCTAAGAAGTATTATAAATTATATTCTAGGGTACAATTTTGCTTTTAATTTTAAATTTTTAGAGGAGATTCAAGCTCACACTGACCTTTCCAATATGAACATGCCTTATAAGTTTTTTTTTTTTTAATGACAAACAAGCTATTTCAGCTAAGGACAATGATTTTCATCAAGAGGATTAAAGGAAGGACAATAGAAGTCAAATGTAAATGTATGTGTATTTCATAACCTAGCCATGAGGATAGTTCCATGAACATATGTCCAACTAACCCTTCTTTTCTTTTCCTTTTTGCTACATGTGGCAAGTCCACTAACCCAGAGCGCAGTTTTGGGGAAGTAGAGAGAAGTAGAATATCAGAATTGTACTGCATCTCCCTTCTAGCACAATTCTTTTGGGGAAATGACTTTCAAATTTGAAAGTTCCAAAGAACTGCCTGCTTTTTTTCAGAGATATGTGGGCCTGGGTTCTTTTTGCATTTGAAAGATTTTATAATCCTTACTTCAGTATTTACAGTTGAATTTATTATTGAACTTTTTAGTCAATCATGTTCTAACTCTACATTCTTTTCTGAAGATGAATTAGCTGTGTGATTTCCTTAGTGTGAGATGTGAAACTCACAGCAGCCCACAAAACTAGATTAAAATGTAATTGTTCTAGGGACAGCTAGATGGTGCAGTAGAGGGAGAGCCAGCCCTGAAGTCAGGAGGATCTGAGTTCAAATATGATCTCAGTCATTTAACACTTCCTAGCTGTGTGACCTTGGGCAAGTCACTTAACCCCAATTGCCTCAGGAGGAAAAAATAAGTAATTGTTCTGAATTAGAATAAAATATAACTAAGAAATGCTTAGTAAAATAAACACAACTACAATGCAACATAATGTTAATTTATGGTTTTCTAAATTAATATGCTGTGTTCAGGGATCCTTGTTTACAGTTTAATAGCCTTAAATTTGATTACTAGTTTAGAGGATTCTTGGTGAGGAAATATTATTTAAGACAGATCTGAAACGATTCTTTCATTTATGCTCATAAAGTATTGCCTGTGATATTAACAGATTGAGGAATCTGTCCATCCAGAATGTGTCAGAGGCAGGGCTTGAATCCAGGCTGTCCTTACTTTAAAGACTCTATCCACTATGCCATGTTATCTTGTGATTCAGAGAAAAATCAAGCTGACTAAACTCACTAATAAGAAGGGGAAATGAGCATTATCTTGCAAGGACCAGGAATTCTAATAGAAAGCCATTTATTCCTTCATATTATTTCATGAATTTTCTGATGTTTCTCAAGATCTAGTTTTAAAATATTATATTGGGGTAATCTTTCTGTCTAAGAGGAAGATCAGTCTTATGAACCTTAGGTTCTTTAAATTCATGAATGTTGATATGTGGAATTAGGGACCTTCTGATGCCTAAGATATGTATAAGATAATTTAGTTCAATTCAAGAAAACATTTATTAATCACCTACTATGAGAAGACACTGTGCTAGATGATAGAGATACAAATATAGAATTTGAAATTTATTGAAAAAAGGAAGGATGAATATAATTTAGCTATGGGATAAGGAAAACTTTGATAAGAATATAGGAGAAGCTCAGGAAAAATGATCCAAGGAATTTAAAGATAGAAAGGCTACATCCAAATTGGGGGATGGAAAAAAATAGAATTGAAGAGGATTACATGGACAAAATAATATATGAATTGGGCCTTGGAAGAAAGGAGGGATTTCGATAATAGAAAACAAGAACACATCAATTTCTGTCATAGGAAATGTCACAAGCAGACACAGAGAAGAAAAAATCTGAATGTAATACAGGATAGATTATCTCATAATTCTTCTCTACATTCTATTCAACCTGTATTATCTTCTCTAAAATAGCTGGACCATAGAATATCAAGAAGGCAAATAGTAATAAAACTAAAAGGAAAAGTTATGGTGAACGTTGTATTTATTCTGTAGGCATGAAAGAGGGACTATATTGAAGCAGTGAATTTGAAAGATTGTTTAGGCAATAGTAGGGAGGATATCTTAGGCAGGCATAGAGTTAAAGGCAGAAGGATCACTTAGGGAACTCTTACAGTAATCTAGGGGAGAAGAAAGGATAAACTGAACTTTTAGTGGGAGTAGAAAGATGCAGAAGATATTGTGATGTAGAATTAAAAGGTTTTGTATGTGGGAAATGAGAGGGAATAAAAAGTCAAAGAAAACTGAGATTATAAGATTGAGTAATGACCAGGAATAAAGAGTTATCAACAGAATAAATGAATTAAAACAAACTTAAGTTGTCTAATAAGGTCTTCAATGATACAAACAGGCACATGTGCACACACATATTATACATATCCATCTATACACATGTATATATCTTTCAATTTGAAGTTTTAAAATCCACATCCAATCAAATCAAATCTGATCAGAAATCAAAACTAACCAATAGATCAGATTACACTATTATATAGACAGTGGTAATTGATATCACTTCTTGGTGGACAAATAACCTTTTACTCATTAAAGGTACTACACACAGAAATACATAAAAAGGCCACTTTCCCCACTGGCTATATCCCTAGGGCCTGCATGCTATGTTTATGATGCTATTTTATGTTTTATGTGTTTTCATTAAAATTTTAATTTTCATATTTGCTTCCTTAGGCAATATCACGAAGGACAGAACTTCAAACTTTGGTTACATATACTAATTATAATAAGCAAAATGATTAAAGGTCATGTATCCACTAGCCTTAAATCAATACCCTAAAATCCTTTAGTATACTAAACATTTCTAGTGTGTTTTATTTATTGTGAAGAATGTAGATTTAGAATCTACACAATACACTCTAGCCATCTGTTAGATTAACACATATATGTCCTGAATCTCATTCTTTAGATGAAGGATTCTTAAAATGACGAAGTAACAGAGTCCATTCTAGCCTTTTCTGAAATATTTACCCATCTTCTTAAAAAGGAAAAGAAAAAGGAAAGCAAAATTGATTTTCAGAAAAACAATATATCGTGATAGCAATTTGGCCTTGAAGTCAGGAAGATACGTCTCTGTCTCTCTGTATCTCTCTCCCTGTCTCTGTCTCTCTGTCCCTGTCATTGTCTCTCTATGTCTCTGTCTCTGCCTCTGTCTCTCTCTATATATTTCTTTTTTTCTCTCTACACAAACATACACACACATTCAGACACACCTTTGAAATGTTATGAGTTAAGTATAAATATAATATAGCAAAAGCACTTGTGATTTGTGACACTATGTGGCATAGTAGATGGAATGCTATGCTTAAGGTCAGGAAGACTCATCTTCTTCAGTTCAAATCCAGCCTCTAACACTAACTGTGTGACCCTGGGCATATCACTTAACTGTGTTTGTCTCAGTTTCCTCATCTGTAAATTGAGCTGAAGAAGGAAATGTCAAACCAGTCAACTATCTTGGCCAAGAAAGCCCCAACTGGAGTCACAAAAAGACAGACAACTGAAAATAATTGAACAACAACAAATAACCTAACAAATTCAGAAAAATTATTAAGCGCTTACTTTATCCAAGATAATGCTAGGTACTAGGGATACAAAGATGAAAAAAAAATTAAATGCTTTCTTCAAGGAAGTTACATTTTGTTGGATAGTTACAATATATAAAACAGATAAATATATCCACAAAATTTGAGAAGAATGAAGAAAGCTAGATTAAAATTTTAGCTTGAAGGAGACTATATAAATTAGGACACCCTTTAATTAAGAAAAAATTGGGAGACTCTCCTAATTATGAGAAGAAACATCTCTCCAGAACTGGATCAATGAAAAAAGCTGATTTTGTGGAAGAATTCTGATAAGTGAGCCAAAGATGCCAGGGGTATCTCTTAGAATTGATATTACAAAGTAAAGTGAAAATGCGAAATAAGTCAGAAGAATTTTGGAATCTGAATGCAGCCTAATGAAAGGCTGGTTAGGCAAAGATGGCTTTAGTATTAAAAAAAACCATGTATCTCAAATCACAATATTTCATTGCATAGAAAAGTCATTGCTACTGAATAAATAAAGCTATGCCAATTGTCAAGCCCCTCACCATAAAAACATTTATTATAAACTTACTCCCCATTTCTAATGTATTTTTCCATGCAAAGATCTTCTCTTCTTTCTCTGAGATTTTGTAATTACTTACATGCCAATAGAATTAAATTTTTATTACCCTAAAATATCACTTTGAAGTTTCTATCCAGCTTCCTTTTTCCTGATCATTTCTAAAGTAAGGTTAAGATTTCCTCCTTCCTCTTTTTTTTTTTTTCATGGATGGAGGATATAAACAGAACCTACCTAATGATTCCATTTTAACAGAAAGTTAGCATGAGAGCACATGCATGCACAGATACACAAAACACATATTGTGCTCTACTTTGCCAATGCATGCACCACATATTTTACCAGCAGGGCACCATTATCCTTTGACAGAATTCTGTTACTTTGCTGTACTCACTCCCAATGGAAAGGCATATTATATAAATGTGAACCAAAGAGTTTTTCTTTCCAATTCTTGCTGGTCATTCTATGGAATGGAAAAAGAAATATTCACTTCCCAAATGCAAATGAAAATACAGGAAACTTGTTGTTTGGAAAAAATGAGATCAAGTATGATATAAAACTAAACTCAGAATTTACCTAGCATGTGGTAAGTAATTAGGATGTTATTTCTACTCTCAATTCTCTTCCTCAAATTAGCAATCTGAAGTAATTTCAACTATCTAGCCTTCTACCAGAGATGAGCCTACTAGGGACCAAAAGTTACTGGATTGCTTTTAGGATTAAATGAGCATGCTCAGGATAATAGATATTCAGATTAGGAAATTTATTAACATACTCTTTGAACCAACTAGGAACCAACTAGGCTCCTGTTTGTTCCATCAACCACTCACTCTCTCTCAGTTCTGGGCATTTTCTCTGGCTATCTGCCACGTTTGGAGTGCTCTCTCTCCTCCCCTGGCTTCCTTTAAATTCCAATTAAAATCCCACCTTCTAAGGAAGACTTCCCCAATCCTTCTCAGTGCCTTCCCTCTATAGATTATTTCCTAATTATTATCTAATTATTCTCTCTCTCTCTCTCTCTCTCTCTCTCTCTCTCTCTCTCTCTCTCTCTCTGTCTTTCTGTCTCTGTTTTTTTCTCTCTTTCATTGTCTGTCTCTCTATCTCTGTATCTATCTTTCTTTCTTTCTTTCTTTCTTTCTTTATATATATATATATATATATATATATATATATATATATATATATATATCCTAATAAAGAATACATGAATGAATGAGCACTGGGAAATCCTGGGAAATAGAGACTTCAGTTTTAGTAGCCACCAATGAGCTGTGTAACTCCGGAAAAATCACTTAACATTTCTATAACTATTGTTTTTTAAATTTATAAAATATATTATTAGACAGAATCAGAATACTTGGGTTCAAATTCTATCTTAGATACCTATAACCTGTGTACTAGTCATACCCTCTGTGTCTCAGTTTTCTTTATCTGTAAAATGGATAAAATAATAATTTTGCTTCTTATTTTACAATATTACTTTTAAGAAAAGTCTATTACCAGTAAGTAAAAACCTTAAAACATTAAGTGATGTCAGTGAAAGTTTTCTGACGTATCATTACAGTGTTGAGATTGAGATTAGGATATATGGACTCCACTTATTATTATTATTATTATTAAAATTATAACAATTATTACTATCTGGCATTTATATGCTACTCTATGGCTTATTTAGTACTTTATATTCATTATCTCATTTGATGCTAATAACATCTAAAGATATTGTTATTCCTGTTTTGAAGAAATTAAGGCAGGCAGAGCCAAAGATAGCAAAATTCAGTTGAGGTCTGAAGTTAAAGCCTAGTTTTCTACAAGCTAAGTAAGGTCCCCGAAGTGAGGGACAATACATCATCACAAGTTTGAGGTCTTGTCCAAAATTCATCTAATTATGTGACAAGTCTAAAAATCAGTTGTATATAGCTAGGCTTATTGTCTGTGAAATTATACAATCACGGATTCTGTGTGCAGGAGCCCAGAGCAGATTGGCTTCATGAAAATACACAATCAGCTATTTCAATACTGTCTACTCAATCTGGACCATTTGATTCCCCTACTAAAGCTGATAATCTGAGAACTTTCAGTATTTTTGTGCAGCCTGAGAAGAGAGAATTATGGGAATAGTCCAGTAACACTAAATATCAACTCCCATTAAAAGTTTCTCTTTCCAGATCAATTCAGTGCTGCCAATAAACAGCACATGCAATTTGGGCTGTGTCCTCTATCAAACAAAAGCTGAGCCTGGTTGGAAAGAAAGAACATTTGGTTCAAAGACTTAGGACATTAAGTAGTAACAACCGTGAATGTGTCATATGCAAATCATGGAATTTAGATTTTAAATGGACCACAGTAATGGCATATTCCTTTCTCTGATCTTTTGGTCTCATTTATGTGTCTCTGATCTATATTCTTTAGAAAGTTTAAATAAACCCCCCAAAAAAACTCCCTAGGTTTACACAGAAGGAGATATCATCCCTTTTTATGTCTTTGAACTCTTGGCCACATCTGCTAGGTAAACCTGGTTGATAGACACTACTAGGATGAAGGGAGTTGGGGTTGAACAGAACAGTTTTTTTGTTTTGTTTTGTTTTCTGAGGCTGGGGTTAAGTGACTTGCCCAGGGTCACACAGCTAGGAAGTGTTAAGTGTCTGAGACCAGATTTGAACTCTGGTCCTCCTGAATTCAAGGCTGGTGCTCTATCCACTGCGCCACCCAGCTGTCCCCTGAACAGAACAGTTTTAAAGAATGTGAACTTAGTGCTTGAATGCAATGGAAACCCAGATACAGATTCTCAAAGGGTTATGATATGAAGGGTTCTGGATTGATAATAACATTAGTATGAGAAGGTTTATTTATTGTTAAGAAACACATGGTTGGGAATGTTGCTTATGGATTAACTAGAGCAGAGAAAATATTTAAAAATCATTAGTCCCTTTCAAAATATGCTCATTTGCTTGCTTCTTACTTCAGTACCAATAATCCAAGAAGTTGTTTCTGGACAGTGGATAGAGAAAGATGCTCTTTGAAGGTTTCATAATGAATAACAAAGTCACAATAAAATTAAATTTGCCTCCAGAGAGATATGGAATGAAACTGTGTTATAGTATATCACACATCTCCCAGTCAGGAGGCAGCAGAAGTTGATGGAAAAAGCATTCCAACTGTGTCCTAGTCCCATCAGAACATTAAGCAAAGAGAATCAGGATAAATAAACTTAGGACACCAAGGGTGATTTGTTAATCAGCTGTGGGTATAATTGCTGCTTCTGTTTCATTTATTACAATTAATTGGTTTTCTTTTGTACTTATGCCCTGAGGTGAATTTTTAATTGTGAAGGGGCATAATTTTATGAATCTAATAAACAGGCAAAGTAGATCCAGCGAATTTGGAAGATCACTTCTTATTCTTCTCTCTTTTGAGGTTACTTGCTTGCCTTTTCAGAGCCATGAGTTGGGGTATCATACATAAGAAGTAATGGGGAACTGGGAGTTCTGTCTCACCATAAAATCTTATTGTAAATTTCTTCTTATAACATGATTTTGCTATGATACAGATTAGTCTTTGTCTGTTTTTGACATTTTCCAAACTATAAAGGACTCATTAATATTAACAAATAATTTTTACTTACCCTATGTCCTATTCTTATGAACTTTTATATAAAATAGTCTTCCATGGACTATTACATAAAAAACAAAGCAAAAAACACACCCATAAAAACAAATCTGACACTTTTAAAAGATTTGTGGGTTCAGAAATAGAGCAAGGGAGAGAAACTATGAAAATCAAGAATTTAAATTCAAAACAAATAAATCATTCATTTTCTGCCAAGTCTGTACTGTCCTCCCTGACTTCCAGAAAAGTAATATTGTAGTAAACTGAGGATATCATTAATTTATAGGGAAAGCAGGTGAGTATCCCTAACCTTTCAAAAGGAAAAAAAGAATACCAAAGTAGTCCCTTGAGGAGCTACATCCATAAAACTTATGTATATGAAGACCTTGAAAGAGGAGTCTGGATGCAATATTATTATCTCTTAGGAGTCAGGACTGGACCTCAGAGGCTTATGAGGAGCTAATAGTCTTCTTAGTCTACTCAAGGGAATCATCTGCCCTGGTAATAGTAATAAAGCCTGTGGCTCTCTCATCATCAATTCCACCATCAGTAGGGTAGAAAGAAAACAAGGATAACACAGCACAAAAAAAAAGAACAGATATAACCATTAATCTATTTTTTAAATCTCTGATTTAAGGATTACAATAGAGGTAACCTGGGCCTCCTAATTAACTTGTACCCTTAAGGTCATAAACTTTGAGTATCTACCACATCAAGTATAAATTTATTAGTATTTTATGAGCCTGGACTCTTCTTCCTCTCCCTTATTCTCAACCCCCTCCTTTAACAATTCAAATACTTTTAAAGTGCTTAGAGCCAACAGTAATTATACCTTAATGAGAATTAGTTTGATAAGAGTACTAGCTTCCTAATAGTCAGTTAAAATTTACTACATTTAGAAAATGTAAATTTTGCTGGAAGAAAAAGAAGATGAGATATTTAATTTTAAAGTATTCCTTATACCAATTCCCTTCCCATTGATTCCTATCAAAGTAGAAGAAATTTATTGGTAATAAAAAGCATAGAGCCACATGAATATAATGGATATTGGGGAAAGAGAGGCACAAAGAAGCTGGAGAGAGTTGGGAAAACAGAGATGGAAGGAGCTAACAACAAATAACCTATTTGGAAATTGTATCTCGCATCAATTGTACCAGGAAAGGTAAACTCTTCTCTTTCACATTCTTTTTCTGGATGGCACAATCCTCTGTAAAAGTTAGTCCAGTACAATTAATAATCTAGTTCAACAAGAGGTGTTAAAAGGAGATGTCTCAGAAACCTAATACCATTTTTAATATTGTTTTTTCACAAAACTGTTTTGTGAGTTCTAAACAACAGACAAATGGATCTTACGATTCAAGTTGGAGAACGTCTTTAATGATGTACCATGAATTTCTGAAAGAAGTCATGTGGCTCAGTGGGAAAAACACTGCCTTAGGAAACAATTTTGCCAGCAATTCTTTAACTAGCATGTTAACTTTTTCAATGCACTTTATAAATATTACTTCATTAGATCTCAAGACACTTGAGTTCATAGTCTGGCTCTACCATATATTGTTAGATAAGTCTGTATGAATAGAAAAATACATATAGCTTCATAATTGTCAAATAAACTTTTTACCTTACCTGCCAAAATGAAAGCGCTCGGACCAGTAAATCTCTTGAAGGCCCTTCCAGCCATAAGATCTAGGATAATACATTTGTGTTGAATTGAATTGATTAAATGGCCTGACAACACTGTAATCCTCGATCCTATTGTCCAATTCTTGGCACAGTTTAGAGAATAGGGAAGGCTCAGGAAATGTTATTCTGATAATAGACCAATTTCCCTAGAATGCCATGGTTACTATCCTTAGGCCTCTTTCTTCTAGAAATGAATGCAAAAGTCCCAGTACTAACAGTTCTTTCAGAGTATTGAGAAATGAGTGTGGCTCTGTGAGTAGAATGGCTTGCTGGTGGCAAGGTAAATGGAAAGTCTGACATGTTAACCTCAAACAAAGATTATAATTACTAATTGATTCATGTAAGCATTGTTCTGGTGATGTGTAATTAATTTTTTAGTGTAAATAACCAATTCTGTTATCTTTCATCCTTTTTGATTGCTAAAGAAGGGGGGAGATCTAGCCACTTATCTTCACTGCTGATAACGTTATGATATTCAAAGAAAGTCATGTAGATTTTTGCTTCCCAAAATGTCTTTTATAAAAATCTTTCCAATGGGAATTTTGGATTGATTCGTGTATATATGTGTGCATATGTATAATAATCATATAGTCAGGAGGTGGGGGAAAATTAGATTGAATTGTATCTGGGAGTTTTATAGTTTTAGCAATTTCCTTCTGGTGATGGATGCTACATGGCTGAGAGGTATGAGTTAATACCTCATGAATAACTGGAAGTCAAGAGTCATCCAAAGGACAGTGGAAAGACATATAATGGGTGTGCACAGCCTATAAAATGTCATCAGTTGAGAAATAGAAAATAAATTTCATAAAGGAAGTTATTAGAAATGAATGAATCAGTTAAGTAGGTCAGAGATGTAAAATTTAAGACACTGCATTGCAGTTATAATACATGCCAGTGTGGCCTGAACCACACTAAAAATACAATGGAACACAGATAATAATAAAATGTGGTTTTCTAAGTCAATATGTGGTGTCAGGTATCCTTAAGTATGGTTTAGTTCTATTTTGGGTTTAACACTATTGGTGTCAGGAGATGGACAGCTGCATACTCCCACTGATATTTAAGAGATTTAGAGGAAGATCATCAGCACAAGGGTGGACTTTCTAGTGAAGGAATGGAATCAAAGGACAATGGTTCACGTCTCAACTCTGGCACTTACTACTTGTATGACTTCAAATTTTAGGTTCTTCATCTATAAAATGAGATGGTTGAATTACATGATTTCGAATGTCCCTTCTAGGTATAAAGCTATACTAGAGGACCATCCATGATTGGGCTGGAGTTGATTACATCATTATCATGAGTGAAATAGTAGCTACATCAGTTAGATCACAGATCCATTAATGTATATAGTCATTCATGTATACATATATTGTATTTAATTTACGCTTTAACATATTTATCATGTATTGGTCAACCTGCCATGGGGGTGGAGGGAGAGGAGAAAAATTAGAACAAAAGGTTTGGCAATTGTCAATGTTATAAAATTACCCATGCATATATTTGGTAAATAAAAACTATTAAAAATAAATTTAAAAAAAGAAAAAAATGTATATAGTCATTATCTCTCCAAGAGAAGTAAAGTAACATCAGAAGCCAATAAAACAGTCAGAACCTACATTCATTATACCAGGGAACTTCTTTGCAATAATCCCCTCTTCCTCAATACCCTCTCCAGCAAGATCAGTACCTTCCTTGCAACCTAAACCTTTGGAGAGTTCTTGAAAATATTGAGTGATTAAGTGATTTTCCAAAGATTATTTAGTCAATATATGTCAGAAGTTACAGTTTGACTTCTAGGTCAATTATGAAGTTACTATGCCATGCTTGCTAAAGAATAAAGTTTTGGATGCTTCTTTCCATCTGCTAAATCTGAAACATTAGTCAGGAATACATATTGGGGAGGAAATACAAATATTAAAATCTGGGTTAGTTCAGAGGCTACAGGTGCTGGAAGAGAACATATTTGGCATACCCTTTTTGTCATTTCTGATCACAGCTTTCTTTTTTTTGACTCTTTCAGTAACTAACTTTCAAATGTACTCTCATCTTCACTCCTAATTGATATTGGTAAAATTGATTTCCTTCTCAGTTTTGCTTTTTAATCATTGTATAAGATACTAAAAGCTGAGAGAGATCTTAATAGCCAACTAATAAAAAAAACTCTCTAAAACTATAAATTGCAGAGAAAAGGGAAGTTCTTGATCTTGGCATTGACTAAATCAGTTGAAATCACAAATCTAACCCTCACAGTCTTCAAATATGAAGAGAATAAATGACTACTTTTTAGCATTGTTGTAAAATGGGATTCATGATTTAGGTAGGGATTGAATTGATGACCACTGATGTCTCTTCTAATGCTATATTTCTATGACCAGAAATTCTATGACTTATCTAGGAGATATTTTTAGAAAACAATTTTCCACCTGGTGATTTCCTGATGTCTAAATATAGCTGTGAGGTAGGAAGAACAGACACAGTAAAAGCTATCTTTTTTTTTAATAGGCAAGAAGACTACATTGGGTGGTACAAAGAGATCTGGATTAAAATCCTGACCTTGTTATTGAATATCTCTGTGACCCTGGCCAAACTACTTTCCCTACTGTCTCAGTTTCTTTGTAAAGTCCTCAGTTTCTTTATTGATGAAATGAGGGGAGGTAAACTAGATCTTCAATTGCTTTTCAGCTCCAAATCCTGTAAAAAAAAAACTTGTCAGAAGCAACTGCTTCTTAAGTGACACAATAGAGTAAAGATTGGCAACTGAGGTTTAGAAGTTAATTTTAAGGGTTTATTACACTACCAGCCTTCACATTTAGCAGCTGTCAATTTGTTACAGACAACTGTAATAAAAATCAGCAAAACCTGAAATCTTTCCCTGCCAAAAAGACAGCTGTTTGTGAGGTGTTTTTTCTTCTTCTTTTAAAAAAACATCCTGTCTTTCATAAAGATTACATTTTTATTTAGAGGGGAAACTTCATGCCCCAATAAGGAACTTCTTTGATCTTGAACAAGAGGAGCATATGAAAAAAATTGAATCTTTTTGTGTGTGTACACACACACACACACACACACACACACACACACACATATATATATATATATATATATATATACACACACACACACACACACACACACACACACACACGTTTTCTATCAGAGTAAATGTGGGGACAAAAAGGGAACTAGGAGATACAACAAAACTACATATATCTAATCTCAGTGCTGTTTCAAGGACAGAATCAAATTTTGGAACCTCAAATTATATTTGTGATTGGATAATTCAGTTTCTGTAGGCATTTTCTACTGAATACCTTTCTATGTGCAATGGATTATAATGTGGCTATTACAATGAAACCTTAACAGAATGGATGGAAAAATTTTCCTCCTCGTATTGTTAAGTAATTTTCTCAAACATATATATGTAATATGATAGATTCCTTTCAACCATCCTAGAAGGTGTAGCCATGCTAAATATGATTAAGGATAGACAACACTAGAAAATAAGTTGCCTTCCTTCTTACCACTTATATAAAGTCAATCTTTGATTAATATCATTCTCTTAGGACCTTCATATTATTTACATGTTCATATTTTTACTTGAAATTAAAGCTTTTTAAATGTTTAATTTTTAAGTGGAAATGAAGAGGCCAGTAAGCAAAGTTATTTCTATTGGTAGGTCTTTCAAAGATTCTTGTATGATTTTCTACATATGCTTGAAAAAAGGCCCTGTCAAACCAAATTTTTCAAAAATTAAAGAAAAAGCCACCCAAAGGCAATGGAGAAATATAGGGGTAGGTTTACGAAGAAGATTACCAAAGAAAAATTATGTAAGAGACTCAGCATAAAGAATGTCATTGTAGAAATGTATGACCTAAAAAAGTGAGAAAATCATATGGCAAGTGAGAGAGAAAAACTAATGGATGACCCGAATGCTTCATTGGAGCAATGTTAAGAGATCTGGAATAAAGTCTGGCATCCTATTGTATATGTGGGATAAAGGAGGATATGGAGAAGAGGAAAATGGGACAGACAAGTATAGTTAGATTGTGATTTATATTATTGAAGGGAGAACTCAGTAGAAGAGTGATTATTAACCCATGTTAATGAACTTGATTTAAAAAAATATTTTTGATAACTATACTTCAGTATAACTAGTTTTCTTTGTAATATTATGCATTTTATTTTATGCATTTAAAAGCATTATTCTAAGAAGATAGGCTTCACTACTGTTTTATCTCCCTTATCAGACTGGAAGTTCTTAGAGGGCCTGAGCGTGGTATATACTTCTTTATCTTTTCAAGGAAAAATAATTTTTTAACAAATAAAGGCACTGTTTTTCCATTGTTAACCTCATAGAGAGCCAAGGTATGGAGGAAGCTCAGCAAGCCAAAGAGAGTACCCATACTCTTTACCCTGACTTAAGTCCCTAATACAGGCTGGTTTTGGTGACATCATAGGCAAGTGAGGAAGAAAAGGAGAAAGCACAGCACCCTACTTCTCTACTTCCCTGCCAAACAGCTGGGCTTGAGAGTTACTCATTTCTGTGTGGGTTTTCTACATTCCTATTGTATTAAGGCGCAAATTCAGTGGCTCTGATGACTTCAAGCACTTTGAAGGCTGCCAGCCAAGGAAATGAAGCATTTAATTTCTTGGCCTTTGTCAATCTTCACAACCAACTTTGTATCATTGACACAATTTCTCTTATTATAGCCCTCATAATATAATATTTCAGTCATAGTTCTTACTTCTCTGATTATTTATTCATTGTAGAAAGAGAAACACTTGACTTCTTCACAGATCCTATTTTCTAAGAGCATATTTGTCCCATCTTCTGCTGGATAGTATCAGTGACTTTATTCTCCTTATTTCTCTCTTATGGTCAATCTCTCTCATTTCCGGTACTTTGACCTACCCAAATGAAGTGTATATTTTAATTCTCTTTATTCTCAATCATGATCATTCTTTCTGATTTCAAATATTTGGCCCTATGATGAGTTATATATATGAACCCAGTTGAAGATTAGATTTTAATGCTCCTAATAAGGTTGTAATACTACTGCTAAAATCTTCAATATAATTTCATGTTTTGAGAATACTTTGGACAGCTACTAAAATAAACTTCACTCAAAAAGTCAGAAGAGCCACAAGAATTCAAATAGAATATTTAAGTATTTGTTGTAATGCTAAATTCTGATAACTAAACAGAATTCTAGCTAGCAGGGCTACTTTCAATATGACCTGGTCCTATACGCAGAGTTAGGTGAATTTTTGTTTTGGTTTATTTTAAATAAAGTGTAATAATAAACAGTAGGTGGGAAACTACCTTGCCATATTTCTTGTATTCTTCCAATATGTCAAAAGCAAAATGATTTGAAAAAAATGATGTTTTTAAAATATATTAAATATTGGACTTGCTTATAGAAAGTGGATAAAACTAATTTGAAAAGTGCAAAATTGAATAAAATATACTACATCTATGAGATTGAATATGACTGATTTTTTTCATTGAATTAATTAGTAGCTTATCTGCACTAACTAAATCAGCAAGTTCTTAAGTATCATGAGGTTTACCTTATATAGAAGATGATCTCCAGCTTCTCTTTCCATCAAAATCATCAAAAAATTAAAATGATCAAGAAATCTTCACTTTCTTTTTCCTTACAGACCAGATTACTAGTGGCATAAATTTAAATGGCAAAAACCAAAGTCAAAAACTGAGAAAGGAATCCTTTATATTTTGGAAACTACAAACTAAACAGCTCTGAATAGTGAGGTGGGTAGACAGTGTCCTTTTCTGTAAAGCCAGGACTATTAGGAATCACTTTCTTCTCAGGATGTCAGGCAGAATTCTTTCTGTTCCTATTCAAGATATAACTTTGTAGGCTTCACTTTTTAGTGGTTCAATGCCGGAATGTATTGGAGTCAGTTAATGATGGTTTCCCATTAGTAAATTGTAAAAGTGGGAATTTATTTCTTAGGACTCAGAAAACTTTGCAAAATTGGGCTTGATTTATTTTCCTATTGATTGTTTAAGTTTAAGAAAGTGATATGGAAAATGTTAATAATGTACGTTAAACTTAAAAGTATATCCTGAGATGGAATTATTTGTTTATTTTTTTGTTCAAGCTGTTGTTAAATTTTAGTAGCACACCCCTGGTTCCATCTAGAGAAGAAAAACGATTTCTATATTGTTGACATTAATCAGTTCTGTGAAGATAAGTACATATTTAATCCTCTTTTTCATCATCAAAAGTCTCAATTAAGAATGTAAGCTTTTGCTTTTTTTTTTTTCCAACCAATTTGCTCATACTTCTGAAAATCTTGAAAGAAGGTAATTCATAGAAATTAAGTTAGGACTATATCATGTAAACTTCACCTGTAAGGCAGCGGTGGGAAATGGGGAATATATAGATATAATGCTTTCCTATTCCAATTTCACTGAATTATCCTAAATATATCATAAAAGATTCAAATATTTCAATAATAAAATGCACATTTCTCAAGTTTAATACTCGCTTCCCTAATCTTCTCCCTAGAACATTGAAAGTTATTTCTTCCCTGAAAACTGGTTAAAAATGAGAAAATATGCTTTGCTTTTGTTAATCTCACAAAAATTCCAGGGGAAAATAATTATGTGACAAATTTGCACTTTAAACATTTCTTAGAATAAAATGGTGTAAAGCCACAAGTTACTTAGATTGACAACTATTTAGAAGGTTAAAGCCCAGCCTATGATTTCAAATAGAACTTCTAAGGCAAAAAATATCAAACCAATTCCAAATCATGTCTATTCTGAAAGACAGAAGGGGTCGGTCATCAAAAGCCCAATTGAATAGGTTTCCACCTATTCTAGCCCTACTATGGGTTCCTGGATAAGAATTATGTTGGCTATACATGGGGAGGTTGTGTAGTCAACTAGCTTCCTTCTCCTTTACTTTCCACCAAAAATTAAGAAATATCACACAATGCACACACCTATGGCTCTCTTATAAAGGCTGATCCAACACACACATGTACATACACATACACACACATACTCCTCTATTCAAGTGCATTTAGGCAAAGAGGTAGAAACTTGGCATAGGAGTTTTGAAAGGTTACTCAATCAATAAGACTATACTAAAAATTGTCATATCTCATTTCACACTACAAATGTGACTCTACAGAGGTAGAAAGTCTTTACAGAGTTTACCTCTTATTCTTAAAAGCCATAGTGGGGGAGGAAGAGAGGAGGAGGAATATTCTAAGCCAAGTGCAAAATCATAAGTACTTTTTATTTTGAAATGCACTTCCAAAAATGCAAATGAAATTTTAAAAATTGGTAGTCTAGCTGATACCTAGATAAAGTTTTTGTCTGATCTGCACATTTGTACTGAATACATTATAGAAATAATCCCCAAGCCTTGCAGAATCAACACATATCATCAAATGGAAAGACTTTTTTTAAGGTCATAATATCAATTACATTCAATTTTTAACAAGCATTTATTAAATACCTACTATGTTCCAGGCATTGTTCATTTACCAGATATATAGGAAATAGAACTATTTAGTTTTGAACTTGCAAGGGAGCTTAACAATCATTTAGTGGAGTGATTCTCAACCTTTTTAGAGGATGAAGATCTTTCTCATCAATGTCACATTTCACAGACCTCTAGTTTCTCATCACCAAGAGTAGGACAAAGTTAAAACATCCAGGCATTTATTAAGTATATCATGGATGAATGAAAACTTTCCTTTCACTTCATCATTCACTCCTATCTCCCCCTATATTCATAACTTAAGGATAACTTAAAGGTCTTAGAGAATTGCTTGATACTCAAAACAGTTAGGTGATAGTTATTATTGATGGTAATAAGGATAATGATAGATTTGTGGTTTTAGTCAATTTGTCAATATGCATTTATTAAGTGCTCACTATAAACTCTGGAATTATGATAAATGCTAGGGTTATTATTTTTTTTAAGTAAAAGTAGCACCTACTCTCTGGGAAGTTATATTCTAATTGGGGAGACCACATATAAATAAAGAACTACAAATAAGATAAATACAATGTAAATGTAAAGCAATCACAGAGGGCTAGGCACTAGCAGCTGGGGAGAAAAGCTACTCTTTAAAGGATGGAATTTGCATTGAGGAAGCAAGACTATCTAAGGCACAGAAGTGCAGAAGGAGATCATATTTTGTTGGCACAGGGAACTCCTGGATGAGGAAAATCCCTCCACCAGTTGTACACTGACACTTTTCCTGAAACTTACTATCTTAGAGAATTGTGTAGAGCCCTGAGAGGTCAAATGAATTGTTCCATATGTATCAAAAGCACTACAACTATCCTTGTGAATCTAAGGACATCTTCCCATTCATTATTCCTTGCCACCCACTGTCCTTACTGTTTTAGCCAATGTCAAATGTAAATATAGATTACCTTCACTCAGTTCCATATTCTAACAATACCACATGCCACTCTTCACATTATCCACAACTACATTGATATTTTAAAACAGTGTAGTTATATACATGATAGTAATATCAGAATGCCTGCTTTATATAAATAAAGGTACATTCAAAGCATCTAGTTGTAGATGCTTCTTCCATAAATTCCACATCTTTCATAAATTAAAAAAATTATAGGAAAAAGGATGTTTACAAAAGGTTAGAAAATAGGAACTTTTATTAACAAATTGTTGTCTTGGGGAGGAGGAAAAGAAAGGGAGAAGGAGAAACAAGAGAAGCATTCCTGTCAAGAAAGCACTCATATTGTTTTTTTGGGGTTCCGACTTTATCAATAAAAAGTGGTTTTTAACCTGAAAAAATATCAATATTTGGTACTTCATTTTCATTCATGAATGCACCAGATGAAAGGAGAAATATTCTACCTAACAAGTGACTTGTTAGTTAAAAGAAAAAAGAGAATTCTAGCATAAAAAATATGGAGGTGCTCCTTAGTTAATGATTATATTAACAAAGCTTTTGAAGCATGAAACATATTATTGAAAACACTGATTACAGAATGTGCGGTAGTATACTTAAAACATTTAAAATTGCCAGGAAAATTGCCTTTAAGTTCATCCTGAATTACAATGTTATACCTTGCAATAGCAATTCCTTCATATTTGCTTGAAATTTTGTTTTAATTAAAGTGTCTTCCCATATGTGTTGAGGTTTAAAAATATGTGTAACAGAATAGTCACATACGATGACAATTTTAAAGGGAACACAGAACTACTTATTTAATAGCTAAGATCAGGATGCCTATTATCTGTGTGAAGGGCTTTCTGATCTATTTTTCTGTTTCTTTGCCAAAGTAGCTAACACTGAAGCAGAGATTAAAAAAAATCCTACCTGCATAAGAAAAAAAAAAAAGACAGTATTTATTACATACAAGGATCAAAGGAAGGATTTGAATCTGAGTCTTCCTGATTCCAAGTCAGAATTCTATGCATTATGTAATGCTCCTTTTTCAAAGATAAAATTGATTACAGAATATTAACCACTTCAATACGGGTGCTTATTCTTCCCTATGTAAGAATCACAGAATCATAGTTTTAGAAAGAAATAGAAAGTATGAGTCTAATCATCTAGGCCTCCCTTACCATGTTCTCTAAAACACCTCTTACATGTGACCTAAACTAAATCAGTTGCATTAAGATATCTTTCCTTCATTTCAATTTTTTATCTTTTGCATTTTCAAGAATGTCATTTTTATCAACCACTTGACTGTATTCTCTTTTGAATAAAAGAATATGTATCAAGATGAATGACAGAATCTAAGGCCTGGACATATGATATACTAATATAGGTTTAAGGAATATCCTCTATTAAGGTAGATTGATCCCTCCTAGTACTTTATAGTCTTGAAGAGCTTCCCAGAAGTTAGTGACTTTCCCAGAACCATATCCATGACTTGAAAGAAGGTATTCCTGACTCTGAAGCCAGCTTTTTATTCTGCCTTTCAAAAACATATCAAGAGTATAGAAGAAAATTGTAATTTTATTTTATTTTTACATGTTAAACACTGTTAAGCACTTTAATAGTGTTTTATTTTCCCAATTTCACCTAGAGATCATTTTCAATATTCATTATTGTAAAATTTTGAGTTCCAAATTTTTGTGAGATTTTGAATTCTAAATTTTTTCTCCTTCCCTCTTTGCCTTCTTCCTCCTCAAGACAGCAATCAATTTGATACAGGTTATACATGTACAATCATTTTAAACATATGTCTTTATTACTCATCTTGCAAAAGAAAAATCATAACAAAAGGGAAAAATCACAAGAAAGAAAAAAACAACAAAAAAGTAAAAATATTATTATTTGATTGGCATTCAGTTTCCATAATTCTTTCTTCAGATGCAGATGGTATTTTCCATCCCAAGTGTATTGAAACTGTATTGGGATCACTTATTACTGAGAAGAGGAAAGTCTATCATAGCTGATCACTTAATCTTGCTCCTGTTTCTGCTCACTTTACTCAGTACCAATTTATTTAAGGCTTTCCAGGATTTTTTTTAAATCAACCTGTCATTTCTTTTTGAACAATACTGTTCCATTGCATTCATATAACACAATTTACTAAGCCATTCCATAACTAATGGGCATTCCCTCAATTTGCAGGAAATTTTAATTTTAAAAAATAATAGTCAAATAAGAATACTTCACTCCAAAGACCATGGAAATTTTTTAGTAAGGAGAAAGTATGAAATCATTGCATTATACAGTGACTGGAGAAATAGTTATACTTAAAGAGCATCAGTTTTTATATTAACTCATTACATTCCATGTGCAAGATTCTTCATACAATTTTCCCCTCACTATGTTCTCTTTATTAAGAAGCATCTCTACTACTCATGTACAATTCAAAAAACAAAAAAAATATTTAGCCAGTATTCTGATTTTAGAGATTCTGTATTGATGTTTTGAGCCTCATTTAGCCATACTTTAAGCTCATCCCAAAATCTAGACTTAATATACAGATGAATTTGATATATTTACATTTATCCATCATGTCAAGGAGTTCACCTTGATTCTTACAAATTAACTCATATAATATTAAAAGATCAAGAACTCAATTCAATGGCATAGTTCAAAAGCTGCTATAATCAAGTCTAGCACAATAACAGAACATCTGCATAAACTTTAACGGGGGAGAGGGGAAAGGACAAGTTTAGGCTGCTGTAGTAATTACAACGAATTATGTTGATTTTTGAATTACAAGGTTCCATTGTAATTTGGGTCCTGAGTGAGAGATCATGAAATGTGCAAAAAAAAAAGTATATGCTAAATAGCATTTTATAGGGGTCAATTCAGTCATTTAGATATAAGGGAGTGTGGCTGAGGGGGTGGCTTGCTGTGTTTACAATTTGCTCAGTCGGTGAAATGCCCAGCGAACATCAGAACATGTGCGGAATTCTGCAAATGATGTTGGTCCACTTACAATGTAGTAAAGGAGAACCATTTTTATTGGCCATGGAAGTGACACTGTGTATGTCAAAACTAGCTAAAAAAGGCAGAAAAAGCCAGCAAGAAACTTGCACTTGAAAACTAGTGTTTTTCAAATGCTCTGCCCCTTTCAGTTTCAAAGCCAATCTGCAAATCATTATGCCCTCAACCCCCCATCTACAGAATGCTTACATAATCTCCAAAGTCCTCACAGGGATTACATCAGTCCACTATGCTGCACATGCCCACCAGCCCCATTACATAGAAATATGATTTTTTTTGGTGCATCAAAATGCAACTACTACCTTTGAAACATTTTAGGGGCATCTCAAAAAGTAAGTAGAATTATTGGAATAAAAGAAGAATTCCACTTTATATTTAAGGGAAGTGGATATGTGTCTGCAAAACAGGAAAATGTTGTAGTTTGAGTGGGTTACATACTAAGGCTCCTCCGTCCACATGCTACATGTTGAAAGGGAAATGGAATGCTTTCTGTGACAATCATAATACTGAGTAGACTTTAGATGCAGTCTCATGATTTTGCTTGTAAGCCATTCCTCCAATGTCTATATAGAATTAAAACATTTCCTATTCTCTGTCCTATACATATGCAATAGACACAAGTTGAGCACCAAACAAATTGCTCTCAAGAAGCTGCTGGGGCCAAGCAGAACCTCATCAGGGATCACTTCAAAGATCAATTCGTCATGTCCATAGAAACCAGCTTAAATGACTGTGTGTGAACTCAATGTTAGCATTTTCTCTCCTGCATTATTCATGATTTGCTTGTTCCTAATATGAACAAACTGTAGTGTTTCATTAGTGATTTAACATTTTGTGCTAAATTTCTCCATCCATTGCTATTTTATGGACTAATGTACTATCATTCTGCAAATTCATAATATCATTTCTCCCCATTCTTATCAATAACAGTATACTGTATAGATAGTGAAAAGCAATGAGGCCTTTAAAATATTTACAAGTCTATATATCCTGGAAAAAATCATCTTACGAAGATATCCCGCTCATCTGGCATTATTTTATAGATTTTTTTTTATTCCAGGCATTTCCATAATTGCTTCCTATCTTGTATATAAGAAAAATGGCAATAAATGTTCCTGGCTGACTATTTTTATAAAGAAAGCAGAAATATAACCTAGTTATGGGATTGCACAATGGATTGACTAGTTTATATTTAGAACAAATAATCATCATAATTATATAACAATATACATTTTTAACATATTCTATGGTGTGAAAAACAAAATATGTCAATCCATAAATTAATCCAGAAGAATTTATTAAGCACTTAATATGCAGGTGCAATGCTAAGCACTGGGGATAAAAAGGAAAGCAAAACCTCATCGATGGGTTTCCTGTTCTTGACATCACAGTACACAGAAACCTGGGTTTGAATCTTGCCTCAGACATGCAATAGATATAAGATAATATGATTCTCATATAGTTTCATAGTAACTTTTCTTAATATGTAAAATGAGGATGGTAGCATCTATCTCCCAAGGTTATTGTAAAGATCAGATAAAATAACATATAAAATATTTTGCAAATCTCAAAATGCTATGTCATTATAATTATTATTGTTTCATTATTAAGAAGCTGCATGAATTGGAGAATAACATGCTGGACCTGGAATTTAGGAAGACCTGAGCTGAAGCCCCATCTTTAGCACTACCTAGCTATGTGACCATAGACAGATCACTTAAATCTTCTGAGCCTCAGTTTCTTTATCTGTCATATAGGGAAAATAAAATCACCACTACTTACTTCTCACAGTTGTTGTGAAGTTTAAATGAGATAATTTGTGTAAAGCACTTTTTGACTTTTTAAAGTGCTCCATGACAGTTATTATTAGATGTTATTTAGGCTTTTAGGATTTAAAGCTGGAAGGAGCTCAAGCAATCAATTATTCCAACTCATCATTTGTAGTTAGAGAAAATTAAAGTCACTTAAATGAAATAACTTGTTTAGGTAGCACAGATACCAATAAATGATGAAAGTGAAATTCCAATCAAGCCTTCTGGCTTCAAATGCAATTCCCCCCCTATATTACACTTTAAGACAGTACCCCTCATTCCTTAAATTCCTCTCAACCCTTAAATGTTTTATCAAGTATCTATCATTAACAGACTTGTTGGTCTACTCACACTCTAAAGAGTCATCTGTTTGCTAAAATTTCATTAGGAAATTACTTATTCGCAAGTGTGAAAATTCACAAAGACCCCGTTAATTTATAGTAACAAGACAAATTGCCCTTTAGAATTACAGAGAGCAGGCAGAGCCAAAATGGCAGAATAAAGCAGGAACTTGCTCCATCTCTCTCCCACACTGCTCCAAATTCCTTTAAATGACTTGAAACAAACTTTAGAGCATCAGAACACCCACAAAGATGGAATAAAACATTTTCCAGACAACTTAGAAGCTCAGCAGAAAAAGTCTGTGAAACCATAGCGAGAGCCCTGTGTACAGTCCCAGTGCAGGTTGTGTCAGCCCAACCTTGGTCCCAGCCCAAACCCGAGGCCTAATCCCAATTTCAGCAAAGCATGACTTCTGAATCAGGGACAGTACTGATGTTACCAGACTTCTCAGCTCAGAGACAACAAAGAAAACTTGGAAGGTTAACACAAAAAGTCTGTGGGAATGCAGCTTGTAATACTAGCAAAGGATGAGCTTGAGCAATCCCAGCCCTAGCCTTAATCCCAGTCCCAGTGCCAGCTAAGCAGAACTCTTGCTTTAGCACACTAGACCTTAATTTATAGTGAGGTGAGGACATTCCTAACAATTTCAGGTCAAAAAAGAGAGCTTGTGATCAGATCCCTAGAAACATCTCTGAAACCGCTTGGGACAGCGCACCCTTTACCATGCAAAGAGAGCCCTACTTTAACAAAGAGTTAAAATCTAAGTAACAGACTAGGAAAATGAGCAGGCAACAAAAACAAATTTCTGACCATATAAAGTTACTATGGTGATAAGGAAGATCAAAACAGAAACAGAAAATTATAACAAAGTCAAAACTTCTACATCCAAAGCCTCCAAGAAAAATCAGAACTGAACTCAGATTGAAGCTCAAGCAAGAGAAATAGAAAAATATTAGGAAAAGAATTGAGAGTGGTGTAAAAGGAAATACAAAAAGCTAATGAGAAGAAATGCCTTAAAATGCAAAATTGGCCAATTAGGAAAAATGGTACAAAAACTCATTAAAGAAATTTGAATTAAAAATTAGAATGAGCAAATGGAAGCTAATAACTTTATGAGAAGTCAAAATATAAGAAAGTAAAATCAAAAAGAAAAAAAGAAAAAGAAAAATAGAAAAAAAATTGGAAACACAACTGACCTTGGAAAATAGATCCAGTAAAGATAATTTTAAAATTATTAGTCTGTCTGAGAGTCATGTTAAAAAAAAATTCTGGACATCATTTTTGAGAAATTATCAAGGAAAACTGACCTGATATTCTAGAATTAGAAGGTAAAATGGAAATTGAAAGAATCCAAGAATTACCTCCTAAAAGAAATCCCAAAATGAAAACTCACAGGAATATTATAGCCAAATTTTGGAACTTCCAAGTCAAGGAGAAAATACTGCAAACATCCAGAAAAAAAGCAATTCTAGTAGAGTGGAGCCACAGCCAATGTCACACAAGATTTAGTAGCTTCTACCTTACAGGAATGGTGGACATGGAATATGATATTCTGGGAAGCAATGGAGTTAGTATTACAACCAAGAATTACTCACTTAGCAAAACTGAGTATAATCCTTCAGAAGAAAAGGTGATCATTCAATGAAAAAGAGGATTTATAAGCATTTGTAATGAAAAGATCAGAGCTGAATAGAAAATTTGATTTTCAAATACAGAACTCTGGAGAAACATAAAGAGGTAATCAGGAAAGTGATATCATGAGAGACTTAATGTTTATTTGTTTTCATTCCTACATGGAGGATGATACTTATAATTCATTATAATGTTTTCATTATGGCAGTTAGAAAAAGTATACCTAGACAGAGGGCACATGTATGAGTTGAATATGAAGGCATAGTATCTTTTAAAAGTGACAATATTAAAAGGTGAAAGAGGAATGTACTGGGAGAAATGGAAAGAAGAAGTAGAATGTTGTAAATTGTCATTAAAAAAAAGAGACAAGAAAAAAATTTTAAACCCCTCAAAAATAAATATTGCAATACCAATATTGCTTTGCTTGTTTGTGTCTTTGAACATCCGTCTATACTCACTTGTATTGTTTAAATAAACTTTGTTGATTTTTTAAATCATTACCAGAATTTTTCTTAGTATTCCTTTCCCTTTACTATATCAGACAGCCATCTCACATAACAAATAGTATTTTTTAAAGAAAAATGAAAAAGAAGAACAAGAGGGGAAAATCAGTAAAACAAATCACTATTTCAAAAAAGTATAAAAATGTATTTTTGTACATTTACAAAGAAATATGTCCATGCACCCATGTACATCCCACCTTAAAGAAGCAGTGGGGTAATAGTGTCAAGAAAAAAAACTTTTATAGTGGAGAGGAAGAGGGGGAGGACAGAGTAAGTGAACCTTACTCTGGTTTGAATTGGTTTAAAGATATGGGTATAAAAATCTATCTTACCCTGCAGGGAAACAGGAGATGAACGGGATATAGGAAGAGGGGAGGGTGATAAAAGAGAGGGCAAATTGGAGAATGGAGTGGTCAATAGCAAAACACTTGAAGATGGATAAGGTGAGAAGAGAAAGAAAATGGTGTAGGGGGGATAGTTAGCAATAATAATTGTAAAAAGAATTTTGAAGCAAATTTCTCTGACAGGGTCTTATTTCTTAAGTATAGATGGAATTGAGTCCAATTTATAAAAAGGAAAAGCAATGCCTAAAGTGATAAATAGTCAAAATAAATGATCTGTGCCAAAAAGGGCTACAAATTAATGCATTTCTTTTGATCTAACAAAACTACTACTAGGCATAAATACCAAAAAATATTCAAAACAAACCAAAAAAAAGGAAAATGACCTAGATGTACAAAAATATTTATAGAAGCTCTTTTCTCAGGGCAAAAATTTGTAAATTTAAGGAATCCCCATCAATTGGGGAATGGCTAAATAAAGTGTAGTATATGCTTGTAAATATAATATTATTGTCTATGGAAAATGATGAGCAGATGCTCTCAGAAAAAAAATTTGGAAAGTCCTCCATGAACTGAAGTAAAGTAAGATGTGTTGTATATAGTATAATAACAATGTTCTGGGATGACTAGCTATAAATGACTTTGCTATTCTCAGCAGTATAATAATCCATGACTATTCTGAAGGACTTATGATATAGAATCTTTTCTATAGCCAAAGAAGGAATTGATTGTGTCTGAATATAGAATGAAGCATTAAAAAAGAAGGTCTTTTTGTGGTGACAAAGAATTGGAAATCTAAGGGATGCTCATGCACTGGGGAATGGCAGAACAAGCTGTAGTATGTGATTGTGATGGAATATTATTGTGCTATAAAAATGGCAAGCAAGATGATTTCAGAAAAATCTGGAAAGACTTACTTGAATTGATGCAAAATGTAATGAACAGAAGAAAAGTTAATTCCAATATTATAAAATTAAGAACTGTGAATGATTTATCCATTTTTAGAAATATAATGATCCATGACAATTCCAAAGGACTGATGAAACATACTGTCTTTAGAAAACAAATTGATATTGTTTGAATGAAGCATGATTTTTTCACTTTCTCTCTTTCATTCTTTTTCTCTTATTCAAGTCTTCCTGTACCTAATGACTAATATGGAAATGTTTTTACATGATTGCACTTGTATAACCTATATCTGATTGCTTTCCTTCTGGGGGCAGGGCATGGAAGGAAAAGGCAGAATTTGGAACTCAAAACTTAAAAAAAACTCAAATGTTTAAAATTATTTTAATATGTAACTGGTAAAAAAAAAAAGAAAACATATTAAACATAAAACTAGCCTCACTGGGAAAAAAAGAATATCTTCATCTTAAAAAAAAGAATCCCAGAGTAGTGGTCCACTAAGACCAAAAGATACTAAACAAATCTGGAGTAAGAATAGATGCCTATATGAGAATTCATTGTCAAACTACTGTTAACTCTTGATTCTTTGCTAGTATATTGGGCATTTTGTCCATTCTCTGTAGCAAATGTTGATACCTGATTATGAACAAATAGTGAATGTGGGATGTCTTTAGTACATAATAGTCAATATGATGTTAGTGAATTAAAATATATTTTGATATCAATATATATACAAAATGGAATTAAGAACAGAATGTATATTTTATAAAATAGAACATATATAGACAGATATTTTGCATTTAAACATAACTCTGTATATACAAACATACAAATGTATATATGTACAAATTGATAGCTACATATAAAATGTACATTTTATATACACATATTAACCATGTCTTTCTATCTATCTATCAATCCACCAAAGATAAATTTAAAGAAAATATTTTATTTTGGATTATTCAGTTAATCATGCTATATACTGGAAATATACATATGTATGTGTACACACACACACACACACACACACACACACACACACATTTGGTAAGTATAGTGTACTACTCCAGTAATTATATCTTCCTATCTGGAAAATGTTGATTTTAGTAAATTTAAAAAATACACTCCACAAACATTTATTAAGCAGTGAGGTGTCACAGAAAATCCAATTAATCTATAACTTGTAGATTTGGGTTCAAATCTAAGCTTCCTCACTTATCAACCCTGTGATTCAAAAACATTATTTAACCTCCAAAAAAAAAAAGCCTCTTTGTCTGTAATAAGAAGATATCCACATTACCCACTTCTTAAGGATGTTATATCAAAAGATATAAAGTATACAAAGTGTTTTGCAAACCTTAATATGATATATAAGCACAAGTAGTATGTAGTATTGTGTTCTGTACTAGAAGCACAGAAATCTAAGTGAGGGGCCTATCTTATCATGTTTTTGTGAAATAGAGGCTTTTGCAAAAGGTAAAATACATTTTGTCAAGGCACAGTTCCAGCTTTCAGTCCTGAAAACCATACCTACAGACAATCAGTGAATGAAAATGTTGTGGTTAATAAGTATGCCCCAATAGTCAGAACAAAAAGAAAAAAATACTCTGAGGAACGGCTACTTTGTATCACCTTATAACACTCTCCACATAATCCAAGCCTGCCCTTCTGAGTGTTCCCAATCACTTAGTCCTTTGGGAAAATTATGAATAAAAACAAGTTATCTTTTTGTAATCTCACAAACACCTTTGAGTTCTAGATTTAAGAGATTAGAGTTCTACAATGCTGGTCTTTTCCCTTAAAAACTTTCTTTTTTGCCTAAGGAAAAGTTTGCTTTTTTCATTAAAACTCAGATAACCTCTTATTTTCATCATGGAAGACTTCCTTCTAAAGGGAATGACAGTAATAAGCAGTATCCTAATTCTCTTCAATCTTTTCACTCTCATACACCACAAATAACTTCATTTTCTATCATCCAGCACAGACGCCAATTGGGCTATTTCTCTATTCCAGACACAATTCCCTCCTGAGATTTTCATCAATAAATAAAGAGACATGCTGCTACCACAGCTGCTCGACACCTACCAAACCCCTCATTAACTTGTGGGCTAAAAAATGAGAAAATAAAGATATTTTAGCTGCCTTATTGAAAATCTGTTCACAGAACTGTTCTTTGCAGCTTAGTTTCCCTTGTTAAAGAACCACTTAAATAAGAAGAGAAGGGTCTTTCTGTAGTAACCTTACTCTGTTTGTTTGTTTCACAAAAACAGGCAAATGATCTTAAGGGGTTCTTTTTAATAACTTTAAGATTTTCTTCATATTTTGTATTTCATATTATTAGAAATAATTCATAAGATAATGATTTTACAAATTCTGTAGTACTCTTTAATCTGAAGACCACTTTCAAAACTAAAATGCAAGGATTAACTGGCCCAAACTATTTGTCTTCCCATGCCATTATTTCTTGAAGTATCTAGGACTACTACTTGGTTCCCATTCCACCTTCATTAAAACTACAATACCCTCCCTATCCGCCTTACATTTTTTCAATACTTTGATCACCAAATGGATATCTGAAGACTTACTTATAATATCACAATTCCTTTTAATTTCATACATTTCATCCAACATTAGTTTAATGTTAGAAAGACCCTTAGAGATCATTTATTCTAATCCTTTTATTTTTTACATGAGGACATTCATCTCACACAGGAAAAATAGTTGCCTACAATCACATAGCAGATAGCAAAACCAGGACTAGAATACAGGCAGGTTGGTGGCACAATGAATAAAGTAGTAGACTTGTGTTAGAAGTACTTGAGTTCAATTTCCGCTTCAAATAATTACTAGCTATGAGATAATAAAATGAGTAAATGTTGTAAAATGCTTTGCAAACTTTAAATTTTTATTTGCTATTATTATTATTTCTCCAGATTACTAAATTCAATGCAATTCACAATAGCCCTCTTACCACCACCAATCTAAAAAAAAAAGTTTGAAGCTATGTTTGCAATCCTGTTGTAATTCTTTCATAACCCCCTACATAATAAATATAATATACACACACATATATATATGCATGTGTATGCATGATTTGTGTATATATTACTCCATTAAAATATATATTTATGTATCTATAAATGGATTATATGTATATCAATGTATGTGTATGTATATGTAATATATATGCCTATAGTTTAAATGAAGTTTTTAAGAAAATGGAAATGTTTCAAGATCATTTTTGATTAACATAACTATTTTTAATCTATTTATTTCATATTCAGTTTCTAGTGGGACTATCATTGACAGTTCCAAGTATACAAGATGCACCTGTTCTCCATGCCCTTGATTATTTAGACAGCTATTACAGTGTGACTGATCAAAGATTCTCTCTCTGGTAAATCCCTCAATGTGGATCAAGTTACAATATGTGCTTCACAACCAGTTCTAAAATATCAATTTTTACATGTTTGCACATGCTTCAGCAATTCTACCAATCACATAGCACTAAAGGAGCATTTAGGTCAATAACTTAATGTAGTTTATATTAAGTATTTCTAGGGCATATGAGTGGTCCTGACTTGACATCTCCAGAGACAGAAGGCTTTTATTTATCCACAAAGCAACAAAGATTCATATATAGTATAGTAGTGAGAACATTTTTGGGAACCCATGTTTACAGCTCTTCTGCCATATTTAGGACTCTGTCTAAGAGTTCAAGGTATGATTAAGTTGGAATATTTTTATAAATGATCAACTGAGCTGCCAATGATATCCATCATCAAAATGGTTTGAGAAGAGGGTCTACTTCAATAGAATTGTATGGAGATGAAAATTTGTAACCATCAATTAGATGAGAGTACTCCAAATTACTCTTGGTAAGAAAAATGTTGAGCCAGTTTAATGGTTGGCTGCTAGACCAAAGTCTCTATCTTATTTTAGGGCTTTGCAGAACATTCTTCCAGTTACATAGTTTGAAAGGAAAGGCAACTCCTTTTATTGATTTACAGGAACATAATACTCTTTTCAGAAAGCAAGAAAATCCAGGTGTGATGCAGATTTTTAAAGTATTTGGGGTTCACATTAAGATATAAGGCATATTCCTAACTTTGCTTAAAGGCATGGAAAAGAAAGCACAGGAAAGTGAGTTTCTTTATAGACACTAATGCTAAAGCACAACAAATGAAAGATGAGTGACTTTGTGCCTTAATTTTGAATTTCTTGGTGCAAGCCAAACCCTTAATGTTATTTTAATGGAAGTTTTGTCCGTGAGATGTTTCCTAAAGTGGAAGTTGTTACAGTGGTGGGACAGCATGCCATCACATTTTTATAATTTATAATATCACTTAGAGGTATAAGAACAAACACATTAACCATCTGACTGCTACAAGATGGTCATTGTTCTCCTTTGCCTACATGGGGGACACATTTCTCCTTGATAAACCAAAGTAAATTAGATTTATTTTACATGGTAATGTCTGTTGTAATAAGCAAACACATCTATTTGGAGAATAACAGGTGACAAAAGAGACCTTCCCAAAAAACAGTAATTATGAAATTTTCATTTTATTACTGTATCAGTAATTTTGTTTTTACCATCCTTCCAGTCTTCTCATGTGATTCACAATGACTTCCACAAAAACTAGAAGGATGAACCCATTAAGAAGCAGTTACTATGATGCTCAACTCAGCTAATAATACACTTATTTTTCATTTTTGACAATCTACTCATTACCTATCACTATAAATATTTTTATTTGGAAATGAAAATAGGCATCAATAAGCAAAGCAGACTGAAAGTTTTGGTAATATTTACATTCTATAAAAGTATATAATAGTCTTTTTTCTCCCTATCAGACCTATATATTGAGAACCTGGATGGACCATTATTTTTTAACTACCAAAAATGCATGTATATCTCTTATCCTTTCTGCTGTTTTAAATGTTGTGTCTTTTGTCTGGAATCATTGTGAACCTGCCCCTTTAATTTTTTCCCCCTGAAAAAGTCTTCCAATTTATTAATATTCTCTTAAACAGATTATTCTTGATTCAGGACATGGATAAGAATGTATATTTTGAATTTTTTCTATTTATAACAGTTTTTTTTCATGAATTATGACAATTTCACAATCAGTTGAACATAATAATGAAATATTATTTTATTTTGGCTTTTTTCTCAAAATCTATTTTTCCTCCCATGGATAACTCAATATGAAAAGCATAAGTGCCCAGCATACTGTAGTTCTGGCCATCTTCATGCAAAAATCTTAACTTGCCTGTATTCATAGAAGATCTTCACAAAGGAAATTAAGGTAATGGGGATTTTACATAAGGACAAATCCTACTCACATGGATGCATTTGTCTTAACTGCTTTGAGCTAAAATTCTTAAAAGAATAAAAACCACCTTTATGTCACTAGTTTTAAAATAATTTATATGGACTTCTAAAACAGAAAAGGGAAGAAGATAAAGATATACAGACAAGATATAGAGACAAAAGGATATGTTTACATAGAAGTTAGATCTAAAAACACTCAGGGGACCCAGAACAAGTGTAACTTTCTTACTTCGTTTATCCATTCATATATATGTACATACATACATATGCATATATATGTATATATATATATATATATATATATATATACACATGTACACACACTTATTAATCTCTCCATCATTCATTCATTCACCAAACATTTATTAATATTTTGTGTAAACCACTCTGCTAGGTTGTTTGTGAAATTCAAAGAAAAATAAACTCAAATGCCTTCTCTGTAGATTATAATGCTTGCTTTTACACTAACTCCCACTTTTTATTTTTCATCAGATTTTTTTCCTTGTTATCCAATTATCATGATCAGAGATAATCTATTCAAATATTGCATGTGATACTTGTGAGCTGTTTGACCATACACAATTCACCTAATCTCTCTGAAGTAAAGTTCAGGTAGTATTTGAAGAATATAAATTATAGATGAGTTTTTAAGGGAGGAAATTCCTGCACTGCCAAAAATATAACAATTTCTTAATGAATTGATATAACATATTGACTCTTTGAATTTTTTTTTACCACACCGTCTTCACTTATGAAACAATAATGCCCAATTTTGGCTTTGGAAAGATATAAGTATCTCTCAGGGAGCTATCATCAATTTGTCCAAAAATATCTCAAAGCAAATTTTAATTCATTTTAATTTTTAAAGTAGACATATGTTTCATAGCACTTTTAAGATGAGGAAACATAAAAAAAATAACTAACACAGAATGTTACTACTTCCAAGCTTCAAAAACCATTGATAATTATTGCCCTAAAGAGAACTGGATTATTGGTCAGATCTGACAATTTTGAAAAGCGATAGGTTGAGTTACACACAGAAAGGTATAGAAAATGACTACCTTCCTGAATGATATCCTTTCCACCTATGTTTATATTTTCTGCATCAGCATTTCTTAACTAGGAATCTCAATGCAATTATTACTAAGATATCTTCAAGGACTTTGAGAACCCATAAGTAAAGAATAGCAGATAGTGACAATGAAAAACTACAGGATATTGGAGGAAGCTGAAGTCCAAACAAACCCTTCCTTTTGCACTTCTTTTAAACTTTAAAAGCAAATGAAATGCCTAGAAGGAGATTAAAGCAGACACTACAAATAATGGTTGGGTGGTAGTGACATTCATGAAAGAAAATGTTTGTATATACATATAAAGGAGAGATTGATGGAGACATATCTGAGACATCAACCTTTTCTGACTACAAAATAATGTGTAGATGGTCAGGGAATAAATGAAAAAGTTATAGCATGACTTAAAATTCCTATTGCCTGACAACCTAGAAATGTCACTAGACTCTGAAATGCAGGAACCAAGCAGGAAATAAAGAAATCTACACATTTTGGATGTATAAAGCCATAGCTATTATGCAACCACAAGGAATGGAACTATAAGTCACCACATTCAGTCTAAGGAAGGCTACAGGATGCATAGCTGGAGTCTGTTCTCATTAACTGCTATCACTAATGCAAACAGTTATCTTGGACCCACAAGTACTCTTCTGTTGCCACTGATATGGTTGTCTACTTTTCTTAGTTTTTTGAGAAAGTTATAGCTAATATTTAACTTTGTACTGTTTCATAGGCAAGATGCTTATTTTAGACTATATGCCCTGAGAAGTTAGCATTCCTACAGTTCATCAAATCTTCATTATCTGGCCTTCTATATTAATCTGTAAAAAAAAATCAAAATAAGAATTTCAGAGTAATTTGAAACTCCGGAGGCTTTTTAGTCCAAACCTTCTAACCCACTCCTTATTTTGGCAATTCCTTAGATATTTTAGGGGTTAAAGTACCTCCAAACACAATTTGAATGTTATCTTGAACCTACTTCTTTTCTATACCTTCCTATTCTTCATATTCCAGATATCCCACCATATCCAATCTCTCAATTGATTACATTGTTCTTCTCTGCTCCTATTGTCAGCCTTGCAAAGCATAACATTGTAAAGTTATGGAAAAAACTTCATAACATTGTAAAGTTATGGAAAAAACTTCATAAACATTCTTGAATATATCTATTTAAGTATTACTATTCAAATTCTATCGACTGATTTCTATCTGGAAATCAAATTCTCTATCATATTTTTCACAATGGCTCAAAAATGTTTGATCCTCCTCATATCCTCAATCTACTCTTTCTCAATCCCACTCTTATCATTCCTTTTATTTTTCATCAGATGAGCTACCCTTGTACTCTACTAAGATCCCTAAACTTTTTTCTCTTCACCTTTTTTTTCCCTCCTATTTTTACTAAGCATGTTTTCCTTCCTTATTCAGTAGTTGGAGGTGATATTATCTTTTGAAAAATTAGGAGGGGGATTGGAGTTTATGGGTAACTTTTGGACTTTGGAAAGCATGAAAAAGGTCCGGAACAACATTGATAAGGAATGTGATAGGACACCAATAGATGAAGAATAAAAAGATTCCTGAATATCAATAATCACTCAGTTTAATTTAGATTCTATGACTGGGGAGTAGATCTAGTCACAATGATTATGTTACACTAGGAATTGTCAGTTGAGTGGAAATGGATAAAACAGACAATATGGTGACCCAGAGACATATTGTCATGAATAATAGAATATTAGATTGTGTAGGAAAATTAGAATAGACAATAGGTGATTAGTGGGTTAAAAGAATATGAAGAGAGCCAAATGATTCAAGATTGGAATGTATAATTGACTTTCTTCACCTGAAAAGTTAAAAAAATTAGAATCAAGAAGAGAAATACTATTTTCTTGAAACCCAGTAAATTTTATACCTGACAATAGTAAGGCTAATTTGGCCAACTCTTTTTAGGAAAACATACTTTAAAGCCTTGAAAATATGCTTGCTTTTGTGGTTTTACAACAATACTCTCTGGGTTTTAAGGGCCAGGTTGCTTTGTTGCTTAAATTCATATTCTTTACCTTTGGTTCAGATTTGTGTAGAAACTATTTTTCATTTATCTTGCTGTCTAATAAGAGGTTGGGGTTTTTTTTGGTTTGTTTTTTGAGGGATCAAAGAATAGTGTGTTTATTCTTATTACATTTATTTGATGCAATATCTTGATGCAAATGACTGAGCTGGTACAAAATTTCACTTTGGTCTTCTTAGAAATTCCTCTTCTGGTTCACAACTCATACTTACACCAAAATGTGATGAAACTTTGTGTACTTTAGGAGAAAATGAAAGTCTTTTTTTATGAAATGGGAAGCAAATACAGGAGTTTTTCCTATTATTTTTGTTACATTACTTCCATTATGCCTTTAAAGTGACATTTTATGTTGTAAAATTATGACTAAGATTGTCTCCCAAAAGAGACATAAGAGTACACTTCCCTTTCTTTCATGCAGAATTGGGATTAGGAATGTAAACTACTACATGTGACATAGGATTTATGGGGCATTTTTTTTTTGATGAACTTTTAAAAAAATCTTTTTTTATCCATTTTACAAAGGATCAATTTTAAGCAAGGGAAAGGGGAAATATATTGAGTAATAGAGACAAGGCAAACCAAAACATATCAATAAATATTTTAGAATTGCATTTCAAGGACAACAATCTTTTCCCCTTACAAATGAATGCCTTTACACTTTCTCATTATTCTGAATTTAATTTTCTTAGTCTTATCATTAGCATTTTGGTCATTTTGCTTCTGTTGGTAGCTGGAGAAGCCACTAAAAGCTTGGCTTTTAGTACAATAGCAGGAGTGATATGCAGAGAAGATGAGAAGTGAACAGTTTGATCTAAATTTTTTTTAAAAATACCCCAAAAAAGACCCTTTGTTACAGAAAAGTGCCAAGAAGAATGTATCAGTAGGGGTTCAGTAAAAATGTCTTAAAACAAAGAACAGTTGGAACAAAAGGGATTACAAAAAAAGAAAAGCAAAAAGAAAGGATTATAAGAAATTCTTTAAAAGACAGTCTTTGAAAAGTAACTAGGTGGGTAGTAGATAGAACACTGGATTTGGAGACAGAAAACCATGTATTCCAATCCCACATCAGACACATAAATTATGTGAGCCTGGGCAAGTTTTTCATCTCTCAGACTCATTTTTCTCACCTATAAAATGGGGATAATAGCACCTACATCAGGGTAATTATGAAGATCAAGCAGATAATACTTGTAAAAGACTTTGAAACTTTAAAGCACTACATAAATAAAATCATTTTTCTGCCTAATACATTTAAGATAGGATACATTTTTTTACTTTTAAAATATGGATAATTGTAACAAAAATGAATATTACATGAAATGCTTCAAAATTATATTTGACAAACAAATTTTGGGATTTCTACTCTAGCAACTGGTCTCATCAAGGCTTTGAAAGATAATTTACACTTTAAGACATTTAAAGTTTAATAAGAGATTTCTGAGAACAGGAACAAGGAGCATGAATGACTGCCTTCTAATTAAAGGGCTGACATTAACTCTGCCAATCCCATCAACTTTCTGAACTCTGCACTTATATATGTATAGGAAAGTGGGAAACTTACTCATGATTCTCCCCAAGAAACTGTATAACATTAACATTTTTTTAAAGTCCTAAAAGATGAAATGTGTTACATGAACTGGTATTTCAGTTGTATGTGTGAGTTAATATGCCTTTATGAGTATGGTTTGGCATTCAACTGTGTATTTATATATATTTTGGCTATTCAGTGTGTGTGCATGTGTATGAGTCTACCTATAGAATATTCTAGTTCTGATAAATACCAATCTTTGGCAAACAATTATATTATTAATTGATCTCTGTTCTCTTTAGTCATTTCAAGGAGACAGAGAGAACAATTGGCAAAGAAGCCATACCTGGCATTATAGGAAAAAAGGTGTTTGGGTTTTTTTGGTGAGGCAATGGGGTTAAGTGATTGTCCGGAATCACACACAAAATAAGTGTCAAATGTCTGAGGCTTAATTGGAAATCAGGTCCTTCTGATTCCAGAATTGGAGCTACCTAGTACCCCTATAAACCGTCTTTTAACTACTTTGATAGCTGGATGGTTAAATTAACTTAGATATTTTGTTTATTCCCCACCTCCTAATACTACCAAGTATTGTTCAGTGTTCCAACTATTTGAGATAGATCTTTCAATATTGTTCCAAATGGTCAAGTCATATCTACCACACTGTTGACCAATGACCTTGATCTAATGAGTGGAAGTGATGTAAGCATAGTCACAATGAAAAAATAATCAAGTATCCTTGATATATAGTTAGATTTCCTCCAATAATGAAAAATGAAAACCACACAATGTCAGTTTATTCTGTACTACCCTGGTCATATTCTCCCTTAATAAGAGGTTTACCTAACATTACATCACACTTTACATTACAAGGTTACTAATGTATCACTTTTTAAACATGGTCTATCAGTTTAAAATGGCAACACAAATCTTAATCCCCAAGAAAGGAAATAAAGTTTCCATGATAACCTGGTAAGAGAATTTGAATAGGAATTGAGATAATGCTCATCTTTCTTGGCCTTAGATCTATGATCTTTTTTAGTTCTGTGATGCTATGAAAAATTAATGGTACTTTAATTTTCTTAACTTGTTCCCAATAGAAAAAAGGTAAAAAAAATTAAAAAATGTTTCCTCTGTCAAGCAATTTAAAATGGCTCCAGAAGATCACTGAGGGATAGTTCCCTACAGTGAGAATCTTCTTAAGGTGGCCCAATTCAATTTTAAATGACTCAAATCTTGGCACTTTTATCATTCCTGTTGTGAGGAAATTTCTCTGTTTAATAAGATGTCACTGGATAGCTTTTCCCTGATATCAGATGAAATTGCCCTTTACCTGATTGTATTCTATTACTGCTCATTATATTTTGTCAGAAAACCTAATTCTTTTCCTTCCTGGATGCCCACATCCTTCATATACAGTTCTGTGCCAACATATCACATTCTCCTCCTCAATAATCATAACTTCAGCCTGCAGAGTGTAAAATTACCTGTTACTAGCAATGAGGAGCCTGGCACCATCTGAACCCCAAAATGAGAGTCTGAGATGAAAACAAGCCTTGAATATTCACTTTTCAAATCCAAAATGTCCAAGTTGGTGAACCTTCCAAAATGAAGTTTCTAGAACTCCCCAATCCCAGAGACCTTTATATCACTTTCAGTTTTTCTACCCACCAGTGTAGCTGTGGAATGAACCTTAAATAGTTCTATCATTTCCAAATAAATACAATATATATGTAAGCCTATTATCTTTGACTATTTGTTTCCAGCTGGGAAAATGAGAACAATGGAGTGAAAAAAATCACTGATTTGGGAAGTAGGAGATCACACTTTAAAAGTCATGGTTCTGCTACCTACTAAAAATATGAACATGAGAAACCCTCAGCCTCTCTAGTCCTTCTCTTCATTTGTAAAATGAGGAGGTAGTCACAGTTTCAGAGGACTAATATTGAAAAGAGATGCCCATCTCCTCATAAGGAGGTGATAAACTCAGTGCTGACTGAGACATACTTCAGGGGATATGACCAATGTGAGATTTTGTTTTGTTCAACTACACATGTTTGTCATGTATTTGCTTTCTCAATGTGGGATGGAAAGAGAGGTGAATAGGAGAGAATGCAAATTTCTTAAAAAATAAAATAAAATTTAAAATGAGAAAGTTGGACTAGAGGATCTTTAAAATCCTTTAAAATCTCTGACCATCTGTGATTCAATCTTTTTAGAATCATTGCATGGCATTTCAGTTCATGAACTCTATGTTCCATCTCAACTGAACATTTTAACATTTACCAAACATGCTGAACTCTTTTTTAACTTTGGTGATTTTACTCATTATGCCTTCTTTACATAGTACTCTTCAAATCCCTTTGTTTGAAGAGTACTTCAATCTGTTGAAATCCTACCTGTCTTTGTAGCCCCATTTCAAATGCTGCTTCCATTATGACACCCTGATTTTTCGTCCCACAGAATAATGTTTTTTTCTTCCTCTAAATTCCCATTTGTGTATATGTGTTTGCCACAATCATATTTTCTCTTTTATAATAATTATATGTGAATACTTTAGTCCCATATGATTAAAAATCTCTGCTTTTGGGGGGGGGTGGCAGAGATACTAGATACTATTTTATCTATTTTTTCAAGCTCCTAACATCCAGTAAAATTTGTACATTGGACATGATTGATATTTTTTTAATGAGTGAATCTTCCCAGCCTTTCTATATTTTCATAATATTTAAAGCTGGACATAATAAAAATAGCTAGCATATATGGAGTTCTTTAAGGTTTACTCTAATGTATGTGTCATTTTTCCAAGACAAACTGATTTTTGAAGCCAATGTGGAATATGGGGTAGCATGTGTGTGTGTGTATGTATGTGTGTCTGTATGTGTGTGTGTTTGTGTGTGTGTGTTTACTCTACAAAGAAACAAAGAACTTTCAGGCTTTACAGAATTGGAGTAGGACCTTGACCACATGCATTCTATACAATTATCTTGCCACCATTTTCCAAGTTTGTGCTCACTATTCCCATGAATGCTATGTATATTTGTGTGATAATGCACTCCAAGATCATGGGGAAGGGATGTTTTATAGCCTCTATTATTCTGTTATTACTTTGCCTCCTTAGTAATTGTATCTACTGGCTGACTCTTACGGGTAAACACACCAGTGAGGGTTCATTAACAATAATGCTAGAAGTACTGTCTAACAGGCTTACCACTTGAACATTAAGTCATAGAACTGCAATTTCAAGATAGAGGAGTAAGCCAGAATGAGAGTTACACACCTATACATAGAAACTTATTCTAACCTAAAATGTAAGTGAGGAAGGAATAATAACAAGAATTTGGACTTAACACATCTTGAAAGTATCAAAGAAATCTTAATTTAAGTATTCTGAAGAGGAAAATTGCAGTCCATCTACATTGAATGACTGGAACTAAATATTGCAGTCCTATGTAGTTTTAGCTGCAATTTTAAAATAAAATCCCACTAACTAGAAAGACTAGATCAAAAATTGAGCCTAAATGACCTGAACTGACCTGAACTAATTCATAATTACTGATGCAAGATGAGGGTTATCTAAATTAATAAAATCCAGAAAATCTAATGAATATAAATCTTATTGTATTATAAAATAGCTAGCCTTGTAATAATGTCTTAAGGTTTGCAAAATGCTTTATCAATGTCACTTAATTCTCACCATGACTTTGAAACATTGATGCTATTATTATTAAATCATTACCTTTTATAAATGAGGAAACTGAGGCAAAGCAGAATTAAAGGGATTTGATCAGTTTCACAGAACTGGTAAATATCTATGGATAAATTTGAACTTAGACCTTTTTGATTCCATGTCCATTGTTCTATCTTACTGAGCCATCTAGCTACCTATACACATATCCCCTATGTCATAACTGGTACCATTAATTAGTTTAATTAAAATACAAAGATAGTAAAAACTATTATATAGAGTAGTTAGTTTAATAACAACATGGTTATAAATAAGCAAGTAAATAAACTGCATTGGAATTCTGCAATATTTATAATTTATTATTCAGCTATTTGAGAGAGAATATTAGTTAGAGCCATGTTATGTAGCTTGTATTGCTATTAAGTATTCTTATATCAAGTCCATTAATATAAGATAACTTCATCAGGCCACTGTGTGTGCTTGTTGGCCAGTTGGAGACAGGGAAGTGCCACTGTGTGTGTCACTGGTTGCTTCTGAGTTCAAATCCAGCCTCAGACATTACTAAGTGTGAACTGGGGAAGGACACTGAACCTGCTTGTCTCAGTTTTCTCATCTGTAAAATGAGCTGGAAAAGTAAATTTGAAACTGCCTAGTATCTTTGCCAAGAAAATTCCAAATGGGTTCGTGAAGAATTGGATTGAAAAGTGACTTAACAATAAAAGAACAAAATAATACATGTCAGACTAAAATAGGGCATTATAGTTTAAATTTATTCATTACTTGAATTTGTAGTCATAACCTTTACTTTCCCTTGTCTCTTTTTTCTCATAGAAATTGAAATTTATGATTTGCGGATAGATATTGTCTTTTCCAGATAAGAATAGTAACAACAACAATTATTTATTACTACTACTACTACTACTACTACTACTACTACTACTACTACTACTACTACTACTACTATTACTACTACTACTACTGATAATAATAGTCTCTAAACTATGTGGAATGAAGAGCTTTATAAAATTAAGAGATGTGACGAGATTATTAAAATCATATGAGAACATAATTGTCCTAGGACCATTTTTATTTGATCTCTATATGATGAGATGAAATGATAATTGTGGTAACAATAATAATGCCTTATTTTTCAAGTCCATTATGCTTCATTTTTTTTTGGCCTTCATTGGTAATCCTCTACTTTCTTTGTATTCACATTGTGTCTCCCATATTGCCCCAACCCCCAAATAATGACTTGACATTTGAAAATTCATTACAGAATTATTATAAATTACTATCAAATTGTATTGGGCTTTATTCAGAAAATCTAAATCATGAGCTTCATAACTAGGATAATCAAGTTTTCAATCTAGTTGCAACTCAGGAGATTAGAAGATTGGCGGTGCATTACTCTAAAAATCAAATCTGATTAATGTATAATTGTAGCAGAATGCACAGGTATTAATTAGGTGTATTTTCTATGAGTCATAAATAGCTATTACTGGAAAACCAAGAATAATTTTTAAAATTAGCATAAAGAGAACTATAATCATGAATAATAAGTGATAGTCATAATTGAATGGACCTTGTGAAAATAAAAAAAAATGGTTATTACATTAATTTTGGTATATAAATACCTCCTAATAGATGATTTAAATATGATTCAAGACAATTTAAAGATAACTTACTCATTTACTGCCAACTATTTATATGTATTTTTATAGATGTCTCCATCATGAATTAAATTCTTTTTTCCCCTTGTACAATGTCTTTATAGTAGAATCATTAACTGATAATTTACTGGGTGTGAAAGGTTTTAAAAAGCACAACCAAAGACATCACTGTGGATACCAATAAGACACTAATCACAATTTTTATTTCTAAAATGACTTGCTGTATTTACCATCAGTAGCTTTGCCATTAAATAATATACTACACATTGTTTTTTTTTTAATCATCAGATTAATAAGCAGGACTTGCAACTGTAGGACATAAGACATTAGCATTTCCCAGAAACACCTATTTAAAGTGGTTTAATCAAGTCTCAGGTGAATGCTCTTTATTTCTGAGGACCCTCTCCCCCAACTCACTTAGACCACTAAATTGATTCCTTAATAAATAAGTTAAGTTAAAAATGAAATATCAACATTATTTCAAAGGCTATTTGTTTATTTATAGAGCTATCCATTTCTCTAAATAGCTTCCACTACAAATAAATAAAATTGATTTTAAGAAATAGAAATCATTGAAAAGACACTGGAAAGTAGGACCGAACAAAAGAACTTTACTATAAGAGTGATATATGATTAATTTTTTATGACAGCTCAGAATGAGGGCAGGTTTTTCTTGGACTCCCTTCTGTAAGTATTCTGGGACTCAGCTGCTTAAAAAGGGAGAAAGAGGCTATGCCTTTATATACCTTATGTCTTTATATACAAAGATGTTCATTCATCCCTCACCATAGCTGGAGTACCTAAAGCTAGTTAGAGTAATGTCATTTGAAAGGTTAAAGGCTATACTAGGCTCATGTGAATATAGAACGTATAGAAAGAGAAAGAATAAGTATGGTATAACCCTTGCCACCACAGTTAATCTAAATAACTCATTCTCTGTATAAGTGTTGAAATATGAGCACCAGAACAAGCCTGGGACATGATTGCTAGTGCATGTTACAATGTCATCAGTATTGAGAAAGCAGTGATGAAGGGTGAGAAGATTAGATTTTTTTCTGCCTCATACAACCTCAGCTTTAGGCAGCTAAGATTGCTGCCAGATCTCTGATTCTGAAGGCAATTGTCTGGGAAGTGGGAATAGAGGACCTAACACCTCCAAGATACTTCAGTTACTAGAATATTAAGAGAACCTCATCATAAAACCATTTTTCTCAAAAGATAATCACACTCTAGGGACCCTGAGCATCATGCCATATGAGACAGCATTCAGGATTTGTGTACACTGCTAAATAGTTATATTCTGAACAATGTTGACTTTATATTTGACATTTTTAGCTTTTCTACCTGATGGAATGTGAGGAAAGCATAATGGAGAAGAATGACCAATAGTCTACAATTAGTATCTTAAAATAAACATATTCTCCCTTTTGCATAGACAGTTAAAGCCCTAAATCAACATCTTACTAATCAGAATGACTTAGTATGCAATTTCTGTATTATAAAACAATAAAGTCAGGTAATCTACTTAGGATTCCTAGTGCAACAACAAATGACATATGACAACTACATAATCGCAGGTATCTATTTTCATATATATTGAAATTTGCAAAGCTTTTTCTACTTATAAACCCTGAATAAAGCTTTTATTATGTGCTAAATGCATGGTGAACTGACAATATAATGAAGATTAGAGTTCAGAATGAATACAAACCATCAGTAGTTGCTCTGTGGGCAAGCTGGGGAAATTATCTTACACACATATATGTATGTTAATGTATATCTCTGTCTACATCTATCACTTTCATCTCTAACAACCAAATAGCTCCTAGTCAGTCAGCTATGCTTACTTTGATACATAATAATTTTATCTAACTAACAAGCTCATGGAAGAGAAAGCAAGGACAGAAAATTTTTGCTTGCTCATCCTTTCATAAATACTACTGTCTCCAGCATTGGAAAGAGCATGATGCAATTAAACTGCTTAGAAGTCAAAAGTCTGCTGTAGAATATCTATGGTCCATTTGTTGTTTATTCATTTTAGTTGTGTCTGCCTCTTTTTTTCCTCATTTGGGATTTACTTGGCAAAGATACTGGAGTGTTTTGCCATTTCCTTCTTCAGCTCATTTTACAGATGAGGAAACTAAAGAAGAGTGAAGTGACTTGCTTGGGAATACCCAGCTAGTAAGTATCTGATGCTGAATCTGAATTCAGGTCTTTTTGACTCCAAGTCCAGCACTCTATCTACTGCACCATGATACATATGTAGAAGCAAATCAATTAAGAAAAAAAGAAGACAACATGCAAAGTTTTCACTAATCAGAATAAAAAAACATTTTTCAGCCCTGGCAAACTTCTATTAGGGATGCCATTTTTTCCTAATATTGATCCTTGGAAGGCAATTTGCAAATTAACTCTCACTAAATTTATGGCTCTCACTTTCACTAATTGAGATTTGTGGTTATGTATGCCAAAGTAAAGAGTTCCTTTTTACATTTTCCTTCTTTTGTGCTGGCTATATCATTCAGGACATTTTGTATATGAGATTGCTCCAAGAACACCATGCTAGTCAAAGTTGCAAAGAATCTTAGAAGCAGTCCAAACAAAGCTAGGACAGTGCAATTATTTGCAGACTTGCATAAGATTAGCCTAGAAATATTTGACAATATCTGGCTTTGTAACAGAAGAATAATTAAGTACTCCTTAAAAAAATTGTTCCAGCTAAAAAGAAAAGTATTTGAAATTGGTTCCAGTGCCTCAGATGGCAAAGGAATCATCATTTGGTCCTTCACTTACACATGGAAGGATAGAAGAAATACATTTCTGCTTTGGACAGGTGTGGGACAAAAACAAACCATATTCATCCAAATTTGGGGATATTTTCTACTCTTGTGGTCACATGGGAAATGGACAGATTCTGAGAATGGATAGTATGAAATGGGGAATGGATATAGAATTACCTCTTTCTTGTTCATCTATGTCTATTTCTATTTATTTTTCTTTTTACCTCAAAAATAAAAATGCTCTACAGGAGAATTTATTTCCGAGAATTCATTGATCCTCGTGCATAGATTTCTGGGGGTGCATGGATATAGATGGGAAAGATAAAACAATATTCTTATTTTCACTAACCACTAACTGAAATTTATTATTTTCTTTTGTAAATGAAAACAAATTATTCTGAAGAGAATAGACTTTGTTAAACTGCCAACGAGGGACATATTTCAGGGGGAAAAAAGGTTAAGAGCACCTAACCTAAGGGATAAAACTTTAAGCAATTTTCAGCTCATATCTTAGGCAGCTATGTTATAGCAGACCTGAAATCAGAAAGATCTGAGTTTGAATTCTGCCTCAACACTTATTATTTATCTTTGGGCAATTCAATTAACTTTTCTTAGTCTCAGTTTCTTCATCTGTAAAATGGAGATAACAACAATAACAATAATAGTATCTACTTCATAGAGTTGTTTTGAGGAACAAATGTAATAGCACTTGTACATCCTTTGCAAAGCATAAATTGTTATTTAAATGCTAGCTATAATTATTATCAAGAACATTTAAACAGGAATGTGTTTCCCAACTATGCAAAGACAAAACTATGCAAGAGACAAATACAATACTTTAATTTCCTTTTATTGACTAATGTTTCTCTCTCCCTTTGGCACAGATCTTCTCTGTAGCTCTGGGTATAGGAAATAGGAGTCCATCAGAAGAAACTGGGACTATTGGTAAGCAAAGTAGAGCCATTGGGATTTCAAATTTGTAGGTTGTAGAAACAAAGACTTTTTCATGTAAAAGGACTGAGAAAAACAACTAAGTCTAAAGTAAGGAAAACTTGGATAATTCCAAAGCTATTTTTGAAAATATAAAATAGAAAAAATATTAGATGAGAAGATATCTCAGATGCTAATTATATGTAACTATATGCGAATATAAGGCCCAAAATTCTTAATTTCTCTGAGCCCTCAGTTTTCTTTATCTATTGTTTGAGTCTGGCTACAAAGCTGTATCCTTTACCAAAGCTTGAATGTCATTACCAGAAGAAAAAAAATTAATTCATAGTATAAATATCTTCATATTATAAATATCTTCATAGCACATCATATTATAAATATTTTCATAGTATAAATATCTTCAGCCAGCCTCAGTTTCCTCAACTGGAAAATGAAAATAACTATGATATTCCCTGAATATACAACAGTCCACGTGAGGGAATGCATATGAAATATGTTTTAAAAACATTTAAATAATGATAAGAGATATCATTTCTATAGAGATTTAAGGCTTAGAAAGTACATTCAATATGTGTTATATTCCTTACTTTCCTTACAAAAACCTTATAAGGTAGAAAATGTAAATATTATTGTTCCCATTTAATAGAGGAGCAAACTAAAAATCATAGTGGTTAATTGATCCATGAATCACAAAGCTAGTAAGTGACTGAGTCAGGATTTGAATGGAGATGGCCAAGCTCCTAGTTTAGCACTTTCTGCTTTTTGCAACACTGACTCTAAAAGGCAGCTAGTTAGCTAACTAAAATTTGGAACATGAGAGGCAAGAAGACCTAAGTTCAAATGCTGCTCTAGTCCCAGAATATCATTGTGATCCATGGACAGGTCATTTAACCTCTTTCAGGTTCCTTTCCTCATCCATAGAATGGGGATAATAATTGCACAAGGTTGTAAAATCTCAAAGAGATAATAAATGAGATTCCTTTACAAACATTGAAGTGCTATATGTTAGCTACCATAATTAAAATGCAAACCATTACTGCCATTAAGGTTATATTATTTAACAAAAATACCAAAGAACTATTATTACATTCTTGCTTTGGCTCCCCCTGAGGTCACCATTTTGTCCATTATCCTAAAAGGCAATAATTTTTTTTTCTACCATATGGCTTTCTGAAAAGAGAATTCTACTAGGGAAAACTTAAGAAAAATATAATTGGTGTGTTTCCTCTGGTTCCCCTTGCTGCTATTCACATGACTTAAAGGCCTACGACAAATGAAACCAACAATCCTTCTTTAGGGGAAAGGGCTTTTTGAAAATGGAAAACTTAAAGCATTTGAAATATCAAGTACATTTTCCTGTAGAGATTCTGAGTATAAAGAACTCAATGAATACTTCAATCAAATTTGATTAAGTCCAGAAAGAATTGAACATTTATATTAATATTCAAATAGAATTTAATTGCATAAATGCATTGGCCAACTATTAGATCTTCAACAGTTAAAAATGTAAAGCACTTCTGTCAAAATAAAAAGTATATAGCAGAAATAGAGGCTGTCTTTTAGTTATATATTTTAATCTATAAAAGGTTTCATTTAAAATCTCCTAATCATTCTTATTTTTATGCTTTTAAAATATATATGAAACTTTATTGTGTAAATTCCGGACTAGCTCCTTGGAGACCTCAGGATTAGCCAGAGTCAGGATAAGCAAAAGTCCTTGGTATTTGGGGGGAAAAGTGAAGGAGATGTACAAAACTGCCCAAACTCTCCACCAACCTCCCTTCTCCTGGTCCTCCTGTAAAGTGAGTCTGGTTCTTCTAACTCCACCCTCTAATCCCTGCTCTGATTATTTGTATACACCCAAAGATATAGCCAGCATGAAATAGTGAGAAGGGCCATTTTCCCAACTATATGCTAATAGAGTTATTGTCCAATGGGTAATTTGCCTTAAGTTGCTTGGTTGTCTGATTCAAGCACACCTTTTAAGAGTTTCAGCCCTTTATATTACTGTATCAAATCACCTGGTCTACCTGATCATATTTTTATACCCCACTTTCCAGGTTTATAAAACACTTTACTCATAATTTAATTTTGAGATAAATAGTATGAATATTATTATAACCCTCTTACAACTAAGGAAAATGAGTCTCAGTGAAGTAACATAACAAAGTGATTTTTCCTTTTGGTTGTACCTCCACAATATCTCATTTTCCATTCCTATCTTCCTCCTAGACTATTTAAATATCCTCCTAATTGGTCTCTCTGAATCCAGTCCCTGCCCTCTCCAATTTATCCTTCAAATAGCTACAAAAGTCATCTTCCTAAAACATTCTCCTCTGCTCAAGAAGATTCACTGTCCCCCTATTTTACATACATATATATATATATATACATATATATATTAGCATTTGAAATATATATATATAATTATATATATATATGTATATATATATATATATATTAGCATTTGAAATCCTTCAAAATCAGCCTCTAGCTTATATTTTTCAGATTTATTTCACATTACTCCCTATTTTATAATCTATATTCTATGAAAACTGGGCCACCTAATATTCTCAGGCATGGCATTGCATTTCCTATCACCTTGCCTTTGTATAGACATTCTCCTACCACGGGGATACTCAACTTCCTTACCTCCAACCCTTGTAATATCCAGATCCCTTCAAGTTTTATCTGACACTTCCTAAGTCATTTCTAACCTCCTAAATTGTTAGTGCTATTGAGCCTCTAAGTGACTCTCCTCTCTTTTTTTCCTCTGTCTCTCTTTCAATTTATACCCACAAACATGTATATATATACATGTATAAATATATATTTATATATACACATATACACATACACATATTTATTTGTGTAAATGCTTTCCAATACCCCAACCCCGGCAGAATAAAAGTCTCTGAGAGCTTGAACTATTTAGTTTTTGTCTTTTTATCCTATCTACAAAGACTAGTGTCTGGCACATAGTAGGTACTCATTCAGTAGTCACTGAATTGAATTGATGAAATCCAAGTAGTCAGTAACAGAACAAAGATTTCTGATTGTAAATCTACTACCCTCTGGACTATATCCTGATGCTTTTGTTCTATGAATTAAAAAAAGAAAAAAATGAAAGATTGACCCAAATTCAATAAAGCAGCTTTCAAATTAAATGGAGAAAAAAGTATAGGAACAATATATAAAGTTGTGAACCTGAAATATTTCTAATCCAGATTTGGAATCTGGAATTTATTTTTGACTCATCATTTCAAGGAAACAACTCAAAAATAGTATTAGATTTTCTATAAATGTTGATATGTCTTTCTCTATTAGCTCCTTGTTTTCAAGGTATATTTAAAATCCAATTACTTATCGTGATTCATAAAGAAACATTTTCATGGAACTACAGGATTTCCTAAGCAAAGTTTAACACTGACTTGAACGATCAGTTAAATGTTATAGTTAAGAAGTGTTGGACTTGTAGGTAGAAAAACTTGGGTTCAAATTCCATTTTAAACATTTTCCAGATGTTTGACTATGGGTAAGTCACATATGATGTCTCAGATTCATTCCCTTTCCCTTTAAAATCTACCTCATTGAATTATGAGATAATAATTATAAAGATCTTAGAAAACTTATGTTTTTCTGCCCAAATTGCTTATAATAATACTGTTTTGATTTTTAAAAGATAACTATTTTTTAAAATGAATGCTGCACCTTTAGTTTTCTCCTATAGAAAATGAGGTAGTTCAACTCAATAACTTCTGTATTTCTTTCCATTTGGAAATGTATAAACTGAAGAGAAAGAAAGAAGAATTCATTAAGTGTCTATTATGTGCTGGGAAATGTGCTAGGCACTTTATGAATATGTTATCTCATCTGATCCTCACAAAGTTTCTGTTTATTTCTGTTTCTGTTATTATTATCCCCATTTTACAGTTGTGGAAACTGAGACAGACAAAGTTGATATGGCTTTCCTAGGGTATCATAGTTAGTAAGTAAATGAGACCAAATTTAAATTTAGATTTTCCTGTTTCCAGACTTAGCATTCTATCCACTATATCACCTAGCTTCCTCAATGATCTTAAGATCTCTTTAGTAATATATTCTTAAAGTGAAATTCAGATTCAATTGTGATCCCCAAATATTTATAGAAAAAATTGATATTTAAATAGAGAACTATATAAAATATCAAATAGAAGAATCCAATTTGAGAATCATCCCAGTGTAGATACCACCCACAGAGTGAACTGTTTATATTATAAAGTCTCTCTATTATTTTCAACAAGTAAAGAAAGAACTATTACCAAACCTAATAGATTTCCTGGAAACCTCCAAAAATGTGACTGAAAAACAGTCTCATATTTATGACTAGAAGAGTTAAAAGCAATAACTTTGTCATACTGCTAGCAATTTTGATATTATATCTGTGTGAGACACTAGTCAAGATTAATATGGTAATTAGGAAGGTATTAGAAATGTTGCTTGGTGGGAAAGATAAAGCAATAGTATCAGCCCAGGAATAACATTGGGATTTTAATGAGTTTTGCCTCAAATATCATGAAAAGACAGACATCGTTAGCCTCATGTGATAACCACCTTTGGGGTTATGGAAGCAGGCTCCTGATTTTCATATCTTTGCTCTGTTACTGCAGTTTATGTTTCTCTCATATGAATTAGGTCATTTTGGTAAATCTAATTATTCTTGCTCATACACATGTATTTCCAAAAGATAAGAAATATATTTTTGAGGTAAATATTTACTAGATTTAAGAATGAAAAACAACAACAACAACAACAAAAAAAAAAAAAAAAAAAAAAAAAAAAAAAAGTGCCACAAGCAGGATAGTTTTCCTCAATGATTTCTAAAGGATGTTACCTTTTTGAACAGAATATAAAGTGTACACATCATTGTTAGAGGAAATAATTAAGCACTGTTTTCACACCATTTCTGCTGTTTTCATGCCCAGAGAATTGACTGAACAGCCAAGTAGTTAGAAAGAATGATGACTGAGAAATTGTTCTTTAAAAAATCATAGGATCTTCTCCCAACTTGCTGTACCCTATAATTAGTTACTTTAAAATCCATTTCTAACTACATAGTTTCACATAAAATGTATAGAGGCGCAACTATCATTTCATATTCTTAATCAGAAATGTCCAAAGAATCAAAATAAGAAATTACACTGGTATCCCTCTATAATGTGGTGATGATTGCCATGGAATTGAGTATAGCATAGATGTCATGACATGGGAAGATGTGGATAGTTATTTCCCAAATATGAAAATAGCCTCATTAAAATCCTATGTGAGCTATAACACAATCTTGGGGAGCAGACTCCCTAAAGACAGCACTGTAGTAAGCTCTGTTATATTGTTGCCAGTATGGATAATAGAATTTTGAACTAATGGGGAGCTTTGGCATGATAAAGTTCAAGTTCTTTATTTTTTTACACAGGGAAACCAAGGCTCATAGAGGTTAAGTGATTTGCCCAATGTTCCAGGATAACTTAATAAATGGCAAATTTAGGAGAGGAATCTGAGTCTCTGACTTCAAATAATTTCCCCTCAATATACCACAAGGATAACCTAAGCTTTTTATTATACTTACATATTTTAACACCTTTTTATCCTATACTTAGAAGAGTTCATGCTAAATCACTAAATTAATTAGTTAAGAAATTATTCAGATGTCCATATGCTATTCAAGAGCTAAATTGATAAGTGTTTTTAGAAGGATTCTCAAGAAAGGTAGTGTAGTAAAGGAAAAAGAGAGTCAACTGGAAGCCTTTCTCCCTTCATGGTTTGCCTCTTTTATTTATTAAGAATGAATTCTTGGTCAAGTCTCTTTTTCTTTTGAATACTGATTTCCTCAGCTGTCAACTCGGGGAACTGGAGTAAATGGTGGGAATGAAAGCCAGGCTGCAAGAGGCCAAAGAACCAATGGATACTGAGGAAGTGGAAGTAGTGAGTGTAAATCATTTAAAAAAAAAAAAAAAAAACATTTTGGCAGTAATAGAAAAAAGGGAGCTGAGATTTTGGGAGATAACATCAAGAGATGGGCTTTATTCTTTAATATTTAGTCTAGGAGACACCCAATTATGGTTTTATCCCAAGGGGAAGAATCAAGAGAAAGTGCAAGACTGAAGATGGATGAGAAAGAGAATTTAACTGATGGTTCAAGGTCATGCATGGAGGAGACCAGAGGTAATTGAGATGGATAGTACAATTGAAATGTTTCACTTTAGCAAGGAAGAGGGCAACTTCTTCTAAAGCTTTAAGATTGGAGAAGAGGTCTGAGTATAAACATTAAGAGATTTAAAGCATTTGAGGAAGACAGTTAAGGGAACTCACTTTCAGTTACTTTCTAAAATTTGCCAATTAAGAGAACACCTCTCCCCATATTCAAATTATTTCTATAAGCAAACAATTGTTCCTATACCAAATTACTAAGAACTATATTTATTTCACTACTCCCACCATCTTATACTTATGTCTCAGTCATGTATCTTAAGCCTGGATAACTACAGTCGGATCATGAATAGGGTCCCAGTTTATTTTTATCTATCTTCAGTCTATATTGCTTAGTTTTATCTTTCTTTTTGATCCTGACACTCTCGTTTCCAGAATTTGTTTCTGTTGTCTACTCAATCATAGGATCATAGTATTTGGAGTTAAAAGGAACCTCAGTGATCCTATAGTCTAGCTTCTACACTTTTCAAGTGAGAATTTTGAGGTACAGAGAAACTAAGTCATGTGTCCAGAATGGCAAAGCCAGGATTAAAAAGCAGCATAAGTGGGGCAGCTAGGTGGCGCAGTGGATAGAGCACCAGCCTTGAATTCAGGAGGACCCGAGTTCAAATGTGGTCTCAAGACACTTAACATGTCCTAGCTGTGTGACCCTGGGCAAGTCACTTAACCCCAGCCTCAGAGGGGAAAAAAAAAAAAAAAAAAAAAAAAAAAAAAGCAGCATAAGGCATTCTCCTATACCATACTGGCACAAGGCAAAAATCTCCAAACTCTACCAACCATTGATGGGGTTTTTCATGTGAAATTTTGATAAGCCAGACTACAAATGATGGGACAGCAAAATATACCAAATGTGAATGACACCCCCCAACAGATGTGCAGAATAAACTGAGAATCAAGAAAAGCCTAATTTTATATGTTCCTAGAAGCAAGACCTCCTGAAGAATATTCTAATGCCGCTAGAGGAGATGACTCTGAAGACACAGAACTCACCAAGCTTTGGGATAGATTTGCCTTTGCTAATTTAATTGCATTAATATATGCTAAAAGATTTATACCAGCCTATTTTGTTTTCCCTTTTGGTTTATAAGTAAATATAATATTCTCTCTCTGACTCGCTTTCTCTCTTACTCTCTGTCTCTAACACATACACACTCACACATACACATGCACGCCAATAATGAAACAGAGGAGAAAAATTCTTTAAGCCCAATTAATTGTATCCAGTTTGCACAATGCTAACAGTTTTCTTTTTATATAGTTATACAAATTCTAAAGTAAACCTTCTTTCATATGGTCCATTATCAATTCCACATCTTTCTGTAAATTTCAGAACATAATAAGTACATAGTCATCTTATTTTAGCTTTAGACTATAATATCAGGTATTTTTTCCAGACATAAGCAATTAAGAGAACTAGAAAATAGCACATGGAAAGCTCTAAAGAATTGATCCACAGAGAGTGCATCACACAGCACCAAACAACTTCAGCCTTCCCTGGTACAGCTATGGACAAGAGTTACGCTACACATAACTTCAAAGACCTTCAGATATAAACTTCTATCTATTATATTGGCAGCCTGAATGTAAATCCTATTTTCTTCCCCTTCTCCACATTCAGTAATTGTATTTTATAATAGAAGTTTATATTCTAAAACCTTAAATCTGTTCAAATTAGTGTATGTATTTATGTATATATGTATGTATGTGTATGTGTATGCAATTCCCCCCAAATAAATGGCTAAACAAACAAATAAATAAATAAAATTATAAAATAAGGAAGCAAGCAGAGACCGGAATTCCCTCTATCTGGTTGCTTAATAACAAATCAAAACACACCCAAATCTGGAGCTATTAGGAAAGGTTTTGTGAGAAAGAAATAAAATAAAACCGACTTGTTAAATGGGACTCCCTGCTGCTGAGTGCCATGTGTTACTATACTAAGTTGCATCTGTTCAGCTATTAAATATGTGGAGGAATATGATATAGACAGCAGTGACATTATCAAATATGCTGACTGCTTATTAAAGTGCTACAGTATTTCTTTTAACTCTTACCTTTAATTAGCGAAAGTGACTCCTATAGTGTCTTCCCAGGCAAAGAAAGAAAATAGTAATTGTTTGTTGCTCGTATCTTTATTTAAAACTATTGTGGAGAAGGAAATTACAGAGAAAGATTTGGCCAGCTAACTGACAGATCAATTTGCCACCAGGTTTTTGTTGTTGTTTGTTTTTGTTTAGGGCTTTTTGTTTTTGGTTTTTGTTTGTTTGGGCTCCTTATTTAGGTCAGGATTTTAAAACAGCACTTTGTATCATCAGCTGTGTGTTATCTCATAATGGAAACAATTGGGAGATTGGGGCTGGGCTGATGAGCTAAGCATCTGGAGATGATACTTGCATGAAATCTGAAAAAAAAAAAAAATCCCTTAAGTACTGACATCTTTTGTTCTTTCTTATTTCTTTTCAACTCAATCTAAGCAATTATCAAATGCCAAGGAACATGTGAGTCAGTCCCTTGATCTAATCCACCCTCTGGAGTTCCAGAAGTCTTGTCACTGGAATGGGCTATTGAAAGCTAAGATATCTATGCCTTGTGAAATGCTTAATAGTAAAATACATCTGTTGAGACTCTGCAGGCTATATTAAGCATTAGCCACAATAATGTTGACAATATTAATGCATTTAAAAGCCTTGTCACGTTCCACTGCTGTAGTACAAGTTATGGGGATCAGCATCATCCAAATAAGTGATTCGTGGTAGAAGTAAGGATTATAGAATTTCCAAACAGTCAACCTACATACAGGTAGTCTCAGGACACACTATACCGTTCCAATGGACCATTTTAAACTCTGATTTCAGATTCTGTCCCTGGAATATTATTTGATAACAATTTTCCTGAAGTGGGCATTGTGACTTCTCAAACTGCTCTGAGACAACCTCAGTTTCCTTTTTACCCAACAAATACTGCTACAACAGCCATAAAAGCAAGTAGGAGAGGAATTATTGAAATTTGGCTCAAATTTCCCTTTTATCCAATTCATTTTTTATATAGCTGCCACTACATGGCTCAAGAAGTGAAGTGGCTCCCTATTGCTTCTAGGATGAAACATAAACTTCTCAGTTTGGCATTTTCCAAACTATCACAATCTGGCTAGAATCTCTATTTTCATCTTAATTGCAGATTACTTTTTTGTATACTTCTTTTCAGTCTCCCTTATCTAGAATTATCTTCCTTCTTATTGTCTTGGTTTCTTTCAAGTCTACAATTCCTACTATTTGCAGGAACCTTTCCTAGCCTTTCTTAATGCTAGTGCCTTGTGCTTGAAATTATTTCCAATTTATCCTGTATATATCTTGTTTTTTATATAAATATTTTAATGTGGCTCTTCTCATTACATTACAATTCTCTGATTAGACTTGGGAGTAGGACTGTTTTTGCTTTTCTTTGGAATTCCAAAATTTTACACAGCATCTAGAAAACAGTAAAGATTAAATAAATTCTTGTTCATTGGACAACACACTGTATAGTCTAACCAAATGGTGTTATAGACTATTCTTCAGGCATATAACATTTCATCTCCTATATCCTTGCCTGAACCCAAGCTTTTTTCTATGCTGAAAAGTCACTTCCTTTCCATTGACATCTAGAATTGCTAGCTTCTTTCAAGGCTCAGCAGCAGGGACTCCTCCTACTCTTGGTTTTTTTAGATTCCTTAGCTATTTAGGCCCTCTCTTTTCACATTACTTTGTTTTCAATAAGTCTGTATTTTGGATGGATTTATATGCCAAGGATAGTACTTACTTATTCCCACTCCCACACCCATTAGAATGTCTGAGTTCATGGCTTTTTGGTTTCATCTTTGTATCTTTAGTACCTAGTATGATACATCTACATAGTGGGCAGTTAATAATGCTGAATGACTGAATGAATGACTGAATGATGAGAGAGGATTCTAGATCATATATAAACCATTGTGGTAGTAAAAATGAAAGACATAATAATCAAGAGGTAACAGAGAAATTCTATTAAATCAAAAATCTTAAAAAATAAAAACAACATATCACCTCACTTTGTTTTGCATCTCTCTCCACTGAAGGTTCTATATATATGTATTCATGTGTGCGAACATATACATGCATGTATAAAATGTATACCTACCTACTATACGTGTATTTGTACATATATATATACATATATATATATACATATATATATATATATTGTGTGCATGCATCCACAAGTGTGTATGTGTGTGTTTTAGAAAGAAAGGTGGGGAGGGGAATATCATAGATCTGACAAAAAATAAGATCAAAAGTCTCTTCTGTATAGGAATAATAGTAGTAATCTATTTCCTCTCCCTTGGGACAAGGCTGTATCTAGGCAAAGCTCCTTAGAGTTTACATTATTGCAAAGAGGCTCGATAAACCAAAAAGGCCAGTAAATACACACTAGCAGTTAAATAAGAGAATTACAGCATGCTGATTAGACTGAAGGCTCATTGAAATTGAACTGAGTGAGTGATAAAGCTAGCTAATTATGGAGCCGATGATTGTAGTAGGTACCTCACATAAAAATGAAGAGCAATAACTATGTCTTAATTACAAACACCAAATACTGTACCAACCACTCTAGCTATCCAAAGGGATGAGGTTTTACAAGCTAGGTGCCAGTTCTATTTGAAACAAGGAATGTGAATTAGGGGAGCAAAGAGGGGGAAGAAAAAATGTAGAATATGTCATGTAACTATGCCCTTCTACTCATATGCAATTTACTTCTTAACATACTAGACACTTCTTTCAGAAGACATGTGCTCACACATACTAAATGTAGCTTGTATTGTCTCTAATAGCCAGACAGATTACAGCAGCAAAATCCAATGCCATTTCTGTATTAGCTAGTGCCCTACGGGAAACAGAGCCTCTGAAGCCTGATTTTACTACTAATTAACAGTAATGAACATGATGACATACTTTTTGTTTGAACTCCTTTGTCAGGAAAATTGTCCAATCAGCAAGAGCTGCAAGCTAGAGTAATACTCCCTCTGTCCCTTCCCACTCATTTTCAAGCTAGCAGTAGTCTTAGGTAGGAAGTAGGCACAGATTTTCAAATTTCACATTTCCTCTTCAAATGTGTAGAAGATCAAAATGCTATTCCTTCTAGAAAACCATTTTAATCTCTCCTTTTTTTTTCTTCTTCAAAATGAGAAGTTTTGGATTACATGACTCTTAAGATCTTTTACTTAAATCTAGGATTCTATGATCCTTTAAAAGAATATTAAGATAGCCCAGATTCTTTTCATAAGTAAGAATAGAACTTGTAGTAGTTTTTGATATAGCAACACTTTTTAAACCACCAAACTAGCCACAAAGACAAAGAACTGCTACTAAATTTATAATACAAACTACTGAGTGCAAGAAATTGTAATTAAATAAAATAGATAAAACATATAAAATTTATCTCTTATCTGGCCCATATCTTTGTAATATACTGCTTCTTTTATACATGAGTGGTTTGATTACTGAAAAGGGCAGAATATGAACTTTTGTCTAAAGAAAAAGAATTAAATCAACTTGTAAAGAATTTAAGGCACTGCCCCTTTCATATAAGAATAGATATGGTTGTAAAAAGAGACAGAAAACAATAACAGCATTTGTTTTAAGAAAAACTGTTAAAAATCTACGTGTAAAAGAAAGATATTACCCTTTTAAGTCTGAGGCCATACTATAGAAGATTTGAGTATAGAGCAGTGAAATGTTTGAGGACAGAGAAATTACTATAGCTATTAGGTGGGTGTTATAGTCCATCAACTTATTTGCATGTAACTATCCTTATGGTCTGAAAAGTTAAAACTCAAAGTCATGAACCAAGTAATGGTTTAGAATCTATGGGATGAATAAATAAGAATAAATAAGGCTGGTCAGCTTCATAGCTAACCCACAGGAGGATTTTATGATTTTTTTTTAATCTCATAAGGGAAAAGTGAGAGATAGAATATTAGGAGTTTTCAAGTTGAGTTTTTGAAAAAAAAGTAAAATCCCTTGCTTCAATGGTAAAGAAATAAGCTGGAATGAGGAACTGAGCAGGAGAATGAAGATACCAGAAGAGGCTAAAAAAAAACAAAACAAAACCCAACTTTGTGCTGTGTGAAGAAACCAGAAGCAAGAAAGTCAATTGACAAGAAAGCTTTCTCTGTCAGTTCCTTCCAAAGACTGAAAGCTCTTGGAAAACAAATCAATTCTCTGATGCCACAGTTTGAGTAGTGTAGCCTATCAGAAGTACTAGCTGTATTCTGCTTTGGTTTGGGAAGGAAATGCCAAAAAGGGAAAGAAAAGCTTTGCAGCTGATTTGATGTATGATCAATTGATTGGTGGTTGATGAGAAGACATAGTCTGGAGCAAAGATGTGACTGGGCTTGTTTGCATTGCCCAGAGGTCCAGTCTGATGAAACTTTGCAGGTCTCTTACTGAAATGAACTATTCTCCACTTTCATAATACCTTTTTAAGGATGATGATAAATTATAAGTGGATTTTTTTTAATGCTTTACTAGTTTGAGAATAGAAGAACAGGAAATTGTACATTAGGTATTCACTGAGAACCAAAAGAAAAAAGATCTGGCAAATAATTATCTTCGTGTGATACAAAATTTCTTGAATGGGCCTGTGAATAGATAACAAAGCCTTCAATCCAGAGTTGTAAGCTACTCTGAGTATATGAGTTTTCTTATTCCTATAATTCCATCCCAAGTTACTACTAACTGAGTGCACTAATAGAAGATTATGATCCATGGTTATATCTGGATCATGATGTAGTTATCATTCCTGAATTGTGTTTTTTAAATATTCAGTACAGATTGTACAATTACTGTTTTTAAGTCTCTGAATTTTTAGTTATCATTATTTTTGTCATTTTATTAAAGAGCAATGTTTAAGACCAAATGCTGCCATCATTGTGAGTTTGGTTTTCTATGAATGGGGAATTATACCAGTAGGAATTTAATAGCTATAGTAATGAGGAGAGGGAGTATTTCCCCTTTCTCCTTCAGGACTCTGAGGGTTGAATTAAGGACCTGATAATGTGCCTTCTCTGAGAACTCAGATTTGTTGGTGATTAGGAAGGTTGGAATAAATGAGCTGGAGGAAAAGGAGAGAAGGAGGAGGAGAAAGGAGAGAGACAGAGAAAAACAGAGATCAAAACAAAGAGAAGAAGGAAGATATCCCTCATTCTTATGAGAGTGCTATAAGGCCAATACAAGATGTTTCATGTCCTTGAAACATACCTTACTTTAATTTTTTTTTTCATCAAAAGTATATGTTAGTTCAAACTCTCTTTCTTTCCTTCCTTCCTTCCTTCTTTCCTTCCTTTCTTCCTTCTTTTCTCTCTCTCTCTTTCTTTCTTCCTTCCTTTCTCTCTCTCTCTCTTTCTTTCTTTCTTTCTCTCTTTCTCTCTTTTTCTTTTTCTTTTTTGGTGAGGCCATTGGGGTTAAGTGACTTGCCTAGGGTCACACAGCTAGTAAGTATTAAATGTCTCAGGTCAAATTTGAACTCAGTTCCTTCTGAATCCAGTTGCCCCTCAAATGTTCCTTTCTCCCCTCTCTTTTATATATATATATCATTATGCTAGATCTAGAGATATGATGAAAAATTTTTTTAAATCTATTCCTATTCTTACAAAGCTTACATTATATTTTTTCACAAAACAATTTCTTCACAAAAATCCTATAATCATAGTGAAAATTGAGTGCCAGAGAAGCAGAGCTCCAGTGTCATATGGTCTGGGTTCCACTCTGCATTTGATATCTGTATATGGCCTTAGAGAAATGCACTTAAATTCTTTATCCCCCACTTTCCTTATCTATAAAATGAGGTGGCTGGACTGCATGTACTTCTAAGTTCCTTCCTGTTCTAGATCATGTATGGTCACATAATTTGAACTCAAATTTTTCCAGATTATGCTAGTCCTCCAAATCTTTTGTTGTTATTGTTATAGGGAGAGCTATCAGAGTCACTTATAGCACTCGATTTATACTTTTCTACCAGCATTTTCCTGGGTTTTTTTTTTTTTTGAGCATATAGTAAGATTCTATTTGGATGCAAGTGATTAATTCCAAAGTGATTTGTAAATGTGAACTATTTTCACAAAAATTCTAAAACCTTGGCATAAAAGAAAAAGCACTGGATTTGAAATGCTAGGACTTGGGTTCAAATTTTTTAATGTTCTTGGGCCTCAGTTTCCTCATCTGAAAATAGGGCTAGATAAGTAGCTACTGAAGTCCTTACTAGCTCTGGTCCTATGAGTTTTATGAACTCTATAAGCAGTTACCTATTTTATACAAAATCAAATTAGCTAAGCAAAAGAAATGTATAAACAAGATTGTAGAGAATTTGTTAAATCTCCTTAAGAGATGAACTCCCTTTCAAATTTTCTCTATAACACAATATCTGGATGTCTCCTTTGTCCCATCATATTATATCTTATATTATAATTATGTATATAATTTATTCATTCCTATGTCAGAGTATAAACTCTTTGAAAGCCAGGACTTTTTCTTTGGATCATAGAAACAGATCTATCTTTGGCATCTTCTCTATCAAGTTGTCCAAATCCTGTATATACAGTTGTGTGCATGTGTGTGTGTGTGTATGTATCTGTGTATGTGTATGTATTTATATATTCATCAATAGATAAATAGTATATGTGTATTTGTGTATGCATGTATATATGTATATGTATATATAATTGAGAAAAACTATGACACAGGAAATTAAGTGAGTTGTCCAAATGTTAAGGAAGAATTTTAATTCAGAAATTCCTATTTCAGAGCTAATACTTTTTTCTACTTTACTGATTTTTCTGGGAAAATACCTTGCACAGTGATAGGCAATTACTGCTATTGCTGACATATTCTGAAACGTTTTAGAACTATTTATCTGTAAACAATTGATAAACTAATTATACTCATTCATTCATAAAAGAAAGATCCTACTTCAAATTAATCTTTTACATACAAACTATTCAAAGGGACTCGATCATCAAACTCATTTCAGAACCCTGACTATCTTTTGTCTTAAATCTTGCACACTGCTCAGCATCATATCCCTTGATGACTGGATACAAAAATGTAAAAATTCACTTTGGAGACACAATCATCACAGGAGGAATTATAATAGGCAATGCTGAAAGAGAAAGATATAAGAACAGAAAATAATGGGGTTTGTATATGTGTGTGTATGTGAGAGAGAGAGAGAAACAGAGAGAGAGAGAGAGAGAGAGAGAGAGAGAGAGAGAGAGAGAGAGAGAGAGAGAGAGAGAGAGAGAGAAGACAGAAAAGGGAGGGGAAGAGATGATAGGGAAGGCAACAACAAAAGGGAAAGAAAGAGGGAGAGAGAGAGAAAGAACATGCTAGAAAGGGGACAGTTATACTATAGAATTTCTCAGAAGGAAAATATTCCATGTGAGGATAGAATAGCCCAGAGGCTATCTTTCCACTTACTCTTCTTTCCTTACACACTTGGTAAATTTATGAGCTCCCATTTATCAAACCATAATGTGGAGAAACACACTACAGATGTTTATACATTTTTATAATAAACAACCTGGGCAAGAAACATTTCTTTGCACAACCTCTTAAAGTAAAATTGATATTCAACTAGCAAATTCATCTAATTTTAGAGAAATCTTCTTGCTCTATTAAAATAAAACATTTGTACTTAACATTTCCCATCTCTGACTTTGTGGCACTCAGGTTTCTGTCTCATGTGTGTGGAGGTATCAATAGATTGTAAGTGAGAAGCCCCTGGAGCTTACCACCTTGTTTTCATCAGAACCCTATGGAATTCTACCTCATACTATGTACCACAGAGAGTTTGCCAAATGTGGATTCCCTGTAATGGAAAACTACAACAAAAGATTATAGGAAGATGATCAGTAAAAGGAAATTTTTACATTCTCTATAACAGATTATTGCACTTAAGGGAGAAAAATATCCAGGAATATTAAAAATCTTAAAGCACTCCCAAGGTTCCTTTTACATGTCTATTCTTCAACCTTTAAAAGCAATGCAATTGACCTCTACTGAAAAGACTTATCCCTTTCAAGTCTGTACTTTTAATTTTGGTGTTGAAAAGGGAGAGGATAAGAGCCAGGCTTCAGAGATAGAATGTCTTAAACAGAAAAAAAAATAATTGTACAATTTTTCCCTCTCCATTTTTAGTATATTACTACCATTTCTCCAGATGTATAGGATTCCAGATATTTTTCTTTAAGGACAATAAAATATGATTCTGATTTAGACCTCAAGCTTTGGACTCCACCTTTTGCAACCTTTTCAGTTAACAATTTTCCTTTCCTTCACTGCATGCAAATAGATTGTTATTTAAAATTATTTATTTATTCAGAACTCCATAAATGTACATGCTGCCCAATGACACAAATCCTCAATCCTTTGTTCTCCCTTCATGTTGTGGATTATTTATAACTACTATTAATTTGCATGCTCTCTGGTGAGTTTTTCCTCCAGGAAATATTTGCCCAACTAGTTCCATTCCCTATGTCCCCAAAACAACTCAAATAGGACTCTGATGCCACATGAGTATTTTTATTTTGCGTTTTAGCCCTTAGCTGACATAGTCCAATAAGCTTGCATCTTTGTTTATGCATTTATTTTTTGCTTTAGGGGTGTATATTTGTGAGTGTGCATGTGTATGTATATGTCTGTGTACATATATATATATATATATGTATATATATATATATATATATATATATATATATACACATATACATATATATGCATGTGTGTTTAATTTTTAGGCTTGTATTGTGTTTTGGTCTTCCAGCTTCAGTGATTTTTTGTAATTGTTCAAAAAGAGCTTTCCTGAGTAGTGCGCTAAATGATTTCCTGACTCAGTAAGTACTGATTCCTTCTCCTGGTTCCCTGCTTTTAAATAATACTTCTATCCCTTTCTCCATTGATCTCCTATACTATGTTTAGAACTTTGCTCTACTAATCACTTTGATGACCTCTTTGCATGCTTCATTTCTGCTCATTTTTTCCTCTAATTTCTGAGTCAAGTGCACTTAGGAAGTACCTTCAAATCATACCATGTAGTCTGATCCCAGCTCTCCCTTAGTTCTGATCTGTGGCCTCCATAGGGATTTCAACTTGAAATGTTCCCTTCTTCAATTAACCTGGATTGGTCCTATAGTAGACAGCTCTACCATTCATAGGTTTCTATCTATGCTTTTGTCCTGTGTTCTCCCTCCCTCATCCAATAGCTGCTCTGAAACCTTGTCAAATGTTTTGTAAAAACCAACTATTCTCTGTCCACCAAGCTTTTCTTATCTGTCATGGCAGTAATATCTTCAGAGAACTTCAAGAGGTTAATTAAGCATGACCTCCCCTGCCTGGTGACTTGCTGGTTCCCTTTAAACAAAACTATGCTCCAGGTGTTCTCTCATCACATCCTTTCAAAACTTTGCCCAGATGTCAATGATTTTTGCTTTTTGGTCGGTCTCTTCATGATGGCACTTTAAAAGAGGTAATTCAATTCAAGAATCACTTATTAAGCATTATGCATTCCCTTTGAGATTCCATTGCAACTACTCTCTTTATATCTGGTAAGGATAGAGCTAAGTGTATTTTGCCTTTCTTTGCATCTCTACTACTTAGCACAGTGGCTGGTTTATAATAAACATTTAATAAATGCTTACAGACTATTAGGAACCAGGCACTTTGCTAGGCAATTAGGATACAAGAATAAAGTTTTGAAATAAATGAATAAAGAATACATATGAAATAAGTATTTAATTGGGGACAGGGAAGATAAAGAAGTAACAATTAGGATAAGCAATGACAAACAATTGTTAATATACTGACAGATATTATTAATACCAAATGTAATATGGATTGCCATTCCTTTAAATGATCCTTGTAATGTTAGAATTATATTAATGTTCTTAATTTTTTTTATTCTTGAGATAATTACTCTTGATTGGCTTGCACTGAAATATGCCTTAAGTCTCCTAATAGAGAAATTTTGCCCACCTCAAGCTTCATCTCAGCTTTTAATGTCCTTGCCCACTTCCATTGGAATTCATGGCAGTGAGGGCAAAATACCCAAGAATGAAGTGGCTTGCTATCTCAGACCAACTTCTCTCCCACCTTCCTCCTAAGCATATAAGAAGTCTTGGAGGAGGGGAATTCATTGTTCTCTGCCTTCATGGGACATCCCCAGGGTGGTCACCTGTCATCTCTATTAAAGATGCTTTATTTCTCAACTTTATGATTTATTTCAGAATGTGGCAGCAGCAAAGGCTTACAAAAGAGTATTTGAAACTTGACAGGAAGCCTTAAAGGAAACTAGAGATTCAATAAATAAAGATGAGGAAGGAGAACACTCCAGCATGAGGAACAGGTAATATAAAAGTTAACCAGGTATTTAATATTTCTTTTTTTTTCCCCCTGAGGCTGGGGTTAAATGACTTGCCCAGGGTCACACAGCTAGGAAGTGTTAAGTGTCTGAGATCACATTTGAACTCGGGTCCTCCTGAATTCAAGGCTGGTGCTCTATCCACTGCGCCACCTAGCTACCCCTCAATATTTCTAAGAGAAAAAAAATCCTCTGCCAAAGCAATGAAAAGCATACCAAATCAAACAACACAACAAGAATTTCTAAGTCCAATAAGCTCAATCTGATAATTTAAAAAGCTGAAGAAAAGCAACCTCTTTACATAAGACAATTTTGCATGGCTTTGGATGGGACTTTGAATTTGAATACTAACATCTGAAAGTACAGGAACATCACTGAATGCTTTGATTTGGAAAAGTATCTCAGGTGGAGAGAAATTCTGACTAGAGAAAAGAATATGGTAGACATAGTGGATTTTGCTTTCATTAGTGAAGACTTATGCTTATATATTCATAGTTCCTTATTGAACAGATGAAGATTATTATTATACAATACTTTAATATAAAACTTAGGAGTACTAAAATGAAGAGAGACTACAAAAACTTGGAATGTCACCTGTATTGATGGTAGTTATTTTGGGAGATGAAATGTTTACTATAAATACACCCAGTTTCCATTCTCTACAAAAGCAGCTGATCAAAAGATATCCTTCTAAATCAGCACCAATTAAGAATTAAATTTCAAAAATAAGGCTTACAGCCCAGCAAAGTACAAAGAAGAAACATTTAGGGCAAGTACTACTACAATTCACCAATCGAATTTGCAATGCTCTTTCATGCACCCAAGATGAAAGCATTTCAAAGAACACTCAACAACCCTCACCTCAGCCCTCAGTGAAATTTCCCTCCATCAGAACCAATGCACACATTAATATTCATGATTTTGAATGCGTCTTCATTGACAGGGGCATTCTTTTGCAAGTGAGGGTGGGTGTTAAACACTCTCCACTTAACTTGTTTAAACTGATCTTTGGGGCCCATTCCTGCAAGTGACTATATTGAATATTTTTCATATATCTACATATACCCCAGAAGAAACACTTACACAATAGTACTCCAGAGTGAATGGCACACAAATTACTATCATATAGAATGATTTAAAAAATCTATATGTGCTTCTTCTAATGAAGGTTCAATGTACAAAAATCAAAAAACCTGCTAATTTTTTCAACATTCACTTAAAGCATGCATTAAGCACTTTCTGTAAACTCTCTTCTATAGCAGTTGTACAGGTGATTCAAATGTTTTAAATAATAAAGGAACAAAGAGTTTGGAACTAGCAGGAACTCTTAGTGATTTTTAGTCCAGCAGTTCTCAAAGTATAGTGTAGGGACTCCTGGTTATCCTGGAGACCTATTCAAATACTCTAGGAAGTCAAAAACTTTTCATAATGATTTCTAGTGTGACAAATAGGGATAAATACACCCAACTTAAATAAATTCTTTGGGGGAATCCTTAATAATTTTAAGAGGGTCATTTTAAGGGGTCTTGAAATTTAAAAAAAAAATTGAGAATTGATGATCTACTCCAATCCCTGTGTTGTATAGATGGCAAAACTAGGGCCCAGAGAGGTAAGAAACATAACATGTATATCTAGAATTTGAATAATTCAAATAACCAGACATTCTGGAGAAATTTAGAAAACTATTATTAGGGAGATACAATTTATCTTACAAAAGGTCAATATTGTTAAATCCCTTTAAGATTAAGTTAGGGATTTAGAATAAATGATAATGGCAATGAAAGTGACAATAACTTTAAGCTAATAATAACTTTAAAACTTTTTTTAATGTAATAGTGTATACAAAAGATAAAATATTACATACACACATTTCTTTGATCACAAGCTACATGTCAGTAAACTTAAAAATTACTTTGGGTTTTTCAGTTTTCTTGTCACAACAACCATGTAGTTACTAGAAATATTATTCTCATTTCACAAATGAGGAATTAGAGGCTTTGAGAGGCTGTGATTTTGCTCTGAGCCCATAACTAGTCAATGTCAAAAGAATAAAGATCTCAATCTAGTTCTCTCATCTTCAAGCTCAATTCTGCCTTCATTCTATTCCTTCAAACTTTGCAATCTATGATCTTGGGAATTTACTAAAAATATCCAGTTCATTTACACAAATCATATTTCAAAAGCAACAACAACAGTATACAGTAACTTTTAAGACTTTTAAGGACTTCGCCTCTTGTGGAAAAAGACCTATTTTAACTATATAAACGAGAAATAGCAGTCAAATGACTGTCTATGAACACATTGGATAAGATGTAAGATAAGGAATGTAATTTTATTTTTTTTAAATATTGCCTCTCATGTGTTGAGCCATTTCTGACTCATTATTGCTTCTTTTGTCATGGCTGACCTCCTTATTGCCATCATCTTATTCTGTTCCTTACTTCTTGGTCTACCAATCGCATATAGTTCATCTGTTCCTTTATTATTAACATAAAATAGCCACTGTGAATGATAGTGGTCTTATTAGGATTCATACCAAAATTAAAATAAAATAATAAAATAAAATAAAGCCCAACTTTTGAAAAGCTGCCATTTGATTAAAAAGAAATTTTACTTTAGAACATAATACATAAAAACATATTACTGCTAATGAGAGATCAAAACATGATTTGTTTTGCATTCGGTAAAACTCACTGAGATCATACTGAATAAATAAATAGTTTGCAAAACCATGTCAAATAATTAAATTGAAGATGAAAACATATGCCAAGTGGGTCTCAACTTTTATCTTTTTGAAATTACATTGGACCATTTTGACTAGACTGGGCATCAGTTCATTATGTTTAATGAACATAATCTTCCAGGTTGCTTGTTCATTATATCAATTTTGGATTGAAATGCAATTGCTTATATCGGCTCAGTACTTAGTTCACTTTCCTGACAAATTTATATGACTTTTCAAGTACTTCTGACACACAGATAATGTTTTCATATTTAAAAATATAATACATGTGTTTGAATCAGCCAATGTCACATCTTAAATATATTCTATGCCAAAGTCAAACAATAACAATAATTGATAACAATTTTTTTCTGTTACTAGTTCACATTTTAATTATTAGTTTTTATTACTAATTCACAAAGATATAATGATTTAGGTCTGGTGAAAGTGGTACAAAATAAATTATTTCAGTCTTTTCTTAGAATTTCTAAAGAGTTTTTTCTAGTCCATTTTTATTACTATTAGCCTCTTAGACAAATTCACTAAAATCCCTCCATATCCTTCCTCTGTACACTAAAGTCTTCCAAGACTTCCATTCTCCTTTTTGAAGTTCCCTACTCTTCAGGTCACTACCTCTAATCTATATACACAAACATTGCCAAGAGAAGATTAAAAGGTAGATTTTAATAACAGAAAAGAAACCACAGATTTAATGGTCGTTTTATTTCCTCTGCAGAAAAGAAAAGGGGAAAAAATCCATTTCCTCTTCAAAAATAGCAAAATTGCCACTAGTTTCTGGAACTTGAAAGTTCTTTCCAATTCTGATCAAACATAGACTTGAATTTCTTCCCAGTCTCATAATGAATGAGGACCAAAAAGAGATACTTATAAGGATGAGAAGATCCTAAGTCCATATTTGAGCATGATAGAAAGAAAATGACTTTGTTGTAGGACCTTTGAACCACAAAACAAACAAGAGTGGCTTGGACAATTCGATAACATAACCTCATATGATTTGAAAGTAATCATTGCAGAACCTTTTCTCAGAGTAAAAGTGTAATTGCTTATAGATCAATAAGTAATTTCTTTCAAGAGAAAAACAAAACTCTTGTATGTCTACTTGTGTATGTGTATATTTTTAAAGAAACAAGGCTCTTAAGTCAGTATGGAGAAAATATATTCAGTAAGTAGTTTGAGATTATCCTAAACAGTAAGATTTCTTGCTGTACTAGTTAAACTTATCTGATAATTCATTTACGATGCCATAAATATCAAGATGCTTTCAATTGTTACTTATTTGCTATAAAATAATTGAAATTATGTTTTAAGACTTCCTATTGTGACAAGTGTATTTTCAAAAGAATATTTATCACCCTTCCCCCTTTTTTAAAAAATTAATAACAAATTCAGTTTTCAAGATAACTCCAATTCTTTGGAGATCTTATGATAATTTCAGAAGTCTGATGCAAAACTAAGATAAGTAAAACTTCTTGGAGAATTGAAGCCTAATAAATGATTGAGTTGATATATGTTTTGGTTACAGTATTGGAATATTAGTGCGAGGTTACACATCCTACATGAGGGCATGATATTGGAAGAATTTCAATGGTAACAAATGTAACTATAGAACTATTCCCTTAGTCTTACAAATTCTGTCTTCCTTTACTTTCACTCATCTCACTAATTCCTTTGTAAGACTTCAATTATTTGACTTTGTTTTTTCATATTATATTACTCTAAGCTCTTTTGCTTTTCCCTGGAAAAGAGATCCAGTGATGCATCAAGAGAACTCAAACTGGCTTTGGTCTTTAGGCGACCAGCCTAATTCCTGCCCATCTAGTAGGCAAATTTTAATTATTTTTTTAAGGCTAGCTCCAAAGTATCTGTCTAGTCTTCAAAATCCCAATTTTTTAAGCTCAAAAAGCCCCATAATAATGTAAATACAATATATATATATATATATATATATATACACATACTTCTTTGACCACAAGCTATTCATCATTACACAAAAACCAGTTAGAAAATCAAAACCAGTATTCTATCTGAAAAACAACCACTGAAAAATAGTAAGAATAATTTGGAAAGAATACTTTAAGAAAAGTAAACATCCATTTTGAATTGAGAGTACTTACAATATGTAGCTCTAAGTAGTCACCGAGCCCTGAAGAACTGTCCACTCGTACCAGTACAGCTTCTTTTTGAACCGTGCTAAACCCTATGGCCAGTCTGTCTGCACGTGTACTGGGCCGGTCATTAGGAGGCCATTTGTATGTGATCTGTCCACCACCTTTGCTAAAGATATATGTTGTTCCAGCTGAAAACCAAACAAAAAAATGATAAGGTCAATCAATTCTTTTCCATAAAGGCTATACAATCTTGTCATGTCTAGTAATTGGCTTTAGTCTAATAGGTTCGGTAAAGAGAAAGAGAAGATATAGATGTTTTAAGTAAAATAGAATGACATTTTCTTTTACTATTTTTAAAATTTTAAATCTTAAAACCAATTAAAAATATATTCACTAAATTTACTAGCAGATATTTCAGAAAAATATTGTATTATTCACTTCCTATTCCATTGAAAGAGATATAAAGATGCAATGGGGTATAGTGGGAAAAACCATATTCAAGGATTCAGTGGAGGTGGATGTTAATCCTTACTCTACCATTAGTCATGTTACTCTGGGCAAGCCTTTTGATGGTACTTATGACATTTGTTCCCTTATCTGTAAAATGAGTATATTGCTTACCTTGTCTACCTCCTAAGGTTGCTATAGGAATAATAATAGCTAGTAATAAGAGCAAGTATTTATTAAATGCTTTTAAGTTTTGCAGAGTGCTTTACATGTTGTATCATTCTATTTAAGATATAGAAAAATTAACTGACTTAACTAGGATTTGAAGTCACTCCCTGTCTCCCAAGTATTTCATGTACTGAACCACATAGTAGCTGATCAAATAAAATGTGACTGCAAATTTTGTAAAGAATTACAGATCCGGGCAGCTAGGTGGTGAAGTGAATAGAGCATCAGCCCTGAAGTTAGGAGGACCTGAGTTCAAATTTGGTCTCAGACACTTAACACTTCCTAATTGTGTGATCCTGGGCAAGTCACTTAACTCCAATTGCCTCAGCAAAAATTAAAAGAAAAAAAAGAATTACATATCAACTGAAGTCTTGCTCTAATGCAAGAAAGCACACAAAACAACTGATTCACAGTTCTCAAAGGCTGTATTAGCAGAAATGAAGCTCTGGCAAGGTCTACTTATGGTCTTGATGACATCTGTCATCTGAGGATCAACCTGTTTGTAGAGATTTACCACCAAAATGGGTGACATAATATCATAAAGAAGAAATGGAGGAAATATGATAAATATCAGTGGAGACAGTATCTACACTGATTCAATGATGGATCTCTTCCAGTCAAATACAGAGCTGTACAGTACTAAATATTAATAAGACATGGAATCTAACATGTTTTGCCTGTTTTTCAGGATTACTAAGGACACTAGAAATAAATATCAATTGTAGTTATTTACTATTTAAAAAAAGAAAATATTGACTCATAACTTCCTAAAGATACAGAAATATGTAAATTAACCTTCATTCTTACAGTAAGTATGCAAGAAATGAGAGGGTCATTCAGGACAGTGGGTCAAATTACAACTAAACTCTTATCCAGTTTTTTCTAGGAAAGGAAGGGTTTAATCTGATGTAACAGATAACTAATGGATGAGCAGCCATAAGTCTCACTAGTTAAGCTATGACACTGCATATAAATAGATAACTTCTGTATAAGTTATATAAGCTAGATCTTACTTAACAAGCAATATCAAGTAGTAGTCAGAACATCTTGTATCATTCACACACACACACACACTTTATTCCGAATTTACTCCTATATTCAGAGCACTATGTATATACTAGGTCCTCTTTTCATGGAAATTTAAATAAGTGGTGATGATGATGATGAAACACTTAATACTTTTAATAAAAAAATCTTTTGTTTTAGCAACTTTGATAACTTGTTATGAAATGTATTTGTTTTCTTTCCTTCCACCACTGAATTCTCTAACATTGAATTAAATAAAGAGTCCTTTGTGAGAACAAGGAAAGGCATATTTAGTAAACAAAGGGTTCTCCTCTTCTTTAATAAAAACCAGTGGATAAGAAAAGAGATTGTAATTGGTGCAGAATTCAGTTAGAAATAAGTTTTTGATGTGTTTTTTTTCCCTTTCAGAAAAATGCGTTTGTAAGAAATCTAAAAGTTTTGGATTCTAACTTCCAAAAAACTATTATAGTTACCTAGATGAATATCTTAAGGAAAAACCATTAGCTGGGGATAAGAAAGTATTGGAAAATAATTTGATAAGTTTTCTTCGAAAGGCAATGTGAAGGTAAGAAAAAACAAGTCAAATGAATTGATGTAATATAATAAAAAGGCTAAGATTTGGGGGACTTCTATAGTACTGAGACAAAACAGTTTAAGGTGGCCATCTATGAGGTTTAGGGATATATTAGGAATAAAAGATTTGTAACTTTTTTGGTCCAAGATTAAGAAGATTAATTATTTTGCTTACTATGTGTTCTTGACAATGGTGGACTAGCTCAGTGCCCTTGGACTAAGTCACACAATGTTTCCAGGCCTAAATTTTCTCATTTCCTTAATCAACAAGTATTTATTAAACACTTACTGTGCCAGACATGTGAAAGATAAAAGAAAAAAAATTAAAAAACAGTGCCTGTCACCTAAGAACTTGCATCAGAGTGGATGCTACCAGTTATCTGGGGTTTTAATCTTTGCAAAATGATCTTTCTTTCTCTGCCTGTCTCTCTGATTTTATATATATGACCTTCCCATCAATTCTGTGAAATAGATGCTATTATCCTTTTTTCAGTAGATGAGGAAATTGAAGCTGACTGAGGCTAAATGATTGGTTTAAGGTCATACAACTACAAAGAGCTAGCTTATTAGCACATAGATATTAAATATGTAAGGGATGAACTAAATTCGTTTTTTTCTCATTTTAAGTCTAGTCCTCTACCCACTATGCCAGATGAAGACATCAAAATGTCAAGATATTTATAACATTTTTAGCCCTAATAAATTCTACAATTCTAATTTTGATACAAAACAGTTTTTCTTAGCTTAATCAATGTTTACTTTAGTAGATCTATGACCTCAATAATGTAAATAGTCGCTGTGCAAGTTACCCATACTTGTCCTTCCTATGTATCAAAAATTCTGGGGTCCTTTCTTTTATTTTCTAGGGGGCTGCATGAGTCCTCTGAAATCAAAGTATTGAGGTTCAAATATCAGTTCTGATGGTAACTATTAGTGTATATCTGGGCAAATCACTTAACTTTCTCAGGCCTCAGTTTTCTCATCTGTTAAAGTATTGGACTAAATGGTCCCTGAGTTTCATTCCCATTCTAAATCTTGCATTCTAATGGCACATGTCAGCTCTCCATCTGTTATCCCTCTCTCTTGCCATATGCTGGCCCATCTTTCTTTTTTCTTCCCTTTTTCTTTTTCCTTCCAGCTTATTGTTCGGTACTTTAAATCAAAGAATTCACCAGTGAGTTCAAGGTCATGCTTTGGGGATTCAGATTTGGGCATTTATAGAGACTTCTCTATGAAAGTAAATATAATAATTCAAGTTTCATTACTAAAGATTGGATTTTTAGCTCATCTTCCAACATTTTTTTTCAGAGAGTATTAAGACCTAGAAACCACCAAGGCCATTGTCTAAACTGTCATGCTTACCATTGCTTTCAGGCTCTATAAGCATCATTGGGAGAAAATGAATGCAGTTGCTTTCACAAAGGCTTTTATACAACGTGACAAATCTCACTGGGGTGGGGGGTGTTCTTTTTGTGAGAAGTCACTGAGGAGCAGTCATCTTTTTTCTTTCTTGTTCATGGCTGTGCTTTGTTTTGTAGTCATCAGCTCAATTCCATTGTAGGCAGTGGAATTAGATTGTCAAGGCCTTGATATTCCCTCTATCCCCTTTATAAGCTCCATATCATTCTTTTAGAACTAGTTTGGATCTAACACTCTCAAATTCCTTATGCTCTTAACATTCTCCCACAAACTTCTACTAAATGGAGGATTAGGAAACCATCACTACCAAGCTTTAAAATAATGTTCATGTCATTATAATTAAGTAGAGTAGTTCAGACAAAGGTTTTCATAATTTTCTCCAACAGCTTGCCAATGAAAACAATGCGTTTCGGTTCAATAAGCACATATTCAGCCTTGTGGAACATTGTGCTATGGACTGAAAGAGAGAAAAGATTTCTATTAGGGTTGCTTATGCCATCATGGGGTTTACAATCAAGTACCAGGATGTGACAATCTGAAGAGTTGCTTATCCAGCTACATATCACAATGTGGGAAATAAGTATTTTACATTCACTCTGATTTTTAAAATTCCTCCATGTTCTTATAGTGATTTCATTTGTAATGACCTACTACCATCATTATGATATTGCAACATAGTAGAAAAAAAACATGGGATCTGGCTTCAGAAGACATGGGTTCAATTTTTTGCACCACCATCTCAGGCATAGACAAGCTTTATACAAAATAGAGCAGCTGATAAGTGCATTGAGATGAAGTGTGATATGTTGACTGACTGTAGGGTCAGCCTCAGTGAGAAGGATCTGATTTCCAGTTCTGCCTTTTTGACACATACACACTAGAGTAAATATAGAACCACTCACTTTTCCTTTCAAGGTCCAAGATAACTTTACAAGAAGTTTTAAAATGTCAAATCTGGATGCTCTCCCTCCTTGTTATCCCAAGTAAGATGCTCAAAAAAATACAAAATGCTACCCAAGATCCTAAGGTAAAAGGATAATTATAACCAAGGAAGTCTTCATTGAAACATTTGGATCGGGCTTTAAAGGTTAGATGGAAATTAAATAGGCAAAGAAAAAAAATAGGAAATAATTTAGCTTAATACAAAAAGAAGAAAAATGAAGTTTAAGCTAAGGTCAAAAGGTAGTTTCCTTTGGCACATACAGTATGTGAAGCAGAAGAATATGAGACATATTAGGGAGACACCAGATTGCCTGGGATCATGAATGTTCTCTACAATGTTTGTCAAGGTATTTGCTGGTCCTATAGAAGATGCTTTTCTAAACATTCAAATTAAAAACAACACAATGCAGCACAACAATGCAGAGTCTTAGAACTAGAAGTTACTACAGAGGTAATTCTAGCATAACACTACATTTTAAAGATAAGGAAATCAAAGCTTAAAGATCTGCCTTGCCTGAGATGGTGGTGCAAAAAATTGAACCCATGTCTTCTGAAGCCAGATCCCATGTTTTTTTTCTACTATGTTGCAATATCATAATGATGGTAGTAGGTCATTACAAATGAAATCACTATAAGAACATGGAGGAATTTTAAAAATCAGAGTGAATGTAAAATACTTATTTCCCACATTGTGATATGTAGCTGGATAAGCAACTCTTCAGATTAGTCCATCCACATGTGCACTTTGGAATGGTGTAGGGCACAGATAAAGGCTTGGAATCAACTATGAAGAGGAAAGCATGCCAAAATACATTTGGAAAATTGTCCAGTGATTTCAATGACTTTAAATTCTTCAGCACTCCCAAAGCTCATCTCTTCACCAGAGGTATCAAACTCTCCACAAGGCTCCACAAAACTCCAACTGTGGCCAAATGATTAAAATGTAATTGAGAAATGTTTAACAAAATAAATCAAAGTACAATACAACATGGATGTTAATTTGTGATTTTCTGGGTCAATATTGCAGTTCCTATTTGGATTTGACACTATTGCTTTATATAATAATGTTTTCCAAATGATCTACTTATCTGGAAACCAGGGACTAGTGAAAACTCAGAAGAATTAAAATTGAAAAAAAAAGAGTGACAAGCAAAAGATGGGTAACTCTGATATCACCAATCAACAAGAACTTCTTAAGCACCTAGCATATGCTAGGCTCTATTCTATGCACTGGAGATATAAAGATAAAAATCAATGTAGAAAAAAGAACAGGAGGAAGCCCTCTCATGTGTTATGCAGGTCCTCTTTGAAAAATTCATGTGAAAATGTAGGCAAGAATTTCATAGGATGAGAAAGCACGGGATCTTTGTGATCTTTGTTGGTAAAGGGAATATTTACAATTGTGAAATCAAGTAGCTATAAAAAGAATAAAAATAGCTTTTCTATAGTTACTTGATCTTAACAGTATTTTTTTCTGAATAAAGGCAATTCATAATCTATGTGATGATATAGTAGAAACTTTGAGATAGGTATTAATTTAGTGTGTAACAAAGCAAAAAAGTTTAGTCAGTAAATAAACATTCATTAAGTGTTTACTCTGTACTAGGCACTGTGCTAAGTATGAGGAATGTAAAGAAATACAGAATATAGTCACTTAAGAGCTTTAAAGTTTAATGGAGGAGACAATATGTAAACAATTATGTATAAACAAGATGCAGACATGACTAATTGGAAATAAGCAACAGAGGGAAGGCACTAAATTGAGGGGGAACAGGAAAATCTTTTTGGTGAAGGCAGAATTTTAGCTGTGATTTGAAGACAGTCTGGAGACAAGGATGAGAAAGGAGAAAATTCCAAATACGGGACACAGTGAAAATGCTCATTTGGGAGAAAGAAGATCTCCTGTGAGGAATATCAAGGAAGCCACTGTCACAGCAGTGTAATTCCATTTAGTACATGTTGAGTTTAAGATGTCTACCGAATTAAGATGTCTTTTTTCAGCATAAAGTGCAAGAAAACTGGAAAGGCAGGGGCAGGTTATAAAGGATTTTGAATGCCAAATAGATTTGGTATTTGATTCTGAAGAAGAAAGAAAACAAGGTTGTTTATTCAATTGCAGAATGAAATGGTCAGACCAGAGATTTAAGAAGATTACTTTGACATATGAACTGAAAATGGATGGTAGTGGGGAAAGATTTGTGACAGGGAGATCCATCAGCAGACTGTTGTGATTGTATAGATGTGAGATGATGTGGACCTGGATTTGGGTGGTGGCAGTGCCAGGGAAGAAAATGGGGCACATATGGGAGACTTTATGAAGTTAGAAACAGCTGGATTTGGCAAATGATTGGATACAGAGTGGTGAGAGAGGGAGGAGGGGAGGATGATACTAAGGTTGTGAGCTTGTGTGACTGGGAGTTTAATGGCAATCCTGACAGTAAGAGGGAAGCCAGCAGGAGGAGACTATTTGGAGGAAAGGACAATAAATTTCACTTAGTACATGTTGAGTTTAAGATTTCCACTGCATATGCAAATCCAGATGTCTTAGATGGCACAGGTTGTGCAGTGAATGGAATGTTGGATTTTTAAGTTATGGACTAGGTTTCAGTTTCCTCATCTATAAAATAAGGCATTAATAATAGCATCTAACTCCCAAAGTTGTTGTGAGATTAAAATGACATAACATTTGTAAAGTCTTAAAACTTTATATAAATGTTAGTCATTATTATTTGATGATAATGACGATGATGATGTTGTTATAGTTTCCAGTAGTCAGTTGCAGGTGGTAGACTAGAGGGCAGCAGAGAGGATAGATAGAGCTGGATAAATCAATTTGAGAACCATTCACATAAAGATTGTAAGTGAACCTATGTGAGCTATTTAGATTGTCAAATGAAATAAGAAGGAAAGAAAAAAGAAGCAGTCCCTAAAATGGAAGTACCTATAGATAAATCCAATGAATTTTTGCAGTTTATTTGAAACTAAATGCCTCATTGTTGTGGTGGTTGTTTTAATGTCTTTTTATACATATCAGTTTTCATTAATCAATTCACTACTCTTCACAACTCATTACAATTTGATGTGGCACATTGCACTCTACCTAAAGCTCATTGCATACATCCATTATTAAGATGTCAATGTTTGTGATATTAAATTATACCAAATAGAAGCTTTTATGGAATGGGGAATACTAATCTCATTCAAAGATGCCATCATAACAGGTCAAAAATTGGGATATTTACAACACCATTTTTTAAAAGTTGTCTTTTGGCCTTTTCATAATGGAGGGTCATTATGTCGGAACAAAATAGACAGGGGGGTTGAGGTATTAACTGATACAAGTTTCCTTCTACTGTAAAAGGCAATTAATTATATTCAATAATACGACACCAGGATTTAGCTTCAAGATTATCAACAACGCTGGAATGAATTTTGAGGAAGGTACCATCATTATTATTTATGCATGTTCCTATATGGCAAATGTTAAAGTATCAGCAGGAAAACTTCTAATGGATTTATTACAAATTAACCCTGACATCCATCACAGCATGGATGACTAATATTTAAAGTGGTTTTCTACAATCTCTACACTTATATTACAACTCAAAGCTATATTCCTCAACCTAAATTCATTAACAAACCTCGTACCATTAGATGCTTATTTCACAGTATAAACATACTTGACAACATAATAAATGTTTTTAAAAAATTAGATATGAGGACTTCTTTCTGAGGATTCAAATCCATCTAATGTGTGAAGGAATTATTTAGATTTATTGATAAAAAAAAAAACAGTTTCTTTTTCTCCTACAGTTAAAAATCCCCCTCTTCCCAAACACACTTTAGTCATACATTTTATTCTTCTAAGGTTAAAATTTAATGGTTAACTCACAAGCTTTTCATCCAAACCTTGGTTGTTCTAGATTACTGCTGCATAAAATGTGAGTGATTAATTTCCTCATGGATTAGCTTCCAATTTATGATATGTGTGCTAGGAATGGGAACATTTTTGAAAGCATATAATTTTTAAATGCTACTAAATAACATGAAGTATTTCAACCCATTATGATTCTATTAACTGTAACAAACCAGCAACATCTCTTTCAGAGAAAGTTTGCCAGGCTGTCAGATGGAAATTAAAAGTAAAACAACTATAAATAAAAGGAGCTTTTATACATCCTACAACCTTGTCAGGAACAGCTTTGTAAGCTGAAGAGTTGCTTTAGTCATTGAAGGTATGCTTTTGGGAAAGGGCCATGAGAAGGAAAAGCTATAACCATTAGACTATTAAATGAAAAAGGAGTCTCAGGTGAGTGAACACTTGCTTAGCCAATCAGACACAAATGCTGAAGTCTATGAAATCTTTCCAATGTCCCCAATACCTTGCAACATTAATAGTCCATTACTATCCATCATTTGTCTTTCTAAATGATTATATTATAATGTGAACTACTTGAATTCAAGATCATAAGGGATGAATGAGTTTATGAAATGGGGCAGCATGAGGACACAATTCCCAAAAGCTCATTTGTGGGAATTGCAAAAACAATGGAGATAAGGAAAAGAGATTCATAAGGTTTGGATCATTTGAGTGAAATAGCAATGAAATATCATAAAACATAAAGATTCACACACATAGCTATATACACATCCACACACATCAGATTCCAGTTTCTAAAAGGAATGCTACCACCATCAAAAAGATTAAAGGAATAAGAAACCTCACAAAAGGTATATTAGGGTATACTCATATTTCTAGAAAGGGAAAACAAAACAAAACAAAACAAAAACAAAAACAAAAGCAACAAAAGAGTACAAAAGGAGAAAAGAGGTAATAAGAATGGGAAAGGTAATGAGAGCCTGATGCATTACTACTAACCAGAAAGGTTAGGGAGAAAGAAAGGCTTTTATGCATAAATCATGGTGAAAGAAAGCTAGTAAGTCCATTAATAAATGAAAAGGAGAAGGAAATACAGGACTGTCATTGAAGGTACTCCAATATTGAATTGTTTGTCTGAAGCAGAAAAGCGAAAGAGATTTTAGATAATTAAGAAATACTGAAAACCTCATTTATATAGCTTAGGATAAATTCAAATGAGGAAGCAGTAGAAATGTCACACATTTACAATAATTTACAATTACAAGTCTTAGAATTTTAAAGGGGCCATTAGAAGCTTAAAAAAAAAGATAACTTTAAGAAAGGAATAAATATAGGATAAAGAGGGCCAGGACAGGCACCCTTGTGAAATTAGCTAGTCAATCCTCCCACATCACCTGTCTTATCTATTATGTATGTTCCTATGCTTCTATGTATATAAGGATTTAGAATGCCTCTATCAAGATGCTCTTTATATAAAAGGTTAGACATAATTAATCCAGCATTCTATGTTTGGGGTAGTTAGGTGGTATATTCATGAAGAGTCTTCTTGAATTTTATCTGGCCTTCCATACTTACTAGTTGTGTGACACTGGGCAAGTCATTTAATTCTATTTGTCTCAGTTTTTTCATCTATAAAATAAGCTAGAGAAGGAAAGTATCTTTGCCAAAAAAATTCCAAATGGAGTTACAAAAAGTCGAACATGACAGAAAAACAATTGGACAAGAAATCCTAGGTTTGAGGGAAGGTTATTTTTTAAATTGAGGTAAATTATAGGTACAGCCCTATTGTATGAAATGCTAAATGGGAAGAGATTTGTAAAAATTAAAAAGACAAAGTATCATAAGAAACCAATATAAATTGTACAAGGAATGTTTAAACAAAACCACACACAGACTTTCAAAGTCTATGTAAAACAACTGTAATGAAGTTAGGGGAAGACAAAAGGGTGGTATATGAGTTTATAAGAAGAGTAACAAAGTCCTGAATAATCTGAATCTTTAAAAATTACAAAGATAACACAAAGGACATGGAGAGAATATCCTATCAATATGCACAGTGAGAAGAATGAAGGAATGGGATCATTGTTTGACTCATAACAGGCAAAGGGCAAAAAACTGGATTTTGGAATTCTTTTTTAATACCTTCTTAAAGAGAATGACCTCCATATTGGAAAGAGCAAAGCAAATTTGACCAAGAAAAAACCGAGGGATGACACAGACAAGGAAATAATAAAAACAGCACCTACCTGGAGTGATTTATTTGTAGTGTATCTCAATGTAAAAATAAAGGCCCTAAAACATTTCAGAATTTTAGTTAACTACAAGCTTAACTTGAGCCAATAATATGATATATGACTACTAATGATAGGATGTCAGGCAGCTTTAATTGAACTATAGTATTCAAAACAAGATACCACTGTATTCTTGGCCTAGATAAATTAAACCTTATAGTACTGAAAAAAAATTGCAGGTGCATTGGATTAATGGATGATGGTGACCCATAAAGATCACCAATACAGCAGATGGGAGAACATAAAAAGAATTAAGACAGACTATTGTTATCCCTATTTTCAAAGAAGGAAAGATGGGTTATGGGAATTATTGCCCCAGTGGCCTTTATGAGTCTCCCTGGAAAGATGCTAGAATACATTATTAAACATATAATTTGTGAGCACTTAAAAAGGAAGCAGTGATCATTAGCTGCCAACATAGAGATTCACTAAGAATAAGCCATGCCAGACTAATTTCATTTCCTTCTTTGACCAAGTTTCTAGACTGGCTGATTAGAGAACAATGTATACACAATATATCTAGATTTCAGCAAGTCATTGGACAAAGTCTCTTAAGGATTACTTGGGGAAACAATAAATATAGACTTGATCTAAGTACAGCCATATGGATTTGTAATTTGTAGCAACCACACTAAAATAACATTGATTACTATATTAACATGAATCTAGAGGTAGGCAATCAATGAACAAGAATTTTTTATTAAGATCCTACTAGGTGCAGGGTACATGAATACAAATATAATAGTGAAAATAATTCTTTTATCAAAAACATTCTACTAAGATTGGTGGGGATGGGGGAAGAGTCAGGGTAAAATATATTCACAGATAAATGATTAAGGAAACATAAAGAAATTTTAGAAGAAGCATTTATAATCTGAAGACTCAAGAAAAGCCCTTAATAGAAATGATGGGTAAATTTAACCTTGAAAAGATTTAAGAGATATAAGAGGCAGAGGTGAAAAAAGAGAATTTCAGGTTAAGGGGTTATCCTATAAAATGGCATGGAGGTAATGGTTAAAATGGCATGAGTAGAATAGAAAGTATGACAGTTTGGCTGCAATGTTGAGTATCTGATGGGAAATCCTCACAACGATCTCCAAACTCTCAATCCATTTGTTCTTTCCTACCATTATCACATGTATTGACTTTAGTTTCCTTCATTTCCCACCTAAACTCTTGCTGAATCAGTTAAATTCCATAAGGTCTTCTCTTGAATCCCTTGTACACTCAATCTATTTAATATCTTGCCCTGCCAAACTTCAGTCTTGGATCACCCTCATGTTCTACTATTTTTACTCCTATTCTTGTGCTGCTAGATGAAGATAGAGAAAATAATGAAACCCTTCTCATGGAGTCCACTACAAATTTATATTATATAACCTCAATTACATCCTCAGTATGGCAATATCATCTTTTTTAAAAACATTTTTCTAACTGATTCATTATCCCATTCATCATAATGTTTTTTAAAAATATTTCCTCCCTCCTCAAAACTACTGTGACTCCTCCCCACCCTCATTCTCTCAGCTAAAAAAGTTTCACTGAAAAAATTGGCCATGATCTGAGCTCCTTTTTCTCCCCTTCTCATCTCTCACACAATTAAGATGTCTTACATCAGTTTCTCCCTCTTTAACTATTTAAAAACTAGAAAGAAAATCATGTTTCTAACAAAGTAAATTTGAATTCCCACCCAATGTGACAAGTGTCAAAAAGATACCTGTAAAATGTCCAAATGCAAGAAATATACAAATAATGAAAAGCTAGGGGGAAGAGGAAAAGTGAATTAGTATAACTACCACCCCCAAAATAATAAGATTGAGAAGATAGTAAGATGGAGAAACTAGTTGTAATTTATGTAGCACAGCTAGACTTTCACAAAAAAATTATATGAAATATCTCATGAATTTAAATCAATATTTTTCAATGTAGCTTACCCTTATCTCTTATGCAAAATTGATAACATTGAACAAAAAATGAAGAGTTAAGATAAATAGCAGAACATCAAAAAAGAAAGAAGTAGCTAGTGATGCAAGCAGAAGATTGATCCTAGACCCAGCTTCATTATCATCAATTAATGGGGAAGTAAGTAATATGCTTTCTAAGCATGTGTAGATAAGACTAAATTGGGAAATTTTATAGGATATTGCATTGGTCTGAATATAGACATATACTTAAATTAAAATCTTGGAAAAACTTTAAAGTGTGTGTGTGTAGAGAAGAGAGAGAGAAAGAGAGAGAGAGACAGAAGGGGGTGGGTGGGCAAAGACAGAGAGAGAGAGAGAAAGAGAGAAAGACAGAGACAAAGAGAGATAGAGACAGAGAAAACAGACAGATATGGGGGGGAGTAAAAAGAGGGAAATATAGAGGGAGATGGAGAGGAAAAGGGAGAGAAGGAAAGAGGGAAGGAGGGAACAAGAAAGAGAGGCAGCTAAATGACATAGTAAATAGAATGTTAGGCCTGTTGTCTGAAAGACTCATTTTCATGAGTTCAAATACGGTCTCAGCCACTTCTTAGCTGTATGACCTTGGGCAAGTCACTTCATCTTGTTTGCCTCAATTTCCTCACATATAAAATGAGCTGAAGAAGAAAATGCCAATTCACATTATCTCTTTGCCAAGAAAACTCCAAATGGAGTCACAACAAGCAACAACAACCTCATAACTGTATTTAATTTTTATACTAGGCAGAAGTGATTTTTTTTTAAAAAGTGAACCATATTTGGAAATGATACTATATGTGTGTTTATATACACATTCACAAATATATACATATATGTATATATAAATATATATGCAAATTCATAAGTATATATTTAACACTTATTAAGCATTTATTGAATGGATTACATTACTAAAATGGTAGAGAATTTAAATAATGAAAATGATTGTATTGGAAGGTCAGAAATTCATGTGTATATATATCTAGTGAAGTACTAGAAGGAGTTAGGAGAGTTAGGAGAGAGCATTTGGCCTGGAACCAGGAAAACGAGTTCAAATCTGATTTCTGACTTGAGCTTTAGCCCAAGATAAGTCACTTAACCTCTCAATGTTTCAGTTTCCTCACCTGAAAAAGGAGGATTACAACACCTTCCTCCTAGAGTTAATGCTCTTATTTCAAATTGGATAACAATTGTAAAATACATTGTATAAATCCTGGCATAAAGTAGAAAGTTTGTAAATGTTACATGTTATTATTTTTATTGTCATTAGTCTAACTTTGATGCAGCTACTGTCTACTCACACAATAGAAAGAATGTTAGATTTAGAATCAGGGAAATCTAAATTCAAGTCCTTCCTCAAATACTTAACAGATCGTAGGACATTTAATCTTTCTATGCCTGTTTTACTCACTATAAAATTAAGAGATAGCTTCCCTTAATTTTTTTTTGTATTGCTCCCATCTACCATATTGAAGATTTTTATGGATCACCATCTTCTATTCATCCATTACATCTGAAAGTTCTTTTAGTACCCTAAATTATAATTTGCCTGGGCCAAGAGTACAGTAGAATTAAATTTAAGCTTTTTTCCCCAACTATAGATATATTTCATATACATATATATATATATATATATATATATATATATATCTGTAGACTTAGATACAGATAGATTGATACATAAATAGATGACAAATAGATAGATAGACAGATACATCCTCAAACAAATGATTAGTCTAAAGAAAAGAATAAATATTAAATAAGATATTTATCTCAGTCCCACTTTCAGTCACTTTGTAGTTATAAAAAACAATACCTACAAATTTGGCACTTTAAAAACTCTAACTAGTAGTGAGCAATCTCTACAAATTGAAGAGAACAAAATGATCAATGAAAACTGCTACTACATTTAAACCTTTTTATTATCAAAGTCATCTATGGTATTGAAAGACTTAGATGCTTTTAAACCAATGGCTGAAATTTCAGAAAATCTATGGAAATAATAATGTCTCAAATTAAGAATTTTATTTGATAAATCATTTGTGAAGATTGTCTCCCAATCCTCCTTGTTCCCCTCTTCATAGGTATATATAGATATTAGTGTAATAATCAAAGTATATTATAAAAAGCATATCATTTTATCCTCACAGTAACTCTCAGAGGTTGGTTCTATTTTTATCCCCATTCTGTAGATGAAGAAACTGAAGCAGGAAAAGGTTAAGTGATTTGATCATGCTCACAAAGCTAGTTATTATACAAAACCAGATTTGAAGTCAGGGCTTCCTAATTTCAAAATTAGTACTCTATCCATTGTACCAGCTTGCAGCCATACGATATTGCTATGCAATCTCCTGCTCCACTAAAGCATGGTTTTCGAGACAAAAGCTCATAAGACCTTTGAAAACAGAATAAACTATCTGAGCAGGAAGAAGGTCAATGGAAATGCCTTTGTGTCCTGGATATGTCACTTTAGGAAAATCTGTTATACAGATAACAAGCAGATTCAAGGCTAAAACAAAAACAAATGACAAAATAAGACAAAAAACAACAGATTGCTTTAAGAACTTGAGGAAGATTTTGAATTCTCATGCCAGTTTCTCTAAAAAAACTGTCTTCCTCAAGTAATACATGAATTTTAGTAAAACAATATCTGGTATATGTACATTACAGTAGTCAATTTTAATTAAAGGGGAAAGAAGGAAACACAATATGCTATATTTGAAAGGGATTTTTTTTAAAGAAAAAAGGAGTCAGATAACAAATGATGACCCACTTCTAATAACTACAGTGCTTCAATTATTCAATGAGGGGTACCATTAGAATTTTCATTTGTTCACAGATGGTCTTTTATTTCCCCCACCTTAGAGAAGCATACTTCAGTGTTTATACTGAACCTATCTGGATTCATTTGATTTGCAGGGTAATAACCATAAAAATCACTTGCCTAGGAATTTATGAAGCAAGAAGATTCTTTGGTGGCATGATAGATAAATTTCACATCCAGAAAGTGACAAAGATATAGCACTTGAGACTTAGAAAGGATTTTTGAGATCATTTAGTGAAGAAATTCTAGTCCAATGCTCTGGTTTTCACAGAGCATGTTATAATCCACAAGACTTTGTACATGTATAGGGAGGCAAGGACAGAACTGAAACCCACATTTCTTGCCTACCAATTCAATGATCTTTTCAATATACAACAAAGGAGCCAAGATCAAAAGGGAAAATGTACTCTTGGATGGAAAACTGGTTAAACGACATAGACTAAGGTTTTGTTCTAATTCTTTCTAACACGTCTGTTATTCTGCTGAGCAGGTTTGTAGTTTGTGGACCCCCTAAGTTTCCTTCATGCCACTTAGTGAAAATGGATTTCAGGCATAACAAGATATTTTCAAAATCAGAATTGCTTCCCAAATGTGCATAAGGGGGAATCCTTTTCAGACTTCATTAATGCCCTACCAATTTTTCTTGTTTTCTATTTTGTTATCTTGTGATTTCAGAATTGTGACTTGGAATATGAAAAGAAGCAAAACCATTAAAAAGGTTTCATCATGCATTAGAAAGATCTCTTGTCAGTGTAATATGGATAGCCTGGCTTCTAGGGATCCTTCCTTGAAGAATACACAGGTATTATTCACTTGACTCCAGTATTCCATGTGGAATTTTGGACTCCATTTTGGACTTGTACTGCATGATAATGAAGAGTTCTCTAATTGGCAGAAATGATAATTCAGATGTAGCTGAGACACAGCTTAGTGGATATAAAAAAGAGCAAATTTCCCTTTTTATATGTTCTTTCTTTGTGGCTTTGTTTTTAATTATTTCCTGATATTATGAAAACAAATATTTCAAGAGAGGTCCAAGTGGCAAACTAGTGGGTTTTAAAGGTCTGGAGACTTAAGCAGCAGTAGCACTATCAGAGAAGTGACTGACAATGAGGAATTGTCTCTCCTAGGATGAAGAGACACGATAAGCAGATACAACTTCAGGGAGGATAATCCCTTGTGACATATAGAAGTGCTAGTTATAGACACAAAAACATCTGTACTCTTGAACCTCAGATGGGCAATCATGGAGCTAAACCTAAGGAGAATTTCTGAGAATTCAAAGGGAAGAGTATCCCTTTGCTATGTCACATATGTTCTCTATATCTCACTAATGTTCTATAAGTATGAGCCTCTTTCCTCAAGGATACTATGTAAATTTGTCAGTGTGCTCCAATTTGAGGGGAATGGTTTCTACTAACTCTTCTAATGTAATAACCTTAACAAATGACTTTTCTAAAAATTAATGGAAGTTCACTGGATGACTGTTGATGAAGGAGCATATTTATTGGAACTCAGGAGATACAGTAAGAAAACAAGGTTACCCTGAAAACTATGAAGATATTAGCAATCACTCTTTGTTGGCCTGAAACTCAGGTTCTTCATTTATAAAATAAGGATATTGAACTATAAAATCTGTGCTCTAACTTCCCTCTCTAGTGTTATTATTCTATCATCATAGATATTTTTGATGCTGACAAAGCAATGTATTAAAAAATGAAAAAGTACAGATTATATTTCAAATTATTTGATTTAAGTGGTCACATTAATTAAGGATATTGGGGCATTTGTTGAAATTTAAAAGTTAAAACTTCACCTAAAGGCAAACAAAAAAGATTCAGAAGCTTTTTTTTTTAATTCTAAAATAATACTTTCAACATCCTACATCTTGCCTATGTATTGTCTATCAGTCATCTTTTATGTAGCTGGGTCCATATTAAAACCATTTCCTCTGGTTATTATGGACATTTACTTAAAATTATTTATGAAAAAGAGACCCCTTTCTGTGCCTCTAGGCATAAAAGAAATGATAGGTTCTCAAAGATTGTGCCAGTGAAGTTTGAATTATGAAAGGAACTATCAGGCTGAAAAGTGAGGTCTCTGCTACAGAAAACATATGCAGCCTAAGAACCGCTTAGATAAGGAAAATGGTTCATTACCAGGAAGGAGGCTAATAAGTGATTTATTTTTTGCCAGAGTGACCCATAAAACAAATAATATAAAAAGATTCTCAATTTTGCATAGTTTTCTTTGCCTTTCACAGTACCAGTGATGCAATGATGGAAAGAAGGAGGAATAGAAGTGCTATCAATCACTGTTAAAAAATTTTTTTTTTTAAACAGCAACTTAATAGCTAACATTCTAAAGGAATTATTAGACCCAATCTGGTACAATGAAGAAAATGGCAAAAGATCTGAGTTGGAATTCAATTTTCATTTTTTAACTAGGTGTGCTAGGTTAGACAAATCACTTAGTTTTTCTGGGTCCCAATCTCCTCATCTGGAAAAAAAGAGGAATGGATTTTATGACTGAGTTAATGAATTCTCTCAAGTTCCTTTTCAGTTCAAAGTCTGATGATCCTATGGCCAATCACCAAATGAGTATAACAGTGGAAGAAATGAACCCCATCCAAATGGACATGCTTCTTATATATAAAACCAGAAGATGTAAAGAAGACCCAGCTAAATGGAAGGATAGTGCATAGACTCTCCTTGTAGAGCTGGATAGAAATTGTGGGAGAGTTTTTCATTTTGTACCTCAAAACAATAAGGATCATATTTTGTGCAAAAGGATCTTTACTCACAAGGTGCTTTTTTTTTTTTTTTTAATTCAAGGACCATAGCTTAAGTATCTTTATCTTCTTCCTCCCCATAATTCCTAACACAGAGCCTTCTAGGTGGTCAATGAATGTTTGTTGAATGAATTAATGTATCTTTGAATATTATAATTTTTATGTGTTCTGCTTTTATTAACAGATTGGAAGCTGCTGGAAGGAGCTACTGTTGATCCTACTACAGACATCAGTATATGGTTGATGACTCTTATGAGATCATTTGCAATTACAACTAAGTGGTAATTGAGAAGTTAGCAAAATAATTTAAGTACTTCTTGAACAATCTCAAATTGTTCTGGATGGAAAGATGAAAAGAATTTTGAGGATTTTATTTTAGATATTGAAAATGAAGGTATTTAGAATTTGTTAGATAATTATTCAAACTGCTTTTACACCTGGATGATGACAAAGAATGAATGCCATTTAAATAAACATGATCAATAAGTATTTATTGAGTTTTTGTGTAAAGTATTCTGTTGGATGCTGAGGGGACAAAGAAGAGTTATATGGATGCATGATCCCTATTTCTTTCTCAGAGCTCATTGTATTACACAATGAATATGAAGGAAGATAACTGCAACAATGAACAGCATGTGATAAGCAACAGCTAAAGATTTCAATAGGCAATCTATATTAGTCACCATTGATAAAGCTATAAAACAAATCTTGACAGAATAGAATATTTAGATAAATCAAATCAAATTAAATCAAAAGGTGAGTGCATTCCATAGTTGTGAGTCAACTAGCTAATTTAATTATTTAATTTTAGGTAGATACATAACAAAGTGGATAGCATACTGGATCTGGAGTCAGATAAACCTGAGTTTGTAATTCTGCTTCAGATTCTCTCTAACTATGTGATCCTAGGAAAGTGACTCTCTGCCTCACTTCCCTCATTTCTAAAAGCACCAAATTCTCAAAGTTATTGTGAGGATAAAATGAGATATTTCTCAAGAGTTTTGCAAATCTTAAAGTACTATGTAAATGCTAGCTACTAATATTATCATTGTTTGTTATTTATAGCATGCCACAAAAAAAAATACAGAAGAAATGTAATCATTCAATAAAAATTCCAGAAAAAGAATTTTTGGAACTGATTCAATTAAGAAATTGAAAATAAATTTGAAGAGGTCACTTTAGACATACCATGCAGCTTAAAAGAAGATAAAGGAGAGAATGGGATCTTTTTGGGGGGTTGAGAAGTGAGGAATTACACTTATAGACTGAACTAAAATAATTTGCTGGAGAAGAGAGAAGACACTGGTCACAGGATCATAGTATTGCTGAATTGGAAGGAGCCTCAGAGGCTGTGTAATTGCATGCATAACTAAGACATACAATGAGGGTGATCCATGACATGAGTCAGCCCATTCCATTTTTGGATAGCTCTATGTGTTAGGGAGTGTTTATTTACAACAAAGCTACATTTGGTTCTCCCATTTCATTAGGTGAAAGGCTCTGAAGCAGTCAGTAAAGATTTAAGACAGGTAATTTGAAGATAAAACCATTCATTTATTCCTCCAATGAATATTTGTTGAGTACCAATTACATATGTGTTTCTGTGCTAGGAGGCATTGTGTTACTGAGTTATATAAAACATAGTCCTTTGCTTTCTGGGACTCTCAATCAGGTAGGGAAAATAAAATGCAAATGGCAAAGATCTGGGATGTAAGACAGTGTAAAGTCCAAGTATCATACAAATAATACATAAGAGGAGGAGTAAAATTGTTGGGGTTAGTCACATCAAAATAATCATAGAAGGCTTCAGAGAGATGATATTTGATCTTAAAGGATGGATACAATTATGTTAAGTGGAGATGTGGGAAGAAGATAAGTATGTCAGCAGAGAAAATGACAGGAAACCAGAAAGAGAATAGATTAGTTTTAATTCACATGAAACAACTTAGTTGACTTTTCTGAGAGGAAGGAAGTAGATTATTTTGAAGTATTCCTTTTAATTCCAAAAGGCAAATGTAAGATCAGGAGATGAAAGTTATGGAAAGGAATATTTTGGCTCAATATAAGGAAGAACTTACTAATGATCAGAGCTGTCCAAAAATGGAAGTGGCAGTGAATTACTTAACACTGGCCATTTTAAAGCAAAATCTCAGCTGTTGTGAAAGGAATGCTTATGAGAATGGTAGGAGGCAGGATAGATAAATGACTTCCAAGTTTTCTTATACCTTTAAGATTCTATGAAAATATAATAACATAAATCAAATAGCAATGAGCCTTTGAAAGTCAAAACTTAGGAGTTCTTTAGAAATATATTTCTAGTATATGTCAAATGCTCAGAAATGCAAATTTTTCTATGGAGATATGCAGAAGACATACAAAAAATGGAACTAATGGCATAATAAACAAACTGCATTTAACATGAATGTCTTGATGGCATGTTGCCATTTAATAAATAAAAAGTAAACCCTTTTAATAAATAAAAAATAAATCTTTTCACACCATCTACATGATGGCATTCACTACTAAATTCCTCCTTGTTAGTCTGCTTTTGGTAAGATAAGAAAAACTATAATATCAACATTAGTTAAAATAAAGTACTGTAACCTTGCATTTTTCCTCCATTCCAGGAAATATTCTCATAACATAAAGGTGGGGAACCTTTTTTCTGCCAAGGTCCATTTGGATATTTGTAATATAATTCATGGGCCATACAAAATTAACAACTTATGGAACTCAAGCAGTGGGAGATTGCAGTATCTAGCTTTCAGCTTATCATGACCTGTGGTTGCTTTAACAAATGATTTTACGGGCCTTCTATGACCCTCAGGCCAGATATTCCCTATCCCTGTGACATTACAGAACCTCTGAGATAACTTATTGAGGGATGACAGTGAAAAGAAGTTTTCTGTAATTATAAAACATTGCAAAAATATTTCTTAGACTGAAGGGAATAGGAAGGCTGAATTGTGAGGCTAATTTATGCACTATAGAAAGGGATGGAGGAAAAAGATGGATTTTTGTTAAAATTCAAATACAAAGAGAAGGGGAGAAGGGACCTTTTGATCCCATAAAAGGAGTTTTAAGCATCCAGGAAAATTAAGCAAAGAAAATAAATATTTAAAGTGAGGGGAAAAAAGCTTATCACTGCAGCCATGTATGCTTTATTTCCAAAGTGAAGTAACTATTTGAGGACCATTTTTTGAAGTTTAGATAGATGAAACACTAGTATATAGATTAAAGGATGAAGACTAGATAAGGGGTAGAAAAAACTCAGTTCTTTCTTCTTGAGTATTTAGTTGATATAATTATGTGTTCCCAGCCCAAATATCCCAGCTGCATCACAGACACATTGAAAAAACATAGCTGCAATCTTAGGTGATTCTATCAGGATGGAAAGATAAAGTCGGGAAATGCCTGTGAACTCCAAAGCCTTCAAATATCATTTATGAAAATGGATGAAAGGGGGTTTACAGGCCTCAGATTCAAATGATCTCTTACATTATTTTCCAGAATAGCTAAATTCATGGCAATGTGGTTATTATTCTAAATTCAAACAAAGTTTGTATGCCATCTGTCTTGAAGTCATTTAAATTAATTTTTACTGCTCCTATGGGAAAGAGGAGGACATTTCTCCTTCAATACAAATGGTCAGCTTACTGACATCAATCACTAATTAAGATAAATTATTTAGATGTCAGCTGTTACCTATTTAATATCCTGCATAGTTCTCAGAGGAAGGTATAGATCATACCCCCGCCTTCCCCATGTTGGAATCATAGTAAAAAGCCACTTTGGGGGAGATGCTATCGATTTGATGATTTTGCTTGTTTTTGTAGCAACAATACCATCTAAAAGCGGCATTCAACCAAGAGAGCAGTATTTTTGGAACAGCAGGCAGTATAAAAGTGCATTGTGAATATTAACATATTCCAGCAAATTAGTTTGCACTCATTATCATAAGCAATTACTTACTGTTTAGATGCTGCTGGTATTAAATTGGCAAGCAATTTGCAAGAATTAAAACATAACATGGAGAGCTTTCAGAAATTTCAACAATATACTATAGGAATGATTCTAGGTTCACAGGCTACAGGCGTGGTTAACCATTAACAATATTTAGCTTTTTGATAATACTTGGTTAATGCTCTGAGCTTTTACATTAGGATCTTCTTAATGACATCTACATGAATACCATAAATAGAAATGCAAATACCTGAGAGGAAGGGGGAGAGACTGAGCTGGTACCTCCAAGGCTTTGTGGCCTGAGAGTGAACTCTGTTGTTTGGAATACTCAGCTCTAGAACTAGTATCAATTCATTGAATTGCTTTGGGCAATTCATTTTAAAGATCATTCTCCAGAGTTTTCAGATGGCCTTCCCTTTTATTCTTTTCTATGTCTCTTCCCCAGAATTTAGCCTGGATTTCCTCAAGAAAATTCTCCCAAAGAGACCTATTATCTCTTGTCTGTTTTCTTCATCTCTGTCCTCCATTAAGTTTTAGATTACAGAACCTTCTTTTACCCCCCAGTTCTAAGAACTCTTTCCCCCATGAAATGATTTATTCCTCTGTATGCACACTTTCTTCAATAGGTACAGTGGATGAGGAGACTTGCCTGTAGTGAAGATGACTGATTTTGAGAGTTCAAATCTGGCCTCTGACACTTAATAGCTATGTGGTCTGGGCAAGTCACTCAATTGTTTGCCTCAGTTTCCTCACCTGTAAATGGTTTGGAGAAGGAAATGACAAACTACTCCAGTGTCCTTGCCAAGAAAACTCCACCTGGTATCCTGAGAAATCAGTCATGACTAAAAATAACTGACCGTGTACACTTTCTAAGAAACCTATCTCATAATTTTTCTTTTAGGATTAGTTGGCCCCAAAGATTAGAGTTTAATCTAAAATTCTTCTTAAAAGAACTTTTGATGAAGAAATGAAATATTCTTTCTGTATTATTGGCCCATCAACATGCAGAGGAAATAATAAAATCCATATTCTCTTCTGAGGACTATGTACACTTTGTAGTGATGGTTTTACATAAAACTCTTGTGAGCTAACTGCCATGCATTTTTAAGACATGGTTAAGTGTTCAATTTGTGGCCATGGAATGGCAATACTAAATGGTCTTAGAAGAAAGTTTGGCTTTTTAAGCATGGATCATAGGATCATCCAATGAGAACTGGAAAGGAACTCAGAGGCCATATACCCCATCCTCCTATGATGATGAAATAGGTTCAGAGAGGTTAAGTCAATTATTCAAATTTAAACAGGCAAGAAGCCTCAGAAACAGGATTAGCACTCAAGCCCTCTGACAACAGAGGTACTTCATTTTGTACTAGTGTTCTCAGCCACAGAGTCCAGGAGTACTAAGCCTGTCTAGAAAGGGTTTCATCCAGAGGAGTTAACTTTACTATTACCAGAAGGGACTTTGCCTTTTCTCTCCAAAATAAAATGGTTTTAAATATATTGTCTGAGAAGTTGAGTTGTAATACTGTTAGGTTGCCATAATCTTGGAAATGTGAGAAAAAGTTACTGTTCTTTAACCAAAGCACCTTCTTGGATCAATATCAACTACTTCAATTATGATAGACAGCAGCATTCTAAGTAACACACTAATGAATCACAGAAGATATAGCATTTTTTCAGGAAAAAAAAAATTAATCAAGGACTCCTTACACCCACTTCTCAGAAACTCAAAATCTGATATATTTAAGAGACGATAATTAAACATAAATTATATATAAATTTTCAACCAACACTTAACTTGTAACTTTCTGTTATTTCCTATTTGTAGGTTGTCTCCCCAAACCATAATCTCTTTGAGAACAAGTACTATTTTCTTTCATAGTATCACAGTGATGAGCATTTAGGCAGCAAGGGGTAGAAAAAGTACTGGGCTTTTAGTCATAAACTCCTGAGTTCAGATCTGCCCTCAGATACTTCCTTAGCAGTATAAATCAGGGCAAATCACTTAAGTTTTGTTTGCTTCAGCTTCTTCAACTGTAAAATGGGATGATAATAAGGTGGTTATTATCTACCTCTCAAGGTTGTTGTGAAGATCCATTGAAATAATATTTGTAAAAGCTTAGCACAGTATCTGGTACAGAGTAGACAATATAAATGTTTATTTCATTCCCTTTCCTTTTGCTTTTTCCACACCCAGTAAAATCTCAGTGAATTGAAGAAATTACTTTGATCTAAAATACCAAGTTTAACTTCCTTTAAAAAAATTTTCTTGACTCAGAAAGTATATGTATATATGTATGTGTGTATCACCCCACACACACACACACACACACATTTCAGGATCTTCTGGAAGACAGGAGATCTTAATTCTAGTTATAGTTTTTCTATGGATTGATTGTGATCTTGAGTAAATTCCTTTAAAGTCTCTGAATCTTATAATGATTTTCTATGAAATAAGGGATTAGACTAGGTGTTCTTTATAGTCCTTTTTTATTTTAATATTCTATGGGTCATCATTTTGTCATGTTTCAGGTTCATTATATAAAGTTCAGTTATCACTACAAGAAAATTCAATGATGTGGCAATTAATTAAACACACAGAGATGATGGAGGAGAGGAGGAAAGAGTGAAAGAAGGAGAGACCATGGGAAAGAGAGACATTATATATTTGTCTTCCTGCTCTCTAATTTTAGTAACTTTTTCCCCAGTTAATCAACAAGCATTTATTGAATTCTTATTGTGTGCCAAACAATGTGATAAGTGCTGGATAACTTGGAGAGCTGGAATAACAGAGTGTGATTAAAAAAAAAAGATGATCAGAATCTCTGGGAATATTAGAAGGTTCAATTTTCTTCTTTAAATATATACTTATGGAAAGGGAATATGGAAGAAAACAAGCTATTTTTTGGTATAATTTTGCTAATGTTAACATATACTTTTGGAAATAAATTGTTAAGCAATGGAATTAGCTCTTTTGCACTTTTTTAATTTGGGTTTTTTTTAAGGCTATATTTCTAAAACCTTGAGAGCTTCTATTCACTAGATGCTTTTTAATTCTATTTATATATTTCTTTTAATTCTAAAATTTCCCTGAAAGGCAAAAGAGGGAATTTTTTCACTAATTAGCTGTATAGTTAAAACTTTCAGATAATAGACCACCCACTGAAGATAGATTAGCTTTTAAAAGTACAGGAGAATAGAACAAATTAAAAACAAAAGAGCAATATTTACTCATTAGCCTGACCAGAAGATCTATCTGAATAGTACTCCTGTTATGAAAGCTTCAATTCAAAAGAAATTTTAGCCTGTCCCTTTCTCTTCATTCCTGTAAATACCATTCTAGTTCTGCCCTTCATCACTTGTCATATTTATCATTGCTAAATAATCCTTTAATTGGTCTCCCTTTCTCCAGTTTCTTTCTCTCCAAATCATCCTCTCTATAGCTGCAAAATGAATTCTTCCAAGACAAGATCTTTCCATCTTCTTGTCCTGAACAAATTTTCTATGGTTCCCTATTGCCTCTAGGAAAAACTACAAATCTGGCATTTAAAAAATTTAAAGTTAAAGGATTTTAACTGCCAGAGATGGGAAGAAAGTGAATTTCTGGGATGAGTACAACATCAATAGCATATAGCACTAGATAAGAAGAAAGCTTGGTATTTGTGCATTTTGAAACAAAAAATTAGCATATGAAATATTTAAAATATATACATATGCTGATATACATATATACATTACATATGTGTATGGGTTCTAAATGCAATAAAGAGTGAGCTTTATCAGACAGAGAACTTTCCCGAGAGCCAAAAGCGAGTTCAAATCAATTTCTGATACATTTTGTTTCTATGACTCTGGAAAAATCATTTAACTTCTCAGTGTCCCAGTTACCCATCTCTCAAAATTGTAAATTTCTGGAAAGGTATTCATTTGCATTTGTGGAATTTCCTCTTCCCAAAAGATCTATAGAAATAAAATGACAATCCTAGTACCTATCCTATATTTCCAATATACAATAGTTATATATTTTGCATTCAAATTTATAGTCTAAATGATTCTTTCCATCTTTAGAAAGAGAAAAGGTCCTAATATCAATGAATTTTCCATACATTTTAATTTTTTCCTTATTTTATCCTTATAGATAATATTGTTCATTAATTTATACTGTCATCAACCTGAAACATCCTCCCAATTAACTAGGGTACATTTGAAAGTCTATATTTCAAAATAGTGTCTTTATTTTCCTATTAATGCTGCTAATAATTAGAAAATGTAGAATGTATGTTGTCAGCATTCTCAAGTAAGAGATTATAATACATTCAGATAACACTGTAAATTCTATTTATAATTTACAGGAAGTTAACAATCTCATTGCTTCTTCAGAGTTAATAGGCCTGCCACTCATCTCTTATCTTCCATTCACATACTCCCCAAACCTGCACTGCCACACTTCTCAAATCATCATCTAATTCCAGTCTGTGGAAGGATAAACATAGTCAAGTGGAAAGAACCTTGTATTTGTCACTAGTAAATTTTGCAACTGTGAATAAGGCATTTACCTTCTGTATGCTTCACAGAATCATAAGCTTGTAGCTGAAAGATACTTAGAGATATCTTATCTAATCCAACTCCCTTATTTTTCAAATAAACCGAAGGAAAATGAGGAAATTAGGGGGCAGTTAGGTAGCACAGCGGATAGAGCACCAGCCTTGAATTCAGAAGGACCCAAGTTCAAATCTGGTCTCAGACACTTAACACTTCCTAGCTGTGTGACCCTGGGCAAGTCACTTAACCCCAGCCTCAAAAAAAAAAAAAAAAAAAAAAAAAAAAAAAAAATGAGGAAATCAGAAAAGTGAAATGTCCTTTCCAAGATCATCTAGCTACTATGCAACCAAGCTAGGATTTAAATCTAAGATCTTTAGATTCTTATTTCAGAGATATTTTCATTATGAAATAGCACATTTGTAAAAACAGGGCTTTGAAATCTCATAAAACTATCTATGATCTTCTGATTAAGAAATCTAAAGTCATTTTTGACGTTTTATCTCTTGATTTGCATAATGGTGTTAACTACAGTCTCTTTCCAGGATTCTGTGTCCCTGAACTATCACTATCTCTCTCTCTCTCTCTCTCTCTCTCTCTCTCTCTCTCTGTCTCTCTCTCTCTCTCTCTCTCTCTCTCTCTGTCTCTCTCTCTGTCTCTCTCTCTCTCTCTGTCTCTCTGTCTCTGTCTCTGTCTCTCTGTCTCTGTCTCTCTCTCTGTCTCTCTCTCTCTCTCTCTCTCTGTCTCTCTCTCTCTGTCTCTCTGTCTCTGTCTCTCTCTGTCTCTTTCTCTGTCTCTTTCTCTGTCTCTTTCTCTCTCTCTCTCTCTCTCTCTCTCTCTCTCTCTCTCTCTCTCTCTCTCTCTCTCTCTCTCTCTCTCTCTCTCTCTCTCTCTCTCCTTGTTCTACTTCTCTAATCTCTGTTTCAGTATATTTTCTTTTTTTTCCCTTTAAGTTGGAATTTCCTAAGTTTCAGTCCCTGGACCCAAAAGAACACTTCACGATTTTGTCTCTTATCTTTGTGTATATGATTCCCAGATCTCTGTCTTCCATACTAGCTCCCACACATCTACTTTTAACTACTGGATTGATGTACCTAGATTTACTTTGTAGTTTCAAACCTGCCTCAAATCACATATACTACCTGTTTCCCTCACTACTGATTCTTCTTTTAGACTCCTCCATTTCTAATATGATCATTTTCTTAATCATATAACATTAAAATTATATATTTGGTGACTTGTTCTTCCTTACTTCAACAAATCAGTGGGTGAATAATGCTAGTGTTTGTCACAATATTAGGCAAACCAGCATGATCTCTTAAAAAGAATAAACTTGGGAATCATGTGTGACCAAACCAAGGGAAGACACACTTGCCAATTAATTCCTCTCTAACTAATATATACAAGCCTTAGTAGTCGATGGCTTCCTTCTCCAGGGAAAAAGTTACACAGAGTAAATAATATCACTCACAGACTTTACTTTCTTTGTAGTAAAATCCTTAAAAGATAGGCAAAGTCAGAATATAGCTAATATAAAGTCCTGAGCAAATTGAGCCATGTTTTTTCAAATGGAGATTTTGGTAGAACAATAATATAATAATATCTTTAAAAGAATGATATATTCCTTTATCCTGCCATTGCTACTCCAGGGTACAGGTTTAATTATGAGGCCAGTTAGATTGGGAACCAAGTGAAATTACATGACTAATGAATTTGACACATTCTTCTTTCCTCTGACACAGTCTTCTTTCATTTTCTTCAGAAAAAGGGGGGGGGGGAAACACATTTGAGGGACTCTAATCATCCCTTTCTTCAAATTTCCTTAGATTGTTTTGTAGGTTATCTTGGGGGGGAACACTTCTGCTAATTAAAAATTTAACCCTTTATCCATTTTATTCCATCATGAATTCATTTTATTTTTATCAGCAATCACCCTTGACTCTAAATACTATAGCATGAAGACCTTACACAAGCCTTCTATGAAGGTTAAGATACTCATTCCTCAGGGTCAAATTGAGCTCTGCAATGGTAGTCATAGGCACCAGCTCTGAAAATATATAATTATTTTTTCTAGACTTTGCTTGATAAATTTCTGTAGTAAGAAAAGTCTCCAAGGCAAGCCTGGAGTATTTCATTTTTACATAAGCTAAATCATAAGGAAGCAGAATGAAAATTTCTCTTATTACTCTCCTGGAAGGATTGAGATTACTTTTCAGCCAAGTGAATTCGAGGTTGACAGGAGTTATGCATGGGCTAATAGGGGGGAAAGGTTCAAAAGTATCAAAAGAAAACTATTCTTCAAAGGTTTAGGCACAAGTAACATCAATATGAGGAATTGCTCTTGAAAGTAGAGACAATGTTGAATTAAAGCTACCACATTACTGGATTCAAATGTGAATTTTGCTACTGACTACTTGCAACCACTTTGCCTCATTTTACTGATTTATAAAATTAAAAGATAAATTGGATGATCTCTAAAATCTCTTCTAATTTTATATACCATAAAATGTTTACTTAAAAGAACTATCCTAAGTGGTAATTAGTCCCAAACAGGGCTCCTGTCATATCCAAAGTATTGAAGTAATTAAGCTTTTCTACTCTCTTCCCAGGGCACTGCTTAGTCTAATAATGTTCCAGCTAAACAATGAAATAGTTTTTAATAACAATACAGCAAATTAGTTTGTTCTTCCTTCAAAAAATTAACAAGACAAGGCAGCAGGGTGGCTAAGTAGATAGAGCACCACCAGCCCTGAAATCAGGGGGACCTGAGTTCAAATCTGATCTCAGATACTTAACACTCCTTAGCTGGGTGACCCTGGGCAAGTCACTTAACCTTAACTGCCTTAGCAAAAAATAAATAAATAAATAAATAAATAAATAACATAAAGAGCGGACTTCTCTAACTAATAAATCAGAAAGACCAGAGTTCAAATTCTACCTCAGATATTTACCAGTTATATAACCCTCGTCTAGCACCCCCTCTAGCTTCAGCTTTGGCTTCTGAAAAAGAAGAGGTTTGAACTTAATGGCCTCTAAGGTCCCTTCTAGGTATAAATTTAGGATGCTATGATAATTAGCCAGCTAATATTGACATTAGCCAGAGGTTGGATTTACTACAACATACTCTCAGTGTTTAGTTGATTCGAGTTCAAAGTAGAATTTTAGAATTTTAGAACTAGAATGGACTTGACACACCATGTAATAAAAGATCTTCAATTTACATATGAAGAAAGTGAGACCCAGAAGGATTGGGATTTGCCAATACTATAATGAGATAGTGAGACCAAAGACTCTTCGAGCCTTTCAGACTTTTGTTTTTGTCCCTATATCATGGGCTGAGGCTATACTAGTTTTTAGTTCTCATGTATAAGAGCCATTGTTTCACTATAGGAAATTGAGAAACCTGAGGAAAATAGAAGAAGAAATAATGCTAAAATATCCACTCAATTCCACATGATCTTAAAATAAAAGCAATCAGAAGAGTTCAGTTTACATAATCCACAATCACCAGGGGGAGTAATTAACTTCAGGTGAGAGAGGAAAAAGGAAAAAAAAAAAAAAAAAAAAAAAAAAAAAAGACATTTCATTCATTGGGTTACCATCTGGAGGCAGAAAAAAAAAAAAGAAAAAAAACTGGCTGATTGAATAACAAACAAGTGAAGAAAGCAAATGAGCCAGGTTTTTTGGCTTCCCAGAGTTAACAAAGTAGTTAGAATTTATTAGATATACCTTACAAAATAATATTATAGCTTACAAACTTATTACTGAGCTACATCATTAGATGTTTCACAAAGATTTCTCAGAAGGCATATTTAATTTTTAATACACCTTGCCTTCTTATGTATCCAATTGTGGAGGAGTGGGGGTAAAAGATTCCTTGGGCTTTTGAGATAAGAAACTACTACAAAGAGGAACATATATTTCAGAGGCAAAATTCCAAACAGCTGAGATGAAAATTCCCTTTTGTCTTTTTGTGTAAGCTAGTTACCAACTCTGAAAAATGAATATAACAATTTCTAGTGGGCATTGTGAGCAGCTACAATTCTCTTTTAGTAAATGCACAGAATCCAGGTGACTGATCTAAGAACCCCCCCTCCCAAACCAGTAATGAACATAGTCCACAGAAATCTGACTCATTCCAATAAAACACAAGCCAAAATTATCCCCAAATGTATTTAAAACCTAGTTACCTAATTGCCATGGTCTCTACTGTCTCAGACATATAATTAGAACAGCTACCTCTCAGAAGGTTGGGTTAAATGCTATTCAGCAAGTATTACACTGGTGGTTCTGTTTGGTGAATATTTGTTAAGGTAATTCCTATTTAGAATAACATGATCAATCCAAGCTGGGATTATTATCAGCCTTGCTAGGTTATACTGTCACACAGATGGCACAGATCCATGAAAGATTCATTATCCTTTCCAGTAGTCAATTTAAGTTGTGAAAATACTAGCAAAATTGTACGTTTGCTCTCTTCTGGGGAATTTGTAAAGCCTATTCATTTCTCCTAATGTCTTCTAAGTACCGGGGAAAACTGGCATCAAATCAATAGCCCAATTTAAAAAAATAAAATCTTACCCCAAAACCAAATCTCTAGCTATGCTAGGTAATAATACCTTATTTAGTCACACACCCTTCTGTAAAGATATTAAAACTATCTATGAGTTCCTAGCCAGATTCTTCTAGTCCAGGTCCCTGAAGGCAAATTAAGCACTGATGAAAAACTAGACCAATTCTTTCAGGATACTATGGTTGCTATCCAATCCAAGTGAGCATTTCTTAAGCACTTAACAATGTGCAACGTGATAATAATACAAATACTAAATAAAAACAGTACTTTTCCTCAAGGAGAAATTATATTCTATTCTCAGACAAGGATTAAGTACCTTAAGCACTAGTTGACCCTCATTAAGGGTATGTCTGTTCCTCATAAACGCTTTGGACAAAGATGGCTGCCTGCCACTGTCTGCTTCCTTTTACCATGAAAGAAAGGTTAAGTGATTGGTTTAATGTTGTAACTGAGCCTGGAGAATACTTAGGAAGTGCCTCTATTCATTTACTTACTCATTTTTTAAAAGTGTGCCCTTCACACAGTTTGCTCCAGGGCACAAGTGGTGAAAAATAGAACCTGGACTGTAATAAGTTACAGGTCACATAACAATAGCAATAAACAACTTAAATTCATTTTTAAAAGATAGGGGTTACTGTTAACTCCTGGGGAGGCCCAGCTAGAAGAAAGAGATGAAGACAGAAAAATCAATCTTGGATTATGTGTGGGAAAGCAAACTTTTTGTTTTGAGTTGGCTAACTATATTGAATCATACTGACGTTCAAAAAGTAAAAACTTCAAGCCAAACAAAGAAATCCTTGAAAATCATCAATAAATGGCCAAATAAGTTATAGTAAATAATTGTGATGGAATACTACTCTGTTATAAGAAATGATAAGCTTGATGATCTTAGAAAAACATAAAAATACTTGAATGAAATAATGAAGAGCAAAGTGAGCAAAATCAAGAGAACATTGTATACAATCACAACAATATTGTTTTAAGAAAAATTCTGAATAAGTTATTTTGACTATTACAAATACCCAAATTAACTACAAGGTTCTATATCCAAGAAAGAACGAATAAATAGAAGTACGTAAGGAATGGTTTTATATATGTGTGTGTAGGTACAAGTCTTTATACATGGAACAGCAATAATAGTTATGGGCATGACAATAGTTAAAATCTGCATTAACATTGAAACAACCATCTCTAAAGTGGAAAGTTCATCTAATTAATCAATGGTTCCCATACCAACTAGTTTTCTTTTTTCCAACTAATTAATTTAAGGAGGAGGGGAGTTATATTAAAGAGTTACTTTGATATTATACTGATTGGATAAGAAGTACCTATAGATTTCTGAGTTTGAAAAAAAGTATTTCACAAGTCACATCATGTGGAATCAATGGTCTGTTACTGCTTTTCATCTTTGTCAAGTTCAATAGCACAAGGGTCCTTAAGATTTAATGAGCCTCATCTGCTGAGTGAAGGTTTCAGCCTCCTTTATTTCTTCTGAAGTTATAAAATGACTCATATGAAAAATGAATGCTATCCTCCTCTTGGGTGATTAGAAATACTAACTGGTTTACAACAACAGTTTGCTTCATTGGGGCATTACAAGGTACCATTGTCAATCCAAACCACTTCTCCCATACTAGGATGACAATCCTGTCTCCTTTTTAAATATGTGGGATAACTCCCTGTGGATTTAAAAACAACAAGCAAACCCCCAAGACCAGAAACATAGAACACATTGGACTGATAACACTATGCAACAGGATTCAAGTCTCTTGAGGTGTCATTATTATTTCAGATCTGAACAGAATAACCACTCACTTCATCCAGAAAATAAAGTGGTCTGGAAATAAGATCTATGAAAAGATAGCTGTCGAAGCAGTAATTTTCTAAGAAGGTAAATTACAATTAGACTGCTGGAGAAACATGCAAGAAATAATCAGCATACTAATTTAGTGGAAGCAAATAGACCCCATGAAAAAGAAAGAAAAAAAAGAAGGGGAAAAACTTCCCTCTAACAAAAGTAAATGCTCATCTATTCAGAAAGGATTGCATTGAATAGTATATCTATTCCTACATAGTAAATTTCCCTGGGGGAAAAATGTTTCTTCCCTTTGAAAAAGCTTTAATCAATTTTTCTATTTGTGTATTACTGCAAATGGCCACTCACAATTCTAGCATTTGTCAGGAAAATTGTGTGCTCTTATGGCAGCAGTACAAATAGGTTCAAGGTTCCCTTCTCGTGCCCACAGATCTAATTCCTTCTATAAGACCCCCAAAACATTTGAATGTCTTTATATAATAAGTTTGTATGGCTAGATCCAAATGAACAAAAGTAACACACACATACACACACGTTATATAAGTAGAGAAAATGATCTAGATAATTCAACTGAACTTTTCCCTTCAATTACAACTATTTCTTTGGCAAGTCTATGATTTAGTCTTGATTTTTTCAGGAAACTATATCAGCAAATTACTTTATTTGTACAGAGCTGATCTACTCTAATGGGACTTTCTATATACCACAAGTATTTATTGAGCACCAATTGGGTGAAAAGCACTGTGAGAAATGAAAAGGAATATTGGGTCCATTCTAGTGGCAATGAACAATTATGTACATGGAGGGCCTCCCTAATAGTATGGTGGTATAATTCTGAATAGTTACCTTGTTAAGCAGGCTTTATAGGATCATAGGATACCTAGAAGTGAAAAGGGCCTTAGAAATCACCTGATCCAAGTCACTTATTTTACAGAGGAGGAAACTGAAAATGAAAAAACTGAAAATCATAGATGGTACTTCAGCTCAGTTTATCCTGACTCAAAAGCTCTATCCACTCCATCATAATTCAAAATGCAAAACACTGACAAAACAGGACTTTGAGTTTCATAGAAAACCTGGAAATTTCTTGACTAAATTGAAAGGACTGTGGTAATTCAGTAACTTTGATTTCCTCCTGAGGCAGGAAACCACAGTTCAAGATGATGTAACTATCAAAAAACTAATGTAATCTTAGGCAATATCATAATGTTGACTGATATTGGATCTATAGCCAGCTAAAATCCTAGATCTTTTTCATAGGCTAAGGAAACCTCCAGGCAGACCTTCTGGTATTGTTGTCCAATCTTTTCATCTGTATATGACCCCATTTGAGGTTTTCTTGGCAAAGATACTGTAATGGTTTATCATTGCTTCTCCAACTCATTTTACATATGAGGAAACTGAGATAAATAGAGTTAAATAACCTACCCAGAGTCACACAGCAATCAAGGATCTGAAATCATATTTTAACTTAGGTTTTCCTAACTTCAGACCCGGCAACTCTATCTACTATGCTACCTACCTGATTGATGGCAGGACAAGTTCAAATTTATCCTCTTAAATTTATTATTATGATGCTGGGTAAGTAATTTAACTTCTGTTTCTCTCAGTTTTCTCAACTATAAAATGGGAATACTCCCAAAGAAGAGCAAATGACATAATAATTGTAAAAGTGCTCAGCATAAGACCTAGGTGTCACAGAAAATATTATTATTATTATCTGCTTCTAGGGGAGTTAGGGAAGGGTCCCAGTAATTCAATAGACTTTCTGTGTAAGGTAGATTATTCACCATCAAGAAAATTAAAATTTTTTTAAGTAGATAAAGTTATAGAGTCATAGAAATGGAAAAAAATGACTAACCAAAAAAGCCTGTATCTAAGTACTAATCTGATTTTACAAGGATGAAATCCTAGCTGGGCATGTATCTGCTATAATACTTTTGCTATTTTATCTATAATAAGAATGATTTGTGAAAGTATTGCCAGATATTTGGGGTTAGTTTCTGTGCTTTTATATCAAGTTGAGATAGTATTACCATAGTTTGTGGGTATTGAAATGGAAAGGTCTAGGGTTTGTTTACTTGCTGATATAAAGAAACAAATCATAGCATGTTGGATAGATAATAGAAGTGTTGGAAGTAAGGAAGCCCTGAGTTGTAGTGCTCTCTCAATTAATGCTAGCCATGTGATCCTGATGAGGCTGTTTCTTCAATTGGAAAATAGGGGGGGTTGACTTGGAAGGTCCTTTTCTGCTCAATCAATGATACAATAAGTTCTCTTGTCAAAATATATAAAAAAGAATATAAACATTCTCCTTTGTTGTATCATGGAATTCTTTGGTATTCTGGTAAAGACTATGGATGCATTCTTAGAATAATAATTCTAAATCCATAAAACAAAGCATATCAGATTATGAAAGAAACAATTTTGTTGAAATAGTTATCAAAAAATGTTTTAAGTTTCTAGACCTCAGATTTAGAAACTGCTATAAGTAGGAGAGTCAAAAAAGGACTGGCTGGCTCACTTTATGGACTCACATCCATGTCAAAAGCTGAAGAAACAGTGACACTCTCCAAATATTTTGAAAAATGTGGTGAAACTGGAAGAGAGATGGACTTAGAGTCATTTGGCAGGCATGAGTCTGAATCCTAGTTCCTCTACTTATTCATTTATAGCCTCAGGCAAGTCCCTTTGCATGTCTCAGTCTCTTGTCTCCTCATCTGTAAAGTGGCAGGAGAGGACAGACTCAGTGATTGCTAAGATCTCTTTCAGCTTAGAATTTTTTTTTTTTTTTTTTTTTTTTTTAGAGTTAACCCTGAAGCTCTCTGTGGCAACAGAAATTTACAAAAATCATTCCTATAGGTTTGGAATTTTCTTATTAAATGAATGTACCTAAACCTCCATACTGGGGAAGTCAAGAGCTTTTGATGATCTAGTAGTGCTTATTCTACAGATCTAAATAGCCTGAATAGCCATAGTGAATGGTCTGTAAGTGGGCTCCCGTTAGGGGATTAAATTCCTAGGAAACATTAAGAGTTTACTAATATACCTTGCATGTAGTAATCATTCAATAAATCTGTCTTGGTAGGGATTACCTTCAGTCTGAGTTCTACCACTTAACACCTTACCCTCTTTAGGTCATTATTTTATAACTCTTGGTCTTGACTATTCTATCAATAGCCTTAGGCACAAAGGTGAGAAGTGATCTTCCTAAGGCCATAGAGCTAAAATGAACAATCCAAATTTGAACAGAATCTCTGATTCTTTTGTCTCCTCTTCCCACAAACCTGCTTCTATTTTGCTAAAGTCTCAGAATTTTTCTTTGCATTTTGAAACAATGATAAAGCGTCATATCTGTTAATTTAATAAAGACAGCACCAAGATTTCACTAGAAATGTGACATATTAGCTTAATTAAAATTTACATATAGCCTTGTGGAACTTTGTGTACCGTTAATTGTATTGGATGGGCATTATATCAAATTGTTTAATGGTCCCAGAAACTTACAATTCCTATAACCAGGGACCACATCCATTATCCCAAAGAAAGTATAGTTTTATTTGAGGGAATTATCTCTGAATTTAGAAGATTCAGCATAATATGTCTCACTAATAGAATGCAAACTCATTGAGGGCAATAATTGGGCTTTTTCCCCCCATGGACAGGTGTCACACCAGGCATAGTATGTGGCATAAAATATACATTGAAAATGGTTTTGATTATATTTCTATATCACATCTGAGCAAGAAAAATAAAACAAGAATGAACCAACTTGACATCCATTCATCAAGAAAGAAGTGTGCTTAAAGAACAATTTGCAGAATTCCAAGCCAAATGGAGCAATAACATGCAGCCTCTAAACAAAATAAAATATTCCCCAATCCTGAACATCTTGAAATTATATATCTAGTTCCCCCTGCCTTGTTCTCCAACATGGAGTTCAGAAAACTGAAAGTTTACTTCCATTTCCTGTCCTCCGCAGAAATTAAACCTTCGGATCCATTAGAAGAATAATTAAAGGAAAGAATGACATAAAGAAGGAACTTCTTGTTTGTGCTGAAATACTTTATACCATCAAAAGTATGTCATGATTCCACCATGAAGCATGTCTTGGATAGGTCAGTGGAAATCTTGTCAGAATATGTCTTAGAGAACCAACAGACTGGGGCTCTATATTTTATGAACTGCTGAAAGAACTTCCCTTTCATTAGGAAATAAAAAGTAGAAGAAATATATGAGCATATTCCTAGAACAAGAAGAAAAAGTCCAATGTATCAGGAAGAGTGCAAAAAAGAAAGATAGAACTGTATGGGTATATAGGTGGCAAGATAAATCTAAGAGATGGAGGGCTGATATTAATTAAGATATTAAGATAAAGACAGAGGTTTTTAGACTGATATTAAGAAAAGAGAGGTTTATAGACAATGAAATGGATATTTTATATTTAAGTTATAAACCCAGATTACCCCACTGACAACAATTATTTTGAAAAGGCTATTCAAGATCTGGAATCAAGTGGTAGTTTAGAGCTGTCAGAGTGAGATTTCCTAAAAGATAAACTAACCAATTTACTTTTCTCACAACAGGCCCACATTATGCATACAAAGTAAGTCAGAGATAACAGAAAGATTTCATATTGGTCCAATTCTAGAGCAGCACTCTTTGCAGTAGCCAAGAACTAGAAACAAGATGAGTGCATTAAGAAATGAATGTGAGGATTGGGGAGAAATATGGTAAGATTTGAATGAACTTAAAGTAAACCAAGCAGAACAAAGAGAACAAAGACATAATGACTACACAAATGTAAATGAAAATTTCATTCTAACAAGTTTGAACTCAGAGTAATGGAAAACCAATGAAGGTCACTGAAAAGAGACAATGAAATATACTGTCCCTCCCAGTGAAGAAGTTGGTTACTACTATAGGAAATGTATGAAACATGGCATATGTCATAAGATAAGTTTTCTGATTTAAATGTTTGAAATTGTTTTTCTTTGTCACAAGGAAGGATTTGATCTATTGGGGTGGAATGTCTGGAAAACAACTGCATAGTAAATTTTAAAAAGAGAGAGAACAATAAAGCATACTTTAAAAGTCAAAAAGAACAAACCAACTCCAAACCAACTCAATAAGCACTTATTAGGTGCCTACATTGCCAGGCACTCCACTAAATTCTGGGGATACAAAAAAAAAAGTCAAAAATAATCCCTGACCTCAGAAAGCTCACAGTCTAATGGGGGAAGGGGAAAGATAATATATAAACAACTGTGTTAATATGATAAAAATATATTGAGACTATTTCTAGACATAATATCCAATGGAAGGCATTAACACTAAGAAAAATTTTAAAAGGCTTCTTTCAGAAGGTAGGATTTTAGTTGAGACTTGAAGGAATCCAGGAGGCAGAGATGAGAAGTCACACAGGACAGTCAGATGATGAAGTATCTCTTGTGACTAGCAGCAAAAAGGCAGATTCATTGGATCAGAGTATGTAGGATTAAGAACATTGGAATGGTTGATGGTATAGTTTTTGAAAGTCTATAAATATCAAATAGGTGACCATATCAGATTCTAGAGATAATAGAGGAAGCCACTAGAGTTAATTGAATAAAATATATGTTATCATTAAGTTCTCTAAGAAATGAGGGCACTGTGTCCTGAAGGGGAATATAAAAGACCAATTTATGAGTAAATCATCTTATAGCATCCTTTGAATCAGAATTTCTAAATTCTGGTCCTAGCTCTTCTACTGACTTTGCCACTTTTGGCAAGTCATTTGACCTATATCTTTGGTTTCTTTGTCTTTAAACAAAAGAGATTCAACTTGATGACTAGTAAGGTCTCTTCAACTTTATGCTCCCACATGGTGTGATTTAAGGGCTATGTTCTCTTCCCACAATAATAGGTCTGGGTATATTTGGCCCCAATGAGGTGTCAAAATAACTGAATTATACCATTAGTTGTCTCATCTTTTAGTCAAATTTTACCCTCTGTAGGTGTCCCTCTTTTAAAGTGCATGCATAACTGGACAAGATAATGTCTTAAGTTACTAACTTAATAATAAATATATGTAGAATACAGGATTGATGGTCTCTGAGGGCTCTTCAAAATCTAGTTCTTTGATCCTGTGGGAACTCTCTCTGAACAATGTTCTCAGTTACATAAAGATAGTACAGAAAGAAAATGAATATTGGAAGGTGGAGAAAAGAGGTAAGGCAGAACATACTGAGAGGCATTGGGAAAATGAATAGGCGCAGTTGAAAAAAAAAAATCCGTTGACTTCACAATTCTGCCTATAGCTGCCTCTGACTGGGGTGCAGATAACACTAGCATAAGATGTCAGAAAGATAGAAAAAGGAAAAATTTTAATACCAGATGACACATTCTCATGTACTACATAAGATGATGAAAAGGTAAGAGAAAACAAGATACGAACGTGTATTCTTTTGCTATGAGAGATCCTACCATCACTACTATCACATTTCCAAAAAAGAAACAAAAAAATGCAAAAGATTGTCCCAGGAAGATCAAATGTGGTCAGAAAAAAATTGAAAGTATAAACAGGAGGCACAATATTAGGAAAGAACTAATAAAATCGATAATAAATCGTTACTAAAGAAAACTATTGCAAATGAAACCAGAGTCCATGCATTTTTCCAAATTCTATTTTCTTCAATAGTTATATATCAAATATTCTTGGACCTTGAAAGAGAAAGTTTTCCAATCCAGAGACCTAGAAGAACATTTTTAGTATTTTAGAAAAAAGTAAGAGAAGCATGTATGACTCAATTACTGCTAGAGTCAAAATTATTTGGCTGGATGAGCAAGAAGAACATTACTCGCTCCTGTGCCTCACTTGCTAAGGGCTGATGGAATACTTAGTATAATGTCTGCATACAGATAGTAGTGCTACCAAGGGAATTAATTATTTGGTTTGTGCATGTCTTGTGATCATGTCTCTGAAAAGAAGTCCCCAAACAACCCTGTATACAGGTCTACCAGTGTTCCACTTTAGGAGGCTATTGTGTTCTCTGAAGTAGACAGAAAAACATTCAATTGTTCCTTCCACATTTAAATTGTGAGAGGCAGGGCAACAACAACAACCAAAAAAAAAAAAAAAAAAAAAAATCGGGAAAGGTAGGGGAAAGAGCAGGCTAATTATCAAATCAAAGTCATTCCTGTGTCTCATTTTGTGTTTCTTGATGGCCTTTGCCAAATTATTTACTATGCCTCCCTTCTTGCATTTTGAAGTGGTTAATCACATTTATCTAGTTTGTGTGCACTCTGTAGGATGAAATATGTTAGAAAATGTCCTTGAAAAACACAGAGATCATAAAAAGAAAAATTAGGATCATAGGAACATAAATTTTGAGCTCAAAAGGACTGTGGAGAACATATAGTCCAGCCTCCTTATTTTACAAAAGAGGAAGGTAAGGACTAGAGAATTGAAAGAACTTTTCCAAGGTCACTCAAGAAATAGAATTTGAACTCAGGTTCTTTGACTTCAAATCCAGTGTGGGAACACACTTTTTATATCAAGAAAGATGTCCTGGATTTTTTGTATTATTTTAATTTTCTAAGATAAACAGAATCATGCACCTCTTGGACATACATAAATGTTCATAATATGAATTAACGAATATGCTGATATTAGATTAATTAGGAACAAATATATTCTTTTTGCTTCTTAACAGGCATTAACAAAGGTAATTATAATTCTTTTTAACATTTCCATAGATGGTCCACTGTTACTAAATCATACATTGAATTTTTTCCTTTTCTTACATATTCATGGATATATTTATGTATACATAAACATGTATATGCACACACACACCACACACACATATATAGGACATGCATTTTGGGAACTAATTTTTATCTTTTTGTTATTCAGTCATATATGACTCTATTTGGTTATTGGGTGTTTCTTTTTTTCCTTTGGTATAGATACGGACTAGTTTGCCACTTCTTTTTCCAGTTCATTTTATATATGAGAAAGTAGATAAACAGGATTGACTTGACCAGAGTTACCCAGCTAGTAAATATCTGAGGCTGGATTTGAATTCCTTACTCTAGGCCTGCTGCTCTATTCACTGAACAACCTAGCTGCCCAATTTTTATCTGCAAATCATCAAATATTTATTCAACTATTTTACTATGGGTATGATGCTTTTAATAAAAAAAATATAATATGACCTCTACCTCTGAACATTTTACAACCAAACGGGGGAAAGGACATGAAGATTAAAAACACATGTCAATATATGATACTATTCAGAAGAGTAGTACAGACAATAAACCTGAGAATGCATGGGAGAGATCACTTTAGTACAGAGAAAACTTCATGGAAGATACTGGAATTAAGCTGAGGCTTAAAGGATAGACAGACAGAAGAGGAGTGAAATTCTTACAGGAGAAACTTGATTTTATTATTTAAATCATACATGAGCAAATCTTGTTTCTAGCAAGATAATAACTTCTTTTAGGACAGAACTACAGGGCTAAAAATCTACCACGTAACAGGTCTAAATAAATTATAAATGAATTGTTAAATTGAGTAATAGAGGAGGATTTTTATTTTTCCATCCACTTCCCAAATTCATTTTTTTGTCTCGAATAGCACACATTCCCAAGACAAAACAGGGGAAGGGAGGAATAATTGGGCATGTAGTCAATACTTACAACTAACGTTAATTAACCCACATAGGGATTAACTCAAAACTTTATCTTTATTAATACAGTGCCCTTACTTTCCTAAAAATAATTTTTGTCTTCTCTCCCCCAACTTTTATCAATACCTATCATCTTATACCAAGGTTTCTTAAGCTTTTTCTACTTACAATCCTTTTTCACCAAGAAAGGTTTTATGCAACCCACGAATATAGGTATATAAAAAGGGCATATAAGTCATATGTTAGAACTGAGGTACAGCTTGTCCAACTGTGACTGATCAGACTAATACGAGCTTTGAATGCTCTGCCACAGGTTAGACACAAACAGACCCTATGAACCTTTGGGGTGGACTCTCTAACTTTGTGCATTTCAAATTTTCTAATGAAATAGATGTACTTGTTTATTTTTAAATAAAGCTTGACAGAATATTTGATACTGCAGGACCTAGAGCATCTTCAACATTTTTCAGAGTTGATCGATATTTTAATATTTTACAACCCACATAGTTTAAGAAGTTTTGATCTCTGCTAAACCTTTAACATTTGAACATGTGCTATCTTAAATGTCTGTTAGTCTTATCTCTATCATAGGATTTTCAACTATTATTAATAGTAATAATGACTAAATTAATGCTAATAATAGTAGCTAGCATTAATACAACATTTTTAAGTATACAAAAGACTTTTCATATGTAAATTTATTTGGCCCTCACAGCACTATGGGGCTAAATGCTATTATTATTCGCCTTTTATAGCTGAGGAAATTGATTGTGAGAGAAGTTAAGTGACTTGCTCAAGGTAAAGTATCTGAAGTCATATTTGAACTCAGATCTTCCTTTATTCAAGTCTAGTACTCTATCTACTGTACCACCTTGAGACCAAGGACCATATCCCACAACTGTTTTGAGTTTTACACTGTGAACATCTCACATCACTGCTAAGTACTTAATATACTGTTTGAGGAATAGAAGAGTGGGTGATTAGTTTTTAAGAGATCTTGAAGATTTTGGTCAAGAAAAGTGTCATGTTCTGGTTCTTAGGTCGCTCTTCTGCTCTTCACATAAATCCTTTAAGGAGGAGGGCATCTCACTTGATTGTCTCCTATTCCTTCAGAAAAATACAACAAGGGTAAATTACCACATGGTACCCTAGGTCAATGCTTAGGGCTATTTGTGAATCTAATCTGGATATGATTTGGTATTCGTTCTTTTAAAATCTAAAGATATCCCTTTCCCCCTTTCTTTTATGATTACCTCTTTTTAACTCAAAGATCCTAATTTAGAGAAACTTAGGTTCTGTTGTCATGAAAAAAAAAAGGTATACTCACGGACCTCAAGATTAAAGAATTGATGTGAATCTTAGCACTGTAATTGGCACATAGTGAACACAAATATTTTCCTCTTTTTTCTTCATCCTTGTAAGGAATGAATCTCCCAAATAAAGATTTTGTAAGTCTCTATTTCCTCTAAAATCCCTGCAAAAAATGAAGTCCTTATTTCCTCACTAGTTTTTCCTTCAATATCTCAGATTTCCCTTTATATGCAGAGGAAGCTGTGAATAATCCTTATATTCTATATACTCATTCTGCTTCCCTCATTTTTATCTTTCCTTCTGAATCACTTTAAATTTACTTATGATTTCAACTTAAGCTTCTTACCCTTATCAAAATTCTTTCTAACTCATGTTTCTCCTAATCTCCCCTTGTACTTTATACACTGTTAGGGTTTTTTTTTTCCCCCCTAATAAACGTTTAATGCATTTTCCTTGTCATTGCAATCTAATAATGAATATAATACTTGATGGAGAATCAGATGTGGCATCTACTGCTCTCTCTAGTAACTTGCTATATGAACTAGCACATCATGTCCTTTTTTCTTTATTTTCTAATTTGCAAAGAGGGTGTATGTGTGTGTGTGTGTATGTGTGTGTGTGTGTGTGTGTGTGTGTGTGTGTGTGTGTACCTGCATAGTGTCTAATCAGAGGGATATTGAAAGAATTTTCTTTTCTAAAAGGGAAGAACACAGCTAGGTGGTGCAGTGGATAGAGTACCAGCCCTCAGAAGGACCTGAGTTCAAATGTGACCTCAGACACTTAACAATTCCTAGCTTTGTGATCCTGGGCAAGTCACTTAATCCCAATTGCCTCAGCAAAAATAAATAAATAATAAAAGGGAAGAACAACAACAGGAGAAAGAAAGCTGACAATATAGATCAGATACTTAAATCAGCTTGGGAGTTTGAGAGGGCTGGACCTGGAAAAAAATATAATATCATCTTTTTTTTTTCTGTTTTCCACTAACAACTTTTTAACTCTTAAGTGTCTTCACTGATTCCTTCCTGGACTCTCTTCTTATCACTCTCTTTGCCCTCTCATTTGGTGATCTTATAAACTAATATACTCAGCTGTGATATTTATGTAAATAATTGATCCATCTTAATATCTAGTCACAATTTCTCTCCTGAATTCCAAGCCTACATCATCAAATGGTTATTACAACTTTCAATCTAGAGGGCTCATCAGCATCTCAAATTAAACATATGTCATACAGAACACATCTGATTTTCCCCTGGTTTGGGGTCCTCCTCCAAATTTCCCTGTTTCCACTGAAGGCATAACTCCCTTTTAGTCACTCACATTAACAATCTTGGAGTTATTTGGCTTTGATCTCCATCCCCTCTCCATATCCGGTCACTTGCCAACTTTTATAACATAGATTCTCAATCCACATCCTTTTCATATCCTTCTCTCCATTCACATAGGCTTCATTACTAGCTCCCTACACATTATATTTTGTCTGGACTAGTATAATAGACTCCTAATTATTCTCTGTGTTTCCAAGCTAGCCCCTATCTAATTCAACCTTAACAGAACTGCATAAATAGTCTTATTGGGCACAGTCTCACCATGTCCTCATAATGCTGCATCAAGAAATAGAAGCTCAAATAGATTTAAACAATTACTTAAAACATGCAGTTTATATATAAAAACAATTCAAGAAATATATGACTAAGATGTAAACTGCCTTATGTGTTTACGTACTTATCTATGGACATATATATGCAAAAAGTCACAGTTATGGGCATCTAAGAGTGCCATACTTTTTACTCCATTCCAAATGTTCAGAATAAGTACACTAAACTTTGCACCAACAAAGGTATAAATAGAAACTGGAACTGTGCTCTCACTGATAGAGGGGAACTCTTTATCAATACAAGGCAGTATCTTCTTTATGTTTTAGATACAGTGATTTTCCCAGAGCAATGAAAAATGACTTGCTCAGAGTCATATAGCTAGACTGTCAGACAGAGGTTTCCAAATTTTCTTATTTCATAGCATCCTTATTATCTGAGTAATTTTTTTCATGGCACCTTTAGGCCAAAAGAAATATCTAAGAATTCCATTTATTAAATAGTTGCTATAAAAATTGAAAATATTTCACAATGTTCCTGTGAGTTAGCTGCAGTTCGCAATTTTAGGTCCCTGGTGTTAAGAGGAAGATCTTGAACCTGAGTCTTCCTGGATATCTCCCTATCCATTAGTTCACACTGCTTCTCTGCCTCTATCAACAGAGATTAAATATAAAAGCCAAATATGAAGGCATTCATAGGGAAAGATGAAACAATTTCTCTGCTCTATGGGTTCAGATATAATTAATCTCAGCAAATGGGCTTTAGATGAAAACAATGGAATGAAAAAATATTTTGAAGTCAAAAAAATAAATGTCCTCTTCATTTCTATTTGTTAATTATTGATTTCAGTGTATTCAACAGTTTCCAACCCAAAGTACATTACTGAATAAAGTAAGTCACACAGTGTGACAAGGCCAGGAGTTGGCTATCTCTACTTTACCTTAGCTGGAGATGTCTAATATGTTCTAATGTGGTATTAATTTGGTACTTTTCCCCCTTATTTTCATTTTGGAAATTCTTTTACCTGCCAAATGCCTATTGTCTCTTGAAACATTTCTTAAGGCTTCCGATAAGATTTAAATTAATATCAATTATTTGAAATACAACATTTAGCATGTGGGAACCAGAGGTGTCTCCAAACAAGAGTCTAACCTTCATCCTGAAATGATGGTAAAAGAATAGTGTGGGAAAAATCATTCTCTTGAGTCCCATTTTTATAGCTCCCTTCTGTCATTCCACAAAGTATGCACGCACAATACAGAAGGCCACAGATTTTGAAATCTGTTTTCTCCAAAAAGACAAGCTTATTAATGGCTGAAATTTGAGACAAATTGTCCAGCAGAGAGCTGAAGTGAGACTTCGCTGCTTCCATTCTATTTCCCCTGTATGTTCTGTGTGCTAGATTTCTCTTTTAAGGACCATTCCTCAAGGCCAAACTCACTCTGATCCTCATTGATTGATCAACAATAAGTCCCAGACTAAGTTTCACTTAGTCATTATTTGGGATCTGATTGGCTCAGAGTGAGTGTAAATAGCAATTGTTTTTCTTTTGGCCAGAAGCCTTGAGGCCTTCCCTCCCAAATCCATTTATCCCTCCTCTCTCCCCTCCTCCCTTCCTTCCTTCCTTCCTTCCTTCCTTCCTTCCTTCCTTCCTTCCTTCCTTCCTTCCTTCCTTCCTTCCTTCCTTCCTTCCTTCCTTCCTTCCTTCCTTCCTTCCTTCCCTTCTCTTCCTTCCTTCCTTCCCTTCTCTTCCTTCTCTCTCTCTCTCTTTCTCCCCTTTCATTCCTCCCTCCCACCTCTTCCTTCTCTCCCTTATCTTCCCACCTGCTTCCTCCCTCGATCTTCCTTCCTTCCTTTCTGATCTGATAAAAGAGGCCATTTTCTCTCTTACCCTTAATCACTAATTGGGCATTACTTCTGTCAAACTGAGTCTGGTTAAAGACCTCTGTTTAAAAAGGCCAAGATCTCCCATTGCATCCAGGGCCATCTCCAGTCATCCTGTATCTGTATCTGGAGGAGAGGCAGGTGACTTTGCCCAGCCCTCCCTCACTTAAATCAAATTCACTCGCAGGTCATAGCATCTCCTCCCTGATATCATAGTTCTCTTCAAGAATGAAGACTAGGTGTGGAAGTTCAATCCATTTTTCTAATTTACAAGAGCTGTCCCATCACTCCAGTGCTGAAATACCATCTGTGGCTTCTCCATGTCCACTGAATAAAAATGAAACTCCTGTGGTGGGCGTTGGAGGTCTTTAACAGTTAGGCTTAATCTATCTTATCTCATACTAGTCTCTTTATTCTTGAGTCATACTAAATTACACCTTGTCCTCTGACCATATACAATATTTTTCTGCTTCCACATCTTTATTTATGTTGTCCTCTTCCTAGATAGCCCTCCATATTCCCCTTTTCTATCTGTAGAGTTTGCTTAGCATTCAGAGCTCATGGAGAATGAGACTTTTGTTTTCTTTAGGCACTTGTGGAGAATAAGAGTAGCATGACAAATAGAGAGCTGGCTGTAGGGTCAGGGCAATGTGGATGAAAGTCCTTTAACCTCTCAGTGACTCAAGTAACTTTCTAAGACTTAAGTTGTAGAAAATTTCTTATTCCAATTAGTAGAGAGTATCTCTTTAGAAAGAGGTCTCTCTACTTATAAAATCATAAATATAGGCAAGAAAGAGAAAAATGTAATTTTCATTAATTTATCTGTGTACCTGTGTGTGTGTATATTATCACAATAATTATGAACCTCTGGAGGCCAGAGACAGACAGCATCTAATTTATCATTGTATCTACCTGGATAAGGCTTAGTGTCTTACTGAGAAGTACACATAGTGGTTTTTTTTTTCCTAAGTACTGATTGAACTAATATTCCTTGGACCACTAAAAATGCCCTGTTTCTTCAGGTGGAAACATAAACATTCATACCAATCAAAATTTTAAATAAAAGGCAGAAATATACTTTAAAAATGTCAAGACCAGCCTAATTTAAATGTGGGTGTAGTGGAAATTTCAGGATGGATACATTTAAGGTGAGCTTGACAAAAGAACCTGAAAAACAAAGCTTTTGGGGATACAGAGAGGTTTTAATATTTTGTTTGAGTCCTAGGGAAACATTTAAATCTTGTCAATTTAGCCTCATAATTGAGGAAGAAATAAGAAGGAATTAGAGAAAAGACTTTAAAGAAATGGGTTTTTAAAGAACTAAGTTTTGAAATTTAATAGCTGGAACTGAGCTAACAAAGTTTTAGACCCAAAGACATCCGGTTTTAATGATCAGATAAGAATGACTGACATGTTAGATAACAACCAAAGTAATGTTAGCTTCAGCTTATTTTGTATTACATTATAATATTAATGGATGTATCTATAACATGTGAACACATGTAAGTAAGCAAAGATAACACCTGGAATCTTAGCTGGTTATTCATTTATTAGACAAACTATTTCTTTACACAAGATAAAAAAGTAAATTTCAGCCTATCCTGGTTCTAAATTACAGCAAATCCTGAACTATATCTGAATTAATGATATTTTAAACTATGTAACAATGGTAGAAATGAAGCAAAATGGCTTAGTACATAGCAACCTAGATCTGGAGGCCAGAAAACCTGACTTAAAGTCCTACCTTTGATATATTCTGGCTGTGTCACCTGATGCAAATCCCTGAACTTTTAAGAAACCCAGGTAATTTCCTAAGAAGCACAATTTTTGTCTCTGTGTGCTGGTAAAGAAAATCTCTTCTTTAGTGAAGCAAGATCAATATACCCCCCCCATACACACAAACACAAAAGAGACAGTAAGAAACAGAAACAGAGTGACAGAGACAGAGATGTGGGAATGGGAAGAAACCCTAATGATCAATGGTTTCAAATCTCATTCCCTACATTTATTATATATTTGATCATATATAAATTTCTCAACTTTTCTGAGCTCAGGGCAATTTCTAATAATCATTTGTTAAAATATCTACTACATACCAAGCTTCATTCCTGGAAAAGACAAAATGAGATAGTTTCTGCCCTCTAGGATCTTTTAATTTACCCAAGAGGGAAAAAAGTGTACATATATAAATATATGCAAAATAGACATAAATTATTTTTTATAAAAGACACTAAATTATAGATTCTAAAACTATAAATTATGACAGTTTAAAATCTTTCTCAGTGGCTGGAAGTCCTATTCCAAAGTAATCACAGATCCATGATATCCTAAAATAAATATGTACATACATACTTTATATGTGTATATTTACATTCATATATATATGTATATATATATATATATATATATATATATATATATATATATATACACACAAACATACTCATAATTATCTCATATATTCACATGGTACCATATTTATACGTGCATATAAATAAGTGAAATCATCAAATAGAAAGTGTTCTATGAATATTTGGGTTGTTATTATATGTTCATATATATGATAGTTTGAAACTAGTTGAAAGGTATTATATCTGGAATGAAAAAGGGAGAAGAAAAGAAGTTATCTCATAATTGAGAGAATGATTTAGGGCTTACTTTTGCTCTTTAAAATATGAGTATCAAAATGTATGTTTGCAAAATGTATTCTAACAATGGTGTTGGTGATTAAACATACAGAGTTTAGGCACATTCTAATGTCATTAAGTAGTTATACAGAAACATGGCAAATCACTATGCCTGGAAATAATTCAGAGAGTACTATAAATGTATGGGTTTCTTTTTAATAAATAAAATCCTCTTCTGAATATTGCCATCAGTCAAGGTGATGTTGCATAGGATTTAAGAAAATACCTTTCAAATTGACAGCAATTACAGGTAATGCCCCTTCAAGCATCAACAAGGCAAGGACATGACTTTGTGTCCTTTAAGGCTATGTTAATGGTGGACAAACTCTGAAATATATACATAACACACATAACACACACACACACACACACACACACACACACACACACACACACCAGTTTGGCAAAATTTTGAATATGAATTCAACCAAAAGACTATTGGCTAAGGTTTAGCCTAATTCAGAATGGGAAGAATGATAATTAAGGGACTTGGCCATTAGGGAATATGATGGGTTTTTTTTGGCAATATCCAGGCTAGCTTTCTGTAGATCCTTGGGACCAGCCTGAGTCCTTGATCTTAGTGAAAAAGGTATGAGAGCCACCAAGAAGCTGGTCTAAGATAGAATGTCTCATTTCCAGTCCTCCCAGCCCTTAAATACCTTATTACAATTATATAACCACAGTACTAAATATATGTATACTAAAGAACTCATCAATAATCTCATCAATTCCACTGAGTTAACACCTTGTTATAAGTATCCTTCTTTCAAGTATACTTCTCCAGAGTTCCAGTCCTTTACATCTTTTGTTTGTTTTGTTTTGTTTTTATTTTTGGTATGTACATACATACTTTATATGTGTATATTTACATATGGTGAGATAGACTAGAGATTATAATAACTCATGAACATAACCACATTCTATGAACTTTCAAGCACCATAAGAACTCTGGAAGGCACAATGCATAATGGAAGAAAGGTCTAGGTTCAACTACTAATCTGACATTTGCACAGCTGTGCAAGTCCCTTAATGTCTATAACCCTCCATTTATTTTTTTAAGTGATAGGATAGCATTTGTACTAATTCATGGGATTATTATGAAGACAAAGATTGATTAAAAAAAGACAAAGAAAAAAAAAGAATAAAAATCATCTCTTTTTAAAAAATTAGAAAATTGTTATATAGTAAAATAGTACTGAATCTAAATTAGAAAATATGGAGAAGAATTTCATTTCTCCCATTTACCAGCTAGGTGATATTAGTAATTTGCTTAATTTATCTTTCAGTTTTCTGGGAGTAATTTTTTGGGGATGAAGGAGGTATCTGAAACTTGTGATTTCATTGGTAGGTATAATTCCTGGTAAGTAGACTGCTTTTTCCAAGATAGACTGGCAACTATTCTATAACTTTAAGTCTTAGAAAATGCCAAAGGGACTAAAAGGTTAGTTAAATAGTATCATATAGATAAAAGCTATGGTTTTCCAGACTCCAAGGCTAACTCTTTATCCACAAGACCAAACTGATTCTTTATTGTAAAAATGATGATCATGATGTTTATTTCAATATTAGTCTGGAGGGTGGTATCCTATATCCTGAGGATGTATTCTGTCTAAGTATGGTATGTAAGTATTAGTGCCCTAAGTATATCCATCCACAATGCCTATTATACTGAGTATATAGGTTACTATACTGTCAATGGTTCCTTGGTATTCAACAAATAAATTCCAAACCTTATCCTAGATTTCAAGACCCTTTACAATCAGATTTACCATAATTTTCTGAATGGAAAACACTTATTTTCTCAGTTTTGCTCATCACATTTCCTCTGCCTCCCTCCTCTGTTTTCCTTTTCCTTTTCCCCATTTTTGCCTATTGAAATTTTCCCTATACTTCAAAGAACTATTCAACTATGAACTTACTCATAACCCTCTCAGGTAGAAGTGATTTCTCCATTATCAACACTAATATAGAACTTAATTGTAAATATTTTATTTATATGGTACTTCTATGCTAGACTGTAAACTTATTGAGGTTGTTGCTCAGGAATATCCAACTTTTGGTGACTTTTTTGTTGTTGTTGTTGTTATTATTATTGTTATGGGTTTTTTTTTTTTAAAAGTGGTTTGCTGTTTCCTTCTCCAGCTCATTTTACAGAAGAGGAAATTGAGGCAAATAGGACTAAACATCTAGTTCAGGATCACATAGCTAGGGTGCATCTGAGACTAGATTGGAACTCAAACATGAATCTTCCTGACTCTATACCTGGCACTTAGTAGACTATGACCTTGAATTCCTTGAATATAGAAACCATAAAAACAACTCTGCAGGACATAGAGTGCCCAGCATAGGATCTGACTCAATATAATTAAGAACAAATAAAAACTTAGGAATTTTGTCCAATTAATAAATACATCATTAAATGTAAAACTGACTTTGTTGCAAAATTATTTGGTTAGAATAATAAATTCTATACAGAGATGTATTTTTAGTTTTCATAGCTGCTTATGGGAGCAGTCATCTACTGACATTTGAAAATTCAGTGTATTCTTTATTATCATGTATAATTAATTTCAATCTTAGATAAAAGAATCAGAGAACTTGAAGAAATCTTTAATCAACTCTGTAAGACTAAAACTTTAAGAGAAGATCATGATCTGCATTGGTAAAGGAATGTGGAAATTCTCTATTAGTAAAAGCACAGCTCCAGGCTTCATCCCTAACACAAATGAGGCCTTAGTCAACATAAAGGAATAGATGGAGTTGTTTTTCATTTTCATTTTCATCTTTGTCTCTCCAACAACAGATCTGAGAATCCATGCTGATTCTCTTTGGCCTGATCCCTTGGCCTTCCACTAGCCACTAAAGCTTATAAAATATGCTATGCTATTTTACTTTCCTTTGAACATTAACTGTCATATATTAATCAATCAATTGAAAAATATTTACTGAGCAGCAGTGCTATAGTCTGTGGGTAATATTTAAAAAGCATAAGATAGTTTGTGCTTTCAAACAGCTTAAAAGCTACTTGGAAAGATAAAACATAAGCATATAAAAATTTAACTAATTAACAATGCCAAGTAGTAAATAATCTACAGGCAGACCTCAAGTGGAGCACTCAGTGCCTCTGGAGGCAGCTCTTTCTACTTTCACAAAGCTATTTTTTTTAAAAAAATGTAAAGTCATTCTCCTAATTTAGGAACAAAAGAATGCATTATGTATAACTTTGTTTCTCATAAAATTATCATATTTGGCTTATTTGCAGATGAGAAGATATAAAAATACTGGAAAACATTGGAAGGAAAAATTTTTTGTCCTCATGATTTTAAAAATTCATCTTATTGACATTTTTTATTTTTATATAAGCTTCATATTCTTATATATCCCTCCCTAGACCCTATTCAGTGAGCTATAATATGTAATAAAGAACAACAAAAGCTGTTTAGTAGACCAACTTAACAATAAATTCTGGAAGTATGCACAATATTGCTAATCCATTATCTACTCTACATATGGATTCTTAGCTATTTTATCTTTTTTTAATTTTTTTGCTATTTAATGATATTTGTGGACAAACATGTATGCAGGGTTAAATGACATATTTGATATAGTTCCAAAATTGTTTTCCAAAATGGATGGACCAACACATACCTCCAAAAACTGTCATTGTTTTTCCTTTTCTTTTTTTTTTTTTTTGGTCATCTTTTTCAAACTGAGGGTTGTGAGGTATAATTCAGAATTGTTTTAATTTGCATTTCTTATATTAAGAACTAACTTTGCTCAATTATTTGGTATACAATGGTTCTTGTCCTTATACAGTAGAATCAATTGGCTATGTATCTTGGATGTCTGACTTTTACCAGAGAATAATTAAGATCCTCACTCATAATTCTGTTAATATTCTCCTGATAATGCAATGATTTGTTTCTTTAAATTTTTAGAGTAATGCTATTTATTATACACATGTCAAAATTAATATTATGCTATCTTCCATCATGCCTTTAAGCACAATATAGTTTTTCTGCTTCTTCTAACCATAGATGGTTTTGTCATTGCTTTTTTTTTTCTTTCTGTGATTTGTAACTCTGAAACAAAATAAATTCTTCAGTCTCCTATTTTAATTCTCCATGGATGTATGTGCTTCTTTCAGATAAGCAACTTATTTTGGTGGGAGAACAACTTGAGGATGTTATTTTGTTTGTTCAGTTCTATTATGAGTACCAGATAATCTTTTTTCTTTCTTACCACTACTCCACTCATTGAGAAAATAAAAAAAATTTTCTTAAAAAATTACAAATATGATGCTAAGCAAAACAAATTTTCTCATTTACCCATGCTCAAAAGAAAACACAACACAACACAATACAACAAAACAACCAAACATACAAAAAATGAAGAAAGAGGAAAAAACTATTTCAATCTGCACTTTCAGTTCAATATTTCTCTATTTGGAGGTAGATAGTATTTTTTTTCTATAAGTCCTTTGCAACTGTGGTAGGTCATTTTTTTTTTGACCAAAGTCACTAAGTCTTTCACAGAGGAATATCTTTACAATATTACTATTACTTTGTAAATTGTTGTCCTGGTTCTGCTTACTTAACTTTATATCAATTCACCTAGATCTTTCTAGGTCTTTTTTTCCCTGAAAACATCCTCTTCATCATTTTACAGCACACTAGTATTCATCATATCTATATACTCTAACTTGGTCAGCCATTCCCTCAATTTCCAATTCTTTGCCAGTACAAAAGAGCTGCTATAAATATTTTTTGTACTTTTTTTCCCTTTCCTTGTTTGTGATACAGACCTAGTAACAGTAGTGCTGGATTAAAGGGTGTGAACAATTTAATAAGTTTTTGAGCATAGTTCTAATGGAGTCTGCTTTCTAATCCATTCTGACATCTGTTTCTATTTTCTAGATAAGTTTATCCAATTCATATTCATAATTTTGATTTTTAATTGTGTATTTACTTCCATTAAATACTTGTATTTATTCTGTCTTTGCTTGCTACCCTACTGCCTTCATAAAGATAAGGTAGTGAAAGAGAAGGAATAAATATACACAAGATCAGAGGTCTTGGACTGAAAACTTAGTTCCCTAACATCATTGCTTCCCCTTCACCCAGAGCTGGATTCCTAATTTTTATACTTTGCTTTTTAATACTCTCTTTACAATCTATTCTCCAAGATTGAAGTTTGCTTGTGAATTTTCCCTTCTTAGCCTTCTCTGTCCCCAACTATTTTATTATCATTTTATATATTACTATATTGAGTTGAAGAGTAGTCAAAAATTCATATTCCTTAAATTATTTTTTTTCTGATTCAATTCCATTCCCATCTCCTGAGCCATATTGTCTATACAAAACCCAGAAACCTCAGCTTTCTTTTTTTTAACCTGAAATTTTAAGAAGATAGAGTGGAAAGAAAAATAAAAGCATGAAATTGTTGGAAATTAACATTGGAAAAAATGAATTATCTCAGTTTTACCACTGTTCATGGCATATTTTGAAATTTGAATACTATCTTATGCTTTGAGAATAACAGAGCAATAGACAGAAATACTAGTAAAATCCTTGGGGAAAAACTATTCTAAATATTTAAGAACTGATATATGTTGCCTAAATAAAGACCATTCATTCATAATCTTAAAGTATATTTAGTAAATAGTTAAATGTAGGTTTTAATACATCAGATTTAAAGTTCAGAAGTCCAGCTTAAAGGCAACACTGAGTTATAGTATGTGGTAGTAAACTGTTGGTAAAACAATTTAAAGGAGTTCATTTATTTTGAATGACAAGGTATTGACCACTGTTTCTATAAAATAGAATAAGTTATATAAAAAGGTTTCTTGAAAATACTAGGGAGACCATTATTCCATTTTTTCTGTCCCTTTAAAATTCCTAAATAACTAGAAGTGAAGATACCAAACAACAGTGTTATCTTTTTTGATGCACTACTAAATTTAGATGTCACATCAACAGTCGAAGAATGTTGTGTGAGTGGAAAATAAATGAAAAGAAAGGGGATAAACTAAGCCTCTATTCTTAAGCTTTCTGAATTACCTACAAACCTTAATGATGGTTTTAAATCTACTATAGCCCACTTCTACCTTCCAAAGGGACAATTTTCTATTATTTCATCAGCCATATCAAATCCACATTCTTAATTGTAAAAAGAAAAAAAAGGTCTACTCATTTAAGTTACATTTATATATGTGTGTGTGTGTGTGTGTGTGTGTGTGTGTGTGTGTGTGTGTGTGTGTATCTCAAGGTCCTCAGAAGTATGATAAAGATTAAAAAGATTCCACAAAATTATCTTTTGACATTTTTCAGAAAGTGATTTGTAGAAAGGACAGGTCAATGGTACAGTAGATAGAATGCTGGACCTGGAGTCAGGAAGACTCATTTTTCTGATTTCAAATATGATCTCATATACTTGGTAGCTGCATGACCCTGGTCAAGCCATTAAACCTTGTTTGCCTCAGTTACCTCACTTATAATTAAGCTAGAGAAGGATATGGCAAACTATTCCAATATCTTTGCCAAGAAAATCTCAAATAGAGTCATGAAGATTCACAACCGAAAAGATTAAATAAGAAAAAATAGGGCAGCTAGATGGTGTAGTGTATAAAACGCCAGTCCTACAGTCAGAAGGAGCTGATTTCAAATCTAGTCTCAGAAACTTAACATTTCTTATCTGCATGACTTTGGGCAAGTCATTTAGATCCAACTGCTAAGAAATTTGTTTAAAAAATATATGTGCAGTCAATTTTTTTCTTCTTTTCTTTCAGTCTCCTAATTCTAACAAAACTACATTGGTATTTAAATCAATGATCACTTATTAAATGAAATATAAATAAATATAAATAAAATAGTTTAAATATATATTTTAATATATATTTTAAATATAAAAATATAAATAAAAATAAAAATATAAATTATTATTAAACATTTTTCTCAGTTTCATAGACATATATCTGAAAGAATTTGCAAGTCATTAAGTTCAACACCATCACTTTACAGATTAAAAAACAAAAACTAACAAGCAACAAACATCTGAGGTTTGGAGAGGTTAATAGGTATCCTATAAAATGTATGAACTTAACACTTCTTGACGCATTCTAATACTCTTTTTTTGCCATATTTCATTGCCTTTTGCATTAAAAAATTAATGTTTAATTAATTATTTGGCCCCCATTTGTTCCTTAATTCAGAAATGAGGGGCAGGGAAGTCTAGGATCAATACTTCAAGAATTTCAGATTTCAGCGGCAAGGGTATTCCTTCCACTGATACAGGCTGCATCCCTCTCTACCTTAGTTTGTAGAGTCTTTGAGAGTTTTAGCAACAGGGAAAAAAATCACCACCTTGCAATCAGTTTTCTGGTGATGAGTTTCTCAGTTGCTGGCTAGGATGGTCCTTGTATATACCTACATTTGGTCCCTGGGCTCATATTTAAGCCTTTCTAGTTTTTTTCAACCTATTGTTGTGCATTCATATCTGACTATGACCCAATTTTGGGTTTTCTTGACAAAGATTTTTGAATGGTTTTCCATTTCCTTCTCCAGCTCATTTTACAGGTGAGAAACCTGAGGCTTTCCTTGGGTCATCCAGCTAGTAAGTGTCTGAGATCTGAATTCAGATCTTCCAGATTCTAGGTCTGGTACTCTATTATTGCTCCAACTAGTTGCCTGGTTGTGCCATCTACCAAAGCCTGAAGTCTAGTGATATACTGTTCAAGCAGGCAGGATGGAGAACATCTATGTGCACAGTTGACAGAGTGCCAGATTTGAAGCGAGGAGGATTCATCTTCCTGAGTTCCAATCTGGCCTTGGACTCTTACGAGCTGTGTGATCCTGGGCAAATCACTTAAACTTGTTTACCTCAGTTCCTCATCTTTAAAATGAGCTAGAAAACCTTTGCCAAGAAAACCCCAAATAGTGTCATGAGAAGTTACACAGGGCTGAAAAATGATTAAACAACATTGATGGTCACCATGATAAGATCTTGCGAAAGAACAGTAGGATGAAAACCAAGAGGGAAATAAAAAGTCTGAAACCAAAAATTCAAATAGCCTTGATGAATGCTGCTTGATGATCTCACTTTAGCTAGAAAATAAATTGTGTTCCAATTTAATCCATTCTATGTGGAAGGCAGCATGACACAAAGGAAAGAACAATGGATTTAGAATAAGAGGCCTGGGATTCAAATTCAGACTTTTCTAGTTTTTATCTATGTGATCTTGGACCTTGGTTTCCCATCTATAAGATGAAATGCTAGTGTTACTAATAAAATGGTAAAAACTCAGAAAGTTAAGTTTCTCAAACTCTTTTAACATCACACCCCCATGAAGAAGCAATCCAGACTTTAAATGGTAACATACCTAGGAATCTTCAAATAAATCCACTGGCTGGCAAAAAGGGCAAGACTGTACCAATTTCATTCTTTTTTTTTTCTTTCTGTAACAGTTTTTCTGTCTCATAAACACTGAGATAATGATACCTGTGATGTTATGATATTTAAAGAGACATCTTCATGCACAATAGATAGGTATAGATTGGAAGGATATTTCTTATAAGCCCAGTAAAACTCAAAAAACTTAAGACAGCTTGACCAATACAATTCCCAAAGACTTGTAGAAGAGAACTATGAAGTTTTATACATACTTGAAATAATGCTGAATATGCTTTTACTGGAACCAGCGTGATATGAATTATATCATTTCTTATAAAGTTCTGAGTGAGCCACAGCACTCTAGACCTTACTTGAATTTTTGAGTGTCCACAGTAAAGAAGATTCTATAGCAGTTTTAGTCAAATTCAGAACACCAAACTTTGGAAATGTGTAATATGCTTTTTCCTTAGTTAGTGCCACTTGTAAAAATATCTAGAAGCATTGTAAATAACCTAAAAAATATGGCTAACCTGAGCCCAAGGAACCTGAAGGCCCTCAAATTTTAGAAAGCAATACTAAAAGGCAGTACTTCCATTTAGTTTTAAGCAAATTATTTTATCCAAGGTAGCATTTCTTCTATCAACTTAAGGCAAATTTCTACAAAGAAGGAGCATAAAAAGGTAATCTCCCAGCACCAAAGCAGTGTAATTGAAAAAAGAGACAGCAGTGTCAGGAGCAGACCATTTGATTTTAAAGTTAATAACAGGGACCCAAGAGTGTGGAATAGGCTAAGATCATGGTGATTATGAAACATCACAAGTAATATTTCCAAGCCTATTTAGGACACTTTTCATAAATAATGAAATAGTTTGGAAAACAAATCTAAAGCTATAGTATAGGTCTTCCTTGAGTCATTGAAAGAACCTGGAAATTTTATTTTAACTGGAAAATAGCATTGTAGACTGAACTTAAAGGTTATGATGTATAATGATCTTGGTCTTTCAAATATGTAACAATTCTTTCCTTTTTACTTTCTCTACATGAGTTCAATTTTTCCCGGTGTTAAGTATTTTACACTCCTAGATTTAATCAACTATAGGCACATGCCTCATGAAACAATTCTAATGGGCTTAGAGTTTTGTTCCGGGTGTTAACAGCTGCTACATTATTATTTTCTATAACTTATTCTTTAAATCACAGACATATCCAAATTAACTGCAATGATTTTTATGTTATCTTTTTTTAAAACTCTAAATGACTTGTTATCAGTCTTTTTTATATTCATTATCTCATGTGATACTCAAAACTATCTCCGAAGATAAAAAAAAGTAAGGCAAATAATTCCCATTTTATATATAGAGAACTGAGGTATAGGGAAGTTCAGTGATTCATTCAAGCTCATATGGTTGGTAAAAAGCCAAGCAAGACCTCAAATCCAGCTATCTTGTGTCTAAGCTTAATGATCTTTCTAATAAATCTTCTTTTTTTTAAGACATCTTCTAGGTAATACTATTTTTCCATATGTCTAATTTAGCCCAAGATGAGTACAGAAACAATTCATCCCCAGATTCGCATCAGAAATGGAAACCTAAACTTTTGTCTTTAAAAGAAAAAAAAAACCCTTTTCCTCTCATATAAATAATAAGTTTTAAAAAAGAAAATCAAAGAGGTTATCTTTATATTGTTTGGATTTTGCTAATGTGTTTCAGACAAAACTTTTGCAACAATGGACATACTGTTTAACGATGAGAAAAAACAAATAAATTCAGTGACTAATAATGGAAATAAAATGTTAAAAAACATTTTTATCCCATAATTTCATTCTTTATCATTTTGGCCATAGTATTTGATGAGGCTGGTCCTAAAACAGGTTTGGAATAGCAAAATATTGATCAATAATCTAAAATATTTACATGAATAACCTATAAAGAAAACTTTGAAAGAGCTATAACAGTCCATCAAATTTAATGTTCAAGCCCTCTGGTCCTACTCAAGGTAGCCACAATGCATTAAATGGTGCCTGTTTTCTGGACTACCCTGGAGACTAAAAGATTTCCTTTGTATCTATTACAGTTGATGGAATACCTGAAAATCATTCTCAAATTAGTAGATATAGTGAAATATTGATGTCTCTACACACAAAGAAAGAGGAGAGAGAGAGAGAGAGAGAGAGAGAGAGAGAGAGAGAGAGAGAGAGAGAGAGAGAGAGAGAGAAGAGAGAAAGAGAGAGAGAGAGAGAGAGAGAGAGAGAGAGAGAGAGAGAGAGAGAGAGAGAGAGAGAGAGAGAGAGAGAGAGAGAGAAAGGAACAAGGGAGGGAGAAATAGTGGGAAAATAACCACCCAAATAAGTTGAATATAAATTTTAATCTAGCCTCAACTCAGGTTGGTGTCTCTTATAAAAGAAAAGCATATACTCAGTTAAATATTACATTTTTCTTAAGATATCCATTCTCCAGGAATTTATGGTCCTTTAACAAAACCAATTATTTCTAAAACCCAAATTTATACAACAGATAAATTACTAGAATTAACAGAAATTACAGATAAACTACCAGAATTAACATAACAATAGAGGCCTTTGCTTTATGAAAGGATTTACTGATCCAAAGTAATGATTGGGGGGACATTTCCTTTTTTTTTAAATTTTTTTTACCTAATGTATTACATATGGCTTAGGAGATATAAATCATTTTACATATATTATCTCTTGATTCTCAACACTCTATTCTGTCAGTTAATGACAATAAACATTTATTACTGCTTAACAATGTACCAGATACAGTGCTGATTGCTGAGAATACAAATACATTTAATCCTTGTCTCTCTCATTTTGTAGAAGGTAAAGAAGAACAAAAACTCCTTTAAGATAGGGTCCATTTCGTTAGTCTTTTTATCCTATAGTGTCTAGCTCAGTGATTTGCACATAAGTAACCCATAAATACTTATTGATTGACTTTTTGATGAAATAAATTGGAAAGTGTTGAGAATATGTGCATTTTCCACAATAGTATCAAAACAATTACAAGCACCTTGTAAAAATACTATTAAATCATGATTGCATTGTAGTGAAAGCCACAGATTTTAGCCAGCATAATAAAAAATTTTTCAATCTATCTTATTCTTTGTGACCTCATCTGGAATTTTCTTAGTAAAGATACAGTTCATTTAACAGATGAGGGAATTCAGGCAAACTCTAAGTGACTTGCTCAGGGATATACAACTAATTAGTGTCTGAGGCTGGATCAGAACTTTCTGACTCTAGGCCCAATGTTCTATCCAATGTGCTACCTAGCAGTCCAAGAGGACCTACTAGTCAGAAAACCTAAATTCAAATCACACATCCGAGTCTTACTACTTCTATGATGTTGGCCAGACTATGTAGTTTTCTGGGTCCTCAATATCTGAGAGGTTGCACTAGTACTTAAGTCCCTTCCCACTCTAAAAATAAGGTGCTATATTTCAAATAAAGGAAAGACCTATGGGAGAGTTTGTTATTTTAGTGCACTAAAAGTTAAAATCTAGGCTAATGATAAAAAATCAACCAATAACATTCATACAATGTGTATAGGTTTGTGAATAATTTTTTATGAAACCAAGATGGTGAGCTTTTCTACCTGTGAAAGATGTGATCTGCTGACACATTGGGAAAATTCTAGTTTCAAAACATTCTAAGGTGGTAATGAATCTGTCCCAAGGAAAAGAAAAAAAAAGTCTTCCAAGAGTGGTCTTAATTAACCAGAGTTCCAAACAAACAGGGATAAAATGAGTAAAGTTTTGCTATCTTCAACTTTTTTTTAAAGGATGTATCAAACTTTGGGAATTTGATTATGTTCACTGTAAATCTTTCAGTTTAGTACGGATATAGCCAGCAATATAAAGTAAGAATCATGGGGTCAGCTAGGTGGCTAGTCAGCTAGTGGATAGAGCATCAGTCTTAAAGTCAGGAGGACCTGAGTTCAAATTTGGCCTCAGACACTTAACACTTCCTAGCTATGTGACCCTGGACAAGTCACTTAATCCCAACTGCCTCAGTTAAAAAAAATATATATATATATACGTAATGATAATAATAAAACAAAAAAAATAAAGAAAGGAAGGAAGGAAGGAAGAAAGGTTGGAAGGAAGGAAGGAAGGAAAGAAGGAAGGAAGGAAAGAAAGAAGGAAGGAAGGAAGGAAGGAAGGAAGGAAGGAAGGAAGGAAGGAAGGAAGGAAGGAAGGAAGGAAGGGAGGGAGGGAGGGAGGAAGGAAGAATGAATCATGGAAATCAGCTTGTTCTCAAGAATTTGAAAAGGCATAACTATGTGTATGTGCATATGTATATGTTTATGTGTGTATATATCTATCTTTGACTTACCCTATCCTCAAGAATATTGCCAGTTATTTTCCTGAACAATGACAAACCAGGATTTTAAAGTAAACTAAGATTAGAGATTCAAAACACAAATATTTTTCTTTTATTCTACTAAATGCAATTTTGTCAGCAAATGTAATCATCTACTGATAATAAAGTTCTATTTCATTTTCCTGACTTAATTACTTTTATCATAAGATTTATGAAATCTATTTAAAGTTTTCTCTTTGCATATTGTATACTGGCATTCTCTGTATCAAATGGAATCAATTAGAACTAGAGAAGCTAAATTCATAATGAGATAAATTTCACAGCAAATCTGCTAATAAAAACCCAAGTTTCTGGCAATAGAGACAAACCAAAATAAAAACTTTGTCAGTCATTTCAACTTGATAAGTGTTAGGATTACTAAGTGAGAACTGAGGTTGTCTGGACAGTGACAAGGTGAGAATTCAGGTTTTCTGGATAATTACAAGGTGAGAACTCAGGTTGACTTGATAGAGGGGGCAAGCTCATTGGCTGGGGTGGTTCTTCCCAGAAGCCCTTGCATTATCCCACGCCCATTCTCTGGGAGAATAAAAGAGAGGACTCTCAGAGAAAGAAGAAGACTCTCTGCATTACATCAGGCCTGACGGGGCTCTCTGCAGGAAGGGAAGTCACTTCTAAGGACAAGAGTTAACAGCAACTGCCTGGAGACAACGGTTCACTACAGGAAGAAGAATCTGTCTTAAAGATTTGAGTAGACAAAGCAGATCTCTTCCCAGAGAGCGATCCGGCAGCTTCTAGAGACGACAGCTCGCTACAATTGGCGCCCAACGTGGGGCAAGGACTTTTGCTTATCCTGACAAGAGGAGCTAGACCAGACCTTCGCAATTTGGCACCCGAACAGGGACAGACACAGTCCTGATTCCAGCCTCCCATCCAGATCTCAGTCTCTCTGACCCAGAACCGTGAGTAAAGAGGAAACTTTGTTAAAGATTAAGTGAGTGTGCTAATAGATAAATAAGGAACTTAACTTGTTAAGGCCAAACCAGGAATCTCTTATAGTGAAATGGGGCAAACACCTTCTGTTCAAGGAAAATGTTTAGAGAGCATCATCAAGGTTATGAAAAGCCAAGGATTGATTATAATTTTAGAGGAGATTACTGAACTTTTAAGAACTGTGAAGGTCATATGTCCTTCTTTTTCTCTGGAAGAAGAATTGGATCCAGATGAGTGGAAATTAGTAGGAGAGCAATTAGGTGAACAGTACAATTACCTTTGTGACATTTTACCCTTTGGTTCCAGACCAAACTCAGTTTCCAAAGATACAATTCATACCTATAATTTAATCCAAATGGCTTTAAAAAATGTTATTCTAAAGGAAGAGATGAAGGAGCAAAATGGGGAGGTGTCAACTAAACTAGGTGAAAAGGATGAATCAGATAACAATGAAGTTAAGTACAATTCTGAGCAACAGCAACAGGAGCACCTCCCATCTCCTCCCTCAATTAACCCTTCATGGGTGGAGCAAGAAGGAGGAGAGGAAGAGGCAGAAACACAAACAGAATTGCCTGTGAAGCAGCCTAAGCCTATGACAAGATTAGAAAAAGCATTGGTTAAAGCTAAGAGAGAAGGACAGGATATAAGTGATTTTATACATGCATATCCTGTGATTGAAAATACTGACTCTGTAGGTAAAAAAAGGAGAAGATATGCACCTTTAGATTTGAATAAAATTAAGGATTTGAAAAAAGGTTGTACCCTTTATGGGGCTACATCAGCTTATGTCAAAATGTTACTAGATGGTTTGTCTTATGAAGTCCTAACCCCGAATGATTGGAAATCCATAGCAAGGACATGTCTGGAACCTGGAGAAAATTTATTATGGCTTGCGGAATTTCATGAATTATGTAAAATTCAAGTCAGATGCAATTTGGAAATAGGAGTTAACACACAATTCACTTTTGAGCACTTAACTGGTGAAGGTCAATATGGAGAGAATTCGGAACAGATTAATTATACCATGACAATATATGAACAAATTGCTAAGGCTGCAATAAAAGCTTGGGGTGTCCTCCCTGGACAGAAAGATCGGGGAGAGGCTTTCACTAAAATACAGCAAGGTCCCAATGAACCTTTTGCAGATTTTGTGGGACGTTTGCAAACTGCTGTCAAAAGAACTATTGGAGAAAATTCAGCTACAGAAATAATGACCAGACATCTGGCTAAGGAAAATGCCAATGAGATTTGCAGAAGAATTATATGGGGATTAGACAAAGATGCTCCTTTAGAGGAGATCATAAGACGCTGTGCTACAGTGGGAACAAATGCTTTTTACACCCGGACAATGATAAATGTGGAAAGACAGGGTCCCTCCTGGCAAGGGCCTTCTAGAGAAACTCGGCGATGTTTTCAATGTGGAAAAATTGGGCATCTAAGAGCTCAGTGTAGATATGGAGATACAGTGAGAAGACAGGGTGAGAGAAGACCTAAAACCCCATGTCCAAAATGCAACAGAGGACTCCATTGGGCATCAGAGTGTAGAATAATTCAGGGAAATGGACCCCAGGCAAAAAAGACTTGGGGCATGATGGCAGCTGATGTTATACCCAAAGAGTCTTTAGAAGGTCAGGACTCTGATTTGATCAACCAGCAGAAAAGCAATCACATGGCAGAACGGGATTACCTGATAAGTGAGTCAAAAGGCAATCAGATTGCAAAAATGGATTACACTTGGGGAGAATACAGGCCTTTTAAACCAACAGGGCTGTATCCAGTGCAAACAACTCCAATGTAATTGCCAGATGATGAGAAGAGATTTAGAAAGTGGTAAATAGAAGGTAATTAGATAGGTTAACTGCCTGGGAGAGAGGGTTTGCTTGTATTTCTTCAGCAGGAGAAGGAATCAGATGGGTGCCAACAAGTCATATTCGCCTTGTCCATCAGAGAAAGACAGAAAAAGAGAAAGGCCTCAAAATAAAGGAGAAGATCTAAGAAACATCTGACACTGAAAGAGCATGGATAATAAGAAGACTGTTAAAGAACTTTAAAAACCAGCAGGAATCATTGGACTTCCTCACACAAGATGAGACTAATGGACAATGGACTTATGGACATTTATAAATTTTCAATTTATGATTATTTGATTATGTTATTTGTCATATACTTCTAGCATGTATTATGTTACTATGTGCTTATGTAATTTATGTAATTATCTGTAATACGTCCCATATTGATGGATTTATGTTTCAAGGTCATTTATGTAATTATCTGTAATACTTCCCATATTGATGGATTTATGTTTCAAGGTCATGACTGTCCTATGTTCTAAATCAAAAGAAAGGGGGAGATGTTAGGATTACTAAGTGAGAACTGAGGTTGTCTGGACAGTGACAAGGTGAGAATTCAGGTTTTCTGGATAATTACAAGGTGAGAACTCAGGTTGACTTGATAGAGGGGGCAAGCTCATTGGCTGGGGTGGTTCTTCCCAGAAGCCCTTGCATTATCCCACGCCCATTCTCTGGGAGAATAAAAGAGAGGACTCTCAGAGAAAGAAGAAGACTCTCTGCATTACATCAGGCCTGACGGGGCTCTCTGCAGGAAGGGAAGTCACTTCTAAGGACAAGAGTTAACAGCAACTGCCTGGAGACAACGGTTCACTACAGGAAGAAGAATCTGTCTTAAAGATTTGAGTAGACAAAGCAGATCTCTTCCCAGAGAGCGATCCGGCAGCTTCTAGAGACGACAGCTCGCTACAGATAAGTATTTAAACTAAGCACCTGCTATGTGCAAAACACCAGGAGAAGTGGTATGGAACATGAAAAAAATGTTTTAGATATGGCTTTTGACCTTAAGAAGTTTATACTCTTAATTAGAGGGACAAGATGAGTATCTAAAAATAACAACAAAAATATTAGAAATAACAATAGGCATTGTACTAATAGTATATAAACAAAAGTACAGAGTCATAGAATTTTAAATTATAAATGCTAATAGCTCAGAGGAAGATGAGATTAATATGGTACAGTATTTTTATTCCATCCAATGAAATAATATTAAGATTCTTAATTATTTCATGGTACATGTTGGGCATAAGCAAGTTGAAAACATTATAAACAGGGAATTCAGAAAATTTAAATGAAATCTTCAAAGAAATATATGATCAATAAAATAAAATCAGTTTTCATAGTTGCAGTTTGGGATAACCAATGATAGCCTTCCCAATCTACTAGGTTCACTCTGTGTTACAAGAATTTGAGAAAAGTCCTTAAGACAATGAGATGACTCTCTGTAGCATATTTATAAGACGATATGAACAATAGTCACATAAGAAGTCTAAATATAGATAAATTGCAATAAGCGTCAGTCAAAGGAATAGTTCCAATGAGACTGTTGTTCAGTCATTTCAGTCATGTCTGACTCTTTGTGACTCCACTTGGGTTTTCTTGGTGGAGATACTGCCAAGTATTTCTGGAGTGGTTTGCCATTTCCTTCTCCAGCTCATTTTACAAATGTGGAAACTGAAGCAAAGAGATGAAGTGATTTGTCCAAGCTTACAACACTAGTAAATGTCTGATGCAGATTTGAACTCAGGAAGATCAGTCTTCCTGACTCCAGGACAAGTACTCTATCTATAGCACAACTTAGCTGCCCATATTGAAATTATAAGTCCATTTTTTATGAGTAAAAATAAGTGGTGTTTTAGATATCTGAAAACAATTTTTTCAACATAAAGTTTGTTTAATAAAATGTTTGAAAATAACCAAAGCCTCATAGATCCATAAGCTATCTAATATACATGATCAGTCTTTGGTAAACAACCACATTTCACACGTCTGATTTCATTTTTAAAAGCATCACTTGCTGATTATAACTAAGATATTAACCTAATATTGGTATGATTACAGTGTCATATTAGTCAAATGCTGAATTATCATATTCAACATCTAATTCTATAAAAGTGAAATAATTTGATCCTTTAAAATTTTCAACTCTGGATATATGATTTCCTTTAAGATTCAAATCTCTAATATAATATAGCCAAGTTAACTATGATTTTATCTCTCTTTTGAGAGGTAAAATCCATTTGCTAAGTGAAACCTGTATTAATCCTAATAATCAGATGAATTTACAAGCTAACATTGTTAACAAAGGGATTATATTTTAATTGTGGGCACAGGTGAATTTTTATTTTGACTGGTTTTATATTTGATTTTTTTACATGTAAATGAAATAGGCCTCTTTTATATGAAAATGTTTTTATATAGGTTTTCAGTATCTGGTAAACAATACTTGATAGGACCACTTTGTCTTTCTAATTCTAAATAAAATGTTATTTTTTTAATGGTCTAATTCTCCTAAAATGTCTATTTAATTATGTACCTGCAAAAACCTGATGCCAGAGCAAGAAACTTACTTTCAAGAAATACCTTTAGAATTATAAGTATTTTTTTTAATCAGCATTGTACAAAATTTATAAATATATGTGGGTCAATGGTTTCCATTCCTCATGTAAGCAATTTATATTTAATTCCAAAAGTACATCATAATTGCAATCTTCTCTTTCCTCTGGCCTTTCTTATCGTATCAGTTACTAGACCTTTTTGATAAGAGCTACCGGCAGGTAGAGAAAGGAAGTAGGATTGAAGGGTTGTAAAACAGTACTCACTATGATTTTATGAGGTATCTCAGCAGAGTAATAGTGAGGACAAGATAATGTATAATAATTCTCAATCCTACGGAATGTACATCTTCCAAAATCCTCTACCAGGTGACCTAATAAATTTCTTTTTAAAACTATTTCAGATTTTGGGGTTTATTCTCATGAATAACATATACAAAGAAATTAAGAACACAAATAAATTTAGAAAGACCTTTAGGGGGTAATACAAATATGCCAGGCAATGGGCTAAGTACTTTGCAATTATCATCTCATTTCCTCCTCACAGAAACCTTTGGAAGTGTTATTTTTATTTCCATTTTGAAGATGAAGATAATAATTGTAAAGTACTAAGCATAGTAGTTGGCACATTCTAAGCAATATAAAAATGTTAGCTACTATCCTCATTATTATTACTAATGATAAAGAGAGAGAGAGATGTGTTTTGATTTAGAAGAGGGAGGAGAGGAGAATCAACAAGTGAACCATTAAACTATATACTCAAAAACCCATGCTGCCTATTATTATATGCAAGTAACACGAATGGTTTCATTAAAAAAACAATCCAATAAAGTAACCTATAAATATATAACTAAGAAGTCTACAATAAAACTTCAGAATAATTGCTATAAACACATTGGAAAATACTAAGGAAAGCTGATTTCTACAAAATTTTAAAAATTCAGTTTTTCTCTTACTGTGTTGCTCTTTTCTCTTTCCCTTGTGAAAGAACAGAATCAACTAAAACTAAGCTTCCCAACTTAATGTTCTCTGTTATTCTTGAAGTTCTTTTCAACCCATATAAAATCCAGTTCTTATCTCATTATCATGTCATTTCATCTCATTATCCTGTCTCATTTTATCTGTTGTTAATCTCATATGATTTGAGGTTACTCTAAGGCTGAGTCTCTTTTCCTTTTCATGGACCTCATGGCAGTCTGGTAAAGTCTATGAATTCCTTCTTGGAATACATTAAAAAACCTAGAGTATTTCAAAGAAAACCACCTCAACTGCAATACAGATGTACTTTTTTTCTATCCAACTTCATGGATTCCATAAAATAGTCTCTGACTCTAGAATAAGAGCTCCTAACCTAGAACAATGCAGCACTAACTACAACTTAAAGTAAGAGACAAAGGGAACTGTATGGATTTGTGTCTCCCTTTCCCAAATTTGTCCAATACATTTTTATCATTCCAAAGCCTATCTATAATTATTACTAAATCTTATATTTTAAAACATTTTAACAAAAATTGCAGACTTAATATTTTTAATGTTGAGTACAAACCTGAAATTCAGTAATTATGAGAGAAATGTATTTAATGTTGTCAAAGCTATTGTACATACAAAAGATTTTTACTACTACAGAATTTGGAATTATCTGCCTTTCTACTTTATTCTTCAGGTTTAATTTTATATACAGTTTGTTCTTCCCTTGTAAAGATAAATATTAATTGCTGCTTGTTTCTTTCCCTGAATAAAGTGTTAGCATTGCTATTTTTCTATACATTTTTCTATACATTTAAATGTTACAATACTTGGGGTAGGAAGAAAAAGAAACTTATAGGAAAAGCTATTGTATGTCTGAATTTTTTCCTAGTTTTGAGTGCTAAGGTAGAAGAGGTTTTTTTTTTTTCTCCAAAGAAGAGCACTGTATTATTTTATATGAGATTGCAATCAGTATTTGAAAAGACATCCTGGTCATAACATTGCCCAATGCCTCACTCTGGTACATTGTTTGAATGTCAGCTAATCTTATTGTCCCAAAGATAGGAAATGTAATAGAGACTACATACTAAAAATAGCATCTCTTTTAAGATATATCTGGTAATGTCTGACTTCAGGATGTAGTATTCATTAGGGGATATATACATATACTGGAATGATCTGTTCTTTATTTATGTATTTTCTCATTGAATCATATTCCACTGATAAAGTTAGGCTAGTGAACAATGAAAGTAGTTATAAAGGATATTCAATTTCCTCTATTTTGAAGCTTCTTTTATCCATTTAATATATCTGCACCTGATAGTTAGATACTCGAAATATGGGTGGTTATGAATTCATTAGAGGATGTATATTTATACAGGAATGATTTGTTCTTTATGTATTTCCTCATTGAATCATATTCCCTTGATAAAATTGGGCTAGTGAACAATTGGAAATATAGTTATAAAAAAGCATTCAATTTCCTCTATTTTGTAGGTTTCTTTATCCATTTAATATATCTACACCTGATACTTAGACACTCCAAATATTATCTAACAAGTCTCAAAGGCTTTTCCTTTGATATATGATCTATCCAGATTTCTGTGCTGTCATTTTACAATATGTTAATTTCCAGATTTTCTCCCTGTGTATTTGGACAACAATAAGCTCTATTGAAAAATAGAAATTGGGAAAAGGGGATAGGACTTTAAAATAAATAAATATGAATATATATGAATATGTGTGTATAAATACATATATATATGTATGTATATATATATATATATATATATATATATATATATATATATATATATATATAATGGCATCTTCAACACTGAACTCATGTATAGAGCATTAGTAGGTCTCAAGGAGGTAATTAATGTCAACAAAATTAAATGTAATGAAAATTTCTAATTTTTTTTTTTTGAAAAAAAAAAAGATTACTCAACTAGTACAAGAGGCAATCTGTAGATATAATTTCCTGAGGTTTCAGCAAGGCTTTTGTTAAAGTATGTCATCCTATTCTTATAGAAAAGATGGAAAGAGATGGATTCAGACAGTGATATAATTGAATTGATTTGGAACTGGTTGTACAACTAGACTCAAAAAAGTAGTAGTCAATAGTTCAATATTAATATGGAGGAGAGCTCCACTGAATTTGTATAAAGGCATAAATAGCCTCATTAGAACTTCATATAACACAAAACTGGAATGGATGTATAATGGATGACAGTCAAGAATCAAAATAGCTAGATAGAGCACTGACATTGATCTGAATCAAATTAGATGGGGAAACGTGGTTAACTAATAGTTCTGAAAAAGTTCAGAGGTTTTGAGGGGCCTATAAGGTTAATATGAATCAGGAATATGTTTTGGCAGTCCAAAAATCCAATGCAGTCTTTGTCTGTGTCAAGAAATAGGAAGAGTATTCCAAGAATAAAGAGGTGATAAATTCCCTGTGCTCCATCCTTGTTAAAGTTCATCTGGTATATTGGGTTCAGTTTTGAGTATCACAGTTAAAGGACTTTGAAACCTTGGAAAATTCTCTAAAAAAAGTATAGCAAAAGATAATGAGACTATACCAAATGAGGTTTATTTGAAGGAATTTGACATGATTAGATAAGAAAAGACTCAAAGGACATGACAGTGGTCATCAAGTAGTGGAAGGGTTGTCATAGAGAGGAGCAATTAACCTCATTTTATACATTTTGCACCCATGAGCAATGGGTAGAACTTGAAAAGAGGTCAGTTTATATTTAATGTCAGGAAAAAAAGACTTGAAAAGTAGTACGCTTCCCTTCCTTTCAGTTCTTCAAGAAGTCTGTATGATTTTTTGTTGGGCATGTCATTGTGGTTGAGCTGTTTCAATCATGTCCAACTTTTTGTGATCCTATTTGGGTCTTTCTTGGCAAAGATACTAAAAAGGTTTGCCATTTCCTTGTCTAGCTCAAATTACAGATGAGTAAACTGAGGCATGGCGCTATAGCTAGTAAACATCTTAGGCTGAATTTGTATTCAGATTAAGTAGGATCACCCTTCAGGGTACTGTTAAATTTCAATTTGTACCTGAACATAATTTTTAACATATACAATGATTATTTGATGTTATGGTTAACTATTGAAAATTCCCTTTAACCATTAATTACCAAACTGATGTTTATGTTAGTGGACATTGGTACCATAGAAAGATGCTTTTACTTTTCTTGCTATATGGTATATTGGCTTCATAGTATGAGAAATCATACATTATTGATAGAAAGGATTTTTTTTGTTTTGTTTTGTTTTTCTTATTTCATGCACCCTTGAAGTACAAAAAAGCTTTTTTCCCCTTTCCTCTTATTCAAAGGACAACAGGATATAGAACCAGAATGACAGGATTGTAACTATGTTAGAAATCTATCTATTAGAAAGCTATTAAGTGGTAATTGCCTGAAAATGTAAACTACCCACAATGCTGTTGACCCCACTTCTTCCTATAGCATACAGTATTTCAGTTACATTTCTAAATGTAGATAAAATTAGCTTAATATTTTAACAATTCATATCAATTTGAATTAATCAAAGATGTAAACTAATTTGAAATATAATTTATTGCAAATAAGTATAAAACACATTTGTATAATTTATATTTGTGCATTTAAATTTCCTATCTATAAAATGTTTTGTATAACACCCCACTACTATTGATTTCAAATAGAATCAAGACACTTGAATTCGGTGCACAGGAAGGAAATATGATATCAGTACATTCCATAATCAGCTAATCTTTGGTAAATTCATTAATTTTTTAAAAGGAAAGGAGTAATCTTCAGAATTACAAACCTCAAATGGTAATGATGTTTCCTGAGCAAACCAGTTATTGTTAGCACTTACTTACTGAGAAACTATTCAAAATTAATTTTTAAATGAAAATGGAAGGTGGTTTTGCAAAACTATTAAGCAAAATAATAACTGCACCAAAGAGAAAATGGCTATCATATATGCCCTGATTAAACAAGACCAAATTAAAAAATAAAGAAAAAAATAAAGAATATCTTGGAATTCACATTCATAAGCAGGATAAGCACAGAGAAGGAAAGAGATAAAGTCATTTACTCAGAAAATTAATTAGAAACAGGCAACATGTCTTTTTCTCCAAAAGAAATGTCTAATTGCATTTATTGACCACTTATGACAAAAGTAAAGGAATTATTCTTCACCCATTATTATACCACTATAAATAAAAACTGTTAAATGAGCCTATATAGTATATAGACTATTCTGAAAATAACAATTAGCAGTGAACTTCCTTCTCTCTCTCTCCCTTCTCTCTCTCTCTCTCTCTCTCTCTCTCTCTCTCTCTCTCTCTCTCTCTCTCTCTCTCTCTCTCATATGTGGTGTGTGTATGTGTGTGTGTGTATGTGTGTGTGATAGTTCAGAGAAAGGCAAGGAAGAAAAGGATTTGTAGAATCAAAGTTTATGTCGTTATTGAGGCAAAATGGGTAGAGAGACTAGATCTAGAAACAGGAAGATTTGATACTTATCAGTAATGTGACACAAGCAAGATACTTTTTCTTGAATCTAAATTATTTACCTTCAATATTTGAGGAGGTTCAAATAAGATAGTCTATTAAGTCATATCAATGTCAGTCATTATATAACATGCTAAAAGTAACAGGTGATTAGATATCTGTAGGTTGTGATGATCATTAAAACTGCTTATCTGCCTGTAATTATTTTATTATTATTTTGAGTAATAATAATAGCAGCAACACATATTCTGTCATAATAGCTGATATGTATTTAGTGCTTTTGAGTTTAAAGGAACTTTCAATATCCCTCATTCTATCCTCACAACAACCATGTGAGGAAAATATCTTGGGGGATAGAGCTCATCAACTGAGTGTTTGCTTTTATTAAAATAGGTAAAGTCATCTTTAGTAATAAAAACAGCACCTCTTTTGCAATCTGTAGTCCTAGAGAGTCACAAGGGAACATTCCGATGTTAATTGCTTCTGATTAGTTTTCTATGCCTCAGAAAGCAACACTTGAACCCAGATCTTCCTGTTGATATATGCATATGTATGTATATATGTGTGTATATATATATATATACATATATACATATATCCATGTACAAGTATATATCTATATATGCAAATATGTTTTAGATCTGTAATACTTAAATATTGAGTCTATCATTCTCTTTAAAATTAAATTTCTAAAACATAAATGCTTTGTGACTTATGTGGAAATATTTTTTATGATTACACATGTATAACCTATATGAGATTGCTTGCCATCTTGAGGAAAAGGAATAGAAAGGAGAGAGGGAAAAAAATTTGGAATTCAAAATTTTAGAAAAAATAAATGTTGAAAACTATCTTAACAAGTGGAAAAAATAAAACACTATTTCTAAAAAAAAAAACCCAAAAAACAAAAAACAAACAAACAAACAAAAAACCAACAAGCCATAAATGTTTGGCAATGATCTTTAACAATATATAATTAGGTTTTTTTTTTAAAAGAAATTATTTTCATTCACAGTAAGACAAATAAAGTGTATACAGGACTCCTGGGTTCCTCTGACTTCTAGCCCCCTACCTGAAAGATACTTATTTCCATTTTTTTTTTGAGAGAACAAAGATTTAGTGAATTACACACACCTCCATGAACCCAGACCAGACACAGTCCTGAATGAGGTAACTGCACATGTGCCTGAAACCCCTTGATTTGGAATAACTTTAGGGGTTAGGAATTCTGCTTTCAGACTATCACAAAAAATGAAATTGGGTTTTACAAAAATAAACAACGTTGGTAGAATTAGATCTCAGCTGGACAAACGAATGGGGCCAAAAAAGCCAATATAGCAAGCTCAAGCAGGCAGTTTTCTGTATCCAGTTGACAGTCTGACTGAATAATGATAGCATTCTTGGAATAAGGCTAGAAGAGGAGCCCTTTACAGCTCGGCATTTTATCTCCGGGCCCATTTGCCTGCAGCAGAGGTACTATTACTGGTAGAATGTGGATGTAATGTAGCCATGTGACACTGGTGTATTTCTATTTCTAGAAAGATAGCAGAGTGAAATCCTCCAGTGTAATCATGCCAGTGAATGCTTACTGTAGGAGGGGAAGGGATTTCTCATTATGCTCCCAGAACTGAGCCACCAAAGTTGGAAGGATGAGCTTCTGGACTGTAAAAACCTACTATTAAGGAAACACTGGTTTCTCTGCTTTGTCACATCCTCTAACTAAACACTTTCAACAAATAATTCTGATGTTTCAGACATGTTTCTATAATTCATTCCTCCTCTTTACAGCCCCCAAAGGAAGGCTGCAGGATGGCTTCAGCAAAGGGCTAAGATTTTATCTTGAAAACTAGTAATCAACTGCTTATTTATGGAATTCTGATCATGTCCAGATACCATCTAATCAAATTCCCAGGTATCTATGAAGAAGACCATATTCTTTTTCTAGGGAAGGGATTATTATGCTGGGAATCTATATATTAAAAAAAATCAGTATATTTGATTTCCTTTGTAATCATCTTTATCTTATGATTTTAAAACATTATTGTAGGCTTTAACACACTGCCAAAGGAGTCCATGATACAAAACAGATTAAGATCCTCTGTTCTTGGGGCATCTGAGAAGAAATGGTAGTCAGATTATGAAATATATCTCTATAACTCTTAAATTCTGTTCCCTGGTGAAACATCAGTTAGTTCCTGGACATTCAGAACCTTAGAAGACCTTCCCTTCCACCTCCTCTATACTCTGACCAGGAGTCCGGAGTCAGGTATATATCTAGTCCATCCTGACCCTGTTATGGGCACTGTGAAGAATTCTTGCCCTCTCCAAGATATTATCCTGCAGTCATCTATGAGAAAAAAAAAGGAGATATCTTTAAATAAATCAGAACTGACTTTTATTTGAAAAGAGTAAGTATATATAGTGTATCCAGATACTTGAATCGGAGGAGCAATAAACTCTAGGTCCATGTTTCATCTTAAGAAAGAGACCTCAGAAGGGCTGTGGGTGTTTATGAGGACTGCAGAGCCTTGAGCAAGCATTTTCACAGTAGCAGAGTAAAAGTTTTAATATTCAATGTTACTGCTCCACAGTTACCTTATTAAACCTTAATGGTGTATGCTAAATGCTCTCTGCCAGGGCTGCAAATAAGATGACCCCTCAGTATGACTCCTAGGAAATGTCTTCGACTGTGAACCATCTTGAAGTTTATGATAACCCTTCTGACTTGGAGTTCCTGGATACTACTTTTCCCCATATCAAGTAAGATAAGTTTTTTGTATTCTGGAATAGGCTCATTGTGAACCTTAATTATCAATTCAAAATAGTGCTGATTGTCATTTCCTTACCTGTAAGATAATCAGTAAGATTGACTATTTTATAAGGGTTGGGCTCTCTGACCCACACTCAAAAAAACTTCAAATGCATTCAATGTAGATAAGGCCAGAAACAAGAAAGAGATGGTACTTTAAAAGATCTGTGTATAGGATTGATTGCTTACTTCAAATCATTAAACATTTATTGACCCTGCTAAAGAGATATTATTGTTGCTAGATGCTGGGACCTGGGTGTCTATCCTCAAACTACCAAAGTCCACCAGGGAAGAGAGGGCACTTATACTGATAAGGACAGTATGAAAACAAAAATGCTAAAGGGAGAGAAGTACAAACACCAAGGTAAAGTCTTAGCCACCTTGAGTCTTATCATATAACCTATTATTAATTGATAAATAGCTCAGAGATAGATCCTTCAAATAGAACACAGAGTACTTGGGATAAAAGGATACTCATGACAAAAGGACATAGACAACTCCTAGTTAGCCACAGCAAGCTTTTGGAAACCCTATTCTATCAGTGTAGAAATTACTACCAATATATAATATGAAAAATCGGTAAATTTTCAGAGTGAATATCCTTTTCCTGGTCAGCTAGTTGGACAACTGCTTCACCATCTCCACACATTTTTTGATATGACTGTTCCTCTCAAAAATCAATTCAAATCAGTAAATATTAGTAAAATCCTTATCCTATGAAAAGTATTGGACTCTGGAAATAGAAATATGAATGTAAAGTAGAAAAATGGCACACCTGCCTTCAGGGAGTTTACAGACAAATGGGGATGAGGACAGATTAAAACAAAGTTCATTATTAATTTGGGGTGGGTAATAATCATTTTCATTTAAAATCAATTTCATTTAATAAATACTCAAATGGATTGGGCCAGTAAAGATGCACAGAGACAGGAAATGGAGTATTACAAAAGAGGAAGTGTTTGAAGGCCAATTTGTCTAGATTATAGAAAATATAGAGTAATATTAATAAGGCTAGATATTTATATTTGATTTGAAAAGTATTAGTATGCCACTAATACCTTTTGAGTAGCTATGTAGAAGACAACTGGAGAACAGAGATTTGAGGCAGGGAGATCACTTAGGAGATTGGGGCACCAGTCAATGCCAGAAGTAACAAACTACAATGGTGGTTCTTTGAGTGGAGAGAGGGGAAATGGTCTAGATATGCATGGCAGCAGAATTAAAATGACTTTGAAATTAATTGGACTTTAATACGGAGGTGAGGAAAGGGATGCGTTGAAGATGATACTGAAAATGTTAACTTGGGTGACAAGAAAGATGTAGAAAAAGGATGTGGATACCCTCCATAGAAATTGTAAGTTTAAAAAAAGGGCTTTGGTTCAAGTAAAAAGGTAAATTCTGATTTGGACATACTAAGTTTGAGATGCTTTTGAGATACCCAGTTTGAAATATCCAATAAATACTTAATAATGGGAAATCAGAGCTGAAAGGACACCAGGTTATTGCTGGTATACTATAGACAGAACCTCAATTAAGACAGATATTCTAAACTAATTATCATAATTATACCCATGCATACCGATCATTTCTCTGCCTTTTTGGCTCTCCTTGGCAGTGTGTAAATTCCCTGTTCTACTAAGAAAGTCTTTATTCTGACAATGATTCTATTTTAAAAATAATTCCCATTTCTTTGTTTGACCTTTGATAACTCTAAACAACAAAAAAAATTTTTTTTCATGAGGAAAGGATTTTCCATTCATGAAATTATGTATTTACAGAATACATAAATTCTGACAGCATGGTTCCATATATATATATATATATATATATATATATATATATATATATATATATATATATATATACACACACACACACACAGAACAATGTTAAGATATACACTATAAGGATGTTAGAAACATGGAAACAGAGAAAGGAACTATTCCCAAGAAGGTGGGATTTTTTTTTTTAAGTAGCTTTCAATGGATGGAAACACAAAGAAAAGAAAGACTGAAGTAGCATTTTATAGGGGGAAGGGCATTAGTTTTGGAGTCAGAGATTCTGGATTCAAATCCCAGTGCCACTATTCACTGCATTGTCTCTTTAGGTAAATCACTTACCCTGTTGGTGCCATTTATAAAAGATGGAAATTGGATCTGATGGTCTCCAAATTTCTTTTAATTCTAAATCTATGATCCTATTGTTGGAATACCAAGGATAGCAGTACAATGTCACGTGGATTGGATAGGTTTTGATTAAAGAGGAAACATACCAAGGGAGGAAGTTACTGGATTCTCAAGCAATGCTGATGTTTTTCATTTTTGTAGAAGGTGCATGTAGTGTATTGTCTGGAGGACCTTACAGGGTCCTGGAACAGACAGGACCAGCCACAGTAGAGAATTGCTTCATTTTAATAACACTGAAATCCGTCTTTGGCAGAATAGGCCTATCCAAGGTAATTTAGAAACTTTGGCATATAAATATTCCCTAATTGTTTTGCTAGCCTAAGTATTTGTATGAGGACTTAGGATCTTTTGATGAAGAAATTTTGACACTAATCTCAGCTACTTATACTATCCTACTAAAGACATCATCTAACTTGTATTTATTATGCAATTTCTAATTTATATATGTTATCTCCCTCATTAGAATGTATGTTCTTCAAGGATAAGACTGTTTTTGCTTGTTCTTTGTACCTCCAGGGCTTAGCATACTAAATGTTTAATAGTTGTTTATTGATTGATTGAAATTCTGCTGTTCCTAAGGTTATCTTGGTGTAGGACAAAATGAATCAGAGTATGATTACTGAGGAATCCTTAAGATTGAATTCAGGTTATGAAAACCCAGGTCTTAAGACTGAACTTTGGTCTTGAGAGACCAGAAATAGTCTAAAGGCTTATATAAGTGAAAAAATTTACCAAAAAAGCATTACAGGTAGAAACATTTTTTAAATATTATCTTTAAAAACAAACAATACTGATGATTATCATTAATAGTAGTGAATAGACATGATGTGTGCATTAATTGAATGTGAACTTTTGCTCTGATTCTGAATGCAATACACAAATGTAGTTAACTGGATTTTATTTTATCCTATTTCCACCTAATTTGCTGAATTCACAATCAGTCTTTCAAGTGATTTGCAAAATAACTTGCTTTGAAGAAGCAGGCTGACAAAAACAATTTGAATGTTCAATGTGCATCAGGAATGACTGTCCACAAACTGAACTATTCAGTAGACACGTGGGAAATTTTTACAAGACTGCAATGCAGGCCACTTAGCAAAGAGCTGGGCAAATCCTAAATTTTTATAGCAATGAGAGACAATAGGGATAAAAGATAAACCTCTACCTGCATGTAAAAGCTTCACTTGTCTTTCACCATAATTTCCCTGGAATTCATTATGAAATTATTTGCATAGAGCTCTTCCTTTAAATCTGTCTTAATTGATAGCATATGCAAAATGCAAAATGATTGAATTATAAAAGTCATGACTCTGAAAGGGATAGAATAAATGATTTCCCTCAGAAGACACAGGATTATGCTAAGGATATGTTACTGATATTTATTATAGCTCTATGGCAGGCAACAAACCAGCTTCAAAGTCAAAAAGACCTGGATTCAAAGTTTGCCTCTTATACTGAATATATGATTCTTTATAAGCCATGTAACCTTTCTGTGCTCTAGACAATTTTTAAAGACTAAGTCAAAGAGAAGATGATGATCTGCATTGATAAAGGAAATTTAATCAAGAATTTTATATACCACTGAAATCATAGGTACAGTCCCTATTCTTATATGAAGAAGCATGAAATAGTTAAGCTTCATGTCAACTTAATATATAATCAGTTTACATATATATATATATATATATATATATATATATATATATATATATATATATATATAAAGTAGCCCTAACTCTTGTCCTTCAACCTCTATGTTACAGGAGCTTGAGGTAAGTAAGCAAGTAAGAAAGGCTATAAAAACATGCTTCAAATCATAGAATTCAGTGATATATACAATACGAGGAGCATGGCTGAATTTCTACCATGAATAATTTCATTTTTAGTCATGATTGGTAGACAATCCATGAAATCTATCACTCACCAGTTGATGTTTGGTTTAGTTTTGTTATGACTAGGTCTCCCTAGCTCATCCAGGTTGGAAACATAAGTACTATTCATGGGCTCAGTCAGCTCTATACTGATCAGAATGGGATTAACTTTGTTTCCAACCTGGGACAGTTTTCCTCTTCCTAGGTAACTTTGTGGCCCCAGAGACTCATTATATTAATGAAAATGTGGCCCACTGAAACTCAGACTTTCAGGCTCAAGAGATCCCCTATCTTTATCCTCAGTAACAGGAATTACAGACATCTGGGCATCTTATCAGAATGTTGTAGACCTTAACATGATAGCATCAAAGAAATATCGAGGTCACTTAGCCCATCTGATGCCCATTACAAGTTTTAGATCCAAAACATGGTTCATGTTCTTGTTTTCGATTAAGCCAGAAGTGTAGATTCCACCTTGGTTAGGGATAAAGTGTTCAAATATTTTACAACATTCATAGATAGCCCTAGATAGCCTCAGAGTCATTCTTGAGGAGAGCTGAAAAGAGCCTCAAGCATTATCTTAGTTAGGCTCCTCATTTAACAAATGAGGAAACTAAAGACCAGAATGGGAAAATAATTTGACTGAGGTTAATTAGTTAATGGTAGAGTAGAGACTTGAACTCAGGTCTCCTCTGTCCCAGTGTAGGACTCTTTCTATTCCACCACACTGTTTCCTTTTCCTATTAATTCTAATTTCTTATGTTTAACAACTGTTTTGGTTTTCTTTTAATCCTTTGTGGAAGGATTTTAGTATCGCTTAATTGTCCAGTGTTTTCCTTAACGAACTTCAAAACTCTTATTATATTCCATCCCCAAATGTCTCTTCTCTGAATTTCCTAAATTCTTTTAGCCTCTCTGCATAAACCTTATTCTATTTAGAACCTTCAAAACTTTCAGGGAAGGGCTTGAAAAATTCAAGATAAAAGCAAAAAATAAAATAAAAGGAAAAAAAAGGCAAAGGCAAAGATTTTCAAAGAAAAACTAATAAAATAATTATAATGTCATAAATACATTGTTTTATACTGGGAATATGATATATCTTTCTTTTAGGAACCCAAAGAATTATACCATTGGAAGGAATTTCAGAAGTCATTTAGTACAAATCCAAAGAAGAATCCCCCTTATGGAATATTAGAGAAGAGGTCATTCAGCCTTTACTTTAAGACTTCTAGTGATGGAAAACTCTCTGAGTTAACTCATTCAACTTTTGTAGAGGCCCTAATTGCTATGGAATTATTTTTTCTTCTTACATCAAGTTGATATCTGCACTTTGCAAAGGTGAGCTGTAAAAATATTTGGAAAGGAAACATAAGAGAATAAGAATCAAGGAACTGCATGTTAAGAAAGATTTATATACATATTAGTTAATCTTCTCATCTACCTAACCTCCATTCTAAACAATATTAACTCCTAGCTTACTGCTTTGGGAAGACCATGTGTATTCTTGAAGGTATAATAGGAATTGAGAATTACATGGGAAAGCTTTAAGAAGAGAAAGTCAGAAGAGATTTGTAACTCCAGTGCACACCTAAGACATTTCTCAAAATCCTGCAATAAATAGTCTTTTGTATTTTGTGATATTCTTTATAAATATATATTCTATCTCTTGCTCAAAATCTCTGAGTCCCTCTTTCCCTTCCTGAAGATTCTCATCCCCCAAAAAACAAACAAACAAAAAAATCAAAGAATTTTCATATTAGATTATTCCTTCTTACCTGGTTTCTAGAATTTCTCCTAAAGAAAGACATTGTCTTAAACAATTGTTATATAATTCATTTGGGAGACCTATTTTTTTTTTAGTCTGAAAAAATTGGCTTAATTGTCTGCAAGAGAAGTTCTTCCCTGATTCAGGGTGCTTAAAACTGATTTTTTTATGATTAAGAGGTATCTATATAGCACTCACTGAATCATTTCAATTTCCCCTTAGAACTGAAAATTTATTTCCCATAATTCAGAATCTCTCTATGTAGCCTGACTGCTTTTCAAATGTAATGATTCTGCCTTCTATAGATATGAAATTATCAAAAGATATTGGCATAATGCAGGGGGAAACGCCATCCTTTTATTATATTCAAGATTGATCTGACCTCAGAACTAGCACTTTGGGGAATTGGGCTTCCTAATCATGCAGACCCTTTCAGGAAACAGCTTATTTATGGATTTTTTTTCAGCAGCTAGATGGAGATTTCACACTTCTGGCTTTCTACAACTCCCTACTCCATTCCCTCTCAATATTTGCCCAAGACAGGAGAGCTATGTGCTGTGTCTGACTGGCAGGCAAGCTGATTACTTACTTTTCAATAGAAATCTGTTTTTCAATATATATTAAATGGTCTCAATGATATGCAGGTCTCCTTTATAACACATATGCATCCTATCCTTTCCAGCAAAATTTCAGCGACTCATTCACTGTATAATGGAATGCTATTGTCAGTTCCCATTCTCTCCTTTATTTTATTTCATATTACTTCCAACTATGTATGTTTCTCTTTATTATGTCACAATTGCAATATATGGACCATTTTAACTCTGAAATTCACTTGAAATGTATACTGAATAATGGATTCTTTTCTTTTTCTTTCTTTTTTTTTTATAAAGTGCTTGAAACAAAAATGCGACAGACAAAGCTTTATAAGGTTGCCAACTGCTCCCTCATTTTTTCCTCCTTTGGTACAGAATTATTGTGGGAGTTTCATACTATACAAGTTGTTCCTCAGGAAAAAAAAAAAAAGCATTGGCAAAGCAAATAGAAGAAATAAGCTGTCCTTAATTTCAATACACACACTCTGCAACAATATAAGCAGCAAAAAATAACTGGCAAAACCCAGCAATCTTCTTTGTTGCAATCCTTTTGAAATGACCACATTTGAAATAAAATTTACCACTGCCTTAGGCTAATAAGACATCCTTAATCCATTAAGCCTTTACAAACAAAACTAAGGTTTCTGAAATTAGTACCAAATATAGAGAGTGAAGTGAATTAATTCCAAAGTCATATTGAGGAGATTAAAGAAGATCAATGATATTTTATCACTATACATTCCTAGAACAGCAAATTTAGGAATTCTAAAGTTTCACTTGGATAGAATATAGCATAGAAAGTTAGAAGGAAGAAGAAAAAAAGAGAGATCAAAGGTACTATTCCCAAATGGAAGGAATAAGTCCTAATAAATACCTTGAGTCCAGGAAAACAACCAGAAATGATCATAGTCTGAATAGATGAACTATGGATTTCAAAGTGAGGTTATATTAGCAGAAAATCTGTGAAAATTCCTAATATAGGTCCTACCTCTATCTACCTAAAAGCAAATCACAATCCTTTAGGAGGGAACCCTTCTATTTTGATCTGTTGTTTGTCCTTCAATTTTAAAGAATACCAGTGACATCACAGAAGGATGTTTTGGTGTGTGAATTGGATCTTAGGGAGTTGCCCCAGACATGCAGATATTAAGTAGACCATTTTAACTCTAGGTCCAGGATCAAAAATGGTCAAAAGTAAAACTTGAACTCAGATCTTCCTGACTCTAAACTTAAAACCCTATCTATTAATTGATCACCCTGAGGTTAGGATATTCATACAAAATTGAAATTATGGGTTTTGGACAGCTGGGCCATTAAGTTAAATCCATTAAGTCACATGAATTGGTTTCAGATAATGTGAATTAGTAAAAGCTGCAATTCATTATATTTTTACATCTGCTTTTCACTGGTTTTCTCTATCTTCTTTACTATTTGGCTCTCAGGTGGTCCCTTTATTTATTTATTTATTTGTTTTTGGCTATTCTAATGTTTACCTCTGGAAGCTTCCTCTCACCTCTTTAATTTGCTATTTCTCTTTGCATCAATAGAAGTCTTTTTTTTATACAGAAAAAAAGTGGCCTAACAAAGGGGGCCTGATTCCAGTAAGTCTATTCATTAAAAAAAAGGGAAAAAAAGATGCACTTTGGTGATTGTTTTTACCTAGTAATACATGCCTAAAGGATGGAAATTAACTTTCTTTGTGATATAAATCTGCTATCTAAAATGTCCTTAATAAAGAAGCAGCATCATTAAGATTGAATCTACATATAATTGGTTTGACTGTTTTGATTAAATAAATGGCTGATGAGTAACTGGTCAATATCTATAATTTTCCATTATTTAACTCCACCTACCATATTCAAATGTATCCCCCCACTATGCTGTATCCCCCATTATGCCCAAAGCAAAACATATTTTTACTTTCTTCCGGATGTATCAGATGCTCTCTTAATTACCCACCTTTGCTCATACACTCCACGCAGCATAGAAAACAATTCTTTCTATCTTCAGCTATCCAAGATCTAGCTCAAATCCTACTTTCCTCAAGCCTCCCTACTAACCCCATTCCCGAGGGGTTTGTTTCTCTTTAGCACTTAATAATACAGAAAACACTGTTTTTATTCCTATAGTTGAAAGAGCAATGTATTTCATATCAGTGAATTTTCCAAATAGCTGAAATATTTTCTATTTAAGTATTACAACATGATGTTTCTCTTTAAAGAAAAAGAATACTTCTAATGCAAATTTTCTTTACTTCATTTCTCTGCCTTTTAAAATAATACAAAATATCATTTAATTTAGCTTTTCCTTGGTGACTAAAGACCATTATTATAAAGAAAATATCTTATAATTCACTATAAGCAAGTGATGTCATAAGAGGCTAGAGATGATGTGTAGGATGGCTTCCTCTTAAAATAAAAGGAACCAAATACCTATATTCTGTCAGTTTTGCATATGGTTTTTACTGATTTCCTCTCCCTTCTTCACTGTCTGCTTGTCAGGTAATATTTTTTTCTGCTATCCTTGTATCTACCTTTGGTAGCTTCCTCTCCTTTAATCTGCTATCCTTCATCTTCTAAAAGCTAAGAAATCAGATAACCAAGCTTGTTAGAATTGAGCATGTTCGCCCATAGAGCCTAAGAGGACAGTCTCCTTTAAGTAAAGTGCATGAATGTTGGTGTATTGACTTAGCAATTCTATATTTTTTTCTACTGAGGGTCCTTTTGGTCAATACCAAAAGAGAGTTGACATTAACCAACTAAGTGACTTGTATATATGGTTTCACCTAACTGTTTCACCTCTGCATGTCTCACCTCCCTAAATAGATTTTATGCTCCTATGCATCAGAGATCAAGACTTAAATTTATTTACATCTTTTTAGAACTAGTTACTTATGATTAATTTTAAATTATTATTAAATAATAAATTAAATAATTAAATAAATAAGCCATTTGAAAACAGAAAACATAGTATTTTAGATTTGAAAGGTTCTCAGTAGCCATCTATTTCCATCTATATTAGAAAAATAAAGCCCACTACATAATCATACCAATACACCTAGAAGTGTTTTCCCCAATCTTTCCTTGAAAATATAATATTGATGAAAATGATGATAAAACATTTATATGACATTTACTATGTGCCAGGCACTAAACACTTTACAATTATTATATCACTAGACTTCTAGAAAGGGATCACTCACTGCTTTCATAGGCAGCTCATTTACTTTTTTTTTTTGGCAAGGCAATTGGGATTAAGTGACTTGCCCAGGATCATACACCTAGTAAGTGTTAAGTGTTTGAGGTCAAATTTGAACTCAGGGCCTGTGCTTTATACGCTGCAGCAACTAGCTTCCTTCCTTTCTTCCCCAACTTACTTTTATAAAGCTGTATTACAAACACAGTTTTGTGTTGTTTTTTTTTTTTAATCAGTCCTAAAATGATCTCTGCTGCCTATGTCAAATGCTTTTAGTTATGGAATTCATTTGATCTAAGCGGTTGTTTAGATACCAGAGGAGAATTGGTTTGCAGATAATTATCAAGTTCTTCTTCTCCTGAAGGGGAAAAAATGATCATCTGTACCCCTCAGAGAGATGCTTACAGGGAACGGTATATCTGGTAACTTAGATATAATTCTAGTCATTCTGAAAATTACTTTGACATCATTATCATCAACAAATACTTATTCAGGCTCAAGCTATTGGACAAAGATAGCACACCACGACCACAAATTAGGATAAGGAAAAATATAAGAAAAGATTGAGTCAAGAGTTAGAGGATCTCGTTTCTAAACTGATTTGTCACTGTCTAGCAATATGACCTTCAGTAAATCATTGAACTTTTCATGGTGCACTTTTCATTATAATTCTAGTCCCTCCCTTTTGCTAATTATTTCCTTTGTAGCCTGAATGTAGCTTGTTTGCTAGTTGTCTTCTCCATTAAACTGACTATGAAGTCTTTGAAGGCAGAAACTATCTTTTATCACTTTTTGTATCTTTAATACTTAGCACAATACCTAGTACATAGAAGATGTTTAAGAAATATTGATTGATTGATTGATCTATAAAGCAAAGGGAGTAGGGAAGGTGATGGATTGTATCATAGCTGTCAAGCAACCGTATCAAAGGTGTCCCACATATAGTACAAACCAAATTAAAATACAAAATAGAAATATTGAACAAAATAAGTAAAAATGTATTCAAACATTATGCTAATATATTATTTTTCTAAGTCAATATTTCAAAAGGGATCATTCTATACAATTTAATGGTTCCCATCTCTAGCTGATATTGACATCTTTAAATCATTACATTTCTAAAGAATTAGATTATTTGTAAAGTCCCTTCCAAACCTAAGGTTGTGTGTTTTTTTACTGCGGTCCTTGAATATTAATACAACAGATCTTCCTATATAGCATGAAAAGTACATCTGATCTTCCCATATAGCATGAAAAGATTTGCAAAATACTTTCCACACATCACCCCAGTGAAGTAGGTATAAACACCCCTACTTTACAGAAGGGGAAATGGATGCTCTGAGTAATTAGGGGATTGGGCCTATGAGGAAAGAGTTAGAAAATAACAGGCAGGAATGAAACCCCTTAGTCTCCTGACAGTAAGCATGCTCTGGTCTTGTAATTTTTTTCTTAAGACCACTGACTTGCTGTTATGAGGCTACACTGTCAATGAAATAGAAAGAATGGAAAGCTGAGGAATTTAATGTAATGAGGATGAAAATGTTTTTTTTTTTTCCCTCTTAATATTTTCCTCCTCTTCTCAAAACTGTCTCTGGCATTTCTGTGACAAAGAACTAGACACATCTCTCTAGTGTCAGTTGTTTTTCTTTTTCCCTTCTACTCACAATCTTCAAAGAGTTGATCTTTGAATATTCCTTTGTAGAAATTCAACTTTTAAATTTATTTCAAAATGAAGTCACTGTTGGCTTTAGATGAATTTAATTATAAGTTTAAGAGACAAATGGAGAAAAAGGGTGATATTTGAATCTTTTTCTACTTTCACAAAATAATTAAGAATTAGATCAGTTAATTTATGAAAGAAATGGATAATTAATAAAGAATCCGGGCTAGAGATTTGCTAGTCATCTCTATTGGCAATAAGAGATTATGTAATCCATTACACCAAAAAGTTAAGATTATTCTGACCAGAAGTTAGTCTGACCAATTCTGCTAAGATGACTTCCAAATTCTGTTATGAATTCTTCAAATAGATGACTGCTAGACTGTTTAAGAGTGAGAATGCAATGGAAGATAGACTAATACTAATTTAAAGCTACAGCCACACATGATAAAGGAATGGTTCTTACTACAAAGAAAGGAGTACTTTGGTCTCTAGGAAACAAATGTTTCTGATCCTAAAAATGACTAAAAAAAGGACTTAAGACAGCCTCCTCACAGAGGAAAAAACCTCCTCAGCACCTTAAGAAGTTTGTAATTATCCTTAATTATAAAGTAGTATGATTCTAATTGGATTTTATGGAGGCAGAGAAAGCAATATTTCAGGCTATTTGTTATATACACTTGAACATTTTACAGAAGTATATTTCTAATTTGGTCATTTACTAGAGTGGGTCATCCATAAAGTTGGTTAGAAGGAATAAAATGTTTTCTTAGAGAAGAGCCCAGACTGAGGATAATATAAAATCTGACATTTATTGTACTTTTAAGTTTTACAATGTATATAAATATTATTTAATTTGGTTCATAAACAAAATCCCATGGAATGCCTATTTCAATTTCAATCCCCATTTTATTGATGAAGAGACAGAGATTCTGAAATATTAAGTAACTTGCTCAGTGACACTCATCTAGGAAGTAGCAGGAATAGAATTTGGGCTCTGGTTCTTAGACACTCTAGGCTCTTTATTATTATTATTATTATTATTATTATTATTATTATTATTATTATTATTATTATTATTTTACAATAGACCATTAAACAAATTCTAAAATGAAACATGTCCTAAAACTACCACTACCAGATCAAAAAATCTGGAATTGTACAAGTATAAATACTTTTTCTTCTTTAAAACTTATTGGAGAATAGAAAAGAGAAATGGGCATTCCATATGTCTTCTGTCTAATGAGAACTCCATATTCTACAAGTTAAAGATACTTTATTAATTTACATGTCTACATCATTTTAGGTAATCCTTTCCCACATAATACATAATATAGGCACTCTACTTATTTCTTATTTCAGATTTGTATTCACACTCAATGTGCATAAATAATTAAATGTCTCTTCATTTTTCTGTGAGAGGGTTTCAAACCTGTGTTTGACTTCTAAATGTCAGAAGACTAATGCTTTGGACAAATTAAAAAATAGTTAAAGTTTTTGCTATTCTTTTCTAGCAGAACAAAGTACAATACATAGAAGGTAAAGACATATGAATATAGATTATGGTAAGGAAAAAAAATTCCTTTTTTTTTTTTTTTTTTTTTTTTTTTTTGTGCTGAGGCAATTGGGATTAAGTGACTTGCCCAGGGTCACACAGCTAGGAACTGTTATGTTCTGAGGTCACATTTGAACTCAGGTCCTCCTGACTTCAAGGTTGGTGCTCTATTCCCTGCACCACCCAGCTGCTCCCCCCCCAAAAAAAATTCCTAATAATTAGAGCTGTTCAAAAGTAGAATCGGTTGCTTAGGGAAGTAGTATGCTTTACTTCACTTGAGGACTAATAGATAAAAGTGGATGACTATAAACTGAGATGTAATAACTTCTAATATCCTTTCTGATTTCTTTTCATGTGCTTCCTGATATCCATGTATGGTCACACAATTTTAATATCCCTTTACCTACAACTGTATCACTTTGTATTACTCAAGTTTAAATGACAATCCTTATAAACAGCCACTACATCTTTTTACCCCATGAGAACACTATTTTAGAACTAGTCCTTGCAATTTCTTCAATAATACCTTTTTTATACCTGTTTGTATGTCCCATGATAAATGTCCTGCATGACACCTAACCTTACATAGAAAAACCAGGTCTATGAAAAACTTGGAATGGATCAAAAAGCATCCTGGCTTTAATGTGGATTTAAGCCTCAAGAACACTAAATTCAACTCTACATGCATATGCTGTTGGTGCTTTTATATATTAGAGTGGGAAAGTATTTCCCCTTGCGCTCCCCTTGGAATATATTCAGTATAAAATCTATTCAGTAAAGTATACACAGTACAATCATTAATTGAAGACATTCAACCACCTCTATTTGCAAAATGCAATACTATCTAAGTGCACCTCAGCAGAATCCACAGTAATAAACATATCTATCAAGAATTCTAATCCAGGAAGCTTTTGTCCACATTGTATAACATAAAAGAGCATTTTGTAGGTCATAACAGAAACAGAAACATACATAACTTATCCCAATTAGCTGGGAATCCTGACATAATAGATTACAGCTTTGATTCCATTAGGATATTGCAGCAAAATTTGGTATATTGAAATTCCTGCATTCCACATTACAAAAACTGAAAAATGTGTTCTATTGCTGCTACCTACTCCAAGCAGAAAGCTTCTCTGACTGGATATACATAAGTATGTCGTCACCTCAAACTGAGAGAGACAAATGTGGCTATCTTCTTTCAGATTCAAAATGAACCAGTGACTCCTCAAATTGAGTAGATAGCCAACATAATATAATAAGGAACAAGGGCAATGTGCTCTATTAAAGGAGTTATGAAGAGGTAGTAACCATTTTCCAGGGTCTCAGGAGATCTAAACAAGGTTAGATAGTGGCAGCTGAAAAAAAGTACCAAAGGAAATAAAGCAGCTGTGTCATGGACCCTTTCTCTATACAGAGTCAAGAGTCCCCATGAAGTTACCAAAAGTCAGAGACTTTGTACTTAACCTGTTGTTAATGGGCAATATTTAAACAACATCCTTCTCTCCTTTTTCACTCTAATTCTATTGGAAAGTAGCTTTAGGGGCTGGTCAGATTCTTTCTATCCAGGCTTCAGCCCAATTAAATTCCTAACGATACCCCTTGCCATGGCTGCTGCTATACCCTCTGAATCAGACCTCCAGAGACCATGCCCTGAAAAAAACTTCTAGGCTTTGTCCAGTACTTATTGAAATGCCTGACCCACATAGCAAGTGCTTAATAAATGAATGGAATCCCTGCCCTAGGATCATACTGTCTTAATTGGTTAATATGTAAACATTATATGAAATTGGCCCCATTCCCCTGATCATGTTTTTTACCTCATGATTTTCCTATCATGCTGAAGAAGGTATAGCTCCTACATTCCCACATCTCCCTATCCCCTTTCTCTAATTTCCATCTTTTATTCTGGAAATAGAAATCAAAATAACACTAAGACTGCTTCTGGAAAAGTCATGTCAATCAACAGTCTTAATGTCACCACTCACTCTTCCTGTGACTTCCCCAGCTAAAACAACCTTCCCTTGTCACGATTCCCCTGGAAGTGTTGTTTTCCCTATTAGAATATGCTTACTGAGGGTAGGAGATGACTCTCTTTTCCTCTAATTGTTAAAAATATTTTCCTTATGAATATGACATTATATAAAAGTTGTATCTCTGCTACTATCAACTTAGTTTCTTTTCTCTCCCTAATTCCAATTCATAGCTATTTTTTCTAACCTTTCTGTCACTATTTACATTTTCTTATTTTTCTAACTCGGAGCAGTTATTAAGTTTACTAAATTTACAGTTATTATGTTTACTAAACAAAATTCTATATTAAAGGAAGAACAATATAACCAATATGGATGTCAAAAATAAATCAAAATTGCATTGTTTTATAAAAATTAAAAAAAAATCCTTTACACCAAGCCTAAATCAGCTTCTCAAGAAATGTGTCTTAGTTCTGCACACTGAGAGGCAAACACAGCAAGTATAAGTATCTTCCATATATTAGCATAGGCTAGTTTAAATAACTTTGCCATAAGGTTAAAGAAGAGACTAGGCAAATTTGGAAATAATTCTTTAAGTTAATTCATATGGTAGTATGTTCCAAAGGAAAGAGGACTGCAATTGGAGGGAAGAACCTTGTTTTCAAACCTGACTTTGTCACTTTGAATCAACATCATTTGGGACATATTCCTAACTTTTGGATTTCTCACTTCTTCCTGTGTATGAAAATGTTGGACTAGATCATCTCTATGGTCCTTTCCAGCTCTGGAACTAAGCTAAGCTGTTAAGACTGTTTTTTAAAACACATCAAGTATGTTTCTTAAATACAAAACACTTCAAAATTAGAAACAATTGAATTGGAATTTACTGTATTTACAGAGTGGTGAGTTGATAATATTTCTGAAGTTAAACAATTACTCCCACTCAAGACCCAGGTCTTTCTCATTTGAGATTTCCTCACTATGTTATTAGGTCATATTACTGGGCATAGTCTGTTATACATCAAATTAAAAAAAAAAAAACAGATCTTTATTACCATTTGATTCTAGACTACTTTAACTGATTGCCTACTGCTTAGTTTGTCTCTTACTTACTCCATCATTGACTTCAATACTTCAACAACGTTTTCCATCTTGAATCTGACTTCCACAGATTTGTCAGCATAAATTTTCTCATTTGGACCATGTCCCTCTCCTGCTCCAAAAAAGTCAGTGGCTCCATTCTCTGCTTTCAGAATTAGGCACAACTTGTTGACCTCTGAGGTCTGTGTATTTGGATATGATTCTTTGATACTATGATAATAACAATTCAAATCACAATTCCAATATGAACTCAGGTATTTGATTTCAAATGACCAACAAGTGTTATTTCTCAACCTTACAAACATCATTTTGGATTAGTCCATGCCAAATAACAATGTAATACAGAAGGCACAGCATTTATTTTAAGCATATAAGTTACAATTTGGGGGAAAGATTTCCACAAATACATCCTTCATGTTGGTGAAGTTACATTTGTCTGGGAAGTTCGTCAAATATTTATGCTTAGTAGGACTTTGGTTTCTTCAATATATTAGTTAAACCACAGGTTCTGCCTGGAGCATGGTATATGTGAGGGATGTCTTAGGACAAATATCCTTTGTGTTTGTCCCTTGGGGATTGTAGTAAAGAGGGAAGAACTAATTTCTCATTCTCTTCTAACTCCAGGAATAGGCTTATGGGAAATTCAGTCAAGTTGACTCCTGCCTTAACTTTATTTGGCAGAATTAATCCTTCTTTATTGCCTTAGGTAACAGTTACTCAAAACATTACAAAAAATACGTTATTACAAAAAGTTTGAACAATTCTGAATAAACGTGGGTTTTTTGTTCTGTCTTTTGTTTTTATGAAAAAGACAAGCTGATTTCTATTTTAAGAAAAGCAAATACTTTTGTGATCATATCAGCAATCAATTTATAGGAAAATTTTCTTCAATATATGCTTGTGAAATGGAGTAATACCTTAACAATTGAATAAATTCTAAAGAGGATGGACTCATTGATCTCTAAGGCCTCTCTTGAAATGCTAAACCTAAAGTCCTAAGAATTCCTCTTCATTCAAGACTTATTATAATATTGCTCTATTCTTATTTATTTCACACTCCTACTATTCAGGATTACTCATGTCAGTGAATTAGGTTATCATTCCCTGAAGATTTACCAAGTTTTCCTGACACTTTACTCTCTTACTCTCTCTCTCTCTCTCTCTCTCTCTCTCTCTCTCTCTCTCTCTCTCTCTCTCTCTCTCTCTCTCTCTCTCTCTGCTGAGGCAATTGGAATTAAGTGACTTACCCAGGGTCACACAGCCAGGAAGTGGTAAGTGACTGAGACCAGATTTGATTGGTCTTCAGGACTGGTGCTCTATCCACTGCGTGACTTAACTGTCCCTAAGAAATCACTCTTACAGAACTTTGTACCTTTTTATATATTTATAACATCCTACCTACTATTTTAGATACTTGTGTACTTATGTATCTGATCTTTTTTCTTCAGGTCATGGATTTTGTCAAGTTTATAGTTGTATCAAAATCAACCTATAACTGTATTTTATATGAATACTCAGTAAATGTCTATTAATGGAAGGGCATTTCTTTTTTGTTTGTTTATTTATTTAATTCAGAGATAAAGTCCTTATGGACCCTAAGAATACTGTGAAAGAAGCACCCCTTTAATATATGTCTTAGACCTAGTATTCAGGTGCATATTCCAAATCTTTAGTCTTTGTTATGAGCTGACATTCAGTTTGCAAATAATTTTGTTGAAGAAGTTATTTTATGGACAAAAGATTATGAATTTCACAGCTGACTTGAGATCTACTCATGCCAATGACTGTGGTTTCTACTTTGCAAGTAGAATATGATAAGTCAATGCAGATTTTTTCTGTAAGTACTTTTTTCCCTTGCAAATACCAAGAGAGATTTCAAAGAAAAATTTACATTTTTCATCCAAATCAAGTTACTGATTATATTAACTTCTGATTCAAATCTAATGCACTCAACCTGCAATATCTCCATTTAGAAGCATACTCAGTTTCTAAATTTTAATACTGACACTTTGGAGTACAGTCAAACTGATAAATTCAAAAAATTTAGAAGCTCTGACCTAAATGAATTAATTAATTTTACAGGATGGATTGAAAGTTAAATAATTTTTTCATGTATATTTATCAATTTGTGAGAATCTTTTAATAAACAGGTCTTCAGGTTTTTAAATAGTACAAAAGAGTATTGATGTAATTACATGACAACCTGTCAATGAGAAACTGAAAAGTGTTTACTCTAATTCATATTGTTTTGCTATTGTTCCTTTTATTTGAATCTTGGTTTTCCCTACCCACTTTTCATTTTTTAAAAGACAGGAAAAAGAATCTAGCACTTTGGTTAGAATCTAGCCCCCAATATCCCTTCAAACTCTCTGATTCTATAAGTTTCAGTTCTGACTACAGCTCTTGTAATATGAATATCCCTAATGTATTTGATTAGTAGCTTTAAAAGTTAATTATTCAGTAAGTAGCAAGACTCTATTGAACAAATTATAAGATAGGAGACAATAACTGGCATCCTTCCTCATACTCTCAGTAAAAAAGAGAATTTAATGTTTGTAGAGATTCTGCTGGCCTTTTTTGGATACATGTAAAGTATCCTTTATTTAGTGTCCTTTTTAATTGTCTTCAGGTGTGAAAGAATTATATACTGGCCACAAAGAGTTGTTCTTCATAGCCAAGAAATCTGACCAGTTAAAATAAAATCTATCCTTTAAGAAACAGAAACCCAAAAAAAAAAAAAAAAAAAAAAAAAAAAGAAAGAAAGAAAGAAACAGAAACAAAAACATGAATGCCTCACATTACTGCCATGGATTCTGACTTTCTCTCAAAAGTTTCCAGTTATATTATCTAAATTACTTCCCACTGAAATTCTGGGTGACTGTCTATACTTTTTATCCATTTATTGGTTAAGTATACATCTGAGAATGAGGTCTGAAAAAGGAGAACAAAATAGACACAACTGCCTCTTACTAAAGTCAGAGTAAAGAAACTATCTTGGTAGATTCCTTAAATTAATATGTGCATATTATATCAGGACCCATGAAGTGTGCTATTAATACAATGCATATTCAAGATGCTTCTAATCATTTCATAGATTTTTAATCTGATCCTTTTTAATTGTCATAGTTACTGCTCTCAAACAAGAGAGTTATGGTCTTTGGGAGTTCCTTGAGATGTACAAGCATGAGTTCTTTGGCAGTGATTTAATTGGCCAAAGTAGAAACTTGACCTGAGGCCCTTCTCTGTCAGTAGAATTGTTGTGTTTTATTTAGGAAGGTAGGGGCCTAAACCTTGATTGTTCTTATCATGACAAAAGAAGGAAAAAAATCCTTGTGGGATCCTTGATGTTATCTACAAGGAAAGCTGACAGAAATGGAAGAGCAGAATGTGAATGGAGACATGCTTAGTCCTCCAAAATGAAAATATGCCATTGACAGTTGCCATGAAGAAATCATAAAGTTTCTCATTAATCTCAGTAGCCCTCTTGCCTTAAATGATTGAGGACATTTCTCTGTATTTTAGAATATAAAACAGATCAAATAGAGGACGTTGAAAAAAGTTTCTCTTGACATGTTATAAATTACCAGCAACAATAAGTCTTCATTTCCTTGGCTGTGTATCTTGCCTAATTTTCTCTGTCATCCAATGCTTTGCCTCTTTTTTTTTTTTTTTTTTTTTTTTCATTGATTCACAAAATGGATCTGGAAATGCCATGTGAGGAAAGCAGAGAAGATACAAACTCCCAGCCTGCACACAGTCTAGACTTATTTTGTGCTTTCCTTTGATATTGCCAAATGAATGACTTGCCAGCTGCCTCCCTAGAAGGAATTGTCATTTGTAATGACTTCTATGTACCTTTCCCCCAATGATTCCTCTAAGGGAGCCCTATGATTCCATTACTTTCACCTCTGGAAAAGCAGCAGTAAATGTCACCATTATTTTTCTGCCTAAATATATCATATCCCATCCCCCATTAATCTGTTAGATATACAATGATCTAGTCTGCTTATTAGAAAGATTAAAAGCACATTTATTATTATTATTATTTTTTTTTTTTAGCACTGAATATTCTCTTGCAGCCAGAAAGACTGTAATATAAATCTTGCTTTTGACAGTTACTGGGTGTGTGACCCCAGGGAAGTCACTTAAGTTCTAAATGCCTCAGGCAACTCTATAAGACTTATCTAAGGCTGTTAGAAGGGTTGTACTCTGAGAAAAAAAAAAATACTCATGCTAGGAGTTCCTTGTGAGGCTGAAATCATAGATCCTTTAGATATTTATAAATGTTCTTAGTTATTCTATATTCCAGCTTCTTAAACTATACTTCATGACCTCATATGAAAAAATGGGGATAACTAAATGTGGAGAGTCAGGAAATGATGATTTATTAGCAGCAAATATTTGATTTGTATACTTATGTTATATTCTTATCTAACTGGGATAGCATAAACATTTCTTGGGAGAAAAGGAATCATGAGGGGAAAAATTTAGGAAGCTCTGTGTGACTGTAAATTGTGGAATTCTGTGATCTAAGATTAACAATTTTCAGTAACCCAGAAGTCAAGAGAAAGGTAAATGTAATAAATATAAGAAGATTGTAGCATGTTATCAATGAATATTTCTATATGTCAAAAAAGGAAATTAATGGTTCTATAATGAAAATAAGAAACAAAACAAATGGATAGTCTAAGAGTTCAACTGACATCCTTGAGATATAAAAAGAAACTAAAGACCTCCAATATCTTGAGTGAATTTTCTGTGGAGTGTTTTCCAGGAAGGCATGGACAACATTGGAAAGCATATGTTATTATTGTTGTTGTTATAATAATAACTACTATTAATATAGCACCAACCACTTTCCATGGATTGTTGTTTTACAAATATCTCATTTAATCCTCATAACATATCTTAGAGGTAGGCAATATATTATTTTTCCATTTTACAGTTAGAGAACCTGAGGCAAACCAAAGTTAAATGACTTGGCCAGAGTCACACAGCTAGTGAAAATCTGAAGCTGATTCCAACCCTAGTGCTCTATCCAGTGGCTACCTAGCTAGCACAATTGGGGGTTTCCATGAAAAAGTGAAGAGTTAGAGGATCTAGGGCATGAGAGTATTCCAGTAGAGAAGTACTAACACAAAACGGGCAGAGACCTATCAGGCATTAGGAAGATGATCTTTGTTGAAAAGTCTATGCAAAAACTTTCTGACATAAAATAGCCAGCCTTGGACGATATGCTATCAATTCAACAAACATTATTAAGTACATACTAGTATTAAATCTAGGGCTTCAAGGAGAAAAAAAAAACAAAACAAAAAAAAAAAAAAAAAAAAAAAAAAAAACTTTACTGTCAGTCTAACTACAGAGGTTACTGAATAATATACAAACCATAGGAATACATGTATTATACAAAAAAGGTACTAAAAAGAGGTACTCATCTCTTTCAATGTGTTTGGCCAAGGCAAGCAACAGTACAGAACTCTGTTCCTAGGAGATTGGCTCCATCCACACAATATAATACTCCAACCTTCAAATGGCCCACATAAGTTTTGTCTTATTATGTATACTCTGCTCCAACATGTATACATATATTGTATTTAACTTTTCCTTTAACATATTTAACATGTATTGGTCTACCTGCCACCTGGGGGAAGGGGTGAGGGAAGGAGGGGAAAAGTTGGAGCAAAAGGTTTTGCAATTGTCAATGCTGAAAAATTACCTATGCATAAAATTTTTGTAAAAATTAATTTAATTAATTAATTAATAAAAATAATCTGCTCCAAGTACACCAATCTTGAGCACATCATACAAAGCAAAATATAGGGGTTCATAAAATTGCTTTCACTTCAGAAGCTGCATTCATACCTCTATTTCTATGTGTCCCTATCTTTTCTCTGGGGAGCTTTGGGCTATCTAGTCTGAATCATTGCTACATACACAGCCTGTGCTAAGAATGGAAAGGAAATCATTAAAAAACTAGCAATGAACTCAATAAATACTGGTGGAATAACTCTTTTTACATTTACCTTCCAAACTAAAATTTACTTAGCCTAATTTTAAAAATAACTGTGTAATTTTCCTTTAATTTGAATGATTGATTTCTTATTGCTTATAAGTCTTCAGAATCATGATGTTAAGAGTTGAAAGAGACCTCAAAGACATCTAGTTCAATTCATATTTGAACAAAATCTTTTCTAACCAACAAATGACCATCTATCTTTGCTGGAGTGAAGAGTAAAGTAATCCATTTCACTTCTAGATAATTCTAATTGTCATCAATTCTTTCTTAATCCTAAATCTCAGTATCTTTTAATGTAACCTAAGATTAAATAACCTTTTTTGACTACCATATCATGCTCTTAACCTATATTGCCCTTAGAGTCCTTAAAAAGCTCCAGATTTTTTTCAAGTGAACTACTGCTCATCGTACTTAGTCTATTTTATGTCTATTAAGTTGACTTTTTGAACACAAGTGTAAGATTTTATCTGCTTTTATTCTTATTGAATTTTCTTTTTTTTATTTAGTCTAATAAACTAGACAGTAAAGAGCTTAATCTATCAGAGAGGGTAGCTATCACACTTTACTCTAGGTCTTCTAGGTTTTGGATAAGAACTCTTATCCAAGTCAATAGTAAAAAAAAAAAAAAAAAAAAAATCAATTACTGGCGCTGGGAAGGTAGGTAGACTAGAGAGTTCTAAGATATAGTTGGACTAAAGATGATAGGGTATGCACACTGAATCTGTTGCCAATATGGTGACCTAAGGAGATACAAAATTACCCAGCTTGTAAAAATGGAACAGGTTAAAGCATCTGTGTCAATCAATACTAGGATTAGGTTTACAAGTGGTCATAGCACTTCTAGTCTGGGCAAGACCCAATCTCCTCTCTACCATCATTTTTTTTTAAAAGTCACTGATTAAAAATGTCATAGCTAAAGACACAAAAAGTCAAAACTTGATAGATTTTATTATCGTGTTGAGCATTGAAAGTCCCCAAGTTGCAAATTTACAAACAGGTTGAATTTCAGTAGTTTTTGTTCTTATGTGTTAGGAACCCATAAACAGGAAAAGAATGGCACAAATAGTGATAAGATTTCCAGGTCAGCTCATAAGAGTCCACTGAATTTCACATATTGTCAAACTCCTGTAATTCAGTAAATCATAAAGTAAACATTTATTAAATGCCTACCTGGTACAAGGTTCTATCCTGTCTGAGTTTTGGATCTTGAATAAAAGCTATATATTACGTAGAAAGGAACAAAAAATAAGAAAAAGGGGGGGCAGCTAGATGGCACAGTGGATAGAATACTGACCCTGAAGTCAGATGAACCTGAGTTCAAATGTGACCTCAAACACTTAAAATTTACTAGCTATGAGGTCACTTAATCCCAATTGCCTCGCCAAAAAAAAAAAAAAAAAAAAAAAAAAAAAAAAAAAAAAGGAAAAAAATAATTTTCTAATATTTGGGCTAAAGTTTGTCTGTAGCATCTCTTACTTTTATTTCCAAGCCATTTTGCTACATCTTAGCACTTCTTTCTTCAGCACTTCATGTTACACCAGATTTACCCATTCAAAAAGTACTTATCTTCTCTTTCTCCCAACCACCAAATAAACTGTAATCCCTTTTTCTTTCACCTAGATACTAGAATGAAAGCAACTTGATTAAAAAAAATCATTCTAATCTGTGAATGGCTGATAGTCTCAACTTCTGCAGATGCATTTGTAGAGAATGGTTTAAAAAACAAAACAAAAAACTAAAAATGCATCTCTTAATTAATTCCAGCAATGCAAAGTCTGCTGTATGTAACAAATGAAAATGAAAAGATGACACTTAAAGGGAAACATTTGGGTTCAGACACACTACTTATTGGCCTTCCTAGTTGATACCTCAGAGGTACTTAGATTTTTTGATATCAGGAGACTCTTGGGCAATCTAGTAAAGCCTATGAACTCTTTCTCAGAATGATTTAATAAATAACATAAAATATGTAGGATCACAAAAATTATACTGAAATAAAGATGTAGGTTCACAAACTTAGAAATTTTAGGAGTCTGTGAATTACAGATTAAGAACCTCTACTCCAACCTACTTCTAATTTTCACATTCTCTTTTCTGTATTTCTATACTTGAATATTGTGTGTTTTCAGAATAGCTCCCAAGGCAGGAGGGAAAGAAGCAAAGAAATGAAATCTCTGATGATGAGGAGGAAGAAGGCTGCTATCAGTCTGTTATATATAGTTTATAAGTTAATGTTTTTGTTTATAGTTAAAATCACAGTTAATTACAGCTCATTGTTTAGAAAATGTAATATGCCATGTAATTTCTATTAATTTCTTTGTGGTAATAGGTTTTTAATATAAATTGCATAATGGTTATTTTTATGTATACTCTTTAATTCCTGAGAATCTTGAGTAATAAAATGATTGTTTTACATTCATATTATTTAGTATTAGAAGAAGAATATGAAATGAAAGTATTATATTATTTTATTATCATATGTTACTAAGGAAGAAAGAGGACTCAAGGACATTCTATATTAGATTGTGATATTCTTGAGAATATTAGGGATTGTCTTTTACAATTTTGTGGGGTCTTGCTACCTATTAGCACAGTGCTTGAAACATATGAGGTATATGTTTATTGACTGACTGACAGCATGGGGAAAATAACATAAGGATCAAAAATAATTTGTAGATAACTCACACATAGAAAATTCATAACTGATGATATATTATTTTGTTTGTGCCTGAAGTTCTCAGATAATTCTGTCAACAAAGAAAAGATAGTGTAGTGGAAAGATCAAGCTGGGAGTGAGGAAGATTCAGGTTCAAATTTTTTTCTCAAATAATTATTAGCTGAGTGCCTCTGGATAAGTCATTAACATTTTTTCAGCTTTAGTTTCCCTGCCTGCTAAAAAGGTAAAGCTAAGAAAGGTTTCTCCATGCTGTGTCAATCAATAAATATTTAGTAAGAGCCTAAACTCTAAAAGCTAAGTAACACCTAATTGACAGTGTAATTGTAAGCATCAAATGAATAATCTGTGTAAAGCTTTTGACTAACCTTAAAATGCCATATTAATAGAAGCTATTATTATCACTACTTTTAAGGTTTACCAATCTAAAGATATTAATATTTCCTTTTCTTAAAAAAACCTAATAAATTGGCTAGTGTTATTCCCATTTTATATATGAGGAAACTGTTTAAGAAAGGTTAAATGACATTCTTAGGGTCAAATAACTAATAAATCACAAACTAGAATCAGAATTCATGACTCCAAATCCAGTTCTGGTTACTATGCTATTCTGATTCTCCTCATTGGTCCTTTCTTGCATAAAAATACTGTAAATAAACCTAAGAAAGGCAGCCATGCCATCAGTACCTGTTGTGATCTTTTATGTTAGCCCTGATTGGCTATGAATAATCCTGAAGAGCACTAGTCCTTGCTGACCATGAAACCATCCATCTTTAGATAGTCCCGTTATTCTGTTACATTATTAGAAAGCAGTGTAAATAGCAATTTTATGATCAAAAATAAGTTCTTTTTTTCTTGGAATGAAGAAATACCACATCTCTTAAAGTCCCAGAGAATAAGAAATATGGCAAAAGAAATAGATTCTATCAATACATTCGGTTCAAAAATGAGTTTAAGGAAGTTCATTGTTCCAAAGACTACTTTATTAAAATTCTCTTTCCCCTTCATGCTATATTTCTTTTTGATATCAGTAACTTGTAAAAAGGGACACTTGAGCAAATAAGTCATGGGATCCACATCTGGGGGATTATTTTGGCCCCAAATGAGTCTCCTTATAGAAAAGCAGTATGTCCCTCTCTTCCTGTTTTTTCCCTCTCCCTTTCTTGTCCCCTATACTCTCCCAAATCAATGAGTCCTCTTTGTCAGAGTTGAAATTACCAGCAAAGCAACGTAGCTGTCAAGACATGTAAGACATGCTAATAAATAATGGTTTTCAGATGCATGGGGATGCAGATACCCATTTTAAGCTTCCACAAAAATGTAGCAGATTCACTGCACTCAAAAACTGACAGCATTATTTGATTTTTCTATTAGGCATCTCCTAAGCACACAGGAGCCCACAAAAGAATATTGTTTTTATTCTCCAAAGGATAGTATTTGTTCATATCCCAAAGTTAAAGGTGCCATTAAATGTCTTATTTAAAATTATTGCTTCTATCAGTGAATAAAAGGATTTTTCAATATATATGAAAAAATGCACAAAATTACATAGGACCTAAGAACCTAGGAGGTGAGGGTGGGAAGATAGTCCCATACTATAAGATTAATTTACATACTGATAATTGCAATTTTCTTTAATAATAAAGAGAAATTGTTGCATTTAACCATTTGAACATGTCTAAAACAGTACATTTGCATGCAAAAAGCTTAACAATTCTTTCTTTTTTATAGTAGAGAAATATCCTGGAGAAAAGTCAAGCACTCTACATCTATTATATATATAGTGCATTATTAGATATAATACATGAGGGTAAGCCAGTAATTCATATAAGGTAAATTTAAACATACCTTCAAAATACTCTACTTCTGAAACAAGTATAAAAATGTTGCCAAATTCATATGAAAGAAACTACAAACATTACATTTTCAATCCAATTCAATCATTTCCTAAACATCTACCATGAATAAAGCACCATGCTAGACACTGGGGATATAGGGCAGACATTGTCATGTGGATATATAGGTACATATATTATACCTAAATAATTATCCATGGAAAATGAAAGTTCAACTAACTCATTGAGTTTCCCAAACACAAGGAAATCATAGTTATATGGTTATCTATGGGATTTTCTTTCTCCACATAGGCAGCTTAATTAAATTGCCTTCTATTCCCTGAATACTTGATTTAATAGAATGTCTTCAGAAAACAGGCATCATAGGAGAACTAATCTTTTCAGGTAATGAATTACCTAAATGTAATTTTTAGAGCATTTATTTGTAAAATTAAAAAAAAAAAAAAAAAACATTTAAACATTTAGGGATATGTTCTGTGACAGGTAGGAATATATTTAAGAAATATTATTTTTATTCCTTAAAGGCTAAGTTTCCATGAGATCATGGGAAAAGAAGCCATGATTCATTATCATTACAGTCTTTCCACATATTCCTTCTCCATTTGGCTATGCTTTGGACAGTCACAGCCTCTGGATATTCAAAATGGCAAAACATATATTCAGAGCGTAGCATGTTATCACTCGACAGCTTTGCTTATGAGCAATTAGGAAGTTGGGAGAAGGGCAGCACATGCTAGAGAACAGAATTAAGGAAAGAGATGCAATTATTCCATGCATAAAATACAGCTATGATAGACAATCTGTTTTTTCAGCCTCCACAAAAGACCCTCTAATGATATTTCATCATGATATGGTGTATGTGGGGAAGAGATAGAAAAGGGGAGTAAGGCTGCACTCTCCAAGACTGCAACCCAACTTCTGGCAAAGACTATAAAACTGGGAAGGTTTCAAGCAGCCTGGAGACCAGACTGGCTAAGTTAAGAAGGACTCACAAAGAGGTTTGCCATAAGGTGATGGATTGCCTTTGGGGTCCATGGAAATTCAAAAAGATACAGAAGAGTTACAGTGTGTATCAGTGGAGAGAAAACATACAAAGGGCAATGTTTCTTTTCTAAAATAGTGCTTTGTCAAAAATCTCTGTTTCCAAAAAATGGACACATAGAAGGGGATAATAGGTTTTTGGTAGTGTGGATTCCATAGCATTTTAGCCTTGATTGAATAATTTTACTGAGAAGTATCTATATGTTAGAATAATTATTTTGTGTTCAACAACTTTATTTTTTCAAAAATGATAATCAGTGATGACAATAAGTTTTTACCCAGCCATACTTGTCAATACAATATTACAAACATTAACCAAATTTTGTGACTGTGGGCAAATCACTTAGGCTTTAGTTTCCTTTGTAACAATCAATCAATCAAGAGGTATTTATTAAAGCTGACTGTGTTGGAATTACACTATTGATCTCACAGGCTTATTATGAAGAAAATCATAAACACTATTTAAATGCGAGCTAGTGATTATGAACCCTATTCAAATGTGAACTAGTAAGTCTAGTGGGATGGGAAGAATAACAAAATAAACATTAAAATGGACTTAGGAATCAAAAGATCAGATCTAGCATGTGATCATTGCCAAGTTGCCTGATTGAAGTGTCCTTGTAGATAAAATGGAGATAATAATACAATAATTCTTGGACTATCTATATCATCATCGATAGTCATAAGGAAACTTTTTATAAACTTTAAAGTTCTAAAGAAATGAAAAATCAAGCTCAAAGGACAGGACTTCAATTCCAACAAGACCTATTCAAAACTATAAGCATCATTGTCAGTGACAAGTATGCATATGCTCAGAATTAGCTACAATTTTTTTCAGTACCCATAGAACAATATCAAAATTGTTTCTTCTGGAAAATATTTGAAATGCAAGAAGTCATTAAGGGCAAGGAGAAAACACTTTTTAAAGCTAGAATCTACAGCTCCATTAAAAGCCTAAGCATGAAAATAGCTTTTGAGTAGCAAAACTTATTGTTGGATATTTATTCAATAATTGCTTCACATATGTGGTAGCACACTCTCTCCTAGAAAAGGCATCAATTCATAAATCCAAGGCTATAAGTGTCATTGCTTCCCTCCATTTGTTGTTTGGTATCTACAGAATTGTTCTTTCGCTGTGCTTTGGGGAATGGTTCCATGTGCATGAGATTCAGGAATATGAAGCTCAAATTGCTTCACCGCTATTTGGAGTTGATCTAATTCAAATAATATATCACCTTCTACACAAAGCTTTTCCATATCCCCTTGTTGATTTGTCGATTCTGTTCTTTCTCTCTTGAAATTATATTGCACTTACTTATAGGTATTTTGTAATTATTTTTCAGTGCACAGGTTGTATTTCTCCAGAGGAATATAAACTCTTCAAAGGCTGGAATTTTTATCCCCAGGGCCCTAGCACAGAACTTAGCAAATAAAGCTACTTAAAGTAATCCATTCATCAATTAATAGGCCTTTATTAAGTACTTAACTAAGTGCTCCTTTAAGCTGTGCTAATCACTGGGAATCAAAAACAATATCTGCCCTCAAGGAGCTTCCATTCTAAAGAGGGAAATAGCACATACACAAACTGGTATATATAAGATAAATATAAAATAGAAGGAAGATAGCCTTTGAGGGAGGTATTTGTAGCTAGGGGTCAGGGGAGAGCCTCTCACAGGAGGTTAGAATCCCTCTGATTATTAAAGGAAGTATAATTAAGGGAAAATATATTATTATTTATTATTATTATTATAATTTGAGGAAAAATATATTATATTTCATGAGGTAGAAGTTAGGAGGGAGGCTATTCCAAAAATGGTGGACATGAAATAAATGATAAATCAAATTGCATGTAACTCCTTTCCCCCATATATACACATATGAATATACACTCTACATAGTTATTTAGTCTTAGGCACAGCATAGTATAATGGAAAGAGCTGGAACTGAACTCAGAAGATTCTGAGTTCAAATCTCAGCTTTGATACCTGTGTCACCATGGGCACATCACTTAACCTCTCTGGGCCTGTTTTCTTATCTGTAAAAGGGAGGTAATAATCATGATACTAACTATCACTCGGTAATGATGAGAGAAAGCATTTTGTAAAATTGCAAGCCATGAAAGAAATCTAAATTTATTATTATTTTGTTATTTAATATATGTCATATTATTTTATCTTAATTTGTTGACTCCCTTGATAGGACTGTCAAGTTTTATCCCCACCCAAATTCAACCTACTTTCCCGCTCCATCTTCTCCCAGCCTATACGTGGGTACAGGCTTACCAAAGAGTACAGAAAGGAGAGGCTAAGCAGGACCCAAGTTCTGGGGACACAGAAGACAAACATCTCACTCAGCGGTGGGTCCTGTTTGCCTTTGGTTGGGCAGAGACAAAGTCTGTGCACAGTAAATCTGGGGCAAGCAGCAAACACAGACACCTCTGCATTTGCATGAGTTATTCATATTTTTCCTGTTTTGATTTTTTAAAAAATGTGGTCCCCAAAGGATTGGTTAATTGAAGGATCTCTGTATAATATAGAGTTTAATCAATATATTTATCAATATAAATAATTCCCCCCTAAGTTTGTTTTCTTCATGTGCACAGTTTTCAGTCCCTGCGAGCCCAGAATAACAAACTGCTATATTAGTGGCAATCCTCCTGTCGATGACAGATTCAAAGCAGCCTCCTTTGGAGTCTAGCTCCCCGCTGAATTGGCAAATGTCTAGAGCAGGGACAACTTTTTTTTTTTTTTTTTTTTTTTTTCCAGCTGCTCATACTGATGCTGCCAGTCTGGTGGGGGAAGGGTGAAGAGAGGCCGGTGAGCAGGAAGCCATCACCACTATGCCACCCCGCTATGGCTCACCACTTAGAATGCCAGCAAGCCATAGGGAGGGGGGCATGGCAGTGACTACTGGCTCACAACTGACCACATGGTCCACCAGGTGAGGGGAACCTTTGGTCTATAGAAAATAGCAGATCTAAAAGGTCCTCTTCAGGTCTTCAATGCCCCCCAAACTTCTTATCCTACTACAATCAGAAGTGCCTAACTAATGCCAGGGGGAACTAGGATATTCTCCATGCAAGGAACAGGATCTCGTCCTGTCTTAGGCTCACATAAATCCTCACATAGCAGGAACCATGCATTGCTCCCAATTCAGACAAAAAAGTATCCCAGATTAGACAAACATTATTCTGCATCTTTTTGTTGTGCAATCACATTTACACGTATTACCTGAAAACATAATTACATTTTTTTTTCAAATAAGGATAACATAATATGGAAAGCAGAATGCTACCCTCAAGAGTCATAGACCTGGATTCTAGACCCAGACTAGTGTAGCCTTGAAAACATCTGTCTATTTCTGAATCCATTTTCCTCATTTGTAAGAAAAATAAAAGGTTTGGACTGTAATCTCTTGGGTCATTTCTAGATCTAAAATTCAGTTTCTTTTTCTTAAAAAAAAAAATTCAATAAGGTTCACTCCCTTCAGACCATTATTTTTTCTATCTACCCAGAGAACCCAAGAGCTCTTTCTTTATTCTAGCCATCATTTCCCAATGGTAGCAAAGAGAGGCCGAGAGCCCAAACTTTTTCAAAATCTAATGAAACTGAACAGACAATTCAAAGTTAACTGAACTGTCATACATGGCAGATGATGGAAATCAGATTAAGAATTAAGATAGAATATGGCAGTTTGCTTCAGTAAAATGGGATCTATAAACATTAGACATAATCAGATGTATTTCAATCATGTTCTTTGCTCACAGTTAGCCAAAGCAAATATGCAATGTTTAAATTATATCAGAACTGATTGAGAGGTATTGTAATCTCCTCCCCCCAAGCCATATCATGATCCAAGTTCTTCCCTGATGTACAGGAAGTTCCACTTAAGAATGGGTTGCAGTCCAAAAGTTCATTTGTAAGACAGAATGATTAGAACTCTGAAAGCACTTTCTATTGGAAACAATGCTACAAGTGATGATTAGATTACCAGGCCAATCCATTAAAAAAAATAAAATAAAATAACATACCCAAAGTTTAATATTGCACAAATACTATATTAGACTCTTAGCACCACCTGTGAGCTGTTTCTAGGAGGGAATGCAATCAGAATTCCAAATTAGGATATAGATCTCCTTACTAATTAGGGCAATAGAGTGTGGACTACTTTTTCTACTACTTTCAACCCAGGTAACTGAGAGGAAATAACTTTCCTCTTTCCTCTTTTCTGCCCTGTACCTGGGCCTGTTTCTCATATCTAGATAGAAGAAAGGTGGTAGGTAGTAAAAGCTAGAGATGCAAGCAATGAGCAGATGAGAAAGTGGGATGAGACTTGGAGAGGAGGAAACAAGCTTTTAAAACTGGAAGGAACCAAACACAACATAAAATTCCACCTTTCTATTTTATAAATGAACGAAATTGAGGCATGGAGAAATTAGTAAATCAGACGTTTATTCAATGACAGAATCAGGGATTGAACTTTGGCTTTCAGATTCCAAAAAAAATTTTTTTTTTTTTTTTCCCTCTTAGAACAACTTGCTGCATAATAAAGGATGCAAAGGTTGGGAAATTGGGAAAGCAAACTGAAGAGGGGGGAAGGGGACTAGGGATTCTATTGTCAACTTTAGGTATTCTTTTCACTTATCCTTCTTTTCCTTTTCCAGTTGTCTCACACCCTTTCCTTCTTCCAGGGTCATAATGACATTTTGAAACAAGAGGATAAGGATGTTTCTCTCTTTGCTCCCCCCCCTTTTTTTTTTCATTCACCTTTCCTTTTACTTCTAATTGTCACCATCCAGGTCCCTGAATATCCCTGGTGACCAACATCCTAGACTGCAGAACTATAGAGAAGGACCAGTATTGAAGAAAATAAAAAGATGAAATAGAAGAAATTCTGTCTCACAATAGGGAAGAAGAAGGAATCTTAGAGTCTCCAAGTTGGGAGCAACCATTTGTAAGGGATGAATATAAGGTGAAAACTGTCTGTATTGAATTGAGAGCTTGACTCTCTCACCATGAGGACATTCATGGCATAAAAATTACTCTTTGCTAGCAATACTCATCATAAACTCCCAATTACTGCATTATACCAAAGTTAATAGCATATGAAAGATGTTAAACCCTGCCCTTAAAATTTACACTCTCCAAAGGTATGGGTAAAGACAAATATATTAGAAACATTTTGGAATTAAATAATTAGAATTCATGAGATAAAAGCTTTCTCAGCTACAAAGTCCTATGTGTGGTCAGTTAGAAAAAAATGACATTTGTTAAAAATGCCATCGTTTCCTTCTGAATTTGGGTTTGAAGGAAAATTTGAATGGGTCAGGGGTGTGTGCGGGAGGTAGGGGACGGGAGAGGGAGAGAGATGGGAGCTTGAAAATGATAATGAGTATCCAGTGCCAAGAGCAGATAAGCAGAGTACAAGAACTTCATGTATTACAAACAATGAAAAAGTTTTTCACTATCCCCTCTCTGAAATGAAATAGTTATCTCTAAGAAGCTTTTACTTTTCTCATTAATATAGTGTGGTTTGTAACGGAAAGAGGACTTGATTCAGAAATAAGAGAGATGGGTTCATTGCTGGCTCTAATATTATCATCTATAAAATGGGAATAATAAGACAACTCATATTCTTCATAACGTTTTTGTTTTGTTTTTGTTGTTGGGTTTTTTTTTTTTTATTTTGTTTTGTTTTTTGGTGAAGTATCTTGTAAACTTTAAAGTCCTATGGGAAATAAATGACTTATTAGGACTTAAATAAATGACTTATTAGGACTATCAGATATCTATAAGAATAATTGTTGTTTTCAACAAAGGTTATACAAATTTATAACCACAGAATTTTAAAGACGATCTAGCCCAGCATTTCCCAAAAATAACTTGCTCACAGAGCATCCTTTTGACTAAAATATATCAGCAGAACCCATAAATGTCAGTCCAGATGTTTGGGGGGCATATAATACTCCTCAGGATAAAGGAAGGTCATAAAATTTTGGAATAAAACAGGAAATTAAGCCTGTTTTCATGCTGAAAAATGGTCTCATGCAATGAATAATTTTGATCATGAATAATTTCTTATTTAATATTTTAGAGGGGCAATATTGCCAGCATCAAAATTTTATCATAACATCCCTATTCACAATGTGAAGAACACCAGGATTCTTCAGAAAACAGTTTGGAAATACTGTTCTAGTTCAACTCTATTTCACACTGTAGCCCTAAGAGGTTAAATGATTTGCAATGCTAAAAATATTTTAAAGAGCACATAAAAGAAAGTTTTCAACAATTTGGAGAGCAGAGCTATGCATTCTTAAATGTGAAAATTTATCAAAGATAGGGACACATCCTTAATCACATTTAAAGATATGCAACATAACTATAGTTAAATTGAGGGGGACATATTCCATATCATATATTTTCATAGCTGCTTCTTATCACTTTTGAGTTTACACTGGCTGAGTTGAAAAGCTTATTTAATTACTTTGGTTTTTGTGGATTAATTTTATAGCATTCCCTCTTCATTAATTATATACTGTAGCTGTTTTGTACACACTGAAAACCCAATAAAATCAGAAACTGCTTCATAAAGTGTTGCATGAAACAATAGCAACTCACATTCGCCATAGTTTTTGACTATCCAATTTTATTCAGCTGATAAAAGAAGCTGAGGTCTACTGATAAGTATAATCCATGAATGTCCTTCTTAGAATTTCAGCTTGAGAAACGATTTCAGAATCCAACTAATATTAATTCATACCTAAAGCAGAATTTCTTTTGCAATACAGCTGATTTGGTAAAGAGGGAGAAATTTGTTTTCTCCCCAAGCAGTCCATTTCACCTCTGGAAAGGTGTAATAGTCAAGTTTTCCATAACAAGAAACTGTTGCTTCATGCATCTCCCATTCAAATACTACACTATAGGAATTTGTGCAAAAGGAAAACAGACATTTTAATATGCTCCTACCGCACATATCACTTCTACTGACCAGGCATATAATTAGACATTTCTGGGTCTTGCAAAGATTTTAAGAGTTACATTAATTTTTAACAAAATTTATAGAACAGACCCATGACAAATGATTCAAAATGTTCCCCTCATAAAAATTGCTAAATTAGTACTCAGTTGGTAACATTTGTATTTTATATTCACATATTTGTATGTATGGATGATATTAGAGGATGAATTTTGAGGCTTAATGATATTCTTAAAGTCTAACAAACCAATTCTTCTAAGGTCAGCACTGTATCAAGGACCACTGTATGTTAAACAGGATGACCTCTAAGATCTCCTCCAAATCTAAGCCTAGATTAGTGATTTAACTTGAAAATTATTAAGAAGTGCAAAAATCTATTAGATTTTTTAATCTATTACTTATTTGGAGGAAGGAACATAGAACATTAGAAAGATCACTGAATTTGTAGTCATAAGACCTGAATTTGAATCTTTATTTTTGCTATTTACTACCTGTAGGATTTAGGATAGGGCATTAAATCTCCCCGGGGTCTCAGCTTCCTCCTCTGGACAAAGAGGGTGTTGTACTAGGTAATCCTGTCAGTCTGTTACAACTCTAGAGATAAGATTCTATTGTCTAATAATACCAATCACCAAGAAGATTTTAGTAGATACAATATAAATTCATGTGTTTTTCTGGAATCAATGGGGATTTCATCAATTCCACATCAATCTTTTGGATTCTACAGCCACTGGGTATATAGTTTTTAAAGTAGGCACTAAGAACAAGATCAGAAAAGCAGAAAATGGAGTTCACAAAAGTATTAATTTGGAAGGTGTCAAAAGTCTATTATAGGAGACATCAAACATTAAGATAATAACAAATACAAGACATTTTAGTATAATAAAGGGTAGAGATATTTATTACAGACAAGTGCTACAGAAATTTAAAGGAGGGAACGACAATAGGGTACAAGGAACTGGAAGAGGTTTCATGGAATAGGGAGGTTCTTGATTGAGGACTGAAGGATGAGTACAATTTGAACAGAAATAGAGTAGTGAGGAAATAGCATAAACAAAGACAAGGGAGCAAAAAGGATTACAGAGTAGAGAGGACTGAGACAATATCAGTCTTACTGGAGCAGATGGGTTCATGTTAAGGATTAATGGAAGATAAGGTTAAATAGACTGTGATTGGCTTACAAATAGAGAAAATTGACAAGACTAGGTCATATTTTATGCTTTGAACAAACTGAATGGGCACTGAATTCTTTTATCTTCAAATGTTTGCTGGCAAATATGTGCCTCATATAATGCCAAATTCTAATAATCCTAAATTTGTATTTGAAAAATCTAAATTAAATCCTTGTTACCTCAGAAATATCCACTCATTTATACTTGATGATTAACAACCAGAAAGTCAAGGAAAATAAGGGAAAAAATCATAACCATCCGAAGCCCATGACACCTCACCAGTATACATGTAAACATTAGTCAGTCTCAGAACAAAAGCATGATTTTATGTACAATCACATAATACAATTAAAAAGAACAATTGTTCAACACATGTTATTTAGATCAGAACATATTGCCCATGGAATGTACATTCCTGCCTACATTAGAGAGATCTTTTGAAGTAGTCAATGTCAAGTAGAACCATAACTAGCCATTTCTTTATCCAGGGAAATATAATAATACTATCATTTAATAATTCACATTAAATGTACTTCTAAAATAAACAAAAAAGGGGAAAAAACCCAGAGACTTGCACTATTGTGGAAGTCCCCAATACTGCAAGGTTGTTGTTGTAAAGATGGGAATGGGGTAAAAAAAGGTGATTAATCTAGGAATAAGGATAGAGCAGAGAAGCATTGCCTCCATATATTTCCAATTTAATTTTTCTTACTAATTAGTTTCTATACTAATTAAAGAGTAAAAATGCTGCCAAAATGCAATGTAGTTCAAAATTACCAAATATTTTTTAAATAATCATTGAATTCATATCTAATTTAATTAATCTCTAATTTCCAGTGCCCCAGTTGCTCCACCCTAGTTTGGGCTGGTAACAATTAGAGATGACATTGAGGACTCTACTTAGCTACCTAGTGTTGTCAATGGAAGACGACCAAAAAAAGTCAAAAGCACCGTCTACACAAAGCCCAGATTCTCAAAAACATTGTAATCCCCTTTGTGTACCTAAAATCCAGAAACCAGGGAGAACTGGTTAGATCTATAGCAGCTGAGTCAAACCTCAGAATGTAAAGTAGTTTACAAATACATGCCAGCTCAAAGGTTATCACCTAAAAAAATGTGGGAATACCAAATTTTGCCACTTTATGTTGAGAGACTCTATATTATTTTAACAATGTGTTTTAAAGAGTGGGGTAGCTAAGTGGTGGAGTAGATAGAGTTCTGCACATGGAATCTGGAGAATACATCTTTCTAAGTTCAAACCCTACCTCAAACAATTTCTAATTGTGTAACTCTCCCTCCCTCAAGCCACTCAACCCTATTTGCCTCAGATTCCTCAACTGTAAAATGAGCTGGAGAAGGAAATGACAAACTACTCCAGGACCTTTGCCAAGAAAATGCCAAAGCAAAGTGTGCCTGTCTCACATGAGTAATACTAAAGGATATGGCAAGTGGGAGTATAAGATGTGTTTTTCTCTTGGTAAGAGAAATGGGGCAGGGAGGGAGGAGGGAGGATGCAACTATACTACTTCTTTCCAGGGATAAACGATGATTAACCTGATTTATCAGTGACTACAACAATAAGTAGACATAACAGATATTCAAGGAATCATTGGTAAATGGTTGGCATATTGTGTGAAATGAATGGCTTAATTCAAGTACTTTGAATATTGAACAACCTCAAGGCATCCTAAGTGTATGTAGAGACAAAAAAAAAAAAAAAAAAAAAAAATCAACCATCAACATTTATAGAATATTTAGCATGTGGATCTTTATGCCAGGCTTGGAGTCAGGAAGACTCATTTTCCTGAATTCAAATCTGGCCTCAGACACTGTGTGATCCTAAGCAAACCACTTAACCCTGTGTCTTCATCTATAAAATGAGCCAGAGAAGGAAATAGCATGGTATCTTTACCAAGACAACTCCCTGGACAACAGCACTTGTATGCTATGGTCCACAGGATCATGAAGATTTGGATACAACTGGACGAATTTGTGCTGAGACATTAGACGAGAGAAATATCATATGGACACGTCTTTATAATAGCTAGCAAGCTGGACTTGGAGTTAAGAAGACCTGAGTTTGAATCCTGCCTAAGATGCTTCATAGCAAGTCCCTTAACTTCTCTTGTTAGTTTCCTTATTTGTAAAATTGGGATAATAATGGCACTGGTTGTCATAATGACCAAACACAATCACTTGTGTAAAGGGCTTTGCATATCTCAAAGCTGTATACAAATATAAGGTATTGTTACTGTTATCACTATTTAACTGCATTCAAACAAGACAAGCTTATGGACCCCTGAATTTTTTAAAATAAGAGAAGACCAAAGACATTCCATTTTTTCATTTATAAAGTACTTAAAAAATAAATAACTGAGCAAAAGAAAGTTATTTGAATAATCTCAGACCTCTGATCCTTTTCATTTGTGCAAGCACTTTCTCCACTAATGAAACTATTCACAACTTCTCATTCTGTGATTTTTACTTTCCCATAATTCCCAAAGAAATGCATTCAGCCATTTGTGAACTTCCTTTTTTTTTTTTTTTTTTTCTTTTTTTTTTTAAAGTATCTCCTTAACATGTTGTGCCTTCTTCATTTTTCTGGACACTCATGATCCCCCTTGTAGCTTTCATGCCTCATCTAAATGGAAAATGTACATGCTCACTAGATAGTTTTCATGGAATTAAAGATTTAGAGGTGGGAAGCATTTCAGAAGTTATTTCATCCCAATTCAGTAATTTTACAGATGTTATAACTGAAGTCCAGAAAAATGAAGTGACTTACCTAGGGTAAATTTATATGCCCTTGTCTTTGTACTGCTGGGATTTTAATTCTTCAAGGTTATTGTATGTTATTACAATATGAAGCATCAGGAAAATAATTGCCCTAGTGAGATGTGCTTTTGTGATTATTTGGGATCAATTAGTCCGTGAAATTTCCCAAATGTGATCTAGTTTAATCTTCTATTGGTTTCTAGATTCAGTATATAATTCATTAGTAGTGTCTGTTCAGAATATACTTATCAACAGACTATATGAATTTTCTATCTACTTTGTTCTCTTGGTTTGGATGGACCAACCAATACTTTTCACTAAATGGTTGTTGTGGATTTCACTAAATGGATTTAATCAATAGTGTCCTCTGCAAAAGACATTTGGTAAACCTCACCAATAATTGGTATTTCTTCTCTTATTTAGGCTGACACAGAAAACTTGCCATGACACAGGTTCAAAATGCTGTGTTAAGACAGGGGAGAATTACAAGGATCTTTTCATAAGTGCACACATTTAAAAGGATGATTTGCCATCTCTGATTTGTTTGTCAAAGTATTTTTCAAATGATGATTTCTTGAGAATTATGCTACTGTATGACTATGAAAAACTAATGTAACATGAATGTGTCAACTGGTGAAACATGAGTAAGTGTAAATGACAAAATTAATATTATATTTATTCATTGCCTTCCCCACAGATTTCCTTAGAAGTCACTGCTTCCTTATTTTTTCAATGACTGACATTTTATCCAAATAATTAATGAAAATCAGCTCTTTGAAAATGAAGTTCTACCACTACAATGTGAAATTAAGTATATGGAATGAAATTATAAAAAATGTCATTCTATTTGAAGATAATCCATTCCTTCAGATCAAAGTGTTTAACTATAAGCCATTTTATAAATCATCAGTATGCTAAAAATTTAAAAACCTGTTCCAAAATGATACTTTTTTCCTGATATAATACATTAAAAAAACCATAATCTTTACATCCTTAAATTTAGATATTAAGATTGAAAATTATCAAGTGAAGAATCACCATTGTTATATCTGAAATATTGAGATAATGTACAAGTTACTAAATTCTTTACATATATAATCTCACCAGATCCTCATTACATGCATTTTAACCCCATTTTGCTGGTGAAACAACATAGCAATCAAAAAGAATTTATTAAGAACCTAGCACATGTCAGGCACTATTGAAATGGCAGTTACAAGTATAAAGAATGAAACAATCCTTATTGTCAAAAAGTTTATAATCTATTGGAGAAAAGAATATGTAAACATATGTAAATGCATCTAATATAAACTTAACTGGATCTATATAGATACATAAAAGTAGTTAAATATAAAGTAGTTTAGGATAGAGGGTACAAGAAGTTGGGGGACTAGAAGATGGTACTTTGGACTACATCTTAAGGTGAAGGGGGGGGCGATCATGAAGTAATCAAGCATGAATTACAAGAAACTTATCTATGCATTTGTTTTAAAAATAAAAAAGCTTTAAAAAACAACAACAACAACAATAACTAAGATTAGTGTCCAGGATAGATAAGTGGTTTCTATTCTTCTATGTTCTTCTATGTTCTATTCTTCTATTATTCTATGTTCAGGGACAAATGCCATAAGAAACCCCTCATCATTTTCCTCTAATGAACATTTTGTTTACTAAACTTTAGTTTAATTGTATAGTCCACATTTTCATGGTGTCCTGTTAGTCCCATTTCCATTATAAGCTGGACGCCCAAAACCATATACTACACTTACTTCTTCAGTTGGTACTGTATGTTTACTTTTCTAACATAGATTGATAGCTAGCATTTCAACATTTGAAGGATCCATTTGAATCACTCCAAAATTTCTCCTTTATTTCTACATAAAAAACACAAAGGCAATTTTGAAAGCAGACAGTGGATAATTTATAGAAGTCACAGTTGATAGAAATAACTTTTAAATCTAAAAAGACTTTCTTTTTACCATTTAATAAAAGATAATAGATTTATAGAAAATTAATAGATTATATGATATAGATAATATAGATAATTATATATATATATATATATACATATATATATATAATTATATACATAATAGATAATAGATTTACCGAAAATTATGATGGCCCTAGAAATCTTCTGGATTGACTTTGTATATCTTTGTTCCCCTCTTTTTTTTTTTTTTTTTTTTTTTAGTACCAGGCACAACTAAACCTCTTCTCCTTTTTATCTAAGATCATTTCTCTTGCTTTAAAAAAAAAATCTCCCCATAGGAAAAAAAATTCAGCAGGAAAACATTTTAAACTCATTTTAGGGAACAAATTAATTATCCTTATTCTGATTTGAAGTAAAATTTATCAATAAAAGCATAAAAATAAGATGAGGTTTTCTGGAAGTATAAATTAAAATAACTGCAGTGTCTCAGAACCAAATACTGTCATGGGAATTGCTTTGTTATTTAAAATCCATCACCTAGGATGCTTAGATTTTTGACTAGATCATCATTTCTTTAATCATCTCTCAAACAAAGGATACATGAAGCAAGGATGTGGTAGAAAGAACCTGAGAATATTAGGAACTCTTTCTAGCCCTAATTATACTTTGAATGATTTTCAGAAACTTCTTAACTAACAAATTTGGTCCTTAGTTTCATCACCTATAATAGAGATTAGAGTCACTAAATCAATTGATTTATTTATAGATGCTCTTAAAATTCCACTCCTGCTCTTAAATTATAGATATAGCTATTTCCTACCTATGGCAGAGATAACAAGAAGCTATGATCCAAATGAGAATATCCACAAAAATACACCCTTTCATAGATTATTCAGTAGTATTTTTTTAATACCCTCTCCCACCACCAAAGGAAAATAAGCAAGCCACCCCAGTTTTCATGAAAGACATGTTAGTAAACTGAAAACTAGAATTGGAGATTATAAAACAAGTCAACCTGAAAGAGAAAGAAAGTTGTATTGATATACAAGGGAAGACATCCTAAATATGGCAGTGGAGGTCCTGCATCAGAAAACTTGCTCATCATTTACTACCTATGCGACCTTGGGCAAGACATTTTTACCTGTTTAGGTCTCAGTTTCCTAATTTATAAAATGAAAGGTTTAGATTGACTACTCAAGTCATTTTTTTTTTTTTTCAGATAAAAGTCAGACTATATGCTGAAAGTTTCTTTTTAGAAATATAATGGATGTTACCAACTTTTAAAGGAATGAGTAATGCTAATAACTTTAATACATACAAAAACAATAAGAAAAAATCTACTTGATTTTGGAATTAACATTGTTTTTACCAAATAATCTTCTTGACTATAGTTTGCTGTAGTTTGAAATAATAGATAGTTAGAACTGTCTAAGAAGCTGAGAAAGCCCAGAAAGATTCCAAAAAGAAATTCCAACTCAGGCTTTTAAAAGAAAATGCAAATTTTAATTGGGGTTGAGAGTGTAAATAAATAAACAGGAAGACATAAGCAAATGATACTTAGGGTGTTTAAAGTAGAAAATTAACAACTGATAGTACTTGAGTTTTGCACTAATTCTTCTCCTTCCTACTGAAGTATGAATCTGCTTTATTTAGTAAGATATAGTTGAAAGGAAATGTCAAACCATTCCAGGATCTTTACCAAAAAACCTCTCTTCTTGGGTTCAAGAAGAATCAGAAGCAAATAAAATGACTGAATTTCAACAAAGTTTAATTATGTTTCAGAGACCAAGGTTCTATTCTGAGATGGCTAGTTTTTAGCTTATATGAATTCTTATATTTATTTATTATATTATATTATTATATATGAATTTATATATTGGAAAGTCACTTACACTCTCTGAGGCTTAGTTTCTTCATCTTTTAAATGAGGGTATTAAATTAAATGGTCAATAAATTCTAGCATTAAATCCTGCAATCCCGTAAGAGAGAAAAGGAATTTATATTCACTATGTTTTTTATTTGACAACTTTTGGATACATGACAATTTCTCGGGTTTCAAGCTTACAGAAGAATGGGAAAAGGATTCAAAAGCTTGTTGGACAAATTTGTAATTCCATAGGAAAATGAAGGAAACCTTCAAAGCATTTGTGTAGTAAAGTTAAGCATCTTCTATTCTTTTAGCTATTTTCACCTACTTCTGATCACCACCTATTTCTAGAAGTGTAAGAATGCAATGTAGTTGAAAATGGTTAGTTGATAGTATTTGAAGATTGTATTTCTCCTTGAGTATTTACATTTTGAATGAAATCCTTCAAGCCCCAAAAAACTCCTCATTAAAAAAATTTGAGGAAGTGAGGGTTTATTTGGGGACAAGATTTTCCCCAACTCTTCAAATCTCCCTATGTGGGCAGTTTACTTGTAAAAAGTGAATTTATTTTTTTTCTGAAGGAGAGATATTATTGTTTAGGCATCATTGATTGCTCTTCCAAAACCACCTTGCCTAAGTTTAATCATTGGTTTGCAGTAATATCTGAAAAGCATTTTTTTCCAACCTTTTCTTCCTCCTAAGTGATTAGTATCAAATAAACATTCAACAAGCATTTAATTAAGTGCCTACTGTGAGCCAGGTGCTATGTTAGGTATTAAAGATAAAAAGACAAAAATACAATGCATCCTATCCTCAAGACATTTACCATCTAATTTGAGGAAGCAATAGGTACTAGATAAGGTATAAAAATAGGTATGAGGCTATTGGAGGTGGGTAGGACACTAGAAAAATTTTCAGGAAATTATATGAAGTAGAAATAAAATCCATCACACCATGTAATCATTAATTTTATTCTTACCCATAAACATGGCAATAATTCTATTTATAAACTTCAAACTTTTATAAAAATGAAAAAAACATGCTTTTTCAATTATAAAGTCGTTACAGCGTACTTCAGTTTTCTAAATGCTTAGCAATCATTCTTTGCACACTTCTGCTATTCATTGAGTTTGCAGATCATTAAATACCCCACCTGAATCTTTTTCAACATAACTGCTCTGTAACCAAATGCCTTTCCTATTTTATACTTCCAAAGCTGATTTCCTGTACCCTAAATGTAAGCATCTTCATTCATCTCTAATGAATTATATCTCATTAGATTCAACCCAATGCTCCAGCTTGTCAAGATTCTTTGGGATTTCAGATCTGTCATCTCTTTGGTTAGTCATTCTTCCCAGCTTTTTGAGACACCTAACCTGAGGAACTGAGAGGTTAAATGATTTGTCAAGACCCAGACAGTATAGGTTGGAGGTAAAATTTGTATCTAAGTTCTTTTTGACCTCAAGATTGGCCCTTGTTTTACTTTCTATATGTCTATCATCACATTATCATCATCACTTCAGCATTTTCTTCTTTTTCCTTTATCTACAACAAAATATGCAGTCTCCTGTGAACCTATACTGCTTATATATAAAACTAAGAAAGAATTAAGTGAGAATATCAAGAAAAACTGTTACAACTATAAGATTAAGTTTTTAGCTCTCCAGGAAATCCCCAAGACTCCAGGTATTTTAATATAATTAGAGTACATGAAATGATATAAGGCTTATTATAAAAAGTTCAAGACAAGACTAGGGAAAACAAGGATCCCTGAGGGAAAATATATACATAAACAAATACATAGATTTAAAAATACACATTCAATCATAGCTTTCAGATACTTAGTAATTACACTTTTATCAGGTAGAACTTAATTTCCATCAGTATGGGAACATGGCCAAGAAATACAGGAGCAAGCTCAAGTCAAGCTTATCACTTGGGCTCTGCTACATTATCTTTGGAAAAAGAGATACAAAACAAAAAAAGGTAAAGCTTCAGGGATGGGTGAGATTTCATAGGATGATGGGAAGTATATGATGAGGCTTAGGCACAAGGCCATCTCTAGACAACAAGTGAAATGGATGTAAGTAGAAGACATAGTCTTATTGCTAGACATAACATTTCTAATGATGCTTTTTTTTCTGTTTCAAAATCAAATGTTAAGAGGTAAGGGCTCAAATATAATGCAAACATGTCCTGTTCCCAATCAAATGAAACTATCTAAAGGACCTTTTATATTGTTATTTTCTCCAGTAACCAGATTTGTCTGAGCATCTCCATTTTTACAGGATTGAGTCACAATGTTCAATTATTTTCCACATGAGCTTTCTACTTTAAGTGTTCTTAGCATATAATCAAGGCCTAAGTTGGATTCAATTTATTTTTCATATCACAATCTGGACATACAAACACACACTCAAAAAGGGACAAAAGAGCACAGAGTTCTGAATGACATGTAAGATAAAACTCTAGAGAAAACATCAATAATGAAAGTCTTGGATATCAGAACAAGTTCATAAAGCTACAGGGCATTTTTCAGCTAAGGGATTGATATAATTGGAAGTACTGACAAAAAAAAGTTATTGAAGTAGGAGAATGATCGTGGTGATTTTAATCAATGAAACAATATATTTTGAATTTTTACAATTCTCATGAAATGAGAATACATAGAGATCAAGAAAAATAAGAACAAGAAAGGTTCATCTTGAACCTTTTTATATAGAAATAAAAAATAACTTACATTCATATTATGCAAAGGATACATCAGTCCATTTGACTATAACTTTATGGGATAGGTAGGGCAAGTATTATCTCTGTTTTATAGATGAGGATATTGAGGTTCAAATAAGTTGCATTCATCCTATATTGTATCTAGTAAATGGTGGATCTAAGACTTCAACCTAAATATTATGACTATGTTTAAATATGACTTTAGCAGTATTTCTTAAGGTCCTAACTGCTATCTCTTCTCTTTATCAAATACAAAATTCTAAACTAAAGCGAGACTTGGACTTGAAAATCTATTGTTATTGGAAATTACTTCCTTTATGCCTCAGAGTTACTGAAATACATATATACCTAAAAGTGGCAACAATTTTAATATTTTAATATTAATTTTATATTAATTAAAATAATTTTAATATGGCAACATATTAATCTATCATGATACTGGCTCTGGAGTCAGTCACAGGTTCAAATCTCTGACTGCAATCTGATCTTACTGAATTTTTATACATATATATACACATATTCATATTCATATACATATATAAACAACTCAGCATGTTAGTATTACTAGGATTAATATTAGTATTAGCATATCTATATATACTAATATTAATATAATTGATATAAAGATATACTATTAAAACTATACTAAACTAACAATCTATTTGTATTCATAACTTAGATAAAGTGAAAAGTAAAATATTTATCCAATTTTCAGATGACACAAAGATAGGAAGGATAGTGAATAGATGGGTAGACAGAGTCAACATTCAGAAAGATTTCAGCATACTAGAAGTAAATGCAATAAAATAAAATGGAATAGGACTATGTATTGAATTTTACATTTGGTTTCTAGAAATCAACTTTCAGGCTGCACTCCTGACTCTCTGGAATTAGTCTACCATGCCATAAAAATCTTATCAACCTGGAAATTCACTCTACCCTGGGGCATGGAAATCCTCACTATCCCTTAAAGGCTTTTCCTCTGATTTTCTAGTTTCTCCCAGAATCTCCATTTTAAGAGGGACCAAAGATTTCCATGCTTCATTTCTCTATAGCTTATATTACCATACTCTCTAGATTTTCTCTATCATGCTCTTACACAGAGTATTTTTTTCCTCTCCATTCCTACCTTCCCTTTCAGTTATTGTTTTATGTCTTGTCTTTTGAAAAATAAGTGTGTCTTTCTGCTTGCATTATTCCCAATACTTAATATGGAGCTGTGCACATAGTGTTTATTAAATGCTTGTTGTAGCTATTCCCCAATTGATAAATGATCAAAGGATCTGAATAGACAATTTTCAGGTGAAGGAATTAAAATCATTTCTAGTCATATGAAAAAAAATGCTCTAAATGACCATTGATCAGAAAGATGCAAATTAAGACAACTCTAATGTACCACTACATATTTTTCAGATTGGCTAAAATGACAGTAAAAGATAATGATGAACATTGTTGGAGAGGATGTGGGAATACTGGGATACTAATACATTGTTGGTGGAGTTGTGAACTTATTCAACCATTCTAGAGAGCAATTTGGAATTTTGGAACTATGCCCAAAGGACTGTCAAATTGTACATACCCTTTGATCTAGCAGTGTCTCTACTGGGCTTGTATCCCAAAGAGATCATCCTAAACTAAACTAAAACATTTTAATATGGCAACATATTAATCTATCATGATACTGGCTCTGGAGTCAGTCACAGGTTCAAATCTCTGACTGCAATCTGAGGGAAGGGAAAAAGGATCCACATGTGCAAAAAATGTTTGTGGCAACCCCCTTTTTAGTGGCAAGAAACTGAAAACTGAGTGGCTACCCATCAGTTGGAGAATGGCTGAATGAGTTGTGGTATATGAATGTTATGGAATGTTATTGTTCTGTAAGAAATGTCCAGCAGGATGATTTCAGAGAGGCCTGGAGAGATTTTCAGGAACTGATGCTAAGTGAAGTGAGTAGAATCAGGAAAATATTGTATACAGCAACAGCAAAATCATGTAATGATCAACAATGATGAACATGTCTTTTTTCAACAGCAGGTCAATTCAGGTCAATTCCAATAGTCTTGTGATGGAAAGAGTCATCTATGCCCAGAGAGAGGTCTGTGAAGACTGAGTGTGGATTATAATATGGTATTTTCATTTTGGGGTGGTTGTTTGCTTTCATTTTCTTTTCTTTCTCATTTTTTCCTTTTTGATCTGATTTTCTTGTATGATAATTGTGTAAATATGTATACTCACATCTTTAACATACTAGATTACTTGTTGTCTAGGGGAGGGAGTGGGAGAAAGGGAGGGAGAAAAAATTTTGGAAAACAAGATTTTGCAAGGATGAATATTGAAAACTAAGCATATGTTTTAAAAATAAAAATCTTTAATGAAAAATAAATGTTTGTTGTGAGGCTAGATATTAATTAATGTGAAGAAGTTACAAGGAAATGTTTAGTTTTCTGCAAGCTCAATATGAGATAACCAAGTAATATGGCAGCACAAGTGGTTGTATTGTATTTTATCTAGATCAGAACCAACCAACAGAATAGTGTTTCAGGTCTGGGCACCACATTTTAATGAGAAAAGAAAGGACATGGAACAAGATTCATTAAGTGCCTCTGTATGCTAGACACTGTGCTAAGTGCTTAAAATTTATTATCTTTTTTGAGGACATTAGTAATCTGGGGAGTATCCAGAATATAAACAGTATCCTAAGAGGCAAGCTTAAGTCTTATAGAAAGATCAAGTTCCTAGCAATTAGAGTAATGTAAAAGTGGGACAGCCACAGAAATTCGCCTTCATTGGCCTTATTCAAGCCAATCCTAGATGAACTCTTCGTAATGTCAAAGAAAGATGTGGGATAGATATGATGGCCTTTGAAATCCTTTCCAATTTTTGAGATTCTGTAAAGGATTCCTCAATAGAAGACCAGCTAGCCTTTCTCTCCATTGCATACAGAATAATAACAAGTCTGTTGCAACATGAAGGATTTAGGTTAGCTATAAGAAATACTCCCTAACTGTGAGGATTGTTAAACATTAAAAAGGTACCTTGAATCACCTTTTCCAAATATTTTAAAATAGAACTCATTCTGGTTATCCTAGGCTGTCTTAAGGTAGTAAGGAGAATTTCTGTGGCAGCATGAAGCTCATACTGTCTTGTTTGTTTACATCATTAGAATTTTCTTTTAGTTGGCCTTTTTGCTGAGGAAAATGAGAGAAAAATAAATCCCAGCCCATATTCCCCAATTCAACTTAGTTTCTTGCTATCAGACAAAATCTATTTTCGAAAATTAGCAGCAGCATGAAGCACACACTGTGTTGTTTGTTAAATTAGTTTTTTCTGTAAACTTATTTGAAACTGTATGATTAAAAAGCAATAAAACATGTCTTACATCTAAAAACAAGATTACAACTAGCTGGGCCCAAAGTGTTATTACTGATAAGTAACAATAGACTGTTGTTATTTATTTAGTCCTCCCAAAGGCACCTCAGTCAATCAATACCTTGAATATGTAGTAAGACAGTGGGAGCTTCTATCAAGATGTTTATCAGGAATACCCCAGCAGTGTTCCACTTTGATTACAGAACTGTAAACTGTCCACAGACAGCAACAAAGCCTTCTGGACTCACTGATGACAAGACACAAAGAAAAGCGTCTGTGTGAAGGCCAGAATATATACATCATTTGCATATTTAACAGCATGTCCAATTAACCACTTTGCTGACGGAGATTAATTTATTATTCATTTTATTCCAGCTTATGTTAATACTTTGACAGCAGACATGGAAAATGACTGATACAGCACTTTGCAATTTAAAAAATGCTAAATATGTACTTCAAAGAAATACATGTTAGAGTTTTGAGGAAACTTATGCCATCTTAATCCTAGATAGATAGGGTCCAAAAGAAAAAAAAAAAAATCTGACCGAGACACAAGTTGAACAAACTGGCAAAAATACCTATGAAAGTCCCTGGACACCATATAATAATAGGGAAGAGCACTGCAAAATAGGGGAAAGATCCTGACTTTGAGTTCGAGGACCTGAGCTTGAACCCCAGCTCTGCTATTTAACTGCTTTGGGGAAGCCTTTCATCTTTGAGCTTCAGTTGCTTCATTTTTAAAATGGAGATCTTAGACAAGATAACCTCAGTTCTAAATACTATGGCATAAAAATAAACCTCAGCAAGCCAAACAAATAGTAAGCTATGTTTTCATATACAACTTCAAGGCAAAAATTCCCAGTGATATTTAAATTTAAATGAGTCACGCTCCAGTGTTTCTCTAAGCAAGGCATGTAACACACATGGTAGCTGAAAATGATCACTGCAATTATAAAATGACATCACGACAGATTAAAGCATGTTAACATAGTAGACAAAAGGTTTTCAAAGATTTGCTAGGAATAGGTCAACAGAAAGACTTTATACCTCTAGGTTAAGCATACATACATATATATACACATACATACATACATACATACATACATATGTATAGTATTCCATTCTTCAATAATGTTGTAGAGGCAATAATAGAAGCAATATGGTATTCATATAAGTGTCTTCATATACACTTCACAGTAAAGATTTTTTTTTAGGATAGCCACAAAATATATTTTTATATTTGTGTATTTCTGTATGGTGTAACACTGCACTGTCAAGATAATGCAATTCTAACTTAAAATTTGAGATTCTACAATCAAAGGCATCACAACAAGCATAATGAATAAAAGGGTGATTTCCCCTTAGTATTCCTTAGCCCTAATCAAATCTAGATAAATATGCATTGATGATCAAACAGACTTTTATAGTAGATGGTCATTGAAAGCTAAAATAGCTTAAACTTGTATGTTTGTCCAATGACAATGCTCATTTCTACAAACTGAACCACCTGTTAAGATCTGTCTTCTATCATCTCTGTAACTTTTTATATTATATTCTCCATCCCTCAAATGGACTCCTTGCCTAACTGGACTTTTTCACATATGTCCTTTTCTTGAAGGTCCATCTCATTGGCAATTTTCCTCCTAGAAACTTTTCCTGACCCAACTGCCGATGAAAATAATCTCTCCCCCCTTCAGTTTAGACTAGAACATTGCCTATATTTCAGGTTTGTACTTAGTAGAGTCTTCCATCTATTACTGTTATCAATATGTATCTTCCACTACTTCCACTTTCCATTAAATTATGAGCTCCTTGAGAGTAGGGTTTATGCCATATTCAGCTTTATATCCCTGAATTTGGCACATTGCCCTATTCATAGTAGCCACTTAATACATTTTTGATGGATTTAGTTAAATATGTGAAATGTACTGGCTAAAATCACAGAATTACTAGAGACAGATGCAACCTTATTATAAAGTATTTAGTCCAACTCCATTTTAAAAATAAAATATGTAAGGTTCCTCAGAGAGTTTATATGAATTCATATAACTCATTATGTTAGTTATAATAAAAATTTAAGAACTAAAATTTATGTAGTGATTTAAGGTTTATAAAGTTTTTTTAATGTCCACATATACATATAATAAGTATTCACACACATATGCACATAAATAATGTATATATACATATGTGTATGTTAATACATATTTATACATTTTTATTTTATCCAATTTAATTCTTATAATGACACTTTGAAATAGGTGCCATTGTTATTTCCATTCTACAAGATAAGTAACAATTGTCTGAAAAGGATGAAGTGGATTGCTCCAAATGACATAGCTAGGAAGTATCTGAGAGGAAACTTAGACTCAGGTCTTTCTGGTTTTAAGTACAACATTCTATCTACTATACCACCTAGACTTACCTCTAGTAATAAAACTCAGCTGTCATGGAATCATAAGACTCACAGCTGGATTTTTACAGATGAAAAAACTGAGGCACAGAAGGTAACTGAATTGTCTGGGATCATAAGTGTCTGAGGAAGAGTGCTTTTTCTAAAGCCAAGTCCACAGTTTAGCCCAAAATAACCCCACTTCCTTGAGCTATCCTTCTTGGGTCAGTCTTTTTTTTTTTTTTTTTTTTTCTACACATGCCTGCCCATAAATAACCTCCAAATCAGAGACTTCCTTGAGTGACATATGGTAGAATATCATACGCCACTTTCACAAAATTAATTTACATTCGTCTTTTAAAATCCTTGCTAACTGTTAAGATTCTAGAAGACCACAGATACTTCTCTTTCCATTATCTACATATAAATATCATACAATCACATGTACACACAAATAGAAATTCTCTAAAGCCTTGTTTTTATAATCTTATTTAGAAAATCTAGAGTTCACATAGCACAAAAACTTATTTGAAACTAGTGTCCTATGTATCACAGTTGAAAAGCTCCAAAATTTTTGATTTAAGTGTCAAAATAGCTACTAGAAAGACTCATAGCAGCCCTGGACCATACTTGGTTATGCACATTCTATTTTAACACAGATTCAGAGCTTGGCACTTCCTTCAGTCTCAGATTATAATTTATCTAGATATTAAGCCTACACTCAGCATAGTAGGTCCTTCTTAACTCTCTTTAAGCAAAGGTAATAAGAGCATTTTCAGTCAGAGATCATATTTTATTTATAATGTGATTATAACCATTGTGATTATTTTATTAATATTTTTGTCACAGACTTTGTGTCTATATAATACTTTTAGTAGGAGTAATAAGAGTTTTTACTAATTTATCTCCATCATACTATTTATCTTGTCACCTGAAGATCAAACTGAGTGGTAGGTACATGCCTACTGAAAACACAGTACTTGAGTTATGACAAAGATGTATCAGAGGGAAAGACTGTTGTGGGGTTAACATGGAAATTTGCTTTGTATGAGATTCTGTCAAAAATGTGAATATGCTATTTCTGGATTATGGAGATACTGTAAATCCCTAAATTTAGGAAAATTGAATGAAAGAAAAAAAAATCAAGGACCAGTGTTTTGCTCTCAGGAGAGAAAAATCTGGTCTTTTACAACATTTCCCTTGGGGCCTTTCTTGGCAATGCAGTATTGGAAAAATGAAGCACATACTGAGCCAGTATGACAGTTTCTACATATTGATGTTCCCAAGCAAAGGTGATCCTTAATTCCTGTGATTCCATTAATGGACTTTCTTATAATTTTTATAAACATACTTTGAAATACACCCTAACACACACACACACACACACACACACACACACACACACACACACACACCCCTAAATTTTAAAAAAATTTGAGAAAAATATTTTTAATATTATTAGTTAAGACTAGTAGGAAGGAAGAAGGGTAGAATAAAAGGAAAGAGGAAAGGATAGAGGTAATAAAGGAAAAAATGAGAAGGGAATTTAGAGAGGAAGTAAAGATAGGAATAAAGAAAGAAAGGAAAAAAGAGGAAGATAGAAGGGAAGAAAGAAAAAAAAAGAAAAGCATTAGGGAAAGGAGGGTGGGGAGGAAGAAAAGTAGAAGGAAAGGAATAAAAAGAGGGAAGAAAGAAAAGGAAGAAGAAGAAAGAAGAAGGAGAAGGAAGAAGGAAGAAGATATATAGATAAACTAAGAATGTGACAAAACTAGGATAACAATTATATCTAACAGCATTACTATGAGTGATACTATCTTAAGGAATGTCTGTTACTTCTTTTTTCTATCTATCAGTTTAATCACTGGATGCATTTCATAAGCTTTATTCTTTAGGTGTTAGAATTTAACCTCATATAGGTTTGGTAGGTCCCATGTTAATCCACACATGCCTATTTAGATCCTAATGTACTACTTAGCAAGTCAGAGTTGAATGAGAGTTTAGAGATAATAGATTCTAACACTTTCATTCTACAAGTGATTTCTTAAAATTATAAAAATAGTTAAATAATAGACCTGAGATTTCAACCTTGGGACTCTGGCCTCAATTCCTCTGTCTTTTCCAATTTACTATAACGTTTCTTGGTTAGAGAATAATATTTTACTATAAATAATAATTAGTATCATTACTAATGAATGGAACTGAATTTAACACTTTATGAGAAAATGCATTTGGAGAACTACCTTGGAAATCTAGATATTTCTCTTGACTTCAGATTCCTGCAATAGAAACAGAGATCTCTAACCTTCCCTCCTCCCTATTCCAAACTGCTGCACACAATTCTAGCACATGGAACAGAGGCTCTAGAAAGTATATGAGCAGGATATAAGAGTAATATTAAGAGGAACTAAGATGGAGATGTCTAGGTGAATAGCAAGATTTTGGATTCTTTGGATGGATGGCAGCAGGGAGAAGAGACTGAGTCAGAAGAAAGACCTGGTTACCCTACCAACTCTTTGCTCTTGATAATCTCAAATTCCTAATCTTTGTTCCACTCTAGTATAGATAAAAGGTGAAAGGAGTGTATGTGTATGAGAGAAAAAAAAAAGAAACAAAGAGGGAGGGAGGGAGAGAAAGAAAGAAAAGAAGGAGGGAGAGGGAAAGAAGGAGAAAAGAGAGATAGAGACACAGAGAGAGAAACAGGAGAGACAGAGACACAGAGAGAGAGAGACAGAGACACACAAGAGAGAGAGAGAGAGAGAGAGAGAGAGAGAGAGAGAGAGAGAGAGAGAGAGAGAGAGAGAGACAGGAGAGACAGGAGAGACAGAGACAGAGAGAGAGAGAACAGGAGAGAGAGAGAGAGAGAGAGAGAGAGAGAGAGAGAGAGAGAGAGAGAGAGAGAGAGAGAGAGAAACAGGAGAGAGAGAGAGAGAGAGAGAGAGAGAGAGAGAGAGAGAGAGAGAGAGAAACAGGAGAGAGAGAGAGAGAGAGAGAGAGAGAGAGAGAGGAGAGAGAGAGAGAGAGAGACAGGAGAGAGAGAGAGAGAGAGAGACAGGAGAGAGAGAGAGAGAGAGAGAGAGAGAGAGAGAGAGAGAGAGAGAGAGAGAGAGAGAAACAGGAGAGAGAGAGAGAGAGAGAGAGAGAGAGAGAGAGAGAGAGAGAGAAACAGGAGAGAGAGAGAGAGAGAGAGAGAGAGAGAGAGAGAGAGAGAGAGAGAGAGAGAGAGAGAAGGAGGGAGGGAGGGAGAAAAAGAGGAAGGGAGGGAGGGAGAGAAGAGGAAGGGAATGATGGAGAGAGACAAAAGAGAGAGAGATCGATGGTAGTTGATCTTGGGCAACAATCGATGAGGATGAAAGGAATATATAAAGAAAAGGGGAAGAAATCCCTAAGTTGTGCACTGGACTTCATGTCAGAAGACCTGGGTGAGATTGAACAAATTGGCCATAAAATTGTTTAGTTTTTGTTTAGTGATTGTTTCAGTTCCTCTATTCTTTTTGTACTTGTTCTCTCTTCCTCCTCCTTTCTTATCAAATCAAAATATGTTCTCAGGAAATTCAGCCAAGATTTATTAATGGCTTATTATTTCAAAATATGATGACAAAAAAAAAAAAAAAGAAGAAACAACAAGAAGAAGAAGGGGCAGATAGGTGGCACAGTGAATAGAGCACCAGTTCTAAAGTCAGGAGGACCTGAGTTCAAATGCAGCCTCAGACACTTAACACTTCCTAGCTGTGTGACCTGGGCAAGTCACTTAACCTCAATTGCCTCAGGGGGGGAAAAGATGACTGTGATGATCATTAACGTTTAAGTACATTGTAAGTTTGTAAAATACTTCACATGCTGATGTACTTGTTCTTTACAATAATTAGGGTTTGTGCCCTTATTACTCTCATTTTATATACAAGAAAACTGAGGTTGAGAGAAGTAATATGTGAAACACTGTAGAGTAGGGAATAAAACACAGAGTTGGAATGGAGAAAAATCTTTACTCATTTTCTAGTTCCATTATCTCAGACAAGTCACTTAACCTCTCTGAGCCTCAATTTGTTCATCTGTAAAATGAAGGGTTAGAATAAAAGTTTCCTTCTACTTCTAAATCTGTGACATGCTCAGGATCACACAACTAAGTATCTCAGCCAATGTTTGAAGTAGCTAAGAGACACAGTAAATAGAGCATTGACTCTGGAGTCAAGGAGACCTGAGTTTAAATCCTCAAACAGTGACTTTAAGCAATTCATGCAACCTCTGCTTGTCTCAGTTACTTCATCTGTAAAATGGGGAATAACAATATCACCTACCTCCCCCAGAATTGTTGTGAGAATATCTGTAAATTACTTCATAAACATTAAAATTCTATGTAAATGCTAGCTGCTATTATCATCTCATGTTTTAATATCTTCTATTTAAGTTCTCTATCCACCAATTCATGTAAGTGTCATGTATTTCGCTTTAAAGGAATTATAAACATTACCTGGTAGAGAGGAAAGATATTATTTTGGAAGAAAATCCTTTCTAGCAATTAAAAATCTATATGGAAGAACAATATAGTGTAACTGACCTTACTGTTTTATTAATTCATTTATCTATTCATTTTTTATTCTATTAATATTTACTAAACATTTATCAATGCACAGATCACTAACAACATTCACATAGGAAAAACAAAGTGGATGATGAGCCCATATTGCCCAGATTATGACATGCCATTGAACATTCATCATATTATTCCACTAATACATAAGTCATGAGTATATACTACAGATGAATAATAATATAGACTCAAAATTGAATGGGAGGAAGAAAACAAGTTAGAGACCATTTGGGTAAATAACTGTAGGGAGTTTTCAAATGACACTTAGTTACTCAGTACTTCCAAAGCCCATTTTTTTTAAACATTTATCTTTTCATGATCATATTATCTATTAGATAGATAATAACCTCAGAATCACAATCGTGGGTGATCCAAACAGAAAAGAAAGAAATGGGCTATAGCAGATTTTTTAATGATATGAACTTATTTGCAAGGCATCATCAAGCATATGTCAGAATAGAAAAAGGAGAAGGAACTAAGCATGTATTGAGTCTGAAAGATAACAGATGGACAGCTGAAATGTTAGGTGAGTATCTAAGAAATATTGTGCAAACCAGGTTACTTAGTACAAAGTACAACATATTTTAAGTTAGTAGCCCTCAGTTCATATCTTGTCTCTGCCTTTATTTAACAGCTATGTAACCTTCAGCAAGTTATTTAACTTCTGACTGCCATAGTTTCCTCATTTATGAAATGGTACTGTTTAAAAAAAAACTCTCAGAATTGTTTTAAGGATTAAATAAGATAGTTGTCAAGTGATTTACAAAATTTAAAGAGTTATATAAATGATAGCTACATATCATCATCATATATCATTAATATTATTATCATCTTTGTTGTACTTTTGAACAATCTACTTCAGAGAGTTTTTAGGATAGGGCTTTGCAAACCTCAAAGCACAATGGAAATAAGAACTATTATTAGAATATTGAAGATAACAAGAAAATCAATAGCAACAACAGTAGGTTGTAAAAGATAGCAACCATACCAGGTTCAAGATCAGCCTATGACACCAGCACATTGCAAGATTCTAGGCAGGCTACTTAGCCTTTTAGAATTCCACTCTAGGCAATTCTCTAAGACACTAAATTGTAGTGCACATACCTATATGTGTTGGCAGTTCTAGTGATTTCCTGTACCAATGAAGTCATAGATTGGGACAGAGTGAATCATCACTAAAGAAATAGATGGCTTAGATCCAGGAAAACTTTGAGTTCAAATCTGGCCTCAGATACTTATTAGCTGTGTGATCCCAGACAAATTATTTATTCTTGTTTGTTTCAGTGTTGTCATCTGTAAAAAGAGCTGGAGAAGGAGATATCTTTGCCAAAATGGCACTCCATTTACTAAATGGAGTCACAGAGTTGGACAGGAATGAAAAACAACTGAACAAAGGGAGTCTACTATCCTTTGAGCAGCTACTGCATGAAAGATTTACAAAAAGCCATGATAGATATCCTACTGATAAACTCACATATCTCCAAGAGATAGTAATAGGACAAAGCATTGCCTCCTATATGGCTTCCTCTCTATTCCCATTTCCCTTGTAGAGATACTAAGATAAACTTTCATAGGTCCTCTTCACTTCATTCTTGTATTGCTGCTGTAGCCTACTTGTTGATTTCCCTGTCAGTCCTTACTCAATAAACTCTAAGGACTCCCTATCACCTCTAGAATCAAATATAAAATCTTCTAGTGTTCAAAGTCTTTCATAACCTGGCTGCATCTTTCCTGTCCAGTCTGCTTACACCCTACACTGTCCACACATATTTTATGACTCAGTTAACTTTCTAGCTGTTCCTTGAGCAAAAAATCTCATCTTTCAACTGAGCATTTTTACTGGCCCTTTACCCTGGATGAAGTTCTATCTTTCCTCATTTCTGCCTCTTTGCTTTAAGTCCCAGCTAAAAATCCCATCTTCACAGTCTTTTCTAATTCCCCTTAATGCTAGAGGCTTTCCTCTCTTGATTGATTACTCATGTATTCTTTATATAGCCTGTTTGTTCATATTTATTTTCATGTTGCCTCTGTCATTAGCCTGTGAGCTCCTTGAGTAGAAGGATTTTTTTGGTCTTTCTTTGTATTCCCATTGCTTAGCTCAGTGTAGAAGCTTAATAAATACTTGACTGCCTGATTGCCTTGGTTATTGTCCTTAGGGAGTTTAAGATCCCAGTCCTTTGAATGTTGCTACAGGGTAATTTGTGAGTGTAACAGTAAACATATACATAACCCCTAAAAATGTGGGGATAGGCTTTTGAGCCGAAAAGGACTTAGTTAATTATCTAGGTTTTTGTTTATTCATTTTTGCATGTTTAGGAGTATTACTGGCAACGAATTTGACCTTTTAAAAATGATTAACTATATTGATAACATTTATATATGACTATATTGTGATCTTTTTTAAGGGTATGGACTGGGTTTTTTGGGGCATGTTGTACTTTTTTTTTTTTTAATCTTAATACAGCTACACATTTTGAATAGACAATCTAACAAGTAGTTGTTGGTTGGTTGTTTGGCTGACTTGTATGTATGAATGAATGAACAAAGAATGAGCAGGCTAAATTAAAAGGACTATAGAGAACTGATTGCAAAGGGGAAGATTCTGACTTTCTCTTATAAAGACAAAGGTTAATTAACTTCTAAAAGAATGTTACCTCAAAAAAATTTAAATAAATAAATAAAAATAGAAGAATGCTACCTCAAAATAGATTTGTCCCCAGGAAAACCACAAGAGAGGAGATAGGTTTGGGGAAGAGACCTACTGGGGTTTGCCTGATATCTCAGTCTGCAAAGAATCTGGGTTACTAGTCTGCATTCATCTAAGCTATGATGGGATGAATTATTGGGAAATATACAAAATAAATCCTTTCAATGGGAAAAAAGATTCTAAAAATCACCTCCAATTTGTCTTTCCCTTTTTTCCACTTGCTACCATAATAGACAACAAAAATCACCTGAATGAATGGGACTATTAACATTGTATTTGTTGAGACACCACCAAAAAGGTAGGATCAATTTAATCTTTTAAAATTTATTACAAATGATAATTAATTCCAGAAACAAAACTGAGTGTAACAGTAATTATCCAAATTGCTACATGAAAGAACTTCTCAAATCACACTTTAAAAACCACTGGTTCTTAAGCAGGACTTCTTTGGGCTCTAGACCAGAAATGCTGAATTCTAGTCCAACTGTGGCTATATTTGGGGTATGATTAGGTCATACCTCTCACTCCTGGACATGAGATAATATCTACATATTAAAGTACTTTGAACTCTAAGAGGAGAAGTTTTTGAATCTAAGATTAAAATCACTATCATTGCATAGCATTAATGGGGTGCTCTCTTCTAAATCACACTTTAAAATCTGTTAACATTTTTTCCTCTTGGGGAAAACCTTTTCCCCTTTTCCCTGCAAAGCATAAGCTAATCATTACAGTAAAATTTCCCGATTTTGCACTTCTGGGAGAGAAGAAAGGCAAGGAGTGAGCATACACTGATGGATTTTCCCCTTCCTCTATCTTCTGAAATAATTGAGAGGCTCTAAATTCATTTTCTAAAGTATGCAGAGGTATTTATGAAAGCCAGCTCTGAGATGAGAACCTGAGCATTACACTTACATCATTCTATTCGAGGCACATCGGGTACATATTAAAACATGCAGTGTGCTAAGTCTACTGGCACTGGTGTACCCTGGCATTGCTAATGTGGAAATGTTTTAAGTGACAGGCAGTTTTGATTCCAAGTGTTTCTACTTCTGTCATTTATAATCATTCTTTTCATTATCCCCAACTCCCCTTAACTAGTACTTAGAGAAGTAATTTCTGCATGGAATATGCATAATTTATATTTGAATCACATGCAAAAGAAAATGAAGTCTTAAAGAAGCATTTCTAGACCACTGATGTTTACCAATTCAATTCAACAATCATCTATGAGGCACCCACTATGTGGAATGCACCAAGCTATGTTTTTCCTAAGTGGAAAAAAAAAATTCTCATCACAGTATCTGCAATTGGGTCAGTCTCTAGTACAAAGATGGAACAGAATAGCCATGAGATCTTCTTGCTCCCTGCAAACCTAAGTGACACCGCATGAGAGTATAAATGAAGGATGGAAGGATGAGAAAATAAAGAAGAATGAGCTTGGAGAGTCAACTTAGTAGTTTCCAAAACACAGGAGGAGACTCAATTTTAATCCTCCAAACATATTAAATATCATCTTTCTATTGATCAATTGAGTCACATTTAGAAATATCATTCTCCCATACAAACACACACGCACAGATGGGGGTGGGGAAGGGAAATATAGGGAAGGCTGCCAGAATGTATCTCAAAAATATTCTGACATAACCCAATGTGTAAATCTTTCTTATTTACCTATACATACACAAACCTATTCCAATGTTCAATGACCTCCCTTTCACCTGCCGAGATCCTATCCTGACAATTATAGCAAAACTAACCATCCTCCAGTTTTCACAGCAAGTGCCTTGTACAGTGGTCAAATGTGTATTTCCTTGTAGGTTCTTTGTCTAATTAGCTTTCTTTTAGTCAGTTCACTGATCTGGCCCATTAAGATTCCCATGATTCATCATCATCTTCCTCCTCCTCCTCCTCCTCCTCCTCCTCCTCCTCCTCCTCCTCCTCCTCCTCCTCCTCCTCCTCCTCCTCCTCCTCCTCCTCAGAAAGCTTTAAAAGTCTTCATCCTCTTAGCCCCATCCCCTTACTGCTCATTCCATTCTTTGTGTTCCCAGATTATTCCACATCAGGGTTAATTCCCACCCACCCCCACCTCCGGCCCCTGTTTTTACATGAAAAAGAAGGGACAGAATGAGAAGGATTCAAATTAGGGTTCTCATGCTTTGATGCTGTCTAAAAAGAACTTGTTTCCTTACTACTGGTCCTTATGCATAAGACAGCTCCCTCCAAGGAAGTCTAAGCTTTTATGAGAACCTCCCCCTTTTCCTGCCAAAGAAACAGCAAGGTCTATAGTTCAAGTGGGAGAAGCCTAGCCCTTCCTCAATCCTTTGCTAAGAGGATTCTTTCTTAGTTTCAGAGCAGGTCAACTCTCTGACTTTTGGTTCAGAAGCTAGCTGAGCCAGGAACAATATTCTGGAGGGAAAAATGTTCCTGAAGGCCAGCAGACGGCGTGCCTGGCAGGGGTAGTGGCTGCAGTGGGAAGGGGAAAGGAAGAGAATGAAACAGAGGTCTCTGCTGCAATGCCGCTCACCCGTACCCCCTATTCTCTCCATTACCCCAAATCCCTTGCATCAGGATCAGGCTGCTCCTTCCTTCTTTCCTTTCTCCCAGTTCCCCTTAGTTTCCTCACCCTCTCTAGAGTCACACTGAGCCCCCAGAATAAGAAGAGTTAACCTACATTGGGAATTATTAGACAAGCACTTCACACTGGTACCACTAAGCACTCCTCCCTCCCACCCCACCAACATACATACACCCATCTGGTTTGCTGTACCCACACACCCACATCCTGTCTGTCCCCCCCTCTACCCCTCAGGTCTCACATATTCCTCAGAGCTCACACAATCCTGCACAGAGAATTAGGGCTGTTTCCAGGTAAAGAGAAAAAAGCAGCTTTTTAGAGAGCCATGAAATGGCAATGGGTGAAAGAAAAAAATTCTTACTGGATCTAATGGGAATCACAACCACTTCTTACACAGACAACAGTAGACAAGACAAGCCTGCCCCCTGCCCCCATCCCCAGTCATTCTTAACTAAAGAGAATCCCTAAGGGGAAGTAGTGATCTATAAGACCTTTACTCTGGGTGTATAGCTATTCCTAGAGACAAGTATTTTGCAGTAGAGTCTTGGTCCTTTTCCTAATAGGCAATGCAATATCAACCAATTTGTAAAGGAAAACCAGCCTCAGACACTATGCATGCCTCTAGGGAATGGGGCAGCAAGAAAGGGTGGCGAGAGAAAGCTGGAAGCACTGGAGTTTCTTAAGTAAGAGTCGCAGCCACTGAGAGATAGGGAGAGGTATAATAACTAGTTGGAGCTTCAGAGGGGCTTCTCCAGAAAAACGAGAAAATAATAGAAGGCATGTGGAAATAAGGGTCACTGGCATTATGCCCCAAAACAAACAAGCAAGAAATAAATAAATAAACAAGAACACCCAAACCCTGATTTGCTTTTGGGTGTGGGGGAGGGGTTGAAGGAAGTAGAGTAGAATAATCAAATCCATAAGTATTCCCCAAGGAAGGGAAAGTACACTGGATTCAAATCTCGACTTTGCAACTACCTATGTGACTTTGGACAAGTAATTTTCTCTCAGTTTTCCTCACCTGTGAAATGAAGATGGCCTCTAACGTCCCTTACAACTCTTACGTTCTAATTGTGTGGTCCCTTCTCCTACTAGCTACAGCAATTTGATATAGAGATTTTGTTAGTTAATCCTGGTAGTGGGCTGAGTAACTGAGGAATGCTAGGAGAGGTTTTTACCTGAGAGAAAAGGGAAAAGCCAACCCACCCGGAGGCTTTTACCTACTCAGTGAAAGAAGCCAGCTAATGGAGAGCCTAGCGGAAGCTTCACAAAGGAAGTTGCCGCGTGGGAGAACGATAAAGTGTGGTTAGTGTAGTATGATGGCCCCTAAGGCTTTCTTTCTCCGAACTTCCTTCCCTCTGGGCAGCCCACCTAACCCAGTGCGCCAGAGCTTTCACCTTTCCTCTACACACTGTCAGGAAACCATTTATAAAAAACCCAAAAAACAAAAACAAAAACCCTGCGATAGTGGTCTCGAGTCCTTATCCCAGCACTATGCTGAGCATTCTCAATAAGGACAGAGTAGGCTTTGGTACCTTCTGGTAGCTCCGTTTAGAAAATAGTTTCGCCAGGGCAAAAGACCAAGAGAGGTTAGGGTGGAGTGGGCAACACAACCATTTGGTCGTGGCTTGATGGAGAATTGCTGACTCTGTTGGCGGAGCCTCAGTTTCCTTCTTGTTTCCCTTCTGCTCAGGACGGGAATGGGCTACTTATTGGATTTGAACCTCCTGTTGAGTGAGTCTTCAAAACTGGTTAAACTTGGAAGCCACTCGGGTCTAGAATGACTTTGAAAGAAAAGCAGAGGCTGGAATCTTTTCCCTCCCGGGTCGGAGGAAGATGTACAACAGATCAAAAGGATGTATATATACTAGAGGGAAGCGGAGTCCAGGGGAAGAAGGGGGAGTGGTAGAGGGAGGGAATCTAGATGGAGGGAAGCGGCAGAAGAGGCAGAGAGAGAACACTGCATAGCCTTTGCCTATTCTAACACTACCCCAGCAGCTGCTTTTGCGCCCCCAACAGATCCCTACTCCAGATCCTATCCCATCCCCCACATCCCACAGCCCACCCTGCGACCTTTGGCAAGTAACGCTGTCTTCTGGGCATGGATGCCCAGCCTCTGGCTAGCTATTAAAAAGATACCAACATCTCTTCCCCAACGGGATCTAGATAAGGAATGCCCCTCCTACCCCACAAACAGCAAAGATACCCCCTCCCCTTCCTTTTGTCTCCAAAGGAATAAGTGGAATACACCACACACACACACACACACACACACACACACACACACACACACACACTAACATCCCTTTTCTTGCTCTGAAATCTTAGAGCCTAGCGGGGGGGAGGGGAGGGGAGCTTAGAGAATAACCCGAGAGAACTTGGCATCTGGAACCCACCGTGTCCGCCTCTCAAGGAAGCAGGTGACCTGTAGATAGCAATAGGCACTGAATGATGTTTGCTGCTGCCATGGAAATGGTGGATGTGGTGCGCTCCCAAACTGGAAGCCCCCCACGCCACTCCTAGGAGGCCGCTGAGGGTAAGAGGAACTATCCAAAGCAGAGCGAGGCGCCCCCCCGCGCCGCCGCCGCCACCGCCACCACCGCCACCGCCACCACCACCGCCGCCGCCGCCACCGCCGCCGCCGCCGCCGCCACCGCTGCTGCCGGGGAACCCCAGCTCCGAGCTGCACTTGAGCATCCTCTGGTACATGTCTAGGCGCTGGGAGAGGTGCAGCCGCAGCGGGAGGCAAACTTTGGCTACAGGGGGAAAGGGGCGGCCCAGGGTGCGGGGAGCGGGGGGGTGGGCGAAGAGGCAGCGCCTCACACACACCGAGTGCCGGCAGCCTCACCGCACCAGGGCACCCATCCTTTCCCTTCGGACAGTCTTCTCCCGAGCCTGGAGTCCGCGGCGCCTTCCACCCAAAACAATCCGAAACATAGTCAAGGTGAATCCAGCTTGTGTAGGACTGGTCCGAAAAGGGAACCCCGGGCAAGAAATACCACACACCCAGGGGCTGGTCCCAGCTTTCCAGGGCTCCAGGTTCTCAGTACTCCCAAATAGTTTAGGGTGTGTGCATGAGAGTGCGGGTTTTTTTTGGGGGGGGAGGAGAGGAGAAGGATGTTAAAGAACCTCCAAGAAGTGCCTTCCTTCTAAATGACATCCATACTCCAGGAATCCGCTAGGTATCCGGCCGTTCAGCATTTTGCGTGTGGACTAGAGGCCACTTTGCCAGCTAAAGCTCCTTTAAGAAGTGAAGAAAAAACCCCCAACAAATTGATCCTCCTCTTCCCTCCATTCAGCTCCAGCCGGTTCGCCTCACTCGCACAGGCAATCTCTGGGCAGCCAGCTCACCACGGGCGAAGGCTGCGATAATCAGACTGCTCCCAATGCAATCTCAGTGCTCTCACTATTGACAGTAATACCCGACGATGTTTTCCGACAGAATAGTGCACCCTTCTGAAAGAAGTAGGGAGGGAAAGGGAAAGAGAGAGAGAGGGAGAGAGAAAGAGAAGGAGAGAAGAACCAGAAGAAGGAAAAAACACACACACACACACATACACACACACACACATACACACACGCTTGCGAAGAGAAGGGGCTCTATGCAAATCTGCAGTCTCCAAACAGCAAATCACCGAAGCTCGGATGCAATGCAGAGGACGAGCCTATGTTAAAGAGGGAGGCTGAGTCTAGCTGCTCACAAAAATCGCTCAGATTTCCCTCTGACTTTCATTCTGTACATCTCAAAGGGACACGTGTACACCGTTAGGGGGAACACCTAAAAAGCAACTCTGCCTCTTCTGCAGGTGATTTCTTCTTCCAAATTAAGGCGGTAAAAGGCCCTATTCCCCTACCTCGGTGGTTCAGATGTACCACTGTCTTGAGAGCTCGATTACATCTTAAAAAGGAAAGAATTCCGCTCTTTTTATTGGACGAAACTTGTTCCACCAGGTGTTCAAACCCAATCTGCTAAATATGGCTTGACACTATCTACTCAAGCATCAGTTTTGATGATCTGGTAATTACACACATTACTCATAACAAAGAGTTCTCGTTACCACTGATAATGTTGAGCCACAGCATCATAGCTCTTATACAGCGAATAAAAAAAAAAATACATAGTAAGATAGAGGATAAATTAATTTGGCTTTAAACAGCTGGGAGGGGAGAGGATGAGAGAAAGAGAAATAAGAGTAGGGTGGGGACAAAGACACACATAGAATGACTTTTCCTTAAGAGTTCACACCTAGCATACTATTACATGGAGGGACATGGGGGAGAGGTTGTACTTATTTAATCTTTCAGGTCATAATAAGAAATGGCATCAAGGATGATAAAATATTTAAATATCCATTCCTAGGTAAAGCAGGAGATTTACAACCTGAATTATTGAGGGGGGGGGGAAGGAATTAGCAGCTTGAAGTATACTAGAAAGAATAATGAATTTGGGAGTAAAAAAAAACATCTTTTCTTAAAACTATGGCCTCAGTCTCCTTATCAGTGAAGTGGGCATAATTCTTACATTTTCTATCTTATAGGTTTATTTTAAGGAGTAACTATATAACTATGTGAAAGTGAGTTGTAAGGATGATAAAGATGATGGCTCAAAAAATTGGAAAAGTCAAAGGACTAGTATCCTAAAGCTTTAATGCTAAATCTAGTTTTGCATAGTTATTGAATAGATTTATTTTCCAGAACAGATGGTTCATGATTTAATTTGGAGGAAGGAATAGCAACAAAAACATAGTTTAGCTCTAGGACCAATAAAGAGTTTCAATATCCATTGATTGATGGTGATTATAAGTATTCTGTGATTTGATTTATTTTAAGGTCTCTTGTGAAAAATAAATAAAAATTAATTACCTACATTTGTAATATATCCTTACTGACACATCTTAAAACTCAATTCAAATATAGATTTGGTGAATTTAATTGAATAAACTCCAATCGTAGACAATTATGTAAACTTAAAAACTTAAAAATAAATAACAAAATTGTTTCCTGAAGAAATGGATCAATCCAGTCACTTATTAACTTATAGTTGGATATATTGCTATCTTGCACCTAGGGAAATTTGTAGGAAAGTTTAAAGACTTCACATGCATTTGGGAAATACCATGTATCATGACTAATTTTGAATGAGACACGTCAATTCTATAACTGGCCTGCATTTAGTTAATGTTTAGGCTGTAAACACCTACATCTATAAAAACAAATTTTAACATATTCTTTAAAGATCTCATGTAGTCTCATGGTTTAAATATGACTTCTATAGGAATAATTTGGAAACATGATTTTTCAATCATACATGTTCTATCCAACATTTCTATCCAACATTTTCATCCCCTTCTTTATAACATTTCCCATCCTGAGCACTCCTGGGGAACTACAAGAAAAACAATCATGAATAACTCAAGTTGAGTTTAAGGATTACAAAGTATATTCTTCATAGCAACTACTTGAGAAAGGCAATTCAAATATTATCCCCATTTTTCAGATGAGCATGTTGATATTTCAAAGAATCTCTAACTAGTGAAAAGATCAAACAAAACATTGCAACAAAGATTCAATGACCTCAGGACTTAGTATCGGCTTTCTCCTTAGTTCATGAAGCTTTTGAAACAAGAAAGCTACTTAAAAATGTCAAAATACACAGGCACACCCACACCCACACACTATCCTGTCGTTCTAACTTCTAATCCCTATGTGTAATATTTGTAAAATTTCATTGTACACCTTCCTTCCTTGTGACACAATGAACTGATGAAACTGATATATGCTTATGGACCAGTTCTATAAATTATCCATGGAAATGAAGGATGTGAGCAGATAGGCATTCTTCATTAATTTGATTCTTGACTGATAATGGAACTTATCTTTCAGGCTTTTTTACATTTTCCAGGGTTTTGTAAAACTCCCACTAAATTTTCCTATGTTTCATCATGTCAAGAAACTGACCTTGCATTTTCAAAGGCTATGTCAGCAGGGACCACACTCTAGAAAAATCTAACACATTAGAAAAGCTTTGAGTATGATCCTACAATCACACTGAGTCTGCTTCCCAAGGACTAAACCAACAAATATAGGTTTGCCACCTGGTGATTAAATCTTTAGGATGGCAACCATGAAACAAATTGAAAGTGCTTTGGTTTATTAAAAAGAAAAAAAAAAAGCAGTAGGAGGCTTATAAAGAAAAAGAGTAAAGTGAAATAGAGGAAAAGCTGTAGGTTAAAAAAGTTTTTATTTCCAAGTTTCTCCTCTTATAGTGTGGTATGAGTAGAAGAGCACATAAGCCCCAGGTTTTAGTTCATACTTTACCATTAGCTTTGCGACTTTGAACAAGTTGCAAAGCCTCTTAGAATTGTTTTCCAGCCCTACTCTTTGCCGTCATAGACTTTGAAAATTGGAAGAGACCTCAGAAATAGTTTTACTTAAGTTATGCCTGGAACATGTATAATTTTTACAACATTTCTAGCAAACAGTTATCTAGCCTTGAATAGATATCTCCAAATGAATAGTGAGTTAATACCACATGAGTAAGTCCACTACATTTCTGTAGTTATAAAGTTTGTCTTCACCCCCAATATATGGAAACAAAATCTGTCTTTTTTATTTGATCTGCCTTCTGCATTTATAAAGAATGTGGAATATCAACAACTTTCAAATACTTCAAAACACCAATTACAAATATCATGAATCTTTTTTTTTCCCACTAGGCTAAATGACCATTCCTTATATAATCTGGTTTCCAATCTCTTCTCTACCTTGGTCATCTTCTTAAAAGTAGAATCTAGAACTAAACTATATTGAAAAAAAGTGGTGTAACCAGAAAGAAGGGAATACAACTAATTCATCACCATCCTTGTTCTATACTTTTATCAACAACTTCAGATCCTATCAGCTTTTTCTGGCAGTCATATTACAATCAATCAAGAGGCATTAATTAAATAGCATCAATCAATCAACATGACTTTATTAAGTACATAAAATGTATCCCCAGTGCCTAGCACTGGGGATACAAATATATGCCAGGTTCTTGTATATTGTATATTGAAATTGCAGGCTATTTAAACCCTCCTTATCTTTTTCATGTGACAAGTCACACACACACTTCCTCATTCTAACTTTGTGTACTTTATTTTTTTACCCAAAATAAGGGCTTTATATCACTATTACATTTCGTTAAAATATTACTTCATTTAAAAAATTAATTCATTAAAAAATTAGGTCTAGTCAGAAGACCCAAGTTCAAATCTTAGCTTTTTTACACACTAGCTATGTAACTTTAATAAATAATAGCTACAATGATAATCAGAATTTATATAATGTTTGTTGTTATATGATATTTGTTGGCACTTCACAAAATTTCTCTCATTTTATTTTGTAACCCAACTGATGCTATTATTATCCCTATCTTACAGATAAGGAAATTGAGATAGACAAGTTAAATGACTTTCATAGTCACACAACTGGAAACGTTTACAATCTTGGTATTTACCTAGCTCCAAATCCAACATTGTATCCACTGAATGATCTATCTAGCTGACTTTAAGAATTTGGGTATCTCATTACCTTCAGCTATAATAAATGGGGATAGTATTATGGCTTCTAAGATCTCTTTCAGCTTAGATAGTCAGTGATACTAGTTTGAGTCACAGTATTGCCATTTATTATTTGTATGACTTTGAGCAGATTATTTTACCTCTCTCTATACTTAAAATGGGAATTTTAATCTTATACTATTAACCATATATAATTGTTTGTTAGAAGCAAATAAGATTTAATTTAATACTATATAATTATAAATACTATATAATTAGGGTTATTATTATTTTTCCCAATTCAATTAAAAATTGATTAAGTACCTATTAAGTTCCATGTACTATGGATTATAAAAAATAAAAACAAAACATTTCTTGTCCTCAGGGAAATTACATTCTACTGAGAAGAAGTATGGCATATATACTGGTAAGTATAAAACAGGAAAGGAAACAATGAGATTGGTATAAAAAGTCCATGAGGAGAGAGAATGTATCAACTACTGAGGTAAGGCAAAGGTTGAAAGAAAGCCTTTCAAGATGGGCCTTGATGAAAAAGAAGGAATCTGAAAGATAGAAATGTTAATAGCATGTTCTCTAAATCTAAGAGTTGTTATTGTTTGTCCTTTGTTCTGGAAGAAAACCATGACATCAAGGAGGCCATGCCATGACATACAAGTGAACTAGACTTTAATTGAGGAATGCTTATGTAAGGTCATCAGCCTTATTTTCTCCTCTGAAGCCATCTAGGTCCAGTGACTAGATATAGATCAGGACAACTGGAGATGGCTTGATTGCAATGGGAGAGTTTGGACTTTTTAAGTTAAGGTCTTCAATAGGTCTCAGTTTGGCTGATGCTGCACCCATTCAGCGATTAAGGCTAGCTAGAAATTGAGGCAAAAAAATCTCCTCTTTTACTTAGTTCAGAAAAATTCCAAATAAATAATTCTGGAAGGGGAGGACCCACAGGGTTTCTGGCTAAAGCAGAAATGACTGCTATTTAAATTCAATCTGATTAAGTGTGACCCAAGTAGTGACCAAATGGAGTTTGTCTAGGACCTATAGGTGGCTAATGAGCATCAGATTAGTTTTGGTTTAAGGCCTGATCCTTAAGAAAGAAATCTAAGGGCTTTTCTTGGCAGAGATATTGGGATGATTTTCCATTTCCTTCTCCAGTTCATTTTACAGATGAGGAAACTGAGGCAAACAGAATTAAGTGACTTGCCCAGGATCTCCCAGATAGTAATTTCCTGTGTGTAAGTCTGACACTCTATCCACTGGATCGCTTAGCTGTCCTAAGGTAGATTCAATGAAGAGGAAATTAATCTAGGAAAAGTAAGTTGGTGTCAGATTTTCATATTTTTCAAGGGACTTCTATTTTTTTTTTCCTACAGACAATAGGGAGTCACTACAAGTTTTTTTTTAAGCAAAGAGCACCATGGGAAATATGGACAGATTTCTCTCACTATGACACAATCATCTATACCATACAGTTTAACATCTGAACATGTATTAACCACATATAATCTTACAAAATCCTCTGACTTGTTCTTGTATGTTAATCTTATCTCCAAACCTAGTTTGTAAATTCCAACAAGCCAGGGATAATGACTTCTTTTGTATCTCTCCTGGTGGCAGAAGCTATGATGAACGCAAAGTAGACCCTCATCATACATAGTCCTTCCTTTATTAGCAGGGAAAGATTATTTGCATGCCAGCAAGAGTTGAAGTGGAAAAGAGTGGAGAGGAAAATCAAGTGTAAGGAGTTATGGTATCCAGGAAGGAGTCTGGAAAGAGGAAAAAGAGGAAAATAAGATGTCAAAGGGAAACTGTGGAAAGAAGAGAGAATATAGGGAGAGACAACCGAGGACGTCATCTTTAATTATTATTTTTTTTTTGTGTGTGTGCGTGTGCTCTCCAAACCAACCCTACTGTCTCAAGAAACAGGATGGCTGTCAGACAGACATTTCCAACCTTTTCATGTTTTTCTTAAGCTTAATTGGGAATCCTTACAGCTCAGTGCTAAGCTTTTTAAATAGAAAAGTAGGCATTAAAAGCAGCATAGGGGAAGCATTATTAAAACCCACAGGCAGCACCAAATTTTTTAAAATTAAAAATGAAGAAGGTGTCAGAATTATATTTTGCATTTCTACTAGTGTCAGCATAATGGGGAAAAAAGCCTAAGCAAGTTCAAGGTGTCTGTATATTTTAGCTTTTGAGATGGGAGGGAAGAATGCTTCAAAAGTAGGTACTTTGGAGCCTTGGGAGCTGTGAAGTTCAGCAAACCTTGAATCTGGAATATGGGTGGACCCCAGGGGCACCTATCCTCAGAGAGAAAGATAAAAGTAATTAAAAAGGTCTTACAAAGAACTTTGAAAACATTGAGAATGGTCTATACGAGGGCTTCTTAATTTTTTTTCCATCTACAACCTCTTTTTGACCAAGAAATTTCTATGTGACGGGTATAATATATATATGTACATATATATATATATACAAATCAAACATTTATTAATAATAAATCATAATTTTATAGTCCCCACATCCAGTTATGTGATCCCTTATGAGCTCTCAACTCACAGTATAAGAAGTTGAGATCTACACAATGACCATCATAATTCCTGAGGATCCATAATAAAACTTTTCTGATAAAATTAGATTACAAGATATTCATATTTTTTTTGAAATAGATAATGAAGGAATTAGATTTGCTTGATTATATATATTTGCTATACATATATTTTCAGTTAGCTATTTTTTATGTGTGGAGGAGGTATGTAGGAAGGGTGGAAAATATATTTTGTTAATTGGAAATTTAGAAAGTATATTTCTATATATACCTATATATTACATATATATATATACATACATAAACACACATATACACACACTCACACACACACACACACACACACACATATATATACCTATATCTTTATCTCTCTATCTGAGATCTATTTAGACAGGTATTATAGGATCTCTTTTAGAAGTATAGTTTGGTCAAATGCTTTCCTTTTTGAATCACCATTTTTTCTAGTCCCAGTCTAACAATGATTAGTCTTTCAAATGAGGCTGTTCGTTTTTTAACACAGAGCTCCAGTGATCACATGAAGTGGAATGGTATTAACTAATTCTAACTCCAAATACGTAACCTCTCAAATATGTCTATTATATTGTGGGGGCAATTAAGTGGTACAAGTGGCTAGAGGGCTGGCCTTGGAGTCAGGAGTACCTGAGTTTAAATCTGACCTTAGACACTTATTAGCTATGTGACATTGGCCATGGCATTTAAACCTGTTTGCCTCAGTTTCCTCATTTGTAAAATGAGCTAGAAAAGGAAATGGTAAACCATTCCAGTATGTTTGCCAAGAAAACCTCCCATGGAGTCGTGAAGAGTTGAAAATGACTAAATCACCAAAATACCAACCACTACACTGTGCAACTTATTTAAAAAATGAAAGCTGAAGAAAACAGAAAAAAATACATCCAAGGGTTCTGATAAAGGCCTCATTTCTAAAATATATAGAGAATTAACTCAAATTTATAAGAATACAAACCATTCTTCAATTGATAAATGGTCAAAGGATATGAATAGACAATTTTCAGATGAAGCAATTAAAACCATTTGTAGTCACATGAAAAAATGCTCTAAATCACTTTTGATCAGAGAAATGCAAATTAAGACAACTCTGAGGTACAACTGTACCCCTCTCAGACTGGCTAAGATGACAGGAAAAAATAACGATGAATATTGGAGGGGATGTGGAAAAACTGGGACACTAATATATTGTTATTGGAGTTGTGAACTGATCCAAGTATTCTAGACAGCAAAATGGAACTAGGTCCAAAGGGCTATCAAATTATATATACCCTCTGATCCAGCAGTGTCTCCACTGGGCCTGTATCCCAAAGAGATTATAAAAAGGGAATAGGACTCACATATGCAGAAATGTTTGTAGCAACCCTTTTTGTAGTGTCAAGAATCTAGAAATAGTGGATGCCCATCAATTGGAGAATGGCTGAATAAATTGTGGTATACGAATGTTATGGAATATTATTATTCTGTAAAAAATGACCAGCAGGATGATTTCAGAGAGGTCTGGAGAGACTTATATGAGCTGAAGCTAAGCGAAATGAGCAGAGCCAGGAGAACATTGTATTTGGCAAAAAAACAAAATTATACAATGATCAATGTGATTTGATCTTTTCAACAGGGAGGTGATTTAGGCCAGTTCCAATGTTCTTATAATAAAGCAAGCTATGGAATCAAGAATAACTGAATTCAGATCTGGCCTTTGACACCTAAGAGTTGTGTGATCCTGGGCAGGTCACTTAACCTCTGCCTCATTTACTTTCCTCATCTATAAAATGGACATAATAATAACATCTAAGTCACAGAATTGTTGTGAGGATCAAATGAGATAATATCTATAAAGCACATAGCACAGTATCTGACACATATAAGGTATTTTATGAGTGATTATTCCTTTCCCTTCCTCTCCTCCTCCAAATTCTTTTAGGAGAAAGCAAGAGATTCATGCCTTCAACTGTTTGACTTTAGTGAAGTTTGTGGATTATATGTTTGAAATTTAATTTGTTTTCACATTTTATTCAATATTGTGTGGCTAACGATTATGAGCTATAAAACACACATCCCCACCCCAACTCTGCCAAGTTCTTTAGTTAAAAATTGCAAAATAATATACTAGGTTTTTTGTTTTAATTTTCCTTTTTAAAATAGAGTATTGGCAAATGTGTTTTGGGAAAAGTAGAAATCTAGTATACTTCCTTTACTTCTCAATTAGCCTGAATTCTTGATATTCTGTTTGATCTAGAGACCATAAATCAACGAGTTTTATTCAAAGATATCAGTATTATACTAGCCAAGAGAATATGATTCCATGATGGCGATTTTTTTTAGATGTTTTGTTCTCTAAAATTCATCTTTCATAAATATTGATTGGTTGAAATGAAATTGAACTATTTCCCATCTTGTACCTAAGCAATCTTGTATTTCCCATCTTGTACCTCTTGTGCAATCCAGTTCTAGTTTGGAACCCCAAGGCAAAATTCTGTAAATTTGTATTTTTTTTTTAGCTGGCTTTCCCCAGTCCATCATCAACTGAAATCCCAAACCCAGTTCAATTTTTTTTTAACTATTAAGGAGCTTGGCGATTAAAATTCTAACAAACTCAATGGGAGGAGGAGGCAGAGGGGTCTTACAATTAAAGTGTGGAAAGTCCTATTCTAAATAGAAAATGAGACTAATCTAGATTTTTCTTCATTAAAAAGTGAAAAGGGAAAGAGAAATAGCCCTTCATGGAAACTTCAGTGGGGTGGGAAAAGGGATAATTCTCTTCTGAATCCCTAAAACCATTTTTGGGCACTATTTGGAAAGTAGCAGTTATGCATATGACCTTTTCCTCATCACTGACCAGAGCACCTTTTTCCATGTTGTGTGGTCTGTTTTTGTTAGCTGACCAAATAAATTTGATTACCTGATCTGTAGACTCATATTTTTAGAGATGATTACATATTCTTCACTCCTTACATCTAGTCTATGGTCAAGGCTTATTTTTATCATGCAACAACCTCTCAATTTTCCATTTCAACTCTACAAATATCTGGACCAGGTTCTGCTAATCCTAACCTAAGTCACTTCCTCACCAGGCTGTTTACTGTTAGCCTCTTACTGGTTAATTGATTGTATAAGAGTAGCAGATTACAAGTATGATAATAAGGCCACACCACAGTATCCTTCAAATTCTTAATTCTCAACAGGTTCAGGAATGTTCATCCCTATTCTCTCTCCACTTCTAACTGGCTTCACCTACCACCACACAACAGTGAATTCCCTTTTACTACTCAAACTTCACCACTCTTTCTACCTATGAGTTCCCTCTCCATCTCTTCTTTATTTAATGAACTAGTTGTCCCTTTTCCTTTTAATCCCTAGTCATTTTAAATTCAGTTTTAATTTTTTTCCTCAAATAAGTCAAACCCTCCTTAGACCAGAATCAACCTACCTGTCATTTTTTTTCAGCAACTTTTAATACCATGTTGTTAGTTCAGGGGTCTCACTCCAGATAATGGGGCATACAGTCTTGAGATGGAAACACACTTCAGCAAACAGATCACAACTAGTCTATAAATTAGCAAAGTTACTGGATGATACCTGAGACTCAAAGAGATTTAGTGATTTGCCTAAATTAACAAGGATAGTAAAACAAGATTTGAATCCAAATTTCCCAAGCTCTAAGTCCAGCAATCTATTCATTATGCCACATTGCCTCTAACAAGGTTATGATACAGATTATTAATAACATGCCAATCCTTATCATTCTCTTTGTCTCCCTGCTACAATTTAACTATACCCACTACCTGTTCCCTCAGAAATACATATTTAAGTCCATTTAGGCCAGAAAGTACAATAAACCAAAATTCTAGACAACCCAATCATTTTAAACACAATCAGATAATAATGTATAATGCCACCACAAAAAAGGGACAAATGGTGTATTGATCCTATACTGAAGGAGTGGCCTTCATTTACTGGCAAAGAAAAAATGTAGCTTATTTCCTTAGCTAAACCTAAATAATCACAGAATTTGAGAGTTTTGATGCACTTCAGAGACTATCTAGTTCAATTCACATGTGAAAGGAATCTATACTGTAACGTACCTGGTCATTCAGTCTCTGCTTGAAGACTTCCAAGTAGAGGGAATCCAACTCCTCTTCATGGAGCTCATTCCACTTTTGAACCTTTACATTTGTCAGGAAGTTTTTCCTGATAACAAGTTTAAATGTCACTTCTACCCATTTGAGCAAAAGACTTAGCAATGATATCACTGGGGGCAAATGGAAAAATTCAGTCCTTCCCCCAAATGATAACCCTTCAAAATACTTGAAGTCAGGGAGTATTCACTATCCCAAATTTGTATACCAACACTTTTCTTCTATAACCACGCCCATTTCCTTCAATCTATATTAACAACTTATAGCTTAAGGACTTTAATCCCCCTGGTTATGGAACGGTGGCAGAGTGGAGTAGGATTGTCACTTTCTTAATTCTGGTAACTAATTTTTTTAATGCATTCTAAGAATACATTTACCTTCTTTGGATTTCTTTTCATTTTGCTGCTGACATATTAAACCCCCAGACCTTTCTCAGAAAAACTGTTATCTAACCTTGCTTCTCCCATTCTCTATTTATGAAGTTGAATTTTTTGTTTCCAAAATAGAAGACTTTGCCTTTATTCCTATGGAATCCCATAGAATTAGATTCAGCTCATTGTTTTAGCCTATCAAGATCCTTTTGTATCCTAATTCTGTCATTCACTGTGTTAGTGATCCTTCCCTGCTTTGTGTCATTTGAAAATGTGATGAGCATGCTATATATGTCTTTATCCAAGTCACTGATGAAAATACTTAATTTTATAGCCCAGAATAAATCAGAGATCTTTGGGATACATCACCACACATACCTCCTGCCACATTGATGCTGCCCCATTTGTAGTCACTTTTTGAATCGTTATCCAATTCTGAATTTGTCTAAGAATATTATTTTCTAATCCGCATCTCTTTATCTCTTTCATAAGAATAGTGGAAGATACTATTTGCCTTTCTAAAACCTCCATAAGCTCTATCCACAATATTTAGCTTTTCCACTAGTTTAGTAATCTTATTTAAAGGGGGAGATTCAGTGAGTTTGACTTGATCTATTCTTAGTAAAGCCATGCTGGTTTTTTGTAATCACTACTTCTGTTTCTATGTGTCTGCCAACAATGTCTTTAATGATGCATTCTTGAGTTGTCACAAAAATGGAAGTTGAGCTAACTGGCCTATAGTTTGTAGATTCTTTTTTCATTCTGATACATTTGATTTTCTATCATCTCATGATACCTCTTCTGTTTTCTATGATCGTTCAGATACCACTGGCAGTGGCTCAACAATCCATTTGTTGCTAATTCAAAGCACCCCAGTAGGCAACAACAATAGAACCCAGCACCCTACCCTTTCCAGGAGCTGAAGTGCCTGATTCCAATTTAAGCCAACATTAGCTACAGGGAAGATTGATGACAGATGTTGAAATATATACTTGTTGAAGTGAAGAAGGACATTTTGAAACTATTCTGTGACTGATACTCTCATTCAAGATAGTGGGAAGATTTTTTTTTTTTTTTTTTTTTTTTTTTTTTTGTGGATTTGTCAGTAAGGAGTCAGAGGCAATTTGGTACTTGATACCTGGTGCAATGAATGCCTTGGAGTTTGGAGTTAGGAAGACTTGGTTTCACATGATTGGTTATATGACCCTCAGCAAATTACTTAATCTCTTAATTCCCCAGGCAAGTCTCTAGACTATAAAGGTGCAGAACAGCTGCTAATCTCTATTGATAGAAATACTAGGAGATGCTTATGCTGAAGAAATCAAAGCTCCAGGAAAAAAAAAAAGAGAGAGAGAGAATAAAAGTAGCTATTAATGTATTATGAGGAAATTGTCTATTTTAGGTAGTTTCCAATCTTGACTTTAGTTTTCATCTCAGTTGGGGAAATTTGCAGGTAGAAATGAATTTGAATAAAAGCGTACTTAGACAAAAGAGGAAGAAATAAGAGTTCAGAAATGTACTAATCCAAAAAATGGCTCACAGTGTCATAAAATGATAGAAAAAGTCCATTTGGGAAATCAGAAGATCTGAGTTTGAATCCTAGCTCTAACATTTACTAGCTGTTGCTTTCATTTTTTGATCAACAGTTTTATAGTCTTTTGAATATGAATAATAATGAATCTACCTCCTTCACAGGGTTGTTTTGAATGAAGTACTTTGTAAACCTGAAGGTTTTACATAAAGTTGATTTACTATTACTGTTTGAAATCACTACTAATCCAATGATTTTTTGCTCATTACCAACATTATAATTTTACTATGTGTATATTTCCAGCAAGATTATCTTTCAAAAAATAAAACAAAAAAACCCAAACAAAATAACTTTCTTAAACAATTTTTTATGAAATGCCAAATATAAATCCAGTAGACCACTAAATACTGTTTCTAAACTAAAACACAACTTTCCCATGTATCTGGACATGCTGTTTCTACATCTTTTGATTCAGAGCATTTCATTTTGAACAATAAATGAATGATTATAAAGAATAATGGAAACTATTATCATGTTTTCCCTACTCATGTCTTAAGTATAGTCAAAAAAGATCAGTGTCTTTCTAATACTTTATAAAGAAAATTTACTATGAAACTAAGGTGCTCACTGCCAGGGTATATTGCAGAGCAAATGTTTATAGCCACCTTATAAATCCCTGAAAATGGGGGATTATAATGGAAATACTGACAGCATCTTAACTATAACAGTACAAATAATATTACTGTAACAAAACTTATAATCTCATATATTTGCCATGGGACTGATAGAGATTTGATTACAAGTCCCAGATAACCTTTCACTGATTCAATTCAAATGGCATAATTATTCCATATTCTTCAAATTCCTTAAAATGCATTTCAAATGGAATAGCATATGATCCCAAATATTTATTCTGAAAAGATAGACCAAATTTTTTCTTTACTTGTATAAGATATATCTGACCTCTGAGGCATTTGAAAAAATCATTAATCAGTTTTTTTTTCTGTGTACCTTTTTTATGTGTGTAAAAGAGTTACTTTCTCCCTAGATCTTCTCAGATATATTGCCAAGATGATTCCCCCAGAGAACCATGTGTTTATCTTGACAGGTGTTAGTGAGATCTGTGGATCTCTATGGAATTATTCCTGGTTGTGTTGAGGTACAGTAGAAAACATTAACTCTGCAAACTAATGAACTTACCTTATTGCATTCTAAATAAAATAAACCACACAGTGAGTAGGATTAATCTACTAATGTCTTCCTAATGAAGCTTTCATTAGGCATATGGTGTGGTCTTCAATATCTAACACATGCCAGGAATTAAAACGAAGGATACATGGGGCTTTTCCTCTTTTCTCACAATATTCTTGTATGAATATTTTGCTAGTTTACTCTTAGATTTTATTACAGACTTAATGAAAGGCAGATAGACACTAGTATAGTTTCTAGAGTTAGGGAGTATGCCCAACTAGGGCAGGAAAAACAAATGTTTTGCTTTTTTTTTTTTTTATTGTTGTCTCTAAATTAAACCTGGATTTATTATGATTGGGAGGTGGGGTTGGGGAGGGGAATTCTCATTTTCTCTAAAATGCAAAATCTAATTCATTAACACCATTTAGGTTCTAAACGTTGAACAGGGAACTGTTTTAATGAGACAGACTGATCATTTCTATGCCTTAAGCTGAATAATGCTTTTTCAAATTATGATCATGTAGGCAGAAATAGAGGGTGAGAAAAGAATTGAATTTGGAGTCAGTGAACTTGAGTTCAAAACTCTGGTACGTAGTTATTCCTTGTATTACTATGGGCAAATTTTCTCAGAAATTAAAGTGAGGTAAACTACATGGCTTCTAAAGTCCTAGCTTCTAATTCTATATTCATGATCATGTTCAGAATTTTAATTAGAAATTCTTGCACCTGGGAGAGAACGAATGTGAGAGAGACCTCACATGTTAGTACATATATATTTCTTATAGGATTTAGACATTGAGGCTGCCTTGACTAATGCTATTGGGGGATAGAACAGGATGATAGGATGGGATTGGGCTGGGGAGAAGCTGGCTGGAATTTAGATTCAGTCCAGGGTAAAATGGAAGAAGGGATGGGAAAGGAGGGAGGTCCATTCTGTTTGCTATTGCTTATTTCTTTCTAAAGAAAGAGTAGAATTCTTCTTATCACCTTCTGTATTTGCCCCAGAAAGTCCTGGTCATTTCACTTTAGTTATCATCATCTCTCAGTCAATTAAACAACAAATATTTGTTAAATGCCTCCTAGAAAATTATAAATAATGTTAGACAATACAAGTATAGTTTGAATTCCAGTGAAAGAAGCTGCTGTTCTTACAGACTTTAAATATTATGAGTCAACTTTGCCAATGAAATTACAATGAAAGAAGCTCACAAACAAACCTGCCTCCAATCTCCCTTCATCACAGTAATCATCCCAATTTGGGAATTCATTGTCACATGAAATTGGACCTGCACAACTATCCAAAAAAGGACTTCATGTGTCTAGTTAATAATTATTGTTGTTCAGTCATGTCATTCTTTGTGACTCCATTTGGGATTTTCTTGGCAAAGAGATTGAAGTGATTTGCCATTTCCATCTCTAACTCATTTTGCAGATGAAGAACTGAGGCAAACAGGGCTAAGTGACTTGCTCAAGCTCTCTCAGTTAGTAAGTATCCTGAGACACTAATTTGAATTTCAAAAATTGAGTCTTCCTGACTCCAGGTATGACACTCTGTGCACTATGGTATCACCTTGCTACCCAGGAGGTGCTGGTGTTCCCTGCCAAATTACCTTGAATTTACTTTGCATATATATATATATATATGTATATATACACACACACACATACATTTGTTATTTCCCTTGGTAGACTGTAATCTCCTTAAAGGCAAAGATTTTTTTCATTTCCCCCCCAAGGCCTATAGCACAATAAGCAATTAAAAATGCTTCTGAAATGATGAGTTTATACTTATGTAGTATTGTAGGGACTCCTAAAATGCTTTCCAAAACAACAAAACCATGTGTGACGGGTAGTACAATATTAATGTTCTCATCTGGCAGGCCATGAAACAGTATTAGAGAATTAGTGACATCCTCGATGTCATAGGGCTTGTAAATAGTAAAAACCCAAGTTTTCTTTCTGCAAAGTCAATGCTCCTTTCAATATTGTACCCTATAAAGAATATGGAATTATAATAAGAAAAGATCTCGATTCTAATTTCATCTCTTCTCCTTTTCATCTCCATAACCACGGACAAATTCCCTGACTCAACTTTCTTATTTTTCTGTTACTTTCTTATGTGTTTCTTCTTCCCAGCAAAGTAAGCTCCTTGAGGGTAGGAATTGTTCCATTCTTGTCTTTGTTTCCTAAACCTATAGGATGGTGTCTGGCATATAGGGAATGCTAAATCAATCAGTTTGTTGACTTATGGATTGATTTAGCAAAGCTTTCTCTGGGTTATTGGGAGGATCAAGTCAGACAATGTGTAAGGCATTTTGCAATCTTTAAAATGCTCTCTAAATGTCATCCAGAACACTTCATTGTTGTCTCCTTAATTCCTTTTTATTTTTTCATCCAAACTTTCTTTGGCCTTGTTATTCACACACATCTACATGTGATTCAAAGATCATTTCAGTCAAGTTTTAATGATATTGATGATGATGAAGAGGAAAAGGATTTTAATTTATTGACTTTAGTTATAATCTAGCACCTGAGTTTGAAACAGATATGATGAAAAGAGAGCCACCCTGTTACCTTTCTCCTATAGCAATAGCAGCCAGAAACAGTATGAAAGCAATGGATCATGAAGAAAAGCAATTTCCTACTTGAAGGATTAGGCAGTGCCCTTCTTTGTACTGTTAAATCACAGTTTTTGTTATTTTTTCAAGTAATAATGATTTTTTCAATTTAAATAAACAGTCCCTAAAGAAATTGCAAAAGAGCCCCTAAACACATCACTTCATAACCAATCAATAGTAGAGATTTAAAAAAAAAAAACCCTTTATGTTGTACTTCTTTGAGCTAACCTATTGATACCCCAAGGGAAAAAAAAAGAGTTAAACTGCTACACAAGCTAATTAACTTAACAAGGAAGAATTTTATGTGATTCACAGAACTTTTTTTTTCTTTCCTCTACAGAAAATAGGTGATTTTCATGAAGAGTCTATATGCATTTGTTAATATTAGAAAATTGAAAACTGCAAATTTCAGTGAACATTTACCTTACCTTAGTTTTCCCACAAAATTAACTACTGCTATTAGCTTGTAATCAATTCAGTCTCTGGAAATTGGAGCTTTTCAAATATGGAAAAGAACTGTGCTCTGAATATCACGTAAAATTCTAATCAATTTAAGAGGCATTATCCATGCAATGAGGAGTAAAATATAGTTCTAAGTAATAAAGGCAAATAATAGATACATGCTAAAATTGTGGGGATGGAAAATCATTAGCCTATTTTCATAACTAGTTTCTTAATCTTTTTTTTTTTTACTTTGTATGAGTCATGCTTAAGGATGTTGCACATCTTCTGTGCTAAAAACTGGCACACTATATAATTAAGAGGAAAAAAAATTTCTCATGGCTAAATAACGGGGTTGTGACAAAAAAAATGCAAGGGAAGTAATAAAACTACATTGTTTCTTTCTGTTCAAACAAAAATTGTTTTGTTTCACTTACATAAAACCAAACCCAGGATACCTAATATGTGTCTGGTTTATCAGCTATCTTGGGTCTTAGGAGTCATTGGAGGACATGCTTCTAGCCTTCATTTTTCTGCTAAAACACGGTGCCATTTCTTTTTATGAGTTACTTCTCTTGGTAGGGATTAAAAGAAAGAGGAATTTTAGAAATACACAGGACAAATTCCCTATATTATCCTCCCCAACCCAGTGGAGTAATTTAGAAAATGGAGTAGGATATTCTTCATGAAAACTAAGGGAAGATTTGTTAGAAGATGCAGGAATTGAAATGGCAATAGAAATTCAGCATGATACATACAAAGAGTAATTAAAAAGGATTAAAATAGCATGTCCTGCAAAGGAAGGAACCTGAAATCAAATTCCAGGTCTTTGACTTTGTCATTGGACAAATTGGTAGTTCAGTAGATAGTGTTAGTTAAGCATGTCATGAAGACCTAAGTTCAAATTTGACTTTAGCCACTTACTAGCTATGTGACTGATATAATGACTTAATCCTGGACAAATGACTTAATCCTGTTTACTGCCTCAGTTTTTTCATCTGTAAAAATGAACTGGAAAAGGAAGTGGCAAATCATTCCAAGTGGTCTATCTGCCAAGAAAATTCCAAATGTGATCATTAACAATTAGACATGACTGAAAAATTATAATAACCTACAGCAAGTTATCTACATCTCATCTGTAAAAGTAGTAAGTTAGACTGGGTGTTCTTTAAAGTCTTTCAGCTATGACATTCTATGATTCTATAATTCATCCAATCAAGAAATCAGGGGAAAAATTAAACCAAACCAAAGTAAGATCATTTGGATGATATTTTAGCCAAACCAGATATCTGGTTTTTCATGTACCCTTTTCAGAAATATCCTAAAGTCTTAGAACAGTAAAAATAATTTAAAATATCAAAAGGTGCATGCTCATAAGACTACAGACAAGAAATACCTTAGAGGTTATTTAATCTAATTCCTTCATTTTGCAGAAGTGGAGACAGAAAAAGAATAACCATTTATATGATATTTACTGTATGCTGGGCATGGTACAAGTGATTTACAAATATTTTCTCATTTTATCCTTGCAACAGCCTTGTGAGGTAGAAGCTGCCATCCCATTTTATAGTTAAGGAAATTGAGATTAAGCATTTTGCATGGGGATATACAATTAATTAAGTGTTTGAGACTAGATTTGAACTCAAGGCTTCCTGAATTCAGATCCATCAGTGTATCCACTGTCCCACCTAGCTACCAGAAGAGGATGAGGCTCAGATGATTTGCTCAATGCCATAGAATTAGTATATGACAGAGTATGTCTGTGCATATGTCTGTGAAAAAGATTGAACCGGGTCCTTCTACTAAATTCAAACTTCAGGACACATGCTCCTTTGAGGGTTAAGAGGAGGCCAATTGTAGATTACTAGCCAGCGCCCAATCCTAATATAAAAAACTAAACAAATCAACTAAATAAAGTGCATTTAGATTCACATATCATCACATTTAGAGTCAAAAAGGCAATTAGAAATCATCTATTCTAATACCTTTCTTTTACTGATAGAAAACAGAGGTAAATTTTAGATGAAACTTGTCATATTCTTCTATTTGTATCCTTGTTATTTGATATAGTTCTTTGCACATAATAAACATTTAATAAAGTCCTTTTCATTCATTCCATTTTTAGGGAACTCCAGATAAGGAAAACTTTCTCTATAATATAAATGGAAAATACACCTATTCTTCATAGAGTTATGTGGGACACTGAAAAGGTTTAGTAATTTACCCAGAGCCACATAGCCAATTAGATGGCAGAAATGGGACCTGACCCTTAAATCTTTTTGACTCCAAGGCCTGCTCTTTCACTGCTATGCCATGTTGCCTATCACATATTTCTGTAAACATTTAAAATATGTCATAATCTGGCAATTTATCTTAGCTCCTGTAATTGTAGAGTCCAAGTATTTCAAAGCAGCAGCACTAATCAGACATTTTTATTGACCAGGTGCTTACATTCTATTTGGGAAATGTTGTTTATGAAGTTCTTAAGAGGGAAAATATTGATAAATATGATTCTCTTACATTTAATATTTTGCCATTCTGAAAAGTCTATAATTACCAGGATGTCTAAAGAGTTTCAATTACTTTAACTCCTGAGTACCACATAGTGATTAAATGAGAATAAGCAACAAGTCGTGGATTTAGGCAGCTGAGAGAACCACTGTGGCATAAGATCAATGGTGATACAGTTCACTGAAGAGTAGCTTTGTCATTGTTTCCTACATTCAACAAAGGTCCATATAAATGCTTCAGAAAGCTTTCCTCCATGATTTCCTCATTGTGCCAGTAGATCCCTAGCAACAACAATCAAAATAGCCTGAGCTTATTTAAGAAAACACAGCTCCAAGGGAGAATTATTATAATGATCATGTAGTTGTTTAAATATATTTTCAACAGGAGGGGCATCCCTCTGTGCTTCTAAATAGGGACAATTAACAAGAATAAATGTAAAAGCTTGCATTCAGATCTCTAGATTCATATGCACAAGCACAGAATGGGGGAGAGTTGATTGCACAACAGTTCAAGTCCAGAAGAGGAGTTAGTATTTATTAAGTGTCTATTATGGGCCAGGCATTGTGCTAACATTCTACAAATATTATCTCATTTAATCTTTCCAACAATCATGGGAGGTCAGTGCTATTATCATCCTCATTTGGAAGTTGAGGAAATAAAGTACTTTGCTCAAGGTCACTTGATTAGAGTGAGAGACTGGATTTGAACTCAGGTCTTTCTTACTCCATCCAGGTATAGAATTCTCTGTGGAAACACCTAGTTTGTCTCTAGTTTCTACCTGATTAGAAACTTTATAAAAATCTAATGTTATCAAATTACTAAAGAAAGCTACCATAATTGTTGTCTTAATTTTGAGAATTAATTAATTTTCTTGAATTAGATTTTAACAGGAAATTTGACAAATTGGAGAACATTTAGGAAAGGATCACTAGGATCATAAAGAGCATGGAAATCACTTCCAAAACAAGATCAGTTTAATGGAAATCAGGTTATATTTAGGGCTGAGATAAAAAAAAAAAAAAAGGCTAAGAATAGAAGGTTACACTTTCAAACTTACCTTAGTGAGAGTTTCCTGTTTCAAAAGACCAAGGAATCAACATAAAACAACTACTACTATGCATATGACTTATGCCAAGAAGGAGGAACTGATGATGAAATAAAAATGGTGGGAACAGTGGGAGTAACTAAGAATTTAGTAACTTAGAATTTGGGATAGAAAAGGAAAGGAAATTATAGGCATAATCTGATGTTGACCTCAGATTTTGGGACAACAGATTCAAAGGATTCAGAGAAAGGATCTTAGAAATTGTAGACTAAAATTGTGAACTAGATAGCATATGTCTGTGCAAAAGATGGAAGGATTTCAGTAGACTATGACCTCAATTTAAGCAAACAGTGAGATAAGAAAGCTAAAAAAGGTGATGTGGTCATAGATTGTGCTAAGAGAATATCCATATCTAGAGAGATGTAAATACCACTGTACTCTGTCCCATTAGGGTTCCCAAGCTTCAATTCAAAAGACTTACCAATGGTAAATAAGGATTTAAGAATTTATCAACTTCTTTAAAAGCTTAACTCCAAGGTCCTTCCCCCCACCCCCCATGAAGCCTTTGAAGACTATCTCCTATCCCCCAAATGATTTCTTCCTTTCTCTCAATTCTTCAACTCAATACTTTATGTCTATTCTTTGGCCATTTACCCCATTCTACTTTTTACTAATATTTGCCTTTTAAGGTATACATGTAGTCTTCCTAGTGAAACTTTAAGTATTCTTAGTGTAAAAATTCAATTCCTTCCAAATACAATATTCAATTTAAATCTATTCAGTTAGCATTACTAAGAGTTGTCTAGATGCTTGGCAGTAGACTAGGCACCAAGAGTACAAAAACTGAGGATCACCTCAAGAAAGTTAAATTCTAAGGGGAAAGGGATACAACATATAAATAAGATAATTTGAGGAGGTAGAAAGCACTAACAGGAAAGGCTGCTATTGGAGGTTGGCAGCTGATGTAAGTCTTAAAGGAAGCTAAACATTGGAAATTACTAGAGGAGGCACACAAAATATCAGCTGATAATGTTTTTCTATTTGGGTATGTTTATATTAAATAAATCTTAGTGTGGCTTTACTGCTGCTGCTGCTAATCCTCTCTCTATCTCTTCCTCCTCTTCTTTCTCTTCCGCCTTCTCCTCCTCCTCTTCCTCCCATTTACAATGATTTAATTTATAAGTATTATACCTGAGACAGCGTGGTATAGGATTGAGAATGATTCTCATAAAAAGGAAGAAAGACCTGTCCTCAATATCTCCCCCTCTTTCCCCACATGCTAGTATCATTCATCTAAACAAATTTTAAAGTCTTTAGATTACAAAGATGAGGGAGTTTTCTCATATGGGAGATTTTATATATTCTGTCTCAATTTCTAGGTTGGGCACTTGTGCTCAAGTCAAACTGATGTGGGCAAGACTTGTTTGGTCACAGCCCAATACTAGGTCCTGCCTTTAAAAGGAGTTGTCTGACTTTATCCCATGCTGTGGTTCAGACTGTCTAAAGACAGGTTTAGATAAGGGCTGCCTGGAAGCTACTCTAGGCCTTCTTTCTACTGGGATTACCTGGGCTTCTATTTTTCCAGGGCCCTGCTATTGCTCTGAACTGGGAGTTGCCTGGGGCTTTACTCCTGGGGGGTTACTCTGCTAGGAACTTCTCAGGGCTTATCCATTTCTATGGGACCTGGCTGCTTTGGACTTTAACTTTCACCTATCCTACCTCGTCTGATATGGTCCTGAATTTAACTCAAGCATTTGTAGAGCTTTTTGGGATAACTGCAAGGAAGAGATTATCTGAGGTCCTTTAACATTCTTATCTATGCATCTTCGGGAGTTTTTCATGTTATTGAAATTTCAGCCCTAATTTCTATTCTACAGTTAACAAATAAATTTCTTCATGAACTGGATTGCAAAAACCCTTTTATGCTTCTTTCATACCTGAAAAAACTGTGAGAAAGCACCTTGAAGACAACTATGTTGTTCAGACTATACTTTTTAGATCTTTTGTAGTCCCTGGTATAGCACTATATCTTGTAGAGGTATACCAAGGGGTATGTTTTGTAAATGAGTGGGAAGGAGAAAAACAAAAACAAAACAAAACAAAAAAACAAACCTAAGGGTACATGGAAGAGGAAGAGAAGTGAAAAGAAATGACCTTGTGGTTGGCAGATGTGGAATGGAGAGAATACATAAAGGAACTCAGATGTGGTAAGGTGTTTCTCTGGCATTTACGGCTTCCAGTGTGGCTTACCACACCTGTGATTTTTTCTGTAATTAGGGTCAACATTGACTCATTCTTTTTATTCCAGGGAGCCCACTAGTTTCCCATCCTGAGAAGGACTTGAGAAAATCTGTTAAGTGTGATCGTACAAGGACAAGGACAGACTGCAAACAATTTGCATAAACAAGCCTTTGCTGTGATATTAGGTAAATGTTGATGCCTCTTCTCCAATTCTTTGAATTCAAAGAAATCAGGAAAACATTTTCAGTCTATTTATATTTTTTGTTTCTTTTATATTCCTCAGGCAATAACTCCTTCACAGACTTGTTTCTGATGTGACCACTCTGTCAATTAATGATTGTGTTAACAAACCGTAAAATGGACTTATCCAGGCCTCCATGCCTTTCAATTGTCCCTCATTATAAAAGGCATCCCTCATCTTTCACTCAAATTTGCCTCCCACACAAACCTTCTGTGCTCTCATTTTATTATTAAAAATAAACAAAAGTCTAAGCTGGAAACTGAGACAATAGAACTTGTTGCATACACCCCCAAAAACATGAAACATGCTTGCTGTATACTACTGACCAAAGAACCCTACAGTTTGGGATATTTCTTAAAATTGATACCCCATTTTATTTTGTATTATTTATGAAAATTGTAGCTAATCAGCATAACAATATTTATACTTAACAAATTTATAATTAATACTTATCAAATTTAGAATTGATTATATAGGCCTCAGTGGTAGAATTTGCATGAATTTAACTTTCTTATTCTTATGGGCTACAATCTGGTTGCAAAAATTCAAAATCTTTAAGTTTTTTGGAAGGGAGAAAGGGGAAAGGGAAGACAGTCAATCTGGTCATGGGATATTGGCCTACCACAAGAATTTCCAGGGCATGTGAGACAACTCTGTATTCCCCCCTCCCCTCCTCCGTTTGGGTTTCTGGAAGGCAAGCCAAGCAAAGTCCACCCTTTATCTCTGTGTGACCAATTATACTCTTAGTTTAATTTGCATTGCCAGCTTTACAAAAGAGTTACTTCATCAAAGGGATCTGTGGTTAGTGAGAAGCCTTGGATCCCATTTATTGAAATTGTTAGTTTTATTAATAAATTATGCTCACAACTTTGTGCCTCAGATTATAACAGATTTTTATCACCAGAACAATAATCATGTTATGAGACAGGGATTCTTTAACCTTTTTGTATAATGGGCCCACTTGACATTTTGATGATGACTGGATTCCTTTCTCAGAATAATGTTTTTAAATGTATAAAATAATATATATAGGATTACAAAGGAATTTAGAAGTACAGATATAATTGATTTCTCCTTCAAGTTTATGGACTCTGAAATCTATCTACAGACTCTTGAACAATGGATTCCAGGATAAAAACTTGGATTTGGAGTGAAAAAATTCTTAGAAATAATATTCTGCAATTCCTTCATACTATTTTATAAATTATAGCACAAAGAATTCAATAAATTAAAACACAAAGAATGGTGGTTACATAGCAGTAAGAAGCAGATGTAGGAGCAGAACCCATGTTTCATCATTGCTTGTCCAAATCTACTTCACTGCATCCTGATATCTCAATTCATCTCAATTTGGACTTCTACTTATCTGGGGTACAGCCTCAGCAGTACCACCTCTTGATCTTAAGCAACCAGGATTATGCTTGTCTATTTCTTCTTTGTTATAAGATCCCTTTAAATATTGGAAGGTAACTATGGCGTGTCTCCCTTTATTTTTTTCTTCCTTCTCTCTGGTTAAGGCCTTCAGTTGCTCTAACTTATTGGAACATATTATGCATATCATGTTATATTATGGGAACCCTTCCTCACTAAGGAGAGAAAAAGCCAAGATAGAATGCCAGCTCAGTCACAAAAACTTGAGTTCGAATATTGCTCCTGACATTTACTAGTTATGAGCAAGTCACTTAATCTAGCTCAGGTTCTGTATCCTCATCTGTAACTTGGGGTATAATAAAAGCTCCTCTCCTTTATGGGTGTTGTGAGAATCAAATTAGATAACACTATAAACTTTAAAATAATATAAAAATGTTGGCTATTCGTGATGACGATGATAATGATGATATGTCATCCTTAATCTGAGATCCCAATTTGCCAGTATGAGTGGGTAAGTCAAGAGGGGATGTAAAAAAGCAAGTGAACATATGTACACATATATTTAAACAAGCATTTGTTGAACAATTCCTATGTCCACTGGGGATATCAAGACAAATATGGAATAGTCCTTGTTCCTCATATAGTTCTGCCAACTTTTATGCTGTTGAATTGAGAATGTGTGTGTGTATATATCATTTATATGTGAATGTATATGCAAATATATGTATATATATGCACAGACATATATGTGTATGAATGTATATTCATATATTCTTAGCCCTCTTAAGCTTTGACATACATGTTCTTTTGGCAATTATACAATCCTACATTTAACCTTTTTTTCTTGGAGAAAGATCCAGGAAATCTTTTGACAGTGATCAAAGCATTTAACACTTCATGGTGAACAGTTTTAGTTGGATGTCTTTTCTAAAGTGAAATGTACTTTGAAACCTATTTAAAAAACACAGCAAAATTGTGCATCAGATTTATAATAATGTTATTATATCTTCTTTTATCTTAGTCTTCTCCAAACCTCTGAGTTATTAACCTCAATGGAGAGGAAAGGGAAAACAATAAATCAAGAAATGATTATAGAAGACTTGGCTTAGGATCCCAAGTTTAATATAAACTAGCTGTAGGGTCCAGATCAAGTCATTTAAAACTTCTGAGCTTCAGTTTCTTCATTTGTAAAATGGGTATAAATGATATTTGCAATACTTATAAGGCTTTTATGAAGAAAGTACTTTGTTAACTTTAAGATTATCAATAACCAATCATATTTTACTCTATCTTTGGCCTTCTCACAATAGAAGTGTACCCTCACTTATGGCCTGATTGGATGGTTCTTTTACAGGCCTTCATTTGAAGGAGATAGTCATGTCTTCATTGTGCTTCAAGCACAATTCCTGACTCTCAGGACTTTCTCTCCCAGATGCCCTTCCCTCTCCACCCCACCTTTCTATCTTCCTTTTATATGTCGTCTTCCTTTATTCTAGTGTAATCTTGAGGAGAAGGACTTTCTTTCTGATTATATGTAGATTACCAGCACTTAGTACAGGAGCTGGTATATGGCCAATATTTAAAATATGTTTGTTGACTTGACTAAATACCAATATAATCTCATTGTTGTATCACCATCATAGTCATAGCTGAGTCTTGGATTATATTCTAAAGTTTGTAAAATCTTTTAAATACATTATTTCATTTGACTTTTCAAAGAATTTTATGAGGTTGGTATGGCAAAATCCCTACCTATTTTACAGATGGGGAAAATGAGACTCAGAAAGATGATATAATTTGTCCATAGCTATCTAGCCAATAATTAGGATTGGATTTAGGTCATTTTCCATGAAACTTTCATTTGCACCATTATAAATTTTCAAAAAGATTGAGAAATATTGTGGAATTCTGAATCAAAATTATTATTATTATCATTTTAAAATGATCATATTTTATGAATTATAAGTAACTCAGATATAACTGCCAACTAAGGCAACAGACTTCAATAAGAGATTTAAAGATTGAAGAGCATCCTCTGATCCTTTGACAGATTTCTTCTGCTATGAAATAAGGCTATCAATAGTCTGTGAAAAAATGAAATGTTCCAGGTCTATTTTTATGCAGCCATTACCAAATTTCTAAATGAATTAAAAGAAATAATTTATCTAAAGAGGTACATGTTGACATAAATGTTCTACCAGCGGGTGTTAGTATAACAACCCAGACTTTCATAGCACTTTTAGGCATATAAATTATTTTTTCTCAGAACAACAATATTATGAGGTAGATGGTACAAGTATTACTGTCCCCATTTTAAAGAAAAGGAAACTCATATGCATAGAGACCTATGATTTCTGAGATAGCAAATTTAAGAGATAGAGATTCAAATTCTAGATCTGCTTACTTCAAGGTCTATCATGCTTTCCATTACACAAGAATGTGTACATATATGTGTACATATACATGCATGTATGAATATATAAAAATGTGTCAGTGGAAATAGATTACAAATACATTTTTTCATACAAGGTAGATTTTGGATATTACCATGAAAATATTTTGATCCACCTCAGGCTATATTCATTGTTGCTGGGAGGAAAAAGACTGTACGTTTCTGAATAATTGACAAAAAAGCTAAGAATAACTTATTGAGAGAGTGTTTTCATTTGCATTCAAGCTAATTTTATAAATATGGAAAGCTTGGACCTCAGCAAACAAAAATGTTAGCCTAGAGATGCTTGCAAGGAAAAATGAATTTTCCTATCAATGATCACTACTCAAGAATTTGGCAATAATAAAGCAGGAAAAAAAATACACTTAAAAAGACTTTGTATTTATGGGTTATACACAATATACCAAAATATTAAAAAGCTTCTTAAATTTTGAAACCATAAAACTGTTACAGAGTATAGAATAATTCTGCCCCAAATGAGCTAAATGTTGAAAATCCTAAAAAAAATGAGGGAATGGGAATTTTGGGTTTTAACAGTCCCTTAGCCACTTCTACTATCAGTGTAGTTGTTTGTACGATAATTACTCTTCAAATCATATTTTAAGTTCCCATCAAGAATATAGCTTTAATTATATATGAAACAATGATGAGGCAATATCTTATAGTGGCTAGAGAATTGGTCTCAGAGACTAGAATCCCTGAAGTTAAGATTTTCAAGTAACATATAAAAAAGTTGCTAATCTGAGAAAGCCATCTCAGATTTCAGTGTCCTGGCCTAAAATTGTCAAATTCAAATAGAAATAGATGTCACTAACCTATACATAAAACTCCCTACATTGAATGAGTTAATATTATCTGTTTATTCTATTTTAATTTACTTTATTCTCAATTTCTCAATTTATTTTTGATCTAGTTCAAGTCACACTCTGTATTGAGCATCACAGAACCTGGGTACCATGTGTTTGACAATCCTATCCAAGACAATTCTCTAAGATTATACATTTCATAGAACACTATGAGTGTTTGTTTTTTTAAATATTATCAGTTACATAATACATTTTTAAAAAGAGAACAATCTCCTCTACCTACAGGGGGTTCTCTAGTATGCTAGATTTGGAGTCAGGAAGACCTGAGTTCAAATCCTATATCAAACATGTATTAGTTGGGTCAGCAGGGCCAAGTCATTTAGCCTTTCTGTGCCTCAGTTTCCTTATATATAAAGTGGGGAAAAATAAGACTATCTCCATCATAGGGTTATTATGATGATTAAATGAGATAAATACTTTACAAATCTGAGTAATATATAAATATTTGTTATTATTATTGTTAATAATAATAATTAAATTTCCCTTCAGTCTTTCTATCTCTTCATAAGTATAGGAAGACCTAGCTTATTCAGAATAAGAGGGCCATATATATATATATATATATATATATATATATATATATATATATATATATATGTCATTTACCTCTTGAAATATCTTTTTTGGGATTTCTTTGGAATTTGGTTGATGAATGGAAAGCTTTTACCTTAGAATTAGTATTATCAATGGCCTAGATGCAATATTACACCTTGGAGGTGCTTTTGTTATATTGCTCTATGTTGTTGCCTTCTTTCTCTCTAAACTGATCTTGGCTCAGTGCATTAACTCTCTTGTATGTTTTCTTTTACTTTTTTTAATGGTACCCTTGCCCCAGTTTAAAAATATTCACTTCTTATCATATGATCTACTTTTCTGATGAAAGCACCCCCCCCATCAGTTCTTACGCTACCCAAGAACTGTGGGAAATACAATCCAAACATCTCGCAATGAGTGATATTTTCTTGTCTATAAACATTGCGGAAAATAAACTGTCCAATTCCATTCTTTTCCTATTCCCCCTCCCCCCAAAAACTAAAGGAAACACATCAAATAAAATATACTAATTATAATTAGGAAGAGAAAAATTCTTTGAGTCAATTATTCATCTAGAAAATTCATCTTTTCAGCACTATATGCTCACCAACATTATCAATGGAATATTCTTCTCCCAGATCAAATTCTGGTCCAGAGAGTAAAGGTATAGTAACACAAAGTTAGAACTAACACTCTAAATTGCTCTGTAGAAAAATCCTTATCTATTTGGGGCTTAGAGGTAATGCTTTTCTGAGATGTCTGCATAGTATACCACATCAGCATATGATGTAATTATCATCAAGGCGTCAATAACTCATTTTTAAAATCCTGGAAGAAAATCTAAAAAGATTGTCTGATAAATTTATTTTACCAGTCACAAAGAATGACAACTTTAGGCATCATCCAGGGAAAGATAATGGAATGTAAAGCATTAAACATCAGGGATAATGAAGTAGAAACCAGAAACCTATTTGTCTTTTCCTTTTAAATGGTTTGATAGTCAAGGAAGGGAATATTGTTAGGTCCTACAGATATGTGATAGTGTCTTGTTTTCCAAAGGAATCCCAAGGACTGTTGAAGACTATGTAGGTTTGTTTTCATTAGCTGAAGAAAAGATAAGTTTTGAATGAAAAAAAATGGTGGAATACCATGAAGAGTGGAGAAATATTTAACAAATGATCCTTGACTCTCTATGTCACATGGTTAAGAGGAAAGGAAATGCCTTTAGCAAGATCCTGAAAGTCAAAAGCAAACTCCAAATGCTATCTTCTTTTATGAAGCCTTCCCTGATATCTGTTCAGCTGGAAATGAAATCTTCAATTCCCCCCCCCCAAAAAAAAAAAGGAACTTTGTGTATGTTTTATGTTCTTTGAGGATTTTTAATTGTTATTACGTGTGATAAATAACATTGTATGTTAAATATTGAAATCAGATGACATAGGATGAAGACTTGCTCTGGTGCAAACAAGTTATTTGACCACAGACAAATCTTATAACTTCTCAGTGCCCCCCACTAAGCTAAGATAGAAATTGCAAAGAAGTTGCTGATCTGTATCAGTGAAGGGAGTTTACTTACTCAGAATTTAAACTACATAGCTTGGAATTCAAGGCTCCCTATAATCTGCTTCCAAATTACCTTCTTCCCATTATTCCCCTACATCAATGTCAAATATAGCAAAACTTGTTTATTCACCACTTTCTTTATATATCTTATGTTTTCTTGCTTCTGCACTTTTGTTCACACACTGTGTCCTCCCTGTTAATCTATATAGCCTATTTATCCATTGAAGTCCATTTCAAATCCTGCTCTGTTAACCTCTTTTTTCTTTTCTTTTCTTTTCTTTTCTTTTCTTTTCTTTTCTTTTCTTTTCTTTTCTTTTCTTTTCTTTTCTTTTCTTTTCTTTTCTTTTCTTTTCTTTTCTTTTCTTTTCTTTTCTTTTCTTTCCTTTTCTTTTCTTTTCTTTTCTTTTTTTTTTTGGCCAGGCAATGAGGGTGATTTTGCCTAGGCTCACACAGTTACTAAGTGTGAAGTGTCTGAGACCAGATTTGATCTCAGTCCTCCTGACTCCAGAGGCAGTGCTCTATCCATTGTGCTGCTCTACCCATTGTGAAATCTAGCTGCATCTCTTTTTCTTCTTGCAATTCTGTCATATTGCATTTGATAACCATTTGTTAAATGGGATTGAACTGAACTGAGCTCTTGTGACATTGAGCAATGGGTCAAACTGTTTCCCTCTTTTTTTCCAAGTAGTGATGCATCAGTTATATTTTTGTATTCTATTCATAGCATGGGAATGCCATAGAATATGAAGCTAAAATATTTCCTTCAAATATTATTATTATATAAGAAATGATGAGCAGGCTGATTTCGGAAGGACCTGGAACGACTTATATAAACTGATGCTAAATGAAATGAGTAGAACCAAGAGAATAGCAACAAGATTATTTGATGGACTTGGCTCTTTTCAACAATGAGGTGATTCAGGCCAGTTCCAGTAAATTTGTGATGGAGAGAGCTTTCTGAATCCAGAAAGATAACTATGGGGACTGAATGTGGATCGCAACAGTATTTTCATTTTTGTTGTTGTTGTTGTTTATTTGATTGCTTTTTTCTTTCTCCATATCCCCCCCTTTTGATTTGATTTTTTCTTTTGAAGCATGATAAATGTGGAAATATGCTTAGAAGAACTGCATATTTAATCTATACCGGTTTACTTACTGTCTAAGGGAAGGAGATGGGGAGGAAGGAAAAATTAGAACACAAAGTTTTGCAAGGATGAATATTGAAAACTCTCTTGTGTATGTATTTTGGACAATAAAACAAATAAAATATATCCTTCATATTATAGCTCGTAGTCTTGCAACATCTTCAGAGATGACTCTCTACATGGAGGTGTTTCAGAGTTTATACTTTGGGCAAGGGGGCAAGAAGGGAAGGATGGTGAGAAAAGGACCTTTGCATATAGTCTTTGCATTATATTGCAGTTTAGATGAACATAATGGGCAGTTACGAACCCTTTTGTAGCACAAGAAGGCATGTCTAAGGAGCTCATAGAATCATAGAGTTTGAGATTTAGAGAGGACCTTAGAGATTCAAGGCCTTAATTTCAGAGAAATTAAGAAATTAGAAAATGAAAAATATCAGTGACTTGCCAAAGTCACTCAAGTAGCAAACCAACTTGAATAATGCCCGACACATCAGTGATTAAATAGTAGCTATTGGCAGAAGAAAGGGCTGAAATAGAGACTGAGGGATGAAAAGAGAATTAGCTCTTTGCCTTCTTGATGATTATTTTTTTGCATCATCACATAAAATAATGCCTAATTTTGATTTGGGCAAAACTGAAGTTGAATTTGAAATTGTAAATTTGAGCTTGAATGGCCCTTAGAAAACTTCTAAGAAAACATTTCCTCATTATCCACATGAGGCAAAGAATGGTAATTATTCAAGGTTATATAGAGTTAGTAGCAGAACTGAGTTAGGGATGAGTTAGAGTGAGTAGTTAGATGGCACAGTTAGTAAGGTCTTGGGCTTACACTCAGTAGGACTCATTTTCCTGAGTTCAAATCCAGCCTCAGACATTTGGTAGGCAAACCTGTTTGCCTCAGTATTTTTTTATCTGTAAAATGAGCTGGAGAAGGAATTTCCAAATCTCTCCAGTATCTTTGTTAACAAATGATGTCACAAAGAGTTACACCTGACTGAAAAACAACAATAACAAACAGACTTAAGGTTAGACTAGAGTCCAATGTAGGGTTAACCTAATCTAATCTAGAACCTCAATTAGCTTCTAGAGCTTTTGGTTCTTGGTGTCCACTAAACTCCCAGTTCAGTACCTTCTCTCTTACATCCTGTGATTCAACATTAATTCAAATAAAGAATATGTACTAACTTACCTATTGATTATTAAAGATTGGACAACTTTTCAAGTGAAAGATGTAATGATGATGTGATTCTAGGTCAGGAGTAAAGTGTAGCATGCCCAGATACGTACAACTTGACTAAATCCTAATGAAGGTAGTGAGAAAAGGCATGCTTACTTTGACAAACTGCTTATGAGGAGTGATTTTAAAAATGAAAGAGATATGTGCAGGAGTGACGGGGAGGATATTTTTTTAATTGTCTACATTCAATATCAATATTATTCAACTCAATGACTCCTGGCATCTGCCAAGAATCAGGGAATTCATTCTTTAGAGACAGTTAAAAAGTAGGCTAGACAAGGATACCCAAACAGAGAAGTGAATTATGCAACATGGATTATTCAGTATATATTTTTGAGACACATCAGCTATGTAAATAAGCACTTGTCAATGTGTCTGTTATCTAAAAGAAATGAGGCTAGGACTAATCACTTATCTCTTTCCTTTTGGCATAGTTTCCTGGGAATCTGTATTTATATAGAAACTTAGTACATTTGCTATAAGTAGATTCTGGTGTTCTACGAATATAGTGATTTGGGGATCATTAATGAAAGATAGACTAGTAGAGGGAGGAAAAATCAATAGTAAGTGTGAGAGACTCGATATAAATTCTGATGGTTCCCTGTTAAATACTTTATGTTGGTATAATAATTATCAAAAATTTTAATTTTGTTTGTCAGGAATTGGCTTCTAATATCCTTTACAGATGCAGCTCTTCACTGACTCTGAAATTTATAGCTTTAGAGAATCTCCTTCCAACTGTGAAGTTAAATGACTTGTTCAGGATCATACAACCAAGAGGCATCTCTGGTGAGACTTGAACATAGGTCTGTCTGACACTAAGGAAAGCATTTATTAAGTGCTTACCATGTTACTAAATGCTTTACAAATATTATCTTATTTGATCCTTGTTACAACCTTGGGAGGAAAGTACCATTATCTCCACTTAAATTTGAGGAAATTGAGGCAGGCAGAAATTATGCATATTGCCCAAAGTCACATAGTTTTTGCGTATTGGAGGCCACATGCAGATAAAAGTCTTCCTGACTCCAGACCAAGCCCTCTGTTTTGTTTGTCCTTTGTTTTCAAAGAGGACCACAACATCAGAGGGGTGATGCCACAGATGCAAGTGAATTGGATTTAAGTGAGGGAGTACTGTGCAAAGTCACCAGCCTCACTTTCTCCTCCAGGGCCAACTGGGTTGAGTGGCAGAGGATGACTGGACAAAAAGGGAAACTTTGGCCTTTTTAAGCTAAGATCTTCTCAGTTTTTGAGACTGCACCCATTCAGTGATTAAGGGTAGGTAACAATTGAGGCAAGAATCTCTTTAACTTAGTCCAAAAAATAAAAATAAATAAACAAGTGAATGAATGAATCTGGGAGGGCAAGATTCTCAGGGTTTCTGGTCAAAACAAATATAACTGTATTTATATTCAATCTGAGTCAAGGGAGTCGGGAGTCGGGAATTTAGGGTAGAGTCGGGAGTTGGGTTAGAGTTCAAATGGAGCTTGGCCAAGGACCTATTGGTGCCCACTGCACCACCATCTGCCATACTGAGTTCAGCTCCCTCTCCACTATTCACGGCAACCCACTGAAATAAAGTAACAAACCTATTTTTACACATGGTAGGTGTAGCAAGAATCATCAGTCTAGTGACTTGAGTTCTGATCCAGTTCGGCTGGTATTATTCTGAACAAGTCATACCACCACCTTGGAACCTCATTTTTCTCCTCAGTAAAAAAAAAAAAAAAAAAAAAAAAAAAAAAAAAAAAAAAAAAAAAAAAAAGGTTTGAATTAGATTGGGGTTCTCAATCTATTTTCTGTCACAGGGCCCTAGGCAATCTGGTGAAACCTATGGACCTCAGAATTATGTTAAATATTTGAACAAAATGCTAAATTTATATCAATTTCATTTAAATAATTTAATTGATTGTTAAATTTCATTAGAAAATAGTGGAAAAGGGCCATATTTTTTTCCTTTCCAAATTTATAGACCCCTTGCAATTTATCTGGGAACCCCTGGAATAGATGATCTCTATTTGTACTTGAACATTATAGAATTCTGTCATGTATACAATTAACCTCTGGGCAGGAAATGAAACAATATATTCATAAAACTACCTGTCTACTTGCAGAGAATGTGAATGAGAAAGCACCTAAGAGCGATGAAAAAATAGGGAAAATAAGGAGAGAAAAAGTTAAGTGATATAAGACTCTGAAGATAACATTCATCACTGTCCCCTTCTTATTTCATACTCCAGATCCCACAGGGCAGACACAAGTCCTCATTTTATACCCTGTGACATCCACACCCTCCCCCAAGAATGGTACTACAGGGAGGCTCTGAATAAAGGCATGAGACTGAAAAGAAAATGACAGAGCCTGATGGAGTTTACATACAGTGAAATAGACAGGATGTGAAATATACAAGTCTATAAGCAAAGATTCTCCACGTCTGTGAGAATTAGTCTAGCTAGCAGGTGGAGTATTGACTGCTGGGCAGAGCACCACAGCTATAAAACAGACCACTGAGCTAGGCAATAAAAAAAGGAGAGAGAGTAAGAGTGCTAATGTCTTGTTTACGTGCCCTTTACAACATCTTTGCGATGGTCTGCAGTCCCAGAGCTAGCTTTAGCTCATATGCTTTTCTGATTAAGGCAATACATACCAGAGCAATCTAATATTAATGGGCAATTTAGAAGGAAAGAAAGAAAGAATGGAGGCGATCTTTACCAACAATGTAACTAAATAATGACAGAACACAAAGATGCAAGTTTAATTCTTTATTAAATACATGCTATATTGTAACTCCTTAAAACATTTGTAACTCATTTTAAATATCCAATTCTACTATCCTGTGATTAGTGGTACTAATCCTTGTTTACAGCACAACCCTTTGAGAATAAGATTATTTTTCCCAGTGTATAGTTATAAGTGGTGACAAGTTTCATTATAACAATCACAGATCTGCAAAAAAACATGAATGAAAAATGAAGCCTTAAATATCCAATATGAGGAAGGGCTTTATTTAAAATGAAATATAATGCTTAATGGATGAAATGCTTCTATGAATACTATCAAGAATTTAAAAAAATACCACATTTCATCAAGAACTAGACTAACCTCAGACAGTTTGTTTTTATTTATCATTGTAGAATCGGGACAATTTAGAGAGGTCTGGATATTAGGTATTAATTTATCCAAATGATATTATTCTATATTCCACATTCTTCTCCACAAGGAAGAGAAGGATTTCAGTACTGACAGCCTTCTCTGAGGAAAGGTTTGTATCCTAATGCCATGGTCATTCCCTAGGCACTAATATATTATAACATCCCATCTGCCAGTCTGATTCTGCTTTTATAAATATGTGGACTGGTTATAGGTGATTCATTTGTGTGTCTTTGATTTCTTTCTTTATGCAAAGATTGAATTTAAAGACAGAAAGTTAGTTTGAGATAAATTAGTTATACACATAGAATCCAATACCTACTTTAATTTCTGGGAGGGCTTGCTTCCCTTGGGGCAAAAAAATACGGGATTGATCATCACAGGACTTGGGTAATAATAGTTGCTTTGACACTTATCAATATGATGTTGGATAAATCACCATGTCCCTGGGCTTCAGATTCCTCACTTGAACAATGAGGTGACTACTAAGGTCATTCCATATATGATAGTACAATCTCTTTTCATTTTTTTTTTATACCATAAGCCTTTTTTATTTTATATAAAACATGATGATGGGTATTACTGAAAGAAATATAAACAATGCCTTTGATTCAGAGGAGTTTATAGTTTTAAAAGATCAACCTTAAAATAAGCTATTATATGGTAAGTGTAAAATGATGAGTTGGTAACTCATCAATCAACAAGTGTTTATTATATGCCTACTATGTGATAGACACTGTGCTAAAGATAGCAGTATAGAAGTATAAAAAGGAAACATTCTCTACTTTTAATAAGTTTAAGAGTTCTTTACTTTTAAGAGAACTGATTTAAGTCTAGAAAAGACCCTAGAGAGCCTCTAATCATACCCCCTGGATTTACTGAACTGAGACTCAGAGATGTTACTCAACTTGTCCAATGTCAAACAAGTAGCAAGTAATGGAATACCCTGAATCAAAATCCATCGTCTTTTCAGCTGTACCAATACCACTCTGTCTTTTACTGAATCTTCCTGACTGGTCTACGAATAATTCAAAGAGGGATCTGGGATTTGTTTAGCTTTGAAGAGTGGGTAAAGTTTAATCTTAGTGAATTTGGAGAAAGGTATTCTAGTTTGGGGGAATGAACTAAGCAAAGGAGAATAAAAATGCTTGACATTTTAGAGAATAAATGAGCAGATCATTTTGGTGAGAGTAGGTTGATGGCAATAATAGTAATACTGATTTAGCCCTTTAAGATTTGCAAAGAAATTTGCATATTTATCAGATTAATTCCTGTAAAGTAAATGTTATTATTTATTCCCATTTTACACTTAAGGAAACTGAGATTGGAAGAAGTTGAATGACCTTCCCAGGGTCATATTGTAGGTACCTGAGATAATAAGTGCATATATTCTTTAGTATAGCAATCTTTACTTTGTGCACTGCTTCCTATCATAAATACAATGCTACAGTTGAGCAAACAAAGTAGGGTTTGGGTCAGCTAGATACTGCAGTAGCTAGAGCATTGCCCCTAGAGTCAGGAGAAACTGAGTTCAAATGTGGCCCCAGACATTTTACACTTCCTAGCTGTATGACTTTGGGCAAGTCACTGCCCCCCCCAAAAGAGTAGGGGTTAGTCATGGTTGATAGTTACTCCCCCTCCCCCCCAGAAAGTATTTGATTTAGTGTTTCCTTGAATTTAATTTCCCACAGTCAGTTAACAGCTATTATTTCAGTACTAACCACTAGTGACAGGGTATGAAACTGTATTCCCTTTAATCTGTAAAATTATCACTCTGAAATTGTGTCCCCTTATGATCTGTAAAAGAAGAGAGATCAGGGTTTCCCAGGCTCCAAAGAGTCTAGAAAGAAGCCACATCCTCCCAGATTGAGATAAGCAGTATGATTCAAGGGCAAATGAACTCCCACTGATCTTTATTTATTTTATTTGTTTAATAGCTTTTATTTACCAGATATATGCATGGGTAATTTTACAACTTGACAATTGCCAAACCTTTTGTTCTAAATTTTCCCCTCCTTCCCCCCACCCATGGCAGGTTGACCAATACATGTTCAATATGTTAAAGTATAAATTAAATACAATATATGTATACATGACCAGACAGTTGTTTTGCTGTCCAAAAAGTATCAAACTTTGAAATAGTGTACAATTAGCCTGTGAAGGAAATCCAAAATGCAGGCAGACAAAATTAGAGGGATTGGGAATTCTATGTAGTGGTTCCTAGTCATCTCCCAGAGTTCTTTTGCTACACCCACGGATCTTTTGGGGAATTGCATCCTCATTCAGGAAACTCTATTTTCATTCAATTGGTAGATCCTGGTCTGACAATCAGTTCAAACTTCCCCCAGTCTCCCATCAAGATCTGCTCATAAAATAGGTTTCTGTTCACTCATTCTTTGCAGAATGTCCAAAGTAGCATGCTTTGCCTCTTTGGCATACCTGCCAGGACTCTTGCCCACTGTGAAGACATTCTCTTCTCAGTGTTAGCTTCCATTTCCCTAATAGGACTTTGCCACTCAGAAGTCAGTCTTCCTAGCAAAGCTGACTTCTCGTCCAACAATAAACTTCCCTTTTTGCCACTTAAAACTCTTTGGGTTCATGAATTATTTCACGAAGGATCTGCACTGACCAAAAAGGGGATTCCTACAACTGTCTTCACTGTCACTAACCTCATCATTAGGGCTTTGAGGAATTTTTTGATAATGATAATGAATATTTATGTAATATTTGGAAGTTTGCAAAATGTTTTACATATGTTTTCTTACTGTAATATAATAATGATGTGAAGTGATACTATGGGTATTGTTCCTATATAGTAATATCAGTAGATAACAAAACAAAACAAACAACATTGAAGCTCAGTAAGATTAATTGACTTGTCTATGTCTTATAACTTATAAATGTCAAAGAAAGTATTTTAATCAAGAACTTTGCAAATCCAAGTCAGGTACTTGATCAACCAGGCCTTAAAAATTGGGAATAAAAGTCTTGAAAGATATTGTTGGGACTATGTGAAAAGTGTTGACAAGTAATTGCATGCTAGACACTCTTTGAAAATCTAGGGAAAATTTCATTAAAATTAAGAACAAATATAGTTCAATTGGGAAGCCAATGGGTCTTAAAAAATGAAAAGGTCATAGCCTTGGTTGAACCTCTTCAAAGAACATTAGATGTTCCTCAGTGTACTATACTACAAAGATTTGGGAACCAATCACGAAATCTTTCTCCTGTGTATGATTCAATATTTTCACTTTAATGGCTATTAATTAGTTATACATAGCATATATTCCATATTAAAAAAAAACAAAAACAAAAACAAAAAACTATGCCTACAAAGCTTTTAGAATAGCATTGTATGTTTCTGAATGGTGATTTATCATGAAAGTCCATTGTGAAAGAGAATGTTCAGAGACAAATATGGCTTCTTTGATCTATAGTTGCTAGAGACTAGACCAGTTATGACTCAACCTTGAGGTCTGGGGCTCTGCTATGGAGTTTTTCTATGCTGGCATGAAGTTGGGGTGCTGCAAATCTGCTCTAGAATGAAATTACATGGAATCAAGGGAGTTTAGGAATGACTTTTTTATATGAGATATATATCCTCCAAATTTAACTTTTTTTGTTGTTGTTTTAAAGCCTATTTCTTCCACAATAATTTCCCAGATTGACTATATTTTAATTATCTTTCTCAAGATGAGTATCTCCCAAATGTGCACATACAGACTATACTATACAACCTTGCAAACTATCTCATCCTTGAATTCTTTTTTTTTTCTTTACAGACACACACACACACACACACACACACACACACACGTGTGTGTGTGTGTGTGTGTGTGTGTGTGTGTGTGTGTGTGTGTGGCTTGTCTCCCTCAGTAAATGCTAAGCTCCGAGGGCAGGAACACAAACATCTATAAACACTAATGTAGAACTTATTATGTTTTTAGGAAATAAAAGGTGTTTAATAAATCTTTATTGAATGAATAAGGTTAGATTTGATTTAACCAGGATTGTCTGGTGACAATCCTGAGTTTTCACAGTATAATATCCTAAGAAACAAATAAATCCTGAGAACAGTGTTCTTCTGGGATAAAGAGCTCTTTCAGAAGAATGCAATCTGGGGCAAAGAGTTTCCCAAGGTAGAAAAGGTTACCACTGAGGGGGAAAAAAAGAAAACCAGGTAAATCAAATTGATTTGAGATTTCGTTCTACAAGAAAATTTTATTCTATGCATCTATTTCTACCATGCTACATCAACACAGAGTTTATTTCATAGGGAGAATGAAATGGGTTAAAGAGAAAAATTCAGAGATCCAAAGTTTGGTCTGGTTCTGCTCCGTTGTAGACAATATGGGATAGTGGGCAAGGAGCTGGCCAATGGGGAAAAAGATCTGTTTTTGAGTCCTGCCTCCTGTCTATATTTGCTATGTCACTCTGGACAAATCACTTAACCTCTCTCTGTGCCCTAGGCAATTTTCCATATCAATTAAACCATTGTTCCAGTCTGTGGCTTGGGAAAAGCCACTTTATGTCTCCATATCTCAGTGTCTTCATCTGTAGAATGAGGGGATTGGCTTTGAAAGACATTCTCTAAGGTTTTGTCTAGCTTTCATGGTTTATGATTCTAAGTTGGCAAAGGGACATGACCAACAGTTTTCATTAGTAGGGAAATTGCCAGATCTTTCTTATAAGGGTTAAGAAGGGGATGGTAATTTCTCTTTCCCACTTCCTCCTAGAGTTTTGGTGCAAAAAAAGAAAAAAAATCTGAGTTTACTCTTCTTGCTTCTTTCCTCTTTTCTCAGTATTCTATGCTTTGTCTCTTTTACATGATATTTTTTTAAAAGTCCATCCATCTTTCCTTCACAAATGGGTGGCAATATAATATGAGGGTTAAACAGATTGATCTTGTGACCTAAGTATGGACTCTTTTTTAGTGTGATTAAGATTGGAAAAATTGAATTTGATATTAATTATCTTCTACTTAATGCTAGGTTAAAAAAAATCCAAAAAAACATTGCTAGTTTTTATGGTTTCTTTCCAAAAACTCATTCCTTTATTATTCTAAGGTCACAGTTTTAGTTATTGGTTTTTTTCTTTGGTTACTGTAATTTTTCAGTTGTTAGCCTGTCACTCTCTTACATATTTCCTTTTCTGCTTTTCCCAACTTTATATTCAGTACTCTTGTATTCCATCTTTTCCTCCCCAATGACCCCACATGGCTGCCTTCAACGGCATTATCCTCTTATAAATGTGCTGACTTAACTTATTTTAATTTCTATGAATTTTCCCTATAGTAATTTTATCCATTCCTCTTCTTTCCCCCCAAAAAAACCCTCCTCATTTGTCTTATTTTAAAAGATGTATCCACAACTCAGCCTTGCAGCTCTGTCTTTGCTTCCACCTACACACTGGCCTGCTTCCTTTGGTCCTTCCAGTCAGTCCCAGCTGCTCCTTTAAGTCTTTCACCCACTCAGCTTTTGGCATCTTCTAGGGTGCCATCCCCTTCATTTTAGAACATCCTTCCAATCAATGTGCATTGAACCACCTCCTTTTCTTCTAAGAGAAATACAATCTCTAAAAGCCCATCTGTTTCAAAAAGCCTTCCAGCTTCCAGTGATGACCCACTCCCCTCAATAAGTACCCTATTAGCTCTTCAAAAATAGCAATAATAAAAGTATTTTTAAAGAGACAGATTAAGATATAAGGGTTTAAGCTAATGTCTTTATATGGCACCCTAACTATATTCAGGATAAATAGGCAGAGAGATACAGTACAAAAAGATCTGAATTTGTGCTCAGAGGATCGGTGCACCCACGACTTACTAACTGTGTGACTCTAGGCAATCTATTTAAATTCTCTAGGTCTCAGTTTCTTCACTTGTAAAACTGAGGTGACATAATGAATATAGTAATGGACCTGGAATCCTGAGGACCTAGATTAAAATTCACCTTCAGATATATATTATCTCTGTGTCCTAGGGGGTAAATTTTAACCTTCCAGCCTCAGTCTCTTTATCTATAAAATTAAGATGATAACAACATCACAAGATTATTGGGAGCTTGTAATAAGATAACATTTTAAAAGCACTTTGTAAATCTAAAACAGTCTTTACATATTCAATTTTATCATTATTATTATGGTTAAAAGAAGGATTTCTTTTAACCACCCATTGCAACATTGCATTCAGTTATTTTAAAAATGAATTTTAAGAATGATTTTTATATGGATCTGGAAGATGGTGTAGATTCTGGGAATAATGTTTTCCATGGAATTGTTGGAAGAACCCAAAATATTCAGTTTATCTTTGAGGGGGAAAAGAAAACAGCCCATTCAAAAGTCTGAATTTCATGTTTCCGAGCAAATTAGATTCTTGGTTTTTATTTTAACCATGCCATATCAACACAGAGCTTGATTCACTAAAACAATAAAATGAGAAAAAGAGTAGAATTCAGAGAACCAAGGTTCTACTTTAAGATATTTCAGAGGTAGCATGAGATAGTGGAGAGAGAGCTGGCCGAGGAACCCTGGTAGAGGACAGAAAAATTTGGGAGACCAGAGACAGGCAGAATACTTCTCAAGTTTTTGAAATAAAATATTGTGAGAGGAGGATTTATCTTATTTTGTGTTGTTAGAATTCAAAATGAGGCATATTCTTGGCTCAATATACAAACAAAAGGCAATGCCATGTTACCAATGGGGAACTCAGAAAAATGGGCATGAAAATGCTTTCAAGGAATTGTCTAATAGTGAGAAGATGGGTTGATCAATTGTCTGGGATGGCATATAAACAGTCAGAGAACTCTGATGGCACCTTGATGATGTGAAGGGAAAAGTGAAGAATACCCTCAGTACAAAGAGTAGACTTGCTGCGATGAAATTATGGGGAAATTGAAAAGGTTAGGCAGGCATGTGATAGGTTGTAAGCTACACCACTGTAGGGAATTTTGGAATCCATGAAATGACAGAGCCACTGAAACATTTAAGCCTGAAGGAAAATTTTCAAACAATTTCAGATATGCAAAAATGGATCATAGGTTTAAAGCTAAAATGGACTTCAGAGGTCAAGAGCTGCCTGGTGAGGTAGTAAGCTCCCCCTCTGTGTTTAAACAGAGATTGGATGAATACCTGTCAGGATGGTTGTAGAGCTTTGCTAAATTGGATGGGATGCTGATTAATAGAACACATGACAACTAATCTACCATGATCCTAAATTGAAGTGAAAAAATGAGAATAATCCTTGAAGATTTTTAGTGACATTACCAAGAAGCAAGATGGAATAATGGATACAGTGCTAAATTTAATACCAAAAGAAAACTGGGATCAAATCCTACCTTTGTACATTACTAGGGAGAATGTTATTGGAATTTTCTAAGCCTCAATTCCCTTATCCATAAAAGAGAATAAAAATAGTTATGTGATCTAATAGTGTTGATTTGAGGTTCAAATTAGATAAAATATAGAAAATATATTGCAAATTTTAAAGTGCCATGTAAACATATTATTATTATTATTATTATTACTTCTAAATAATGGGATAACATAATGGAAAATAAATAGAACATGGAAGTCAGTTACATCCTTGCCATTTATCTAATTATATTCTCTAGAACAATTCCTCACAACACTTTGTGCCTCAGTTCCCTCATCTGTAAGACCAGTGTGTTAGATTAGTTTTCTTTTTGTTCTAAAAAATCTATTATTCTAGTTAAAGAAGACAAGTAAAACTTAATTAATTGCTCTGCATTATAGCAGGACTGATTCATTCAACAAGTCACATTTGGTTATGATGCTTCTTATATCCATGAATAATTCTATATTATATTGCAAAGGAAATAAACGCTATATAAAAAATGCCAATTAAGAAATTTAGAAGGGAGATACTATTTCATTTGGAGCTAAAATAATCTTTCTTTTAGTGATGAGATGTTCATTTGCTTTCTATTTGAAACTATTTTAATCGATTTTGGGAAGTGATGCTTTAAACAATAATTTTTTATCTGAAATGGTAGATCAGTTGTTGATTAATTAGTCCCAATTAAAAGATCCCTTTCTCTCCTAGTATAATCAGGCTTCAGGTCAATTAAACTATGCATATCCAGGTGAATGACTCCTAGTCACAATGAATCCAGGTGGAATAAACTGGATTAGAGGAGCCACAGGTTTACAGTAGTCACATATCTCCTTAACAATATAGGAACATGTTGTCTTTTGAAACATATATCATTTTTTTAAACCTTTGCATTTTCTCTTTACTCACACCTAAATAGAGCACTTCTGCTAAGGTAGGGAAAATGAATGCCAACTTCAGCTCAATTCAGTTAGTTGTGCTGAAGGCTAAAATTACAGGAACAGCATGAAGAAAGAATTGACAGCTGGAGTGCAGAGGCCTATGAAGCCTCTCTTCGGGGACTCTGTGATTGCTCCTAATGGCATTTTCGAAAAAAACAGGTCCTGTTAATTTTCAAGATATTTTTAAGCACTCGATTACTTTTAAAACAATCAGCACCATTATGAATTCCCAGAAGGTTCTGAATTAAGAAATGAATACCTCTATTTCATAACATTTTACAAAACACTATCTATGTACAATAAATATCAAAACCACCAAGGGTCTGTGTAATGCAATGAAAGAATTGAAAAAAATGAAACAAAAAGATGATTAGATGATTAATCACAATTATGTTTTTCAAGTGATTTTAAAAGCTAAATGTGACTCCCATGCTTGTTTTATCTCTTCTCTCTTCGTCTTTCCTGACCTTATTCTAGAGCAACTGGGGCACTGACCCTGAGTATCCAAATTTAGAGAGAAAACAATCCTTTTTTAAAACTTTAGAAACAATAGATTTTAACAACTTGTATATAAGAATAATTAGTTAAAAATATGAGTCCAGTTTCTTTCCATGTTGTCTCTTTCTCTATTCACTGAATGTCCATTAGCCAATGCTTCTCAAGAAGTAGGATCCCAGTGTCCTGGGTTTGTCTTCCTTTTTCCTCAAGTGAATTACCCCCAGAGGCTAAAATTGCTAGTTAAGGTTCTTTCTAGTCCCCAAACACATGTAAAGAACAAAATAACCTAGAGAAGTAGTGTGTAGTAATATTATCATAGCTAACCTTGGAGCTAGAAAGGCCTGTGTTCAACTCCTTTCTCTGAAACAAAATGCCTGTGTTATTTCAGTGTTCTAGATTACTCTTTAAAATTATAAGTTGCTAGAAAATGTGTTCCCCTGGTAATTTTCTATACAAGTGAAATAATAGGTCTAGTTCTTTTTCCTTAATATCAACTGTTTTAGAGAAATAAAGCACTAACAATGTCTTATTAGAAGACCAAACTTTTAAAGATAGTTAAAAATTATATTGTTAAGACAGCAATGTAATAAAGTATAATTATATACAGTTATATCATTTAAAATGTTATCTCAGTTGTAGTGAAAATGTATATATACACATTCAAATTATATATAACATACATATGTCATCATGGTTAAATATAACTTGATTGTAATTGTTATAATATGTTTCACTGAGAACTATTTTCAGAGTTCAAAATGTATTAGTTTGCTTTGTTTTTCTCAGCATCCAAACTTTGTTACATTTTGTTCTGCGGTCAGTACTGGATATTTCATTGCTGTGATGCCCATTTCCATACCATTATTATCTATTATATAAACCAGAATCTGACTGTCCTGAATTCAGAAAAGAATCTTCCCCCAAATGCTCACCACAAGGATGATGGTAATAGCAGAACTCAAGTTTATGATTAAAAAAGAATCTTTTTCTAAGTAATGCTTTTGTCCCTAGAATTTCCTTTTCATCCTGTTATATAACTCAGTGAATTTTAGGATGTATGATGAAACCTACCCTTATGAGAGTGGTAGTGCATTATTTTCCTACAGGATATTTTTAATAAGTAAAAGAAAATGTCATAGGGTGTGTCTAAAAGAAAACAAACCATCTGGTCAATGAAGTCATTTTTTAGGATCATAGGATCATAGGTTTAAAATGAAAGGGTCCTTCAAGAGCTTTTGGCCCAAATCTTTCATTTTATAGATGAGAAAACTGAGAAACAGAGAAATTAAGTGAGTTATACAAGATTATGCAAGTAATAATTGACAAGAATTTGTCTTCTAACTCAAGTCTTCTAACATCAAATACAGCATTCTTTAGTGGAAGGCAAAATGAACCCAAGACTATAAACATATATTAGGAACCAACTATATGCAAGTTATGTTGTTCTTTTGGGGTTATACAAGAAAAATATATGGAACTATCTTGATGTTATGTAGAAACATATGAAGATAATAATAAGTGTCCAGTGTCATCTTAGTATCCCAAGATAAATTATTGAAATCAAGACTAGAAATGGATCTAAGTCAAAGAAGAGTTTACTCACTGGGAATATATAGATTTCCCAGATCTTCCAGATTCATGGAAATGACAAACCTAGACTAATAAAGCCTGCATTTTTAGTTGTTAAGAGTGGGAAAATCTATCAATAATTATACTAAGGAAATTTCTTTTTTTTTTTTAAAGTGAAGAATAAGGATAATAATAATTTTTCTTTTTTTTAAAGTGAAGAATAAGGATAATATCTACATATGTACAACACAATATTTATATGGATATATATACACATAAATGTCACATAGGTATAAGTGTATATGTGCATACATATATACATGTATTTTTTTCATTAAAGGCTATGCTATTATTTGTATGAGCAACTCCCCTGTGTAAAGCTTTTCTCCCATTTATGGTCTCAGATTGCTCTGTAAATACTACAGGAGTAAGGGGACTTGCTTGTGGCTATCCAGCTAGTATATCAGAGGAATGACTCCAATCCAGGCCTATTGGATTCCAAGGCCAGATCTATCCACTATCCACTCTCAGAACAACATTTGTGCTGAAAGTGTGTATGCTCTCTGTTCAGAGAGTTCCTTCTGAAACCATTTCACGGAAGACACTTCATGATTTACTTTTATCTGATTTCTCTTAAACAGTAGAATTGACTCAACCTAAAATTAGAGCTGACAATTCCAGAGTTTTATTTCTAAACAGAGACTTGGAATGCTTTATACCAGTCTAGTTGAGTCTGTATTTGCTTCTTACATTTAATTCTCTCACCTATACATTTTCTCTGCCTTGTTTGTTTGTTATTAACTAGACTCAAATGGAATATCAAACAATATATCATAATTTCAATAAAAATTAAATGCCCACTATGTGAAGGGCACTATGCCAGGTGCTAGAGGAATTGTGTCCTCTTAGAGATTAAAATCTTGTAATGTTTTTTCCAAAACATGGATCTCATTTCCAATAAAAATACACCATAGATTTCTTAGGCATGCATTGAAGAAATATTTTTCCATGTTAATAAGTGGTAACCAGGAACTTAGAGAGGACATGGAATAACAGGTGACATCTTAATTCCCCACAAGGCAGGATTATTTTCTGTCATTCACACATTATTCAGCTTCCTTTCTGACTTTATTTTTTTCAAAACAAAGGAAGCTGGCTTTGGATATTTCTTTTTAACTATTTGAAATTATTCAATAAATCACATATTATATCTTTTGAAGACAGGAACATTATGCTTTCTCCTAGGAGTGATTACCTAGGTTTATTTTGTTTTTGCATTGATTAATAGAGTACAATGATGATGCTCTGTACTTAAAGTATTTTCAGAGGTCTTAGATAAACCTTATAATTCTGTAAGTATCAGATAATGTTGGGACTGCCAGTTGGAAACACTCTCACATCCTCACAGTTAATTTTCCCAAATTCTGGAATCTTGTCACATTTAAGTGATCAGTTTCCTTGAGGTATGGGAAAGTATCACAAGTCTTAGTGAATGGAGGGCTGGGGTCTACTCAGTAAAGGACACAGTGACATCACACAAGATGGTGGGAAGGAAATTAAGATGAATTATCAGAAAGCTAATGATCTGTTAAAGCAGTGTACAAGATCAGGATGTGAAAAATATGGGTAGATGAAGCATCAGTAGGTGTTTGAAGGTAAGTAAGCAGACTAGAATAGAACAAACCAAAAAAAAAAGGCACAGAGAATCACAATAAAAGAGCAGATTTGCCCACATTCAAGTCCAATATATTACTTTAATGGCAAACGTTTGAATTATATTTAATCCAAATAGTGAGAAGCAATACCTATATCTTACACCATGTCATTAAAATGATTAAATAACAATTGGAAATTTTCTCCTCTTCTTTTTTATTTTAAAAGTTTAAATTCAGAACATGAAGACATGGATACAAGGAAGAATATATGGGTCTGGTACAATGAACATTACCGGCAAGACCTTCTATTTTCAGTTTATTTAGCTTCCAAAGTACTATTCAGACAGGCCTGCTTTTACCAAGTGAATCAATGGGTTTTAATCCCAGATCTGAGACTCACTGCTGGTTACTAAGCTTCTAATTTACACAGAAGAATGAAAATTAAAATGATCAGGTAACAACAAATGGCTTGGGAAGAAATGAGAAACAATTGACAGTATTTTCCTCCATTATACAATCATGGACACAGCTACATTCTTGTCTCTCTCAATACAGTGGAGAGAGAGATAGCCAGAGGAACTGCCTCATTTGATAAACTATTTACTATGATGATTAAAAAAAATAACAACAACAAAGTGTGGAACAGTTGACTTCTCTTTTTTACATGTAAATGTCTCTGCAGATTAATTTTTTTGCTACTACTTAATGAGGCAGATTATTAAACTTGCTTATCAATTTATCAAGCAGTTCCCATGTCTGGTAATCTTTGAGGTGTTTCTTTCTTAAATTATTATCAGTTCATCACTGACAGACACTGGAGTGATTTGATCATAAGGTTCATGTAATAACTGGTGATCATTTGTAAAATGCAGATTGGTTCATAGTGCCAGAGGCTAGCACACATCCCCAGGCAGGAAAATGAAAGTATGGGTAGTACAGAACCCAGAACCATCAAATTACAGGATTTTTTCTACTTTGGAAGGGATCTTACTCATACCCAGAAATTAAACTGCTACTTACATCCCTAACAAGTGCCCACCCAGATTTTGCTTGAGAAACTCCAGGGAGGAAGACCTTCACTAACTCCCAAGGCCGCCTATTCTACCTTAGGTTAGTACAAACTCTTCCAGGTTTACACTGTCATCTTTATGTTAACATGAATAGTATCATAAATACTGCTAACGAATTAATGGATGGACTTTCTTTATGGTCAGCCTTTTCCCTTGTACTGTTAATCTGATTAGATGGGGCTATAATTGTGAGTTTTTTTACTTCAAATAAAGCTATTTGCATATATTTGAAATCTGTTGATAGGCTTAATTATCATACAGATTTTTTTTTCTTAAATTATTATTATCACTGCCAATACAGAAGGATAGATAAACTTAGATCCAGGAGGACTTGAATTCAAGGCCTGTTTATGAATTATATGGACTGGGTGATCCTGGGGAGGGAAGTTATAGATGAAAGAAATAAATACTTATGTAGAACCTACTAAGCTCTAGGCATTGCATTAAGCACTTTATAAATGTTATATCATCACAACAATGTTGTTTTAAATACAGGAAATTGAGGCTGAAAGAGGTTAAGTGACATAGCTAGTCAATGTCTGAGGTAAGAATTGAACTCAGATTTTCCTGTTTCCAGAACCAATGCTCTATCTACTGCATCAATTAGCTGCCATGGCACCATTTAGTGTATCTTTGGAAAGTTATCAGAGCTTTCATTGACCTGAGACCTCCTTAAGATTATTAATTACCTATGAGTTGCTGATCTATATCAATAAAGGAAGCTTTCTTTTAAAAAATATTTTTAATAAAGGAATTTTTCACACTGATTGATGAACACATTGCTCTGAGGCTCTCCTCTCCCAATTCTTACAAAAAGAGATCAAAGGAAGTAACAAGTAATCGGGGTGATAAGAAAAATGAATTATGGAATTTGAGACTTGGAAGAGAGCTTTGTAATTATATGTTTAACTCCTTGACCTACCTATGGTAAAATTGAGAAAAGCAGCCATTGTGTGCAAGAGCACTGGATTTTGACTGACAGGATCTAGCTTCAAATTCTCTTTTTTTAAAGTACCTATAAGATTTGAGACAAGTTATTTCTTGTAGCTGAACCACCATTTCTTCATCTGTAAAATGACAGGATTAGGTTAGATGAACTCTAAGGTCTCTTCTAGCTTTAAATTATATCATCTCATGGCTATAGAGACTCAACATTTGCTCAAGGTCATAGAGCTAGGTAGTGATAGCATTGCTATTTTAACTTGATTTCCCTGAAATCCAGGATTTCCTCCCACCACTTCACCTGGCTTCTCTAGATTAAGAATGAACAAAATGACTTTTACAATATGTACCTTTCCCTGAAATGATGTTTTAGAGAAGTAATTGAAAAATCATAAAGAGAACAAATAATAATATGAAATAAAAATAAAACTAATAAAATGAACATGTCAAGCTGTTCAAGATATGGAAATGTGATTAGCTTGAATTATATAGGGTAAATGAAAAACTTTTATTCCAAATGAATCTGTATTTCCTTGACCAAGCCCTAAGGATCTCTGGAATTTAATTCAGGAAGGATTTAGACCAGAAAATGTAAGACCATAAAGAAAGGATCATCTGAATATATCATTTGTCCTACAGTATCAATTATCTATTGGACATTTCCAAATGGGAGTCCTGTGGTGTCTCAAATGGTTCATTAAAAAAATAGAACTGATATTTTCTTCACCTAACTTTCCTTTCTTCTTAATTTTCCTTTTTCTGCTAAGGATACCATCATCTATCCAGTCACTCATATTCAGAACCTACTATAGTCCATACTATTCATCATTCTTCCCCTTGTCTGTCCCCATCTCCATAATAGATCTTAAAACTGGAGGAAACTGTCTAGGATATCAATATTTAATGAGTTTTGCCTCTGTATTCTTTACTCTTCTAATCCTTCACTCTCCTAATTTGCTAAATATTTTCACGTATGTTCTTTCTCCATGACATCTCTCATATCCATCCTTTTCTTTCTAGATAGTCAGAACTATGATTTTACATGCCTATTACTTCTCACATGGATTATTGAAATAGTCTCCTAATTGGTATTGCTGTATTGAGTATTTTCCATCCATAATCTACCTTCCAGCCAACTGCCAATTAAAAAACTCTAAAGTGCACCCCTGACCATATCCTTCTACTCAAGTTCCCTATTGTCTCTCTCATAAAATGGGAGCTCCATCATTTGGGATCTTAAACCCTTTACCATCTAACTGGCTCTAAATTATTTTTCTGGATTTACTATACATAATTCCTTTTCATGTGTTCTAGATTCCTGCCAAATTCACCAACATACTATTGGTTGTTTACAACTTCCTTGTAACTTTCATTCTCTGCTCCTTGGTACAAATTATCCCTTATTTCTCCAACAACTTTTCCTAGTCACCTCCTAGAATTCCTCAAACAAACAACCTTCTCCCTTAGAACACCTCCCTTCAAAGCTCCACTCAAGTGTGACTTCCTACACAAGATCTATACTGATCACCCTGGAAATAAGCTCCTATTTATGTTATTCATATTTTTAATTTTACTTATCTGTATACATGTGTTTTTCTCCAAGAAATGAAATTTCTTTGAGGATAGGACTGTTTTGTGTTTTTTTTTGTCTTTGTATCATAGCATCTAGCATGTGCTTGGTACATAGTAGGTACCTAATTAATGCTTGTTAAATGAAGATAAGAGGTGTTGTTGGGAGAAGAGAAGGGAAAGGGAAAGAAAGACAAATTAGTGAAATAAAGGAAGAAATAGGTACAAAAGAGGAAAAGACTAGTAGAAGAGGAATTTTAATACTGAGTGAACATATATATGTTGTAGGAAATGAGAAAGGGGATAATATGAAAAACTGGGAGAAATTCATGAAATTTATCTGGATGGCATTCCTTTTTTTCTTTTTTATTTCTTTTTCAAAGTTTTTTTATGGCATGGGATTCTGCTTCCTCATAACAATAGCAAGGTCAAGTTTACAAATATCCTTCACTGTCATTTATATCAAAGTATTGAGACTGGTAATCACTTGTAGAGAATGTTATGGGGTGGGGATGAGGTTCCTTTTTTTAAATAGAGTTTGGGTTAAATGGAGTATTGAAATTGTATCTTGTTAGGATCCCCATGACCAGTTAACATAATGAGTAGCCTGTGTAAGGTAATAATAAATAGAAAATAAGAGTCAAGAGTTTAGGGAGGAACATAGAAGCAACTTGCCAAAACTGCCTCCTAAATTAAGGTTACATGCAGAGACTATGTGCTAAATTAAGGGAAGTCATCTAGGTCCCCCCAAATCACCCTTAGTGTGCAAGCTGCAGATAAGCACCAGGCAGGCTTAGTAAACCAGAAATATTATGCTAATAAGGCATCCCTGAGATGGTATTGATAACTTTTTGATGTTATTGATATGCAAAATGCATTTGCATATTAATAACATCAAAAATTATATCAACTCTTAAAGTGGTACAGAGAAGACAGATTTCTTTCACTTGAACCCTATAAGAATGATATCTCAGAAACTTTTTTCTTTCAAATGTTGTTTTTCAGTTGTTTTAGTCATGTCCTATTCTTTATGATCCCATTTGAACTTTTCTCTGCAAAAAATGTTTTAAAAATGGAATGATTTGCCATTTCCTTCTCCAGTTTATTTTACAAATAAGAAAACTAAGGCAAACAGGATTAAGTGATTTGTACAGGATCACAGCTAAGAAGTCTGAGGCCAGATTTGAGCACAGGAATATGAATATTCTTGATTAGAGCTCTGACACTCAGTCCACTGTGCCCACATAATATTTCCTCACTTTTCCACCTGCTAACTCAAATATTTTAGACGAGTTCACATGTCTCTTTTAAGTCTTTTCTTTGTCAGGTTTCACATTTTCATTTTCTTCAATCTACAGACTTATCTGATATGGTTTGAATCTCTACCATTTTTCATATCCTTCCCTGAATATGGCTTACTTTTCCAGTGCCCATAGGAAAACATGATACTCCAAATTGGTTACAATAAATTAGATACAGATTGACAAGATAGAATACAGGATTATTCCCTTCTTTATTTGTGTACTATATTTCTATTAATGTTACCGAAACTTGCACATTGATAACTGATATTAGGACTATAATAATGCACTCTAAATGTTTTCTTCCATACAAGGGCTGCTTTCATCTATAGGATTTAGAAATATAATTAATCTTTGAGGTGATCTAATACTATACTTTCATTCTACAGATAAAGAGATTGAGTCTTAGGGAAATAGAGAATTTCAGTGAGGATATATAGTTCACAATGTATGTGCCAAGTTGATTTTTTAAGCCTCTCTGTGTGACTTTACATTTTCACTATTACATTCATCTCATATACATGCATTCATCACTATACATACATCTCATAATTTCTGTTTATCAAAATCTAGGTACCGAGTAGAGATTTCTAAGACAACATTAAGCATTCTCTGTGGCCCACCTGTTAGCCAATTTCAACTTTCCCAACTATCATAAAGCTACAGGATCTTGTAGGTCATGTTAAAGAGGACACTGAGGACCAGAGAGGAAAAATAATTTGCCCAACAACATGCAGGCAATAAGGAGCAGAATGAGGATGAGAACACAGATCCTCTGACTCCAAAGTAATTTCTCATTTTCCTCATACTGCATACACCATAATATGGTGCTTATTTAATGCCTATGTGGCCAACACTGTCTAACTGTTCTCTTTGCAATATAAACAGAGTATTCACATTTAGATAGAGAATAAATTATGGGCTGTTCTATATTATCCTAAACTCAATATATCATTTTAGGACAGCTTTCATGGCAGGGGGAAAACTGTTATATTGTCTGAATATTACCACTTTTCATTTTTCATAATTTGTTGACTTTGAGGATTGTTTATCATGATAAATGCCCAGAACATTTCATAACACCTTTGGTAATTCAACTTTTATCTAATATAATGAAGTGAAAGAAAAAACCACTAAACCACCGAAACCAGTAGAATATACATTTAAGACTTTGGGTGTAAGAGAAGCTCTTCCTCCTTTTTTTTTCTTCCTGTAGTGGTCCAAATAAGGGGGCATTAGGAATGATAAAATTAGGAAAAAAGGGGGGTGGGCCTTGGAAGTCATGCAATGAATTTGGCTCCTAAAATCCAAGGAAACTTTTGGTACTACTTGCTGGAAAGACATTAAGATTCTTCAACCTCAATAGGTGAATTGAAGTGTTGCACCTAATTGGGGCTGCTTTATTGACTGAGGCTACCTAATAACTTTCTACTGACTAATATTGTTTACCAAGCCTACATTACTTGGAGTCCCTGTTGGGTGCATCCATTGTCACTGACTCGGGCAGCATGACATATTTTAATTCCTGCTTGCTCTGAAGCTAACTGGCTATTGTAATAAGGAACTTATTATCTAAACATCCAGTCAGATAGATATTTTGATTATTTTCCACTGAGAAAGCACATCTGGTAATGACAGGTAAGTAAAGAGTGTATGCCATTTTAATACAATGTTATTCACTTTAGACTTCAGAAATTTGTCTTTCAGAGAAATACAGCCAAGAGGCTTATTATTTAGATATGGCAAAAATGAGATGTTTTTTAAAGGTGAATTTTATATACATATACAATGAGATATACACACATAATGAGACATGTTATCTGGACCATGTTATATGTATGGTTGCAAATTAGGGAACACTACAATCTCCGATAATTTTGTAAGTTCTTTGAGGTAGGGACTATTGCATTTTTATATTTTAATTTCTAGTGAACAGCATATCTGATAAATGTTCAATTGATTGAAGAATTGATGGTAATCCAAGATCACTGTAGGTTCAAATATGCTTCAATATCTTTCAAATGATGAACTAAGCATAAGAATTGGCATGATAAAATATCATCTAGAATATGTATGATCAGAATAGCAAAGAGTCATATAGAGAGAGTCAAGGATGACAACTAAACATCCCAAATGTTATGCTAGTTTTCACAAAAATCTTAAGTCGCCTAAAACAGTTTTTTAAATAACATTATTTGTGTCATAAAACACTTTGGTAAGCTAATGAAGTTTATGAATCCCTCCTCAGAATGGTGTTTTTAAAATGCATTAAATAAAATACTTAATATACAAATATACAAAATACAAAGGAAACCAATTTATACTGAAATACAGTTTGTCAATATCATTGTAAACAGTTCATGGATCTCTAGTTAAAAATTAAGTTCCTAATTGTGACTATTCTTTCTATAAAGTCCATGGGGGAACAAAGAAAATAATTGTGTAGGATAAAAAGTCTGGAATAGCTTGTAATCTACCCTCATCTCATGAGGGAAGATCCACCTAGAAGTATTGAAGTAAGAAATCAGATAATGATTTATACTGTTATAAAACTTTAAGATTTACAAAGAGAATTAGAAATGACTGGTGTCTTAAGACAGATTTTAGATACTAGGGATCTCTTAAACTTAAAGTCAACATACTTTCTCCTATATCACAACTGCATAGTACTGAGAATAGAGGGCTGGGACTGGAGTCAGGAAGACCTGTTTCCAGTTTTGGTCTCAGGCACTTAACTAGTTGTCTGTCCCTGGGCAAAAAAGTTGCCCTTTATGTGACTCAGTTTCCTTAATTGTAAAGTATGGATAATAATAGTACCTAATTCCTAGGGTTGTTGTGGGGTTAAATAAGCATATAACTATCTCTAGGAATGTTCCAGAGGCAGGTAGGAGGCACAGGAGATAGAATTCTAGACCCAGAAGTAGGAAGACATGAATTTAAATGTGGCCTTACACACTTGGCACTGTGTGACTATTCAAATTACTTCTGGTAGTAGTTGTGTGACTCATTTTCCTTATCTGTTAAATGGGGATAATAACTGTGTTTATTTTCCATGGATAAAATGGGATCTTTTGTGGTAATAGTGTAGTGCTTTGCTAAGTTTACATAGTGCTAAAGTAGTATATACATACATATATATGTATATATATGCATGTGTGTGTGCATACATATACATACATATGCACACACACACACATATATATATATGTAGAGAGAGAGAGAGACAGACAGAGACAGACAGAGACAGACAGAGACAGACAGACAGAGAGAGACAGACAGAGACACAGAGACAGAGAGACAGAGACAGAGAGAGAGACAGAGACAGAGATAGAGAGAGACAGAGTCACAGAGTCACAGAGAGAGAGAGAGAGAGAGAGAGAGAGAGAGAGAGAGAGAGAGAGAGAGAGAGAGAGAGAGAGAGAGAGAGAGAGAGAGAGAGAGAGAGAGAGAGGTGGGACAGTTAACAGAGTGCTAGGCCTGGAATTAGAAAGATTTGATTTCAAATCAAGTCTCAGATACTTACTAGCTATGTGACCCTAGATAAGTCTTTTGGCCTCAGTTCTTCAATTGCAAAATAAACTGCAGAAGGAAATGATAAATTATTCTTTCTTTCTTTCTTTTTTTTTTTTTGGCCAAGAAAACCCCAAAAGGGTCATGGAAAGTTAGACATGACTAAAATGACTGAACAAAAACAACCATATATAATTATGATCTGAAGCTGCAAAGGACTTTTTGAAAATTCGGATTTACAAAGAATCTACCAAAAAAATGGTAGGGCACATTTCAATAATTAAATAGCACTTTAAAATTTATTAGGTTTTTGGAGGATGTTGAGTCAATTATTATTTTTAATAGCTTAATAATATGTAATCAAGAAGATACAGAGAATAATGTTAAGCTATAACAATAATCTTTTAGGCTCATAGGCGCATCACAGGACCACAGATTTAGTCCTGAAACTGACCTTAGAGGAAATTGAATTCAATTCAGTCATTTTACAGATGAGGAAACTGAGTTAGAAAGGAATTAACTGCCTTGTCCAATATTATACATCCAGCATATGATGGGAAGTTTTAGAAGAAATATGATTTCATGTCTACTTGAGGTTTGAAATTTTAGGCGCTTTAATGTGAATAGGCTTATTACAGGCAATAAATAAGCAGGGGTGTATCCTATTTGCATATACTGCCTTTTTAATGAATGTGTAATCCTAAAGATCATAGAGAAAGGTGGTACTCCCTTATCTAACTAACCTGTCCCTTCTGCAGTGAAAATGAAAAAGGAGCTGATGTCAGCTAGAACTATCAAATTCTCTAAGGAACCATTGCTCACCTACATCTGGCATAGAAACTGTGCTTGGTTCTGAATGTCATGCCTCAAGAGAATTTAAAGAATGATGAAGTGTTGAGGTTGTATGTAGAGAGGAGGTATACTTTCTATATGAACACAGATGAAAAAATTATTCAGTTTATCCCTCTGGAAAGACAAAGGTTGAGAGTGTATATGGCCCAAGCCAACAAAATCATAAAGGTTAAAGCGAGGGGGAATATATATTTGTTCACCACATCTCAAGGTGCTAGATCTAATGGATAGGAAAACTTAGAAAAGAGGGTTTTAGGCTGAATAAGGAGGAAGCACCACTTTACACAGCAGGTAGTAATCATAAGGAACTTATTATCATAAGAGATGGCAGAGGTTGATGGCATCAATAAGTTCAAGAAGAGTTTAAACAAATTCACAGAAGATAGATCTATAATGGATTATTAAAGGAAAGCTAGGCACATTTTTGAATAATCCTTAACCTTCTGAAGTTGATAGAATATAGGACAATTTCATCACTAATCACGTACATCCAACAGAAAGAAAGAGAATTATGTGAATTCTAACATTAGGAATTCTCCTACTTATGGGACATTGGGCAGCTTACACGGACAGCATCTCTATTCCTCAGTTTTCTTATCTGCCAAATAAAAGGCTGCTATAAAACCATTTCTCCCCAAATTTCACATTTCTATGTCCATTCATAATCAATCCCATTGGTACTCTTGTGAGAAGAAGAAAACTGACTCATATAGAACATGGCTTTGACCCACATTTCTTTTTTTTTTTTTTCTATGCTAATGAAAAGAGAAAAAATGATGCTTAACTATTTAAAAACAGGCACTAGAGCCATGAATTCTCTGGTATGGAGAACTTTCCTCTACAATTGCCAGTAAACACTTTCTCTGAATTACTGCCAAGAGAACTTAAAGGGATGTGTCCAGGGTTACAGAACTAATTTGTTTCAGAGGCAGGATTTGAACTCATAGTTTGCTTTCTGCAAATTATACTATCCTGTTTCTTCAGCCCTAAGATTAGTATTCAGAAAAAGTCATGGGGTTTTATGGTTAAATGCATATCATTTGTGTTATTTCCTCTTCTTTGCTCATCCATCAATAGATGCCCCACTAATAGGTATCTTTGAAGTAATGTTTTTATTTTGGTAAGACTTGAAAACTCATTCAAAATTAAAACAAGGAGAAAAAAATAGTTTAAGACAAATTACAAGGACCCTGAGAGGTTAAATGATTTTCCTAGGTAATGTAACCAATGTATGCCAGAAGGAGGACTTGACCCCAGCTTTTCCTGGCTTCAGGGTCATTGACAGTATCTCTCATATGAGAGGGTTTATAAACAGGAAAAAAGGAGAGTACAGTAGAAAGAGCAATGATTTGGAGTTAGATAACCTGGATTCAAAATCAAGTTGTTCCTTTTACCATCTGTATAAATCATAAAATTGGGTGAGTCATATAATTTCTTTAGGGCTATTTCCTCATCTTGAAAATAATGAGTTTGTGAGTCTGCTATGTGGCCAGTGCATAAATCTCTGACTCTGAGTTCAAATCTAGCCTCAGATACTTAACAGCTATGTTACCTTGGGCAAGTGATTCAACCCCAATTGCCTTTTAAAAAAATTTAAAAAATAAGAAAAAGAAAGGAGAAAAAAAGAAATAATGAGATTTGGTTAATTCTTCCAAGTCTAGACAGCTGGAACATATTATAGAAAGGGATATTCACAGGATTTTAAAAAAAATCTATTTTAAGAGATACTTAGTGCCCAGTTGTCTTGCTTTTCCTAAGTTCTTCAATAATTTATTTTAGTTTAATTCAGTTGAAATCAGCTAGAAAGAGGAGATTAAATTGGATGATCTCTAAGGTTTTGTTCATCTCTAAATTTAAATATGAAGCAAAAATCTATCAAACATCGATGTATATAAGACTAAGAGAGGATCTGAGGATACAAATATGGAAAATAACTCAATTCTGGCTCTCTTTTATCCCTATCTCATTTACCTGTGTGTCTAGAAGCAGCTAGGTTGTGCAATGGATAGAGTGCCATATCTGGAACAAGAAAGACATTTTCCTGAGTTTGAATCTGACCTCGGACACTTAATAGCTGCAATTTGCTTATCCCTGTTTACTTAGTTTTCTCTTTGTAAAATGAGCTGGAGAAGGAAGTAGCAAACCATTCCAGTATCTTTGCCCAAAAAACAAAACAAATAAAAAAATCCTCTCAAAACCAAAAAATAAAACCCAAATGGGGTCATGAACACTCAGCCATGACTGAATTAGTATCAAGCTTTTGTATATATATATACCTTAGCCCCACTTCTTATTAGATTATAAGTTACTTGAGGATAGGGTGTATGGCATTTTTCTCATTTATATCCCTGATGTTTATTATCAGGCTTTGTTCATGATGATGAAAGTAGGTGTTCAATAAAGGTTTGTTGAATTGAGTTTTATTAGGGGGCTGTATAACTTCTCCTGCCTGGAAGAGCAGCATTTTAATTCCTTTCTTTCCTGCAAAGAAAGAACAATTTCAAAGAATATAGACAATCATAGTTTATCTTTCTTTTCCTCTTGTTTTTTTTTTTGGCTTGAAAATAAAATTAATTTGTAGAAGAGGAAAAATAAAGATATACTTTGCAGGAGCTAATTAGGGACCAAATTTACACAGGTCCATCATTTGATTTATTTAAACTGTTTTCAGTTTTTTTTCTCCACTCTCTCTTTCCCATTCCTCCACCCCCAGTCTAATCCCCTAGCCCTGAAAGTTCTACCAAATTTTAATTTGCAACATTTATTTCAAGTGAAATGAATGAAAGGAAAATGATTTCTAGGGGAGTCTTCTTCCTTATATCATTTATAATCCCCTCTTAACATTAAAAATCTAAAGCCATGTCGAAATTATGAAGTCTGCTGACTTATTGCCAGCGATGAATATCATCTGACAGTTTGATAAATATAAATTAGGACCTGGTGAAAACTGGGCAGCTGGGAAAAAATGCTTCACTGCTCGTGGAATGGGTAAAGATCTAAAAATCCACAAGCAAAGAGGAAGGCTGAATTTGCTGGGCAGCAATGCCGCCTGCTGGCAGAGCTAGGAAATGGCTATACAGCTTCTGGCAAGGAAGGCTTTTGATCTAGTCCTGAGGAAGTGAATTACCCATGGGCATCCACAATAGGAGGACATAAATCCCTGGGTTTGGCAGAAGAGTGTGTGCAGATTTGTGATGAGCATCCATTGCTCTGAAAATAGCCAGGATTTGGGAACTCCATAGACATTCTGCATTCAAGTGGATTCAAATGTTATGGTTGGGCAGGTGAATGCTTCCATGAACAGTTAACCTCATTTCCCTGGTAGTCATTAAATGAAACTTCAAACTGAATCCATCAGTACAAATGTTTAGTGAGAGGAAAGAGGCGACCACAGGGATGGAACCACCGATTTCTTATTTTATCTTCACATTCTCAAGAACTTCCTTGTTCCCAGTCACTTTCCTTGACTCTCCAATTAACTTAAAGAGACTAATGGGTTGGCTCATGATTTTTGTACCAGAAATAAAAATAAAGTGTACCATCTTTGGCTAAGTATCAATTCACAGATTTTATGTATTGAAAGTAACCTTAATTATCTCATTCTGGGCTCAAATCAGTCTTTTTTTTTTGGTCTTGACTTCATTGATACTGGGAAATCTGGATGAGACAATTCCATCATTTAATGAAGACTGACCATTTATAGTCTTAGAGAGCTCCCTTGGGGTTTTGAAACTAAAGTGATTTTCCCAGGGTTCCAGAGCTAATTTGTGTCAGAGGAAGCATTTGAACATAGATCTTCTTGACTGAGTTTGAGTCTCTATTCATTATACTATACTACTTCAGATTAGTATCTAGAAAAAGACTTGGGGCTCCATAGTTAAATTTATGTTATTTATCCTTTTTTATCCACTCATCAATTGATGCCCTGCTAGTAAGTGTTTTTGCAGTAATTTTATTTTGGGAATATTTGGAAACACTTGTTAAAAAATGAAAAAGGGGAAAAACCCTCAAATTTAAGATGACAATAATCATTAAAAAATGGAAGCAACCTGGAATCTACCATCATAAAATGTATGTGAAAATATTAATAATTTATATGCTCCTCTTATAAGGATTAATGATACATACATGCTTACTATTTGTATGGGATAGCTATATACTTAGTACTTGAGAAAAAGGAATAAAAACTAAACTGACTCAATGATAAGACTTGACAGATTTTTTGAGAACCTAGGAAGATTGAAGCTTGCATTAAAAATTTTACCCAACTATAAACTATCTATTTATCTTTAAATATTGAACTCAAAACAATTCTTTTGAGTTGCTTAGATATAGCCTAGAATATTATTAAGGGGTATACCCAGATTTTTCTTTTAGGGAAAATTTCAAATTTGGTCAAATTTATCTTCTTGGGAATTTATATATATATATGTATGTCCCATTTCATTTACATTAGCACTCCTTTCCTTCATTCTCTAGGAGTCTTTGATGCTTATACATAACTGTCAATAAATCTTAAAACAACTGGCCTAACTACCATCGAAATTTCAGGGATACAAATCCATTTCTGGAGCTGAAAAGTAGTTAATTGATATATTACAGGAACGTTCTTGACATGAGTATTTCCATCTTGAATTTTTAATGAGCATACACATTTTGAACATATCTTACTATATTGATTAAATGGAATTTGTACTGGTCAAGATGACCAGACTGTTTTATATTGAATTATTTCTTAACTCTTGAAAATCTCCTTGAAGGTTTATATCAATGTATTTGCATATGTATGAGCATTATCTTGGCTGTCTCTCTTATCAACTAAAAGATTTATTGTATTATCTTTCTAAGCTGGTCAGAGTGAGCTTTCCTTGACACTCTTAATTGTGACTGAAAAAATGGCTTGTTGTTTCAGTGGAGACCAATTTTTATTTATTTTGAATTTGATTTTTTTGCTGAGGCAATCAGGGTTAAGTGACTTGCCCAGGGTCACATAGCTGGGAAGTGTTAAGTGTCTAAGGCCGTATTTGAACTCAGGTCCTCCTAACTTTAGGGCTGGTGCTCTATGCACTCTGCCACCTAGCTGCCTCATAGTGGGGACCAATTCTAAAGCCAATCAAAGTAGAATCAGGAAATCCCACATTAATTTGGAAAAGAAGCTACACACTAGCTTCAGTTATTCTGGATCCTAGAAGATACTAACTGTAACTTCACCAGAAACTGGATGAAACCATCTTCAGTTGGGGCTGGATCCAGTTTCCCATGCTTTTTTTTTTTTTTTTTTTTTTTTTTTTTTTTTCTTACTCTCAAACCTCTAATTTACCATAACTCTGTCCAGAATTCTGGGGCACTAAGATTATTGGGGGAAAGTGATTTGAATGAGATATTGGATTATACTTTATTTTGCATCTGAGAAAAATTAGGTGGTGTCCATCATGTCAGATGAGAAATAGAATAAGAGTTTCTCTTTTATCTATTAAGTAATTGAGTGATGAAGTAAATCTTCTATTGATTAAATTAAATTGATTAAAATAAATAAAAGCAATTAGGCTGGCCAAATCAGTAAATATAACGTCAATAAGCATTTATTAAGCACTTGCTATGTACCAGACACTGTGCTAAGTTGGGGACACAAGAGAAGGCAAAAACACTGCTGCTGGCCACAGGGACCTGCCTTTCTAGTGGAGGAAACAACATATAAACAATTATATACAAGAGTATACAATGTTGATGGGAAAAAATTTGAGGGAAAAGTGTCTTGCTTCTTCTTGGGGCTTTCACTAAGTGTGGATCACTTTCTTATATACTTTGCATTATTGCCAGAAGTAAATAAGAGAATCCTGATCAATCTCAATGGAGATAAAATCCTTTATATCTGTCTCTTCATTTTATAGTGGGGGAAACTGAGGCTTAGTGATCAAATGAATGCATTCTATGAAACAAATGACTAAAAGTCCTTCTTTAATCCTATAAGGGATAGTTGGTTGGATTTTGAAAGAGAAGTTTTTTTTAAGGTGACTGATTTTCTAATTGGATGTCTCTAAAAAATTCCCTCACTGATTGATTACTCATTATGGATTAGTTGTTTTTATTTTTATTGTTTGTGTGTGTGTGTGTTTGTATCTCTAGCATTTAGCACAGTGATATAATAACAGTTTCACAAATGCTAGTTGATTGATGGATCCTAGATTTTTGAATACTATGGCAGGTCAGCAAAATCTGTGTTTCTACTATGTCAAATGGATTTCCATAACAGATTTCATTTTGAGGACAAATGAGCCAAGTATGGAGAGGCAATACCACCAATAGGCTAGCCTTTGGGGATAAATTCTTTGACTAAATGATAAATCTTTTGATGGAACAAAGAGTTTTAGGCAGTATGACAAAGAAAGAAGAGTGAATAACCCCTGTAACAATGTTTTCCTCCTTAGCTCTAAACTATTGAGACTTAGGTGGTTTATACTAATGGTGTGGGGATTAGATAGAGTTGGGTCTTTTCTTCCTTCATTTTTTTCCTCCATTTACTGAGTGAAGTAACCAGTGATTGAAGTAACCAAAAGCAATTAGATTGACCAAATCTTTGAGTGTCTTGCCTTTCCTTGATGGGTATGTTCAAAGTACATTCCAAAAGTGTTTCCATCTAAAAGACAAGAGACAGAGCATTTGCTGAGAGGAACTCCTGCCATAGGAATACCTATTTCCTGGCCCTTCTGTAGTATGTCCTTTTTAGTGGAGGGTGGGGGAGGGAAGAGATCTACCCTGGAAGAATCCCAAGGGTTCCAGTCTGTTCCTCAATATGAGTGCCTTACTGAAAAGTGCACAAACACAGGCAAGGGAGGGAGCTGGTCCCAGACTCTATGTGTGGGCATTTTATTTGCTTCCAAAAAACCCCCCATGCAGATGCACTTGACAAATGTTTTGAAGCTGGACAAACCCCAAAACCTGCTTTGGTTTGGCAAAGGGAAAAAATTATTTGTAGTTCTCTGTATTTTCAACCGACATCAATCGGCAAACCAGCCACTATCTACACTAAGCTCTGTAAAAATCTCTCCAGCTCAGAACTTGCTTGGCCTATTCAGTTTTCTCAGTTCTTTCATGCTGACAGGTTCAAAGTCTGCTGTAATCTATGCATAAAAGGACTGGACATTATCCCTGGCAGTTCAGAGGAAGTTTAAAAACTACTGACCATCAAAAACAGCAGGTAAAATGTTAAGACATTTTCAAGACGGAAAATGAAGAAAATATAATGGATGTGTTTCTTTAACTCCAATATTGTATTTGATTCAAGTCCTGTTCATCTCAAAAGATGTGTTAAGAGGGGACTGTAATATTTAAATAATACACATTTCTTGAGGATTCAGAATAAGTTACTTCAAAGGAGATTAGTGAAAGAGGATGTAAACCAGGGGGTAGTTAAAAATGGATAAAGTTCACCCTCATGAGAAATGCACCTCTCTCCTTTCTTTGGAGAAGTGGGGTATTAAGGGTACAGAATACTATGTGGGCTATCAGATTCAACAAATCATTTTGTTGGTTTTATTTAATTGTATTTTGTTTTCTTTGTTATAAGAGGAGGTGAGATATATCTAGAAGTGGATATCAGTAAAACTTATTAAATTATACTCTTATATCTTATCCTGTTTTGGAGCCTAAGAAAGGCATTATTATTGCCTAAGAGAATCTTTTATTTTCTACACTTTCTCTGCCTTTATAAAATATTTCCAGAATCAAGGTATAAACTATAAGTTCAAAGGTTAGATTACACACCCAAAGATCTGTGTAATTTTAGGCAAATCCCTTTATTTCCCTGGGGTTATTACTATTTTTCTTATCTATGAAATAAATGATTTGGATTAATTAGCCTCTGAAATCCTGGTCAGTTATTGGTCTATGATTCCATTATCTTGCCAGTAATGAATTCATAGAACACAGAAATGTTCAAGAATTGTTATTCTTTGCTTCTTCTCCTATTCTACTAGTTTTCATCATATTTTGTCCTCATTTCCATTGCTTCTTAAAACATGCTGTGGTCCACTTGCATGATGTGGGGAGGTACACACACAAAAAAATAAACAACATTAAAATTCAACTATTTTGTAAAAGAAAGGAAATGTGGCCAACTGAACAGACTGGTCATGACTATCTGAATTCAAATCTTGTCTTTAACTATCCTCGTTTTCTTTTTATCATGGGCAAACCACTTGGACTTTCAGCCCCTGGACAGCTCTCTTGAGACTGTTACAAGTAAATTGCCAAACTGCATCAATTGAGGGAGTTTGCACACCAGTGAAGTTATAGGATTAAATAAAAATAATTGTATTAAGCACTGAATTTGTGAAGGTAGAGGAGTAAGTGGAGGTGATCTGCTGAATAAAGGGAAAAATGTGTTTAACACTATGTAATTTCTGGACCCTTTGTTTAATCTAAAAGAACATGTTACAAACAATAATTTTATTATTTATAATTAATGTATTATACTGGTTTACAAACAAATCAGGACGCATATTGATTTTTCCATAAGCATCTATGCTTGGCTTGATTCCATAAAACAGGATAAACCAAGTCTCTGGAATCTCATCACTAAACTGAAGTACTCAGAATTTGATAGTCAATGTCTTCTTAACTCATGTTAGTTGCCTCTTCCCCTAATTGGAGGGCTACAAGGTAGAGCCCTCCTTTCAATCTATTTTCCATTCATAACACTGCTTGGCTTTGATTCTTCAGAACATCCTCACTCTGAGCATACCTTAGCAGCTACCCTCTCCCTTTTCAGCTTCCTTCTGAATGTTGTCTTTCTCTATTAAATTAGAAAGTCTATCTGTCTGTCTGTCTCTCTTTTTTATATGTATCCCCAAAACTTAGCAGAATGTCTTTACACATGTTAGGCACTCAACAAATATTTGAATTGAATTGCAGATATTTTACATATGAACACATGTGTACTTGATATAGGATTTATCTAAATACACAGATAAAGAAGGTATGTAAAGCTATAGAGGAGTTACTACTTGAATCACTGGATAAAGAAGCTATATAGATAATAGAACAGATTCATTAATTTTTATTTTTCTTTAGTCATTTCATTCATGTGATATTCCTTGTGACTCCATTTGGGTTTTTTTGGCAAAGATATTAGAATGGTTTGCTGTTTTCTTCTTCAGCTCATTTTACAGATGAGTAAATTGAGGCAAATAAGACTAAGTGATTTGCTCAGGGTCACACAGCTAGTAAGTGTATGAGGCTACATTTGAACTAAGGAAGATGAGTCTTCTTGACTCTAGGTCCAGCGATCTATGCATCATAGTGCCCCCTAGATGCTTTCATCAAATATCTTTTTATTTCTATGTTTTTGGGGGGGATTGTTTATTAACACACACAGGCAAGCATACTTATGAATATGTAAACCAACTGCATTGTTACTGAAAAACAAAACAAAATAAAATCTTGGGATTTTTTTTCTGATCTCCCATATTTCCCACAACTTCTTACTAATATTAACTAAAAAGATTAGTCTTCATTTTTCTGTTTATATTCATCCATTTATACTTTCTGGATAAAGTAAATATTTTTAGTGTTTATCGTATGATAATTTCTAGTTGAATATACATATATATTAATAATGATATTAATGGAACTATAGAACCTGGTGCTATTCATTTTGTAACATTTTTTCTTTTTGGAACATTTAGAAAAATGCACTGAAACTAATATTTATTAAGCATCTACTACATACAAAGTACCAAGGATGCTATTGTTTATTTTTTGTTATCTCGGAGAGCCATGACATCAGGGAAGTGATGATATAATATACAAATGAATTGGATTTAAGTGAGGAAGGTCTGTGGAAGGTCACCTGCTCCATTTTCTCCTCCACAGCCAACTGGAGGCCAGATATAGGTCAGTATGACTGGGAATGGCCCTGGATGAAATGGGATACCATGGCATTTTAAAGCTAAGGTCTTTAACAGGTCTCAGTTTGACTGAGGCCACACCCATTCAGTGACTAAGGCTAAGTGTTTTGCTGAACTTGTAGTTAGGAATATAATTACTAAGAAAGAGAGGGAAATGAAAGTCATGCTTTAGGTGGCATCCACCTTTTTATTACACTAAAATGTTATCACATTTAAGACTGGAGATTTCAATGTTAATTGTGCTGACCCTTCATTTAAAAAACAGAAGATTAAAAATTGTTTTGGAATATCCAAAAGTAGGGTTTTACTCTATAAATTCTTGTCTTCTTGAATATTAAGGAGGTTCTTTTGGAATTCCCTTTTTTATTATCTTCAAGATTCATTTTGGTTATTGAGATACTTTTGAGAATGCAGTTTAAATCATACCTGAGTACTGTAGAATAGAAGATTTTTAATTGTTTTTTTTAGGTCAGCATTCTTTTAGACTTTCTCTTTTAGACATCTCTTTTAGACTTTCGTTAATATGTGTTTTGTTGGAGTTGCTACAAGGAATGATGATGATGATGATTAAATTTAATGCTTTAAGATTTGTGAAAGATTTTATGTACATGATTTCAACTGAGTACCAATGATTATGTAGTGAATCTTTCTGTTCTTTCTTTCTCAAGAACACATATTGTTCTTGAAATACAAAATCTTGGTCATTTGATGGTTTGACCTCTATCAATGAATTTGATGATTTCTATCTCCCTGAAAACTCTGGAGAACTCCAGATCTCTTCTTCTTTTTAAGATCTGGATGAAGGATTCATAGATAATCTTGTTCTACTAAAATAATTATGTTTTTCACCCATTTTATGTCTTTAGTGAGCTTGCCTAGCTTGAGAATTGATAATAGTAGCAACCCTAACTCAAAACACTTTTTATGAGTCTTCTTTTTTGAAGACATCAAGGCCTTTTAAAATTGTATTCTTGTTCTTTGACCTTTAAGGTCCTTAATGACTATTTTATCACATGTAGCTCTTGATCAAGTAAGTCATCAGATATCTTTCACCCAACATTTTAATTTAAAACACAGAGAGAAGCTGGCAAATATTTTTTTCTGACTGACATAAAAGGAGGAAAAGCCTGTTCCATTTACCTTTAAGGTCCTTGGACAAAATAAGCATTCTATTATTTATGGCAACCACTCTAACCTAGCTGTCAATCCAAACCTCAAATGTGACTTTGATACATGTGATATTCCTTTCACAAAATGAATTTATGAAATACAATTTGTCAACTGATTCATTGTCCTGAGAAATAGCAAGGCTTCACCTCCCCTTTTTCTTCCCCCTCCCTTCCACTAGCTTTGTGGACTTTTGCTGAACCCCAATGAAATGAAAAGAATGGGTCATTTCCAGAATCACCAGAAATGTCATGGCCATAGTATTTTCTGATAAAACTCTCTGGATCTCTGTTTCTTTATTTGTAAAATGGAATAGTTGACTTAGTTGATTTCTAAAGTATTTTCTAGCCCTATAAATCATCAATAGTTCTAAATGTCAAAAAAGGTCAATATATTTTATTATCTACTCCTTGCATATTTTCAATGGTTTTAGAGATATGAGTTTTATTACTTAAATCAATTAAGCACACATTCTAAATTTCTTTAAATAATATTCTTGATTAATATGGATAAGTAACATAACATAGTGCATAGTCAGTAAGCTTGACTTCAAAACCTGGCCCTGACCTATAGAAGTTATGTGATCATCAATCAGTAATTCACTTAACCTTTCAGTATCACAGGAAACTCTTTAAAGTACATAAGTTTTAAGTAAGTTAATTTGAATTAGTAAAGGGAGTTTTTCAGGGGTAACTTCCTATACAAATAAAATCTACTACGGGGGTCCAGAATAACAACAAAAACCCAACAGTAACAACAAAATATAGTAAAAAATCCTCAATTGTATTTCTAAGTTTTTATCTTTGAGATTTCCCTATATTGCATTTAGTATTGTTAACCATATTTCTCCTTGAAATTTCCCCTATATTCTGTTTTCTAACATGGTAAGTTTCCCTGTTATTAAATATTTGCAGGAGAGATTGAATAATCATTTGTCAAAGATGTTGTAGAGATTCCTGTTTATGTACAAATTAGAATCACTAACTTTTGAAGTGCCTTGAGATTCTAATATTTTCTGATAATGTATTTTGTGAAGTATCCACTAATTTCTGTCGCTCTAAGTCCAAAGAGATATCTTCCCTATGAGATTTCATAATACTTTGCTTGCATCTCTAACATACTTTTGAAATCTTAATTTCATGCCCATCTTGCTTCTCCTTTGACAAATACTCGCTATGTGACTTAGACCTGACAAAAGCAGGTCATTTATCTTCTCAGTAAGATTGCTAAATTGTGAAGAAGGAACTGACCCACATTAGAAGAGGGAATTTCCTAATCAGTAGTTTCCTATACCAATTAAACTAAAGGCCTAATTTTTCTCTTAATCCTTATCTCCCTTTTTTTGAATAGGGCCTATATTGAATTCCTTTTCTGTGTTTTCCTCAATATCTAATGTATTACCTTGAATACAGTAATAGTTCAATTATTACACAAATGAATAAGTTTATAGGAAAATGGAGTTGCCATTAAGAATAGAAATAATGAAAGCAGGGAGAAGAGTTCCTTTATGAGGGGAGAGGGAACGATAAATTGTTAAATTTTAAGAGCCTCTGAGAAACAAGGTGAAAATATATTCCAAATAGTTGAAAATGTAGGGCTGGAGCTTGGGGAAGACATCACAAGGGAATAAGAGAAAGAAAGCAAGTGATGGAAAAGACTGAAAGGTAAAGAGATATAGACTGGATTGTTGATTAAAGAATTAAAAGGATTTATTGATATTTTAATTTTATTTCTGACATAGAATATGATTTTTTTAAAGGCAGGAATGAAGAAATGAGAAAAGATTGGCAATGCAAGAGAGGGTGGTAATATGTGATAATTTTAGGGCATGGGCTCACAGGAAGAATTATTCTCAGAAAGGATCAGATCTTTGATGAAGATACTAAGAAATCTTAAGAAAGCAATGTAGAAAGACCTCATTTCATAACGGATTTTCTCAGTAGAGGAGGAAATGAGGCCATCTGCTTATACAGGAGAATCAGGGGTCTTGAGGATGATGAAAAAGGTTAGGAACATTTGGTTGTGGGAAATGAAAAGGGAAACAAACAGAAGCTGAAGAAAAGACTATATAGTTGGGGGAAAGGTTACAATTTTGTGGCAAAACATTATTCTTTATCTAATATGAATAATATGTGTCCCATCACTTGGAAATAAAGATGGAATCAGGAATTTATTTACCATGTTTTCCTTTGTTTCATCTTTTCTTTACATCAACTTTTAAGTGAAAATAACACACATTACACACTTGAATATAGTCAGTGGCTCAGATATCACTTATTACATGCTCTAAAGAGGAGTTATAAATATTTTCATTTGATTCATTTATGGAACACCATGTACAACAGGATGGGATGAGATTGAAATCACAGCTACAAAAAGGAGAAAGCAGATGACAGCACTCTATGACATGTGGCAGCTTTTGAGTATTGACATTCTGGTTTATCTTTTGTGAGTTTTTTGAATAGGCAAGGTCCAGGTCTGGTAGTAGGAAACAACCCCCAAATCAGTTCTTTTTCATGCATTTTTCACCCCATGTATTCTCCATGTGTCTTCCCAAATATTGTAATCTTACTTGCCAAATGCTGCAAAATATGTTTATTGATTTCTCAGAAGGAAAAAAAATGATCGGATCATCAAATTCTTTCTGTCTGAACTATAGGATATCCTTATATTTGTTAATTATTAGTACCTTGTACCACCAAATGCTTTCAGCTCCCTCACCAAATGGTGCCATAAATTATTTTTCATATGAGCTGAGCCTGACTTGGTCATGATCAAAGAAACAGAAGGGAATGGGGTAAATAGTCCATTCAAAACGTAGCTGCAATCCTGTGATGTACAAACTGTGATGTGCCATCATCACAGAGGATTGTTTTCTGGGAGAACCAAATGGGCCATCAGAACCACTATACTCTGATTCAGGATGACCCAGAATTCCTTGGCTTCCATCCTGGTTACTCAATTTGGCATTATTTTCTCCATAACAGATGGCTATCTTGGTTCTTTCCTATGTAAAGTGAATCATCAGCTACCTTCCAGAAAGTAGGGGATTTCTTCAATTCACATGAGTTGTCCGGTCTCCTTCAGCTCTTGTTCCTTGTAATTCTCCTAACTGGCAGAAGTAAATTCCTCCATAGGGTTGTTACCTTGAAACTCTTGACTGTCTTTGGCCTAGATCCAGATATGGCAGTCCTTCTATTTCTGGGATCTTCAGCCTTTTGGTAATCCCTCCCAGTCCAAGATTTCATCTGGATAGATTAGCATACTAGGGTCACAAAAGATCAAATAATATCGGAAGATATCTTAGAAGATGTTACAAGGCATCTAGAACATATCTGGCAGAAATTTTTTCTCCAATATTGAAAATAACTGGCCATTCAGATTTTGCTCCTACACCTTCAATGAGGAAGAAACTACTCTCCCTCACAGCAACCAAGTCTACTTTTGGGTGACTGTAATTCACAGCCTGCTTGATATGGATTGTCTCACTAAATGGTCAATTCTGTACTTAATCTAGGCAGTTTTAGCAAAACTATTCCTTAGTTGAAAAAAGACCCCAGTGGCTCTCCAAAGAATATAGATTAGGCTCCAAATTACTTTTCTTGCCATTTAAGGCGCTCTAGACTCTTGTCCCCAATGACTTGCTTTCCATTACTGATCCAAATGAATCTCTGTTCTAGCCAAATGCATCTATTTACTATTCTTCCCAATACACTTTCTGATTTCTTACTTTAGAACCTGTGTGCATGCTTAGCCTTCTATCCCAACATGCAGATCTATATCCATCTTTTAAGGTCCATCTCAAATCTATATTTTCTGTGGTGCCTTCTATGAGCCACTTTGGCTTCCAGCAACTTTTTTTTTCCTTAGAAATAAATCCTTAAACACTCACCTCTACCTTGTTTGCAGTTTTTATTTTCCTCTACTTTGTTCTGGAGTCATATAATTATCTTATTTCCCCAATTATGTTATAATCCCTTAAAAGCCTGAGGACATAATTTGCACTTTTCTCATAAACTCTGCTAGGTTTAATGTAGTGTCTTTCACATATTAACTATACCAATTATTTGTTGAAAGAAAAAAATAACTTCTTGACAACCCAAAATTTCACTCCAGGCTTTATTATGCAAGTCTCCATATCCAGGAAGAAAGAGATAACAGCAGTAAACTATTTTAATCTGGTCAAGCCATGTTTGGAGTATCCTGTAGGTATCACTGTTGAAAAAAGTTGAAAGCATGCAGACAAAGGTAACCAAGATAATGATAGGATCCTAGATCTAGAGATATAAGGGTCTTTAGAGGATATTCAATACAATCTTTTCATCTTACATACAAGGAAACGGAGTCCTAGAGATATTAAATGACTTTGATAAAGTCACAAAGTGATAAACATCAGAAGTAGGATTTAGCCTGGGTTCTCTGATTCCAAAACTAATGCTGTTCCTTCAATTAAGTGATCCATGGGTTGAATGTTGGACTTGGAGCCAGGGAGACAAGTTCAAATTCAGTCTCAAATGCTTATTAGCTTTATGTCTCTGCAAATCATAAACTTTGTCTGCCTCAATTTTCTTGATTACGAAGTGAGGTTAGAAATAAAATGTACCATGTCATTGTAAAGAAAAAATAAAATAATATTTGGAAAGTACTTCAAGAAGTGTGTTAATACTATATAAGAACTATTGTGACACTCATTTCCTGGTGAATGATCTTTAGTTCATGTTATGACAGGATTAGTTGAAAGGATTGGGCATGTTTATTTTGGGGAAAAAGAGGTTCATAAAGTATATGATAGCTTCCTTCAAGTATTTAAGTATTTCAGATATTTAAAGATAGCTATCCCATGAGTTTATCACATGGAAGATGGACTAAACTTATATTTTTGACCCTAATTCATGGAACTAGTGGAAGCTGAGGAAAGAACATTTTATGTCAGAAGAATCTTCCTACCAATTCAAGTCATCCAATAATGAAATGGATGGGGAGAAGTAACGAGCTCCTTTTCATTTGAATCTGCACATAGGGACATATTTGTCAAAAAGATAATTATAGAGATGTTTTTTCAAATATGGCTTGGTCTAGATAATAACTGAGGCCTTAACTAATTAAATTTTGTGATTCTATGATTTAAATGAGTGAACATATCAGTCATTCTAGAAGTATGTGGTCTAAGAAAAAAGCCTTGCATTTGGAATCAGAATGTCTGGTTCAAATGTCATCTCAGTCCTTTGCTACCTGTAAAATCCATAGGTCTTAGTTTTCATGTCTCTAAAATAAGAGGTTTGGACTAGTTGATCAGAAGATCCCTTCTGATTCTAAAATCCCAGCCTATCCCCTTCCTCATGAATGAAGAAAAGATAATGTTTTGCCCACTTTCATTTTCTTGATTTTCTTTGCCAAATTTTGGAAAGGAATTCAAACAAGGTGCTAATGAAAGGAAAACTAGCATAGCATGGGTTATTGATCTTCCCAAAAAGAGATATAAATTGTAGATGTTATAGCATTTAAATATCTTGAACCTTTCCTCTGTGATTCTCCAACATTTCAAAGAAGACTATAGCTTATCTTCTTCATATTATTATTCTGCTTTTAGTGTCTGAATCAAAATGGACAGAAGCAAGATCCTGGCTAAGATAAATAATTTAGAATATTGATTCTACTGCCCAAACTGAGTGAGACTGCATTCAAACTAAAAAGACAGCCCTTTGCATGTTTCCCTTTATAGAATCTTTGAACTAAAAAATAGTAGCTAAAAACAGATTCAAAATGTTTAAAAGAGCTGCTAAAAGATATCTCCAGAAGAATTAATATAATGGCACCTGCCAGAACTGCTATTGGTGATTATCTATCAACATTTCCTTTATAGGTTATTTCTGAAGTGTGAAAATACTCTAGAACTAAAAGTTGGTAAGTGCATTAAAGCACTTTTTTATTATTTAAAGCTCTCAGTCTATTTTTAAATGCACGTTATTAAAAACACTCATTTGCATTAGCTTAAGACATTTTTGTGTTAAAGCTAAGAATTGGATTTCACTTTAAAATTAAATTAAATAGCAGTACTTATTCAATATTATTTCTCATATATAATATGTTTTTATATAAGTACATATTATATGTAGTCCTATATTTTACACACAGCTTCTATCTAACAGGAGGGTCTGTGATTTCATTGGTGTGGGTGTCCCCTCCACTTATTCAAATTAAAACTTTTGCACCTTAGGATAGAGATTTCTGTGGTGACAGAAAAAAAAAACTCTCTAGTAACCAGCCTTCTAATGATGAGCCTCTAGAACCCATATTCAGACCCTCAGCCTAAAGTTTCCTTTCACAAAATAGTTTTTCTTCGACTGTGTTATCTTGACAAAAACTCCAGACCACCTTACTGCCTTCAAAGAGTGCAACTTTAATGAAGTAGGTGGATGCAGTAGAAAGAGTGCTAAGTTTAGAATGAGAAGACTTGGATTCAAATTCTTCTTCTATTACTCACAACCTTGTGTGATTTTGGGCAAATCATTTCACCTCAAAAAACCTTGGTATTCTTATTCAAAAAATGAGGATGTTGGACTACTTGATTGGAAAAATGACCAGATTGGATTTGTTGGATTCAAAGGTACCTTTTAGCTCTAAATTTATGGCTGTGAAAATATATGTTTATATAAATATGCATTAATAATAATAACAATAGCTAACTTCTGTATAGTGTTTACATGTACCAGACACTATGCTAAGTATTTACAATTATTATTCAACATCCTTAAAACAATCCTGGGAGACAAGTACTATTATTATCCCCATTTTACATATGAGGAAATCGGCAAACAGCATTTAAGTGACTTGTCCAGAATCATATAGGTAGGAAGCATCTGAGCTTACCTACGAATTCAGGTCTTTCTGACTCCAGGTCCAGGTCCTGGCTCCAGGTGCCTTATTACAAATTAAAAAGATATATATTGCTATCTCTCTCTCTTTTTCTCTCTTTTTAAACAAATATATGATGTGTATATTATGCATATCAATTTATAAATGGATTTTAAAGACTTACATTGTCACACCTACTTAAGTATTTATAAAGATTTCTTCCAGAGGCACAAAGGTATTTAAAACTACAAAACAAACAATTTATAAAAAAAGCCTTGAGAACTAACCAATATCTGTTTTTGAGCTAATGTCAGAAGGATTGGGAAAATATTTTATTTTCTTACTGTATTATAAATCATTTTTGCTTCAGAGTTGCCATTTGGCCCCTTTAGGTGATTAATAAAGTCTAGCCTTGAAAAAAGAGTCAGTGTAATATATTATCAAGGCTGAGACATTGTCAAAGGATGCATATGTCTTTTAATATGCATTTTAGAACTCTATAAGTATTTTATCTTAAAATTTATCACTAAATAATGTAAATGTTAATAACTCCAAGTATCTTAATTAATTATAGCATTAATCAACTGATATGAATCTTACATTGCTCAATCATTTGATGTAAACTTATGCAAAAAAGAAAGGAATGAGAGTGGAGAATTATTCCTTATAGGCCCTTTCAAAGAGCGTTGGTCTTCCTTCTCTCATCTTCCTGCACCTTATATGAAAATAATGAAGATAATTCAAAGAAAGGGACATGAGAAATTATATGAAATAAATGTGATACATATATGTGTATACACATATATATGTATATACACACACATACACATACACACACACACACACACACACATATATATGTATATATACACAAAAGTAGTTGGAGTTGGGGGGCTTGTTGTCATATTTTGTTTTGTTTTAATTACAGGGAGAGGTAAAACAATAAAAAGCTCTGATTAGTTATATTTCTTTAAATTAATCAAGTAGTTAATTATTATCACCTGAAGTTCCTTAAATCACCTCGGGTTTATACAAAAGCTCAAGTCCTTATAAGCAAGTTAAAACTAAAAGAAGTGGGCAGCTAGGTGGCGCAGTGGATAGAGCACCAGCCTTGAATTCAGGAGGACCCTAGTTCAGTTCTGGTCTCAGACACTTAAGGCGTCCTAGCTGTGTGAGCCTGGGCAAGTTACTTAATCCCAGCCTCAGGAAAAACAAACAAACAGAAAACTAAAATAATTATTCAATGACTTGTGCTTTAATCCATTTGGCACTCTCCTAAATTAGTAGGTCTTGCTTTTTAAATCAGTTCATTGATTTTAGAGCTCTTTTAAAATCAGGGCGTAGTCTGAATAGGTGAGAATATAACATTTCTCTGTACTCATGAACATTAATTCTTATGGGATTTGTCTCAAATTATGTAATAAGTTGTAATAGAGATTGACAGCCATGGATCTCCTTGTGCCATATTGAAGGTATCATTATCTTGTTAATGTTTTGATTTTGAAGGATACTAAGAAATTCAGTTCTTAAGATCCATAGCATGTTATGTTACGTTCCTGTCAGAGACAGGAGCAGTGTATTAAACATAGTGATATATATGAATTTTCTGTTTACATGTATTGTGCCTTTCAAACATGACCTTTTTTTGGGAAGAGGGGTAAAAACTAATATAAAACTCTAAGAAAATACACAAAATGCACTCTCAAGCTTTAATTAGCTATATTCTATCTTAAAGGCTGAATTCTGAGTTAAGAATGCAGATTTGATCATTCATAGTTTTGCCTTAAATGTCACAATGCCACAAATAGATAATGTTTCCTCCAGTACAAAATTAAAAAATCTTCTTTTTGGCATTTAAGGCCATTCACAATCTAGTCCCCAAACTACCTTTCTAGACTATGCATTTTTCCTTTCCATAAACTCCAAGATCTGGTCAAATTGGCCTTGCTATTCCTGTCATGATACCCCATCTCCTATCTCTGTATCTTTGAACTGACTGCTGTCCTCACCATACCCATTCTTTCCTTCAGTATTTTTACTTCATATAATGCTTTCCTAATTACACTAGCTTCTTATGTTCTCTCACTTCAAAGTAACATATATATGCATGTATGCATATATGTGTATATATTTGTGCAGATATATATAACATATATGTGCATATTCTATTATAAGAGAATATAGAATTTGGAACTCAAAACTTTAAATAAATTGTTTTAAAAATGCTTGTTGATATACTGAGTGATTAAGAACATATTAATTTCTTCCTGAGAAGGTAAAAGGAAATACTCAGTTCTTTCAAGACTTGGATATCAGATTGGTCCAACAGATTATGCAAGGGCAAATAAAAATAATAGACTAGAAGTCATAAGCTTCATTTTCTAGTTATAGATCTGATTAACTGTATGGTCATATATATGGTCATTTCATTTCCATGGGCCTCAGGTTCCTCTAAAATGCTGGAGTTGGACTCTTGATGTACTCCAACGTTCCTTCTAATCTTAGTACCTCTGTTTCCATAATTTAAATAGTTTTATTATCTCACTGTCAGTTTTTATAATCTCAGTTAATGAGAATGAACTCAAATAGCCTCTTTCTAGAATAACTTAGTTATTAATAGTAAAATATATGAATAATAAATCTGAGATAAATTTTATTGAATAAATTGCTTAACTTATGGAACTAGAAATGGTTCCTATTCCTTATATTTGGAAATTGACACTTACTAGATGTGCTTCTAAATTCTTAATTCAATCTTTGGACTCTATGGATATTTTGATAAAATAAGAATATGATGACATAATATGCTACTAACTTAAATATTAACTCTTTACAAATTGGGTATAAAGTGCTTTTTAAACATCAAAGTATTACCTATGGGTCAGTTTATTATTCTAAAATGATATATAAAAAATAAATTCAAAGGTTTAAGATTGAGAAGATTTATACTTTCAATTAGGGAAAGACTGGAAGTGGAGAAGTGGAATCAGGGTTTAACAGAACAACTAGAAGAGCAGCTGAGGAAGAAGATTACAAAAGTGTTGTTTGGAGCATTTATGTCTCATATAATATAATGGGAAAACCATCAATAAAATCTTTGTTAAGAAGATTGTAAGAAAAGTAAAGCTGACAATGATTAAAATACAAAAGTTGGGACCTCTCCTCCACCTCTGAAGTCAGTAGTATTTAGGTATTAGCTTTTGGGGACAGATATGATGAACTAATTTTGGCCAAGGCATCCTTTATATATTCCTAAACTACAGGTAGGTAAATGCTAATCAATTTCACCTGGTCTCTTACTTTCCCCCATTTTATACAAATCTAGATTGATAGAGTAACCTCAGTTCCTTAGCTGTTCATTCATCAAGGTTCTCTTGTCTCAACACTTCGATCAAGTATTTTGTTAACTTCATACAACATTTTACTCATACATTTTTAGGGAGTAGAGAAAAGGAATTTCTTTATTTCACATGGCAGTTGGGTAGAACAGTGGAGGGGAAGACCTGAGTTCAAATTCTAGCTCAGATAGTAGCTGTGTGAAGCTGAGCAAGTCATTTAAACTCTATTAGCTTTAGTTTCCTCATGTATAAAATGGGAATAATAAAATCACCTATCTTCTATGATTGCTGTGAGAAGTTAAATGACATTTGTAAAGTGCTTTACAATTCTTAAAACTTTATATGAATGGTACCCATTATTATTATTAAAGAAGATATGAAAAAACATCATTAAATTGATTTAATCCTTATGTGTTAGGAAAAAATTAACAATTTTTGTTATATATTTCCCTGTGGAGATGCATGACACTTTTAAATTTAATTTGCACCATTAACATTTTCCTTTATCATTTTATTAAATCAAAACAATCAACCAAGCAATAAATGAAGGTCTAATTTGTAGTGATTTTTTTTTAATTTCTGAGGTATAAAAATTTATATTGAAACTTAATAATTTTGAGAGCTGATATGGGGTAGTTTCAACATTTTCATCTCCCCACTTGAAACATCTTGCAAAACTTGGTCGTCCTCTACTAGATTTTTTTTTTCTTTTTTTTGATGTTAGAATCTACACAAGAGGGAAATGGTAAAAGTGTTTCTCTAACAAATAGAAATGTACTTCATAAATTCATTGGGAAAAGAAGTGTTTTTATTATAATCACTTTTTACTCAAGGCCACAGAAATCAATCCTAAATACTGACTGAGAATTTTAAAAATTTTTTTTAAAATATGATAATAGCTAACATTTACATAGCACTTACCAAATAATAAGCACTGTGCTAAGTGCTTTACAATTTTCATCTCATTTGATTCTTATAACAGTCCTCGGAGGGAGATGCTATTATTACCCTAATTTTAAAGATAAGGAAACTGAATCAAACAGAGACTAAGTGGTTTTTAATTTTTAAAAAATCTATATTTATTTATTTATTTTCATCAAGGGTCACACAGCTAAGTGTCTGAAGTCAGATTTGGACTCAGATCTTCTTGACTTTAAGTCTGATATCCTAACCACCAAAAAACTAAATCAAATCAAACAACAACAAACTCCTTCCCCCCCCCCCAAAAAAAAAACCTCATACCAAATCCATTAACATGTGAATAATTAATAGTCTGGATTATGGCTATGGAGATTTTAGCTAAGAACTGCTAGTTCTGGTCCTATGTCATACTGACTCATGATTTTTAGAAAGAAACCTTATCACACATGCTTTTATCTTTTCTTTTCTTTTCTCTTCTTTTCTTTTAAAGATTATCCTTTATAAAACTCAAAGGCCATTCTATAGTAAACGGGAAGCAAAGATATGAAAGCAGAGTCTGATGATTACCCATGGGATGAAAGACCTGAAGGCAGTGACCCTAGGTAGGTACACAATGACCCAAGCTCAATGCCAAGGAATCAAATGTTCTTAGAAACAAAATAAATCCTTACAACTGCTTTGGTGGCCTAGAATTATCCAGCAATGTGCTTGCTCTTCCATTCCAGTTCTTTTTGGGAAAACCCAAAATTTTTTCTCTCAGGAAGAAAGCATCTCATGATCTGTGGTTAATTACATACTTTTAACTACTTCAGTAAAGGAGATTATGGAAATTGTGTGAATTAAACTGACTCCATCTTGTAAAACTGACTATTTGGAGACCTAAGTTTCATTTTCTTGTAAATTCACCATGCTTGCTAATCATAGGTATTTAGTGACATCCTGTTTCATATCTGGAAAAATCCACCTGTTCATTTCTATTCCCAATTCTCAAAACTTACTTATTTTTCTCCCAACTCAGGAAGTCCCTATTTTTCCTCCTTTAGAAATCAGATTATCTACTCAGGCTTATATTCTATTAATTGTTTTCTTTTAAAGCATAAAAATCTGTCTCCCCTTTATTCAGGGTCCAGTGCCACGTTGAAGAGGCCAGATTCCAATTTGTTATATACAATTAGATTGCATTGGTTTATAAATCAAATGCTCAGAAGCTCAAATCTTTGTTTCCTCAGCTATTTCAGATTTCATCCATCATGATGGGGAAGCTAATTAGAGGGAACCAAATACTCCCTGTATTATACAAGCAATATTCAGGAAAATCTGCATATACATGTATTATGATTATACTGTAGAAAGGGAAGAGGTTAAGAATAAAGAATTCATCTACTGAAACTGTAGTTAATATCTGTTCATATTATGACTCTTGATCTCATTATCTACAATCTTCTCTAGATATTATATATATGTAATCTCTGGTCCTCCCTGGCTCTTTTCCAACTTCCTACAAATATGATGATAGTACTCTAGAAAGATTCACATACAGCTACCATTCCTACTCTTTCTTCATTGCTACACTTGAAAAAGTTTTGTTTGCCCAGTGTCTCCTTTTCCTATTACTCTCTTGCTCTCTTCATCTTTCTATAATTTGCATCTTTTTCCTCCTGACTTTCATTCTAAGTTTTTCCAATTGAATTCAATATCTCTCCATCTGAATATCCCATTAGCTCCTTAGATTCAACATCTCTCAATCAAAGATCATTATCATGTTTCATAAACATGTTCTTCCTTTTAACATCACCATTTATGTCAATCATGTAATCATTCATGCATTCTACCATGTTTTAAGTGTTGACATTATCTTTGACATTTTCCTCTCCCTGACTTTCTTTTCCTAATTAGATACCATTTTATATTAATTCTACCTCCTTAGCATTTCTTTTATGTAGTATAGTGGAAAGAATACAGCAAGATCAGAAATCAAAAAATCTAAGTTCAAGTCTCACCACTGACATTAATTATAAGCTTGGTCACTTAGCCCATCTGGACCACACTATCTTCATCTATAAAATGAGTGATTTTTGCCTAGATGGCCTCTGAGGTCCCTTTAAGTTTTAAATAAATTCTTTTCCTCAATTCTAATTGTCCCCAATCTAATATTTTTACACCATTTCATCTACCTCTACCATTAAGATTGCTTCTAACTTTAATACACTCTTTCAATATATTCTTCATCTTAATGAAAAAAATCATCTTTCTTATGCTTAGTTATAGTGTGCTACTTCTGCTTAAAAATACAAACAAGAATATCCAAACCCAAAATAAGTGGTTTCCTGTTACTTTCTAAATAACATTCCCATTCTTCTGTCTGATATTTAAGGCCCTCCATAATGTACTACTTTTCCTATTCAGATTTATCTAATGTTTTTCTCATTATTCTGTTTTTCTCTCCCCCCCATCTTCCCTGACTCTTCTGTCTTTTTGAATTGTTCACAATATTTCTTATTCCTGGAATAGCTTTCTTTCCTCTTAGCAATTGAATTCCAGGTACAATAGAAAAAGTCAGAGAACTGAGTTCAAATCTTATCTTTAATGCATAAGGAAATTGGACTAGACAGTTTCCAAAATCCTTTCCAGGGTTTTTTTTTTTTTTGCCTATGATTCTATTATCTATTACTTTGTCTATGATTCTATTATCTTTTAAAGCCCATCTCTAATGTCATCTCTACCATGATCCTTTCTTCTTTGGAATCTATACAGTATTTTAGTTACAAATCACTCTTACAGGGTACAGTGGATAGAGGTTTGGCCTGAAGTCAGGAGAATTGAATTCAAATTTGGCCTCAAACTCTTGACTCTTATTAGTTGTATACTCTGGGTAAGTCACTTAGTCCTGATAGCCTCCAAAAAAACAAACAAACAAACCCAAGCCAAACAAAAATCACTCAAACACTTTTTATGTAATATTATGCCACATGGATTTATGTGTTCTCGCTCAATTTGGTTGTAAGTTCTATGAGATCAATGGTCTTTTAAAGTTCATATTGCCCAAGAGTATTTAATATAGTCCTTTAATATATTATACACTTAATTCATATTGTTGAATGAATAGTTAAGATTTCTTTCTTTCCTGTGACCTTGACAACTCAATACAAATAAACTTTGATATAAATTAAGTCCCAGTTGACTGTTGCAAATAAATCTGGGTTGCATGGTAAAAGGTAGCAAGTGAATAGGATGCTCTTATGTGTATAAGGAAACCAACATTAAATAGATTAAAAGTGGGGCGATAGGAAGCATTTGGAAAAGAAGTGGAACTTTTGAAATGTAACATTTTTCCTAAAAGATGTTAAAGTAACAGGTGAAGTTGACAAAACAATTTTTTACATTACAGTGGGCAATGAGAGGAGAAGATAGTAATGGGGTGGTGGTGAGAAATATAGGGAGGTTTTCTTTAATTGATAAGAAGAGAATATTACAAAGGGGATTTGTAGTTGACACATTTTGTAATGATGCTTATTTGCCTACTTTTTTCAGAATTTGCATTTTTTGAGCTATTTCTGACAAACAACCTCAGAGTCTAAATAATTCTATACTATTGGCTTCTATTTTTTATATATGTGTATATTAATAATATGTTTATATTATTAAGCACTAATTATTAAGCTGGTGTTGTGGGATCAATCTTTTAAAAGTTCTCAGTAAATCATGCTCCAGTGTGGATATGGAAGTTAGCTTTCGGTTCAAGGGTCCTGAGATATTGCAGGCATTCCATGTTACTAAACAGTAGTAATAATGATTTTAATAATAAGATTGCAAAGCATCATAGAAATATAATCTAATTTTATCTTTACAACAATACTAGAGGTAGTTTCTCTCACGGTTTCCATTTTACAAATAAGATAACTGAGAAAGATAATAAGTTATGCAGCTGGTTTAGTGTCTGACATAAGATTCAAACTCAGGTATTCCTGAATTCAAATTCCAAACTGTATCTATTTAATTGCTTATAACTCCTATTCATTTTTTACTAGAAAAAAAAATGTAAAGATTTGAAATTACCTTAAAATGTCAAAACTATAGGTATCATCAATAGCTCCTGGGGATTTTTCTACTCCTTCCAAAGCCGATCCCTTCTTTAGCAAGGTATATAGCTATGTCCTCATTTATACAAATAATGAATCCCCTCAAAGTGGTTGCACATATAAGAATTTGCACTATTCAAAGTTATAATTATGTAAAATATGGTCAATGGTTTTAGTCCAATGGAAATATGTAGTAATAATGGCATTTCTTCAGGAGATTCATTATTTGTACTAGTAGGAACCTAGCTATGTTGGTATTGATCCCTTGTTGTATGACAGAATTGGGGGAGGAAGGGAATATAACATTAATTTGATTTATGTCAAATGCTGAAATGTCCTTTTCCTTTAGATATTCACAATGTCAAAGGACTTAGTGCAAAGAATTTCTTAAAACTTCACTATTATATCTGATGTGAGGTAGAAAAATGATTAACTGTGGCTTGCTGCATTGCATACTAAAAGTGCAGTTTTCAAATTCAAACCTGTTGTATATACATTTTAGTAAGAATATAATTTATATTATGACTCATCTCTTCTTTCAACTCTCCCCATCCCCACCTGTTTTCTAAGTTAAGATACATTTGAATATAAATGCACTCAGTATTGGATCTGCAGGAAGGTAAAGCCTTTCTATTGAATATTTAGCAAAGAATACATTTTAGGAACACTATAAATCACACTTGTCAAAAGCTTCAAAGGAATCATTCTCTACAGTTACCTTGTCTATTATTTAGAAAGTGAGACGTGGAACAATATAATTCAGTTGGGCTGTGTGTATCTGATTTGCATATGGCTGGCTCTTTTTAATCTGTTTTCATAAAATGAATATAATTAGCAACTTTCAATTTAACTTCAAAACTACTGAAATGTGCTTTGATTGCCCTTGTAAGTGGCAGTACCCATCCACACCAGAGACATGTAGACTCCTAAACAGAGAGATTTTGTGAGTTTGATAGCAACTCCTGAAACATATAAGTTAAAAGGTGATGAATTATTCTATTTCCTGCAAGATGAATTTCTCATGAAGTTCTCGGCATTATAGCTTACTTCTCCATTTCCTTTTTTTTTTTTTTTAAACAAAACCTGGCTGAAATATACTAACAGCTTGGCTACAATCCAGTGATGCTTGTTCATTGCCATTAATCAAATTCCTGTGCCATCAAGCTCTTCAGTGGCTCTATGTGTATTTCCCAAATTTTTGGCTCCTCATTTTACCTCAATCCCGTAATCAGGGCAAGAATCTCTTCATATCAGTGAATTTTCTCTGATCCACATTCCCAGAAAAATGTCTATGGACCAGGGATATTTGACTTTGAATGAAAAACTAATGTAGAAACATCCCACTTAATTTACCAGCTTGGAAGCAAAATGTATGATTTATGAACAATATGTTATTTAAAGAGTCACAACTTCAAAAAAAATTATGGAGTTCAATCTGTGGTTCTGCAATGTTAAATGTCCTATGTAAAGGGCTAGAACTGAGCAAATGCACTTGGATAATGGAGCATGTGAGACTAATTGACAATTGGACAATTCTCTATTAACATGTTTGAAGGATGACCCTCCCCAGCTATTGATGCTGGCTGGATTGGTGGGTGTGGACACAGGAGGGGAAGTAACATGAGTGGGTGGAGTAGGAGGAGGGAATTGAGGCATTCTCCTGGTGGTGGAGAGAGAGAAAGGAGGTGTGGAGATTGCTAGATCTAATCCCCTGACTGCTACCACAAAAGACCAAGAAAAAAGACTTTTGATTATCCTGACTCTGGCTGATTCTGGGAAGACAGGGTTCCAACAGTCCTATCACTTAAAGATCTGAAATAATGATAGTTACCACTATACACCTGCTAGATGCTTTAAACATCTCCATGAAATCAAAATAGTAATGTTAGTTAAAAGAGAGAGAGAGAGAGAGAGAGAGAGAGAGAGAGAGAGAGAGAGAGAGAGAGAGAGAGAGAACGAACTATTTTTAAGAATGGGAGAATTCACTGGGTTCAAGTTGAGTTAGTTTCAGAAGAAGACAAAGCATGAAACTAACAACTCAAGTTGTTAGGACAATATTAGAACATTAGAAACTTCAAACATGTCAATAATCATGAAAGCAGAATACAAATGTTTAATAATTTTAATCTTCATAATAAGTACTAAAGTTTATGAGAATACATTTCTAGGTGACACTAGATTTCAAGATATCACAATTTTAACTAGGCTGAAGTAATTTTTTTAATTTGCAGTCTCTTTGATATTTTCATATAAATTGTTCCTATTTCATATAATTGCCTGTCAGTTGATTGATTTTTCATTTTTCCATTACTTCAGGATAAATCATGAACTGAAAATACAAAAGCATTTCAGAATATTTTAGAACCATAATCAATCAATCTAAATCAATTAGAATTTTAAGTTAAGATGATGTTTAATTGGTAATATATTATTTCTCATGGAATTGTTTAACCATAGCAAAAACTTATAATAATAAATATCATGGTAGAAAGATAGACTGTTTAGTTTGTCATTTTGGAAAAGATATATATAAATCATTGATATGTAAATATTTGGACATTATGAAATACATGCTATTAAATCATAATGCTTAACTTCCCAAATACTCTGAAGTTCTCCTTTGCTACTTCAAAAACCTTTTGTCATCATCATCATCAGTACAGAGACTTAGGTGGATGGATAAAGAGCTAGCCGTGGAGTTAAGAAGTCTAAGTTTAAGTCCTGTCTGTGACTATGGGATTAAGTCACTTAATTTTTTCTTAACACCAACCACCAGGCAATGATCTAAAAAATTAAGTTGCAGAATATGATAAGCATAGTAGAGGGAATTCTGCAATTGAGAATTTTAGCAAATGAAATCATATATCTGTGCAACAACAACAACAAATAATAATAATAACAGACATTCATAGAGCACTTTAAGATAGACAAAGTACTTTATATGTGTTACTTTGTGTCCTGCAGAGGGCTGCTAGACCTCTTTTTTCATCTCCCTTCATCCTGGCTTATATTGCTACTCTGGTTTCACTTTTTTCCTTCTGAAAAATTTCTCTTGAGTGAGACAATTCATCTTTACACTGTTTGCATTCCTTCCCTCCTTGTCCTCTAATAATCCCTTTGCAATCTCCAACCCTGTGTTATTGTTGCCCAAAGGTCTGCTTTTGTCATTGCACCTGAAGAATTCACCCAACTGAGAGAAAAAAGGAAAGGAAAGAGAGGGGGCAGTAAAAAGCACCAGCCACAACACTCAAAGAAAGGGAAAATGAACCTGACAGGTAATTTGTTTTATCTGAGGCAAGTGGAATTAAGTGACTTGCCCAGGGTCACACAGCTAGGCAATGTTAAATATTTGAGACCACATTTGAACTCAGTCCCTCCTGACTTTAGGTCTGGTGCTCTATCCACTGTGCCACTTAGCTGCCCCCAGATAGATTTGTTTAAAGCTCATCTTTGTCTCCTTTCTCTTCTGCTTTTTTTTTTCCCCAGATCTTCAAGGAAAGAAGTAGACTTCATTGTCAATTTAAAAGAAATGGACAAGATGGAGGGAAAATTAAGTCTTTTAAAATTAGATTTAATTTTTTAATCAGGCAGATTCTTTTTTGGGAGGAGGGATAGGCAGGGAAGCAATGGAGTCAAGTGACCTATCCAAGGTAACACAGTTAGTAAGTATCTGTTAGATTTAAACTCGGTTCTCCAAGCTTCAGAGCTGGGACTCTATCCACTGTACCACTTAGTTGCTCTGCAAATTAAGCCTTGAAGTAGGAAGTGTAGTTTTATAAGACAGAAGGTATGGAGATTGTAAGTTTCTTGTTTAGACATGGTGAGATGGTAAGGAAGAACAGATGTAATTCTGCTTAGGGATTTTAAAACATTTGTTCTCGGCTTTGCTATGTGCGTAGTTGGAGTGAGGGAGATTATAAAAGAGAGGGAGGGTGAGAAGGTTTTGTCTGTATATGTCTCATCACCAGATTGAATAATAGCCAGGATTTATATAGCATTTTAAATGTTGCAGAACACTTAGTTTTTTCCTCTGGTTCTCTCTGGCCCACAGTCACCAGACCTAACAGTGTCTGAGGAAAGACTCAAACTCAGGGTTTTTTTTTGTTTTTTACTTCAAAGCCATTCCCTCTCAATCCATTGTACAATCCAGATAAAACAAAAATCTGGATGCAATTAAAATTTTTTTTTCTATGAAGAGATAGTGCCCTTCATCCATCTGTTCCAGAAAATCCCTTTGCTTTCTGGATATGGAATCTGCAATGTTGATATTATCTTCAGATAAGACAGATTTTCCCTTCTTACTACATAGTAGGTGCTTAATATATATTGACTGATCCCATAAAATATGCTCTGCACGTAGTGAATGCCAAATGTGTACTCAATATTACACCAGGTATTGTGAGAAACAGAAGAAAAGTAGCAAAATCTTTCTACCTGTCCATCAAGAGCTTGTGATTTGAGGGCATGTTTAATTAACAAAATTAGAGAAATCTATGAGTTTTTCATCCCCTTTCCCATTCTTTTCACTCTACATGAATAAAGGGGAAGCCCTGTTTCCTAATTTAGGAACTGTCCTAACCTTTCAGAAACACAAATATTTTTCTCCCTATTTGGAAAGATTTTGCTGGAGAAAATCTGTAATTTATATCATCTCTTCCTGCCATACCATGCATTTTACTTGAATAATAAAAAAAATGCCAGAAAACAGGTTTCAAAAGTTAGTGATGAACACACCACTACCTTCTAAGTGGAGGATTCTTTGTGATAGCTATAATTAGCTTTAAAATATTCTATCAAGATCCTCAGATGTAACAGTAAACCATGACGGCTTCTATTGCAGGCACACAGCAGTTGCTCATAACAACTGGGAGCTGAGTCTCAGGGCTGCGACAACCTACTTTTTGTAACAATTTGATCACCGCCTTGGCTGGGAGTAAGATCCAAGTTTAACCTACATATGTGGAGATTGAAAAGGGCTGCATAAAATATTCACATATACTCTGCACAAGTAACTTCAGGGCCTGAACCTCCAAAGTATTTCTGGTTGGAGAGCAGTGTCTGACTCTTAGATAACTATAGAGGAGCAGGAGATAAATAATAAAAGTGAATGTATTTTTTTTTTTTTATCAATAACTAGCTTAAGCTCAAATGAAGACTGCCTAAATCCCACCATGAGCAGAGACCCTTTCCCAAGATTCAGTGGCTTCTCCCTGGCGTTACCTCCCATTGACACTTTAGTACTCCCAATTAGAACATAAACTCCTTGAGAGCAGCGACTGTGTATTTGCTTTAATTTGTTTCCTGTGCTTAGCAAGGGTGGTTGGCACACAGTAAGCAATTAATAAGTGACTATTGATTGACTGAAAATGTAATTGTGTGATATTGATTATCCCAATCATTTATGACCTTCTTTACTCTTAGCTTTTTGCTGGGCTAGTTGAGTTTTGGTATTAAATTTATCAACTGTCTTTTTATAGTTTGGTCTTCTAAAGATATGGGCAACTTTTTTCCTAGATGAAAGAGCCTTTTATTATAGGTTTTTATACCTGATAGGTATTCTACCCCAACACATTTTTCTAGAAAGATTAGATCTTTGCTGAAGACACCCTTGTATATAGTATAGATCATTTATTCTGGGAAACAATTTTTCTGGGAAACGAGTCAGAAAATATGGGTCTGAATTTTGCTTTGATCATTTGTTGTTGTTTTTGTTCAGTCATTTTTCAGTTGTGTCTGATTTTGTGACTCCATTTTGGTTTTTTATTGACAAATGTACTGTAATAGTTTGTCATTTCCTTCTCTAGCCCATTTTACAGATGAGGAAACTGAGGCAAATGAGGTTAAGTGACTCATAGCAGGGTCATACTATTAGTCAGATTTGAGTTCTGGTCTTGCTAAGCTCAGGCCCAGGTTCTTTACCCATTGTATCAACTAGCTGGCCATACTTCTGTCATTTATTGCTTTGTCTAATCACCAGCAAGTCACTTAATATCATTAGTCCTCAGTTTACCTATCTGTAAAGTGAAGTAGTTGATCTGAATTGGGGCCTTTTAATCTGGGATCCATGAATTTGTCATTAAAATAATTTGATAATTGTTTTTTACTGCTCAGCACAACTGAATGGCATATTGATAATGTGGCTGATTGTAAAAACTGATATGTTAAGTGATTAAATGATACCTCTAAAATTTGGGGTACACCATTGATAGGGGCTCAGATCAGTGACAGAAACTAGTTACCCCCATAATCCTTTTTAAATGTACCAAAGACTCTGGGAGAGGACTGAAATGTAATAATCTTGGCTTTAAGACAATAGGGGCTAGAACAGCCATTATTAAATGTATTTCCAAACATTATTAGATAACAGTGTATCAGACTGTCATCAGAAGAATATATAACAAAAAAAATTAATCTGGACTAGATAATTTAGCTCTAGATTTATGATGCTATGGTCTTGTGGGCATAGGAAATTATCAAGTTGTGAACTTTGTTAAGCTCCCTGCAAAATATATGCTACTCTTAAGCAGTTAATCAATCAACCAATCATAAAGCATTTTTAAGAGTTTACTATAAGCCAGGAACTACACTAAATGCAGAATTTACAAAGAAAGGTACAACTCAAGAATGAAAGGTAGACTCAAGAACCATATATTCTAATGAGGCATCAATATCTAAAGTACATACAAGTTAGATCCAGGGTAGATGAGAAGTAATCTGAAAGGGGAAATCTTTGTAGGTAGGAAAGGCAGGAAAAAACTCTGAGAGAAGGTAAATCTGAGATTGATCCTTGATGTGAGCCAGCAGAACTAAGGAACTATAGGCATGTTTTTGTATGCTCAGATTTTTCCAGTACTCAAAGCAACCAGTGTTATTGAAGAGACATGGGTCACATTCCCCTGGGTAAGCCTTTTTCTTTCTTACACTTTTGAAAACTACTGCATGGATGTACAAAATCAATCTTTTCTTGATGTAGCACCTGAAACAACTTTTTTTTAAAGAGCTGCAATGACTAACAATTAAAGGATTTTAAAATGTCATTAGTTCTGTTCTATAATTATTGAAACTTCAATGAGAAGAGCCCCTGTAGGTTTGACCTAATTCTTACTTATTAATCCTCAAGTAATGGGCCCTGGTTTTTTCTTACTTCAATGCAGAAATAAGCAGAAAGTAGCACTGTTCAGTTTTCAATCAGTTCACTTCATACTGTATCATTGCTAGAGTCCCTGGTTTCCTAAAAGAAAGCCCCTCCCTATCTGTAAGAAGCCTTTTCCCAGGATCCCTTGCTTCAGTGTCTTTCCCTCTGAGACTGTTTTTCAAGTTCTCCACATTTATCTTGGATGTATGTGATCTCAATGAAGGTAATGACAATGTTTTATTATCTTTGTAGCTCTAATATTCACTGTGGCTTCTCATCTACAGTAAGCAATTAATAATTTTTTTTGACTGAAATTACCAATGGCTCTTCCACGCTTTTAAATCTTTCTGTCATTTGTGAAGTATCTAACAAAAGTAACCTGCACATTATGTAACTCATATGACCCCCCTGAATAATCTTCCATACATTTATTCCATTCCCCTTAGTATAAAATGATAACCATTTGAGAATCGAGAAGAATTTCAGAAACACCACAAAGTACCAGTAGAACAATTTCCACATTGAATGTACCAGTGCTTTAGAGGTCAGTCTTGTAAAATCTTTTCTCTTGTTCTCCCTGAGGGAAGCGGTTATTTTTGTTTCATTTGGCAAGAAAGAAAATTTCACTGCAAATGCAATCTCTGACCCATACCAAAGATGCAGAACACATCTATCCAGATTCAGAGACATGTTAAAATTGTGATACATTTTTCGAAGGATCCAGTCACAAGCAGCCATAGTAGCTAACAAAATATATATTCAAAATCTGTATTTTTTCTGTATCATCTAAAACTTGTTTATTTCAAAATATTTCTGTGATGTCTCAAAAAATTTAAACTCAGATACTATACATTTAGAAGTTATATTACTATAGAAGAGAAAATAAGATATTAGGAACTAAGAATTCACAGGTGTCTTTTTATTTTTGCTACTAAATTTTGTAACATGCTAGTTTTATAGTCTTAGGTTATGAATGTATCAATGAATAAATGAATGAATGAGTGAGTGAATGAATGAATGAAAAAGCATTTATTTTAAAATGTTAACTATATGCAAAGCATTCTGCTAAGTGCTGGGCATAAAAAAATAGAGGCATTAGTCCCTGTTTTCATTATGCGTGTATGTAATTTGAATTCATGGTTGAATATAGGGAAATAAAACTGATAAGTCCTTTGAAAGCAGTGACAAAGAATATGAGACTCAATATATCAACTTATCAATCAGTAAGCATTTATTAAATGTCTTCTATGTGGACCAGGAGTCATGCTAGGCAATGGGGATACAAATACAGAGAATGAAACATTCCCTATTCACAGAGTTTCCATTATAACAGGGAAATAAGCAAAAATATAAATATAAATATACATACATATGTATATATACAAATGTATATATATATTTAAAATATCTGTATATGTATATATCTTCATATATCCATCCATACACATGCATTTATAAACACATATAAACATATATCTAAACATATCAACATATACAAAGAATAAATATGAAGAGAACAAATGCAAATAAATGAAGTAGTTAAGGAAGGAGGGCCCTGGTAGATTGGGGGATCAGTAAAAGCTTTATATAGGAGATGATTCTTGAGTTGTATCTTGAAGGAAGTGAAGAATTTTAAAAGGCAAAGGAGAAGAAGGAATGTATTCCAGACTTGAGCAGGCAGTGTAAACACATAGAGTCAGGAGACTTAATTCTGTTTTAGGAACACAGAAAGGGGCAGTTTGGCTAGATCATAAAAAGATGGAGGTAAAATAATGAACAATGAACTTGAACATGTAAGTTAAGACTGAATTTATAAAGATCTTTAAGAGAGTTGACTGAAAAGAGGGAAGGCAGGGTTAGATTTATGTTTAAGGAAAAACACTTTGGCAGCACTGTGTAGGGTGGATTAGAGTAGGGTAGGATTTGAAGCAAGTAATCAATTATGAGGAAATTATAATTTTCTAAGAGAGAGGCTAAAGTCTGAACCATAATAGTAGCTGTATAGAGAAAAGGGATCATAGGCAAGATGTGAGGATAGTTAGTGGTACAATGAATAAAGTGTTAGAATTGTAATTAAGATGGCCTGAATTCAAATTTTCCTCAGAAATTCACTAGTTGTCTGATTCTGAAAAAGTCACTTAATTTCATTCTGTTTCTTTTTCCTCAGCTGTACTATGGAAATGATAATATAACATATCTAATAGATTTGTGGGGAAGCTCAAATAAGATAACATTTACAGAGAGATCTGCAAACTAAAAAATGCTATATAAACACCAGCATTATTATTATTGAAAAAAACAAGATTTAGATATATGAGGTAAGATTGAGTTCAGGATGATATTGACTTGACTGAGTAGAAGAATGGTGGTATGTTCAACAGAAATGAGATTTGAAAGAGAGGTATTTTGAGGGTAAGAGATAATAAGCTCTGTTTTAAATATATTGAATTTAATATGTCTCTGGGACACCCAATTTGAAATGACCAATAGACAGCTGGTAATGTGGGATTTAGGCTCAAGGAAGAAACTGGAACTATATATATAGAGATAGATCTATGAGTCACCTACATAGAGATGATAATTAAAACCATGGGAAATGATGTGATCACTGAAAGAAATTGTGCAAAGAAAAAAGAAAAGATTCTCAAGACAGAACTTTAAGGAACACCAATAATTAAAGGGCATGATATGGAAGATGAGCCAGTCAAGAATACTGAGGAGAGGCCAAACAGGTAGGAAGAGCAGCAGAATAGATTATTGTTTTGAAATGTCCTAAAGGAGAAACTATGTAGGTAGAGAAATTGGTCAATGGTGTGAAAAGCAGCAGACAAGTCAAATTGTAATTTGGTAATTAAGGGATTATTGGTAAAGTTATAAAAAGAGTAATTTAATTTGGATAAGGAGGTTGGAAGATATATTGCAAAAGTCTGAGGCTTGCTGAAAGGAAAGTAGTGATGATGAATAAAGGCAGTTCTTTCTAAGAGATTGTCTGAGAAAGGGAGGAGAGCTAGAGGTTGATATCTTGAGGTGGTGGTAGGATCTCTTAAGGTAGTTCTTCAAGGGCTAGGAAGACTTGGTATGTTTGAAGGCAGTAGGGAAGGATTTAGTAGTTAGGTAAAGGTTGAAGACAACATATGGGATTGAGTGAGAGGGAAAGCTGCTGAAGAATATGGGAATAAGGGATATCAAGAGTATTTATAAGGGACTTTCACATGTATGAGGCCTATTCTATTATTAGAAACTAGTAAAAGAAGTGAGAGATCATGTCAAAGGATTTTGTGATTAAGAAAAAGGGAGAAGCTCATGGGAAATAGCTCTAATTTTTCTCTGTGAAGTAAGAGAAAAATATACAGTTGAGAGAGTGAATGGTGATGTGAGCAAAGTTTGAAATAGTTTCTGAGGGGAGTGAGATAGGGAATTGATCAGAAAAGAACAGAAGGATTGTACTTCTGCAATGGAAGCCCAGGTCAAATTGTAGATCTCACATTTACAGAGAAGCTAGATGTCATGATTGTAGGATTTCCTCTAGTTTTATTCAATAGCATGTGGATAATGGGAAGAGGAAGGAAAGAAGAAAAAACATTTATTAAGCACTTAGTATGACCTAAGCAATGTAAAATGATTTACAAGTACTAATGTATTTGATCTTCACAACAGTCCTGGGAGGAAGGTACTATTATTGGAGTGCCTTGCCATTTCATTTTACAGCTCATGAAAAAAAATAGGGTTAAGTGATTTGCTCAGGGTCACATAGCTAGTAATGAGGCTGGATTTGAATTTTGGTCTTCCTGTCTCCAAGCTCAAGGCTCTATGCTCTATGCCCAGGTAGAGACAGATATTGTAAGCAGGTGATATTAAACATAGCAGTAATAGTGGAAAGGAATAAATTGATTTAAGAAATATCATTGAAGGCTAGAGGGGAAAGATAAGGGAAAGAAAAGAGTGAAATAAGACACAATGTTTCCAAGGATGAGAGACTCCTTGAATGATATATAGTAACAGAAATAAAAAGGTGAATCCATTTCATATTATGATTATGAAAAGCTTGATTTGGGACATGTTGACTTGAAGTTCCATAAAGATATCTAGGACCATCAATTCAACTTGGAAGTTCTATTAGATGGCATCTAGTTTAATTCCCTTATTTTATAAATAAAAATCTTGAACCAAATATCACAGTGCTAATTAGCAAAACTGAGATTTAAAATTAGGTCTTCTGACTCTAAACATAGATATTATATATTTGATTAGAAATATTGCTCTAGAGATTAGGAGAGAATTCAGGGCTAGCTATGAAGGTAACTGTGTAGAATTGTGCACCAAAGCTATGTGGGTGAATGAGATAGTAGAAGCTCAGATTATGGAAAAAGAAAAATAAAGTATACAAGAACATAACCTTAGAGAAGATCTACAATTAATGAGTAAAAGAGTAAAAAAAGTAAAAAAAAACTACTAGAAGGAGAATCATGAGAATGTGATAGAGGTATTAAGGGAGGTCTAGAAGATAGTGATTGATGATGTCAAATATTTGCAAATTGATCAAAGAGGACTAAAAAAAATGCATTGATGAAAAGGATGTCAATGATGACCTTTAGGATTCTTTAAAGGAAAAGGATCGAAGGCAATTTGAAAAGAAAAAAAAATGACTGGGGAAGGTCTGGAAACAATTTTGCTTTTAAAGAATAATTCACAAGAATCTACATTTTATACAATATTCCATTGCTTATTTTTATTTCCTTGATTTCTAACATCTTTTATTTCCCTTTCCTTTTATTTATATGATTTCCCTTGACTCAAAAACTGTGAAGTGTTTTTTTTTGTTTGTTTGTTTGTTTTTTGTTTTTTTGCTGAGCCTTGAAAGAAAATGAGTGTGGATGCCATTGTACCTACAGGGAAGGAAAATATGTAGGGGGTAAATAACAATAAAAAATCCCCAGCCATTAAGCTGATTCTATATTCCTGTTTTGTTCTGTGAAGAGGCTACTTTTCTTTATCTGTTGAAAGTTCTAGTGTGGTAGAAAATCTTAATATACAATTCTAAATTTAAAGAAAATCTCTGAAGAGAAGAATTTTTCTAAGTTATTACTGAGGGAAGAAGGCAGACAAAAGGGAAAAAGGAATTAACTTACTCAGCATGTAACAATTTCCACAGTTCCTTGGGTGTACCTCTATAGAGCCTAAGAGAAATGTAATTATCTAGTCAATCCAAGACAAGCAATATAGTTGGCCTTTGTCATATCGTTTTATTGTCATATTGATTTTGCATAATCTGAATTCACAGATTCTATGGTGGTGTTTTTCTTCATATCCTCAGAGTCCAGAAAGGTGCCTGACATATAGTAGGTACTCAATAAATACATGAAAAAAATTCTCTTTGCTGCATTTCATTTGATATAGTAACAGAAAACCCACAAGGTAATCATAAGATATGAATGATGTATTAAATTGGCTTGAGATATGTGGCTATACTCTTTTATCAGGACCTCAATTATTGAATTACAATTAGCTGAGAAAATAAATTAGCCATGCCTCTGGGGGCTTTAAGGCTCTGAAAAGTAAGCATTCATAGAAGAGATGAAGGCACAAAGAAAAAGATCCTTGTGCTTATATGTACATATGTTATATATATATGTATATGTATACATATATATATAAATATAGATAATAAATGGGATTTTCTCTTCTTACTATTACCCATTAACCTTGCCATGAAAGCTTTTAGATAGAAAAACAGGATATTCTTTGGGGAATAGAGATAGTTTAGACAGATATAGAAACAGAATGATAGTGACCTGAAGGAGGAAGCAGTTTCTTAGCAATTGAGAATCAGGCTATGGAGAAGAACAAATTAAGACAAATAAAACCTAAGGATTCTATGAAGAAAAAGGACTTCCTGACCTCATAATGTCGCATATATCCTATATGCAAGTATGCAAGTGCTTCTATTATTGCTAAGCATGAGCCAACACACCCGTTCTTGTGTATGCTGTCTGTGTTTGTGGGAGAAGGTACCACTGGAAAAGAGGGGGGCAGTGTTTCATCACTATTGTTCTTGCTTTGACAAGAGACAATAATCTTTAGATAAATTAGATATGGTTTTAGAAGAACAATTCCATGATTTTATCCCTATAACTTCAAGTAGCACTTTAATTTAGAAAGTCCAAAGTCACATACTGCATTCTGGGCTATCACCAGTTGTCTTGACTTTTGCCTTGCCATTGGACTCAGATGCTGGAGAGCATGAAGCCTCTGGACAGAGAATGGAGCTGAATACTTTGACTAATTCTGCCTCAAATCAAATTCACACTCAAATCAAGACATCACTTTTTTGATATTATTGATCCTCTTTGAATGGAGCAAGAACAAGAACAGCAACTACTTTTGTTAATAAGCAGCCTCTAAGAATTCAGCTTATGAGCTGAAACTACTTGCAGAGCCTCTAAAATCCCTTCCAGATCTGCATATATAATCCTATGATCCCATGGCATAGTCTAGAGTAGATGACACAACTGCTTGTTGATTATGTGCTATGCTGCAGTGACAATATTTTGTTTAAATGGTTGAATTTTGTTCTCTAGTCTTTCCTGTAGTAAGCTATATTCTGCACAACCTAACTACCTCTGCTATAACTGCTAGGTATGTAGAACTGTATCCTCAATTAATGGAATCAATTTTTATACCTTTACATGCTTTTTGGGAAGGGAAGGTTGAAAATTTTATAAAAGTCCATAAAGGGGCAGCTAGATGATGCTTTAGATAGGACACTAGTTTTAGAATTGGGGAAATTCATCTTCATTAGTTGAAATCTAATCTCAGACAATTATTAGTCATGTGATCTTGGCAAGTTATTTAACCCATTTTCTCAACTGAAAATGATCTGGAGAAAGCCATGGCAAATCACTCCAGTATTTTTTCAAGAAAATCCCAAAGTGGGGTTAAAAAGGATAGACTAAACAACTACCAAAAAATCTTTCTTTCTTTCTTTTTCTTTCCCTCCTTCCTTCCTCCCTCTCTCCTTTCCTCTTTCCCTTCCTTCCTTCCTTCCTTCCTTCCTTCCTTCCTTTCTTCCTTCCTTCCTTCCTTCCTTCCTTCCTTCCTTCCTTCCTTCCTTCCTTCCTTCCTTCCTTCCTTCCTTCCTTCCTTCCTTCCTTCCTTCCTTCCTTCCTTCCTTCCTTCCTTCCTTCCTTCCTTTCTTCCTTCTTTCCTTCCTTTCTTCCTTCCTTCTTTCCTTTTTATATATCTGGCCTGAGACATTTAATACTTACTATCTGTGTAACCCTAGGCAAATCACTTAACCCCAATGGCCTCACCAAAAAAAGAAAAAGAAGAAAGAAAAGAAAGAGTAGAGTGGATAGATAGAGTATTGAATTTGGAGCCAGCAAAATCACAATTGAGATCTGCTCTTAGATACCTATTTTGTCACTCTAGCCAGAATAAGCAATGATGTTATTGGGCTAAGAAACAGTCATGCCTTTTACCTGTAGAACAATGTAATTGAGATGAAAGCTATATTCCTAAAAGGATTAAATTACTAGGATCATAAACTATTTATAATAAAAGTAGCTTTAATCATAAGCATTCCAGCATAAGATAAATAACATGAAGTAGGAAAGTTGTACAATTAGTGGACAGGGAGCTGTAGAGAATACCTTACAAGTTCAAGTTTGGGACTTCTCTGTAATTTCTGGTCTGCAAGTTGTCTAAATTTGCTCAAGTTCACAAGAATCAGTAACGAAGAGACAAGTCTCTAAATCAGTTCTTTCTGCTTCCAAGGCCAGTTGCCTATTCACTATGCTTTACTTAAAAATTTATTTGAAAAAACGCTTTTGTCATATATGATTCTTAGGCACTTTAATGATTATTTTGTCTTTTAAACATTTAATTGATTAATGTTACATTGATACTCTATATGAAACTATATTTCACACTTCTCTGTTAAAGTTCTATTCTGATGTATTATCACGAAATAGAGGTGATTCTTACAGAAACATAAGCTCATTTGCTTAGCAATTCCTGATCATAGCATAAACATCAAAATATTAATAAATAATTGACCAAAGTCTCATGTTTTCTGGAATGGAGAAGAGCATTATAATGTATATTTCCAATAATGTAATTCAGAACAACAAGTCCTTGACAAACTAGCAGTTCCAAACTGTTATGCTATTCAAAAAGGGGGAAGCACTCTAAATGACTCTTAGCTCTTGCATAGAGTTTGTAACACCGAAGGTTCAATTTTATTTCTAACCCTTGAGGGGAGCAGAGAAATAATTTCTAATGGAACTGTAACAAAACAGCAATTAGACATGATTGGACTAAGACTAGAACATTGAGAAGGATATAAGTAAGCACAGGACTTCCCCACAGCCATTCATTTTCTTCACCATTTCCCCACTTTGGAAGAACAATAAGCAGAAGTAATTTATCTTCTCCAGCAATCATATTTGAACAAGCTATTTTTCTTAGATAGTCACCATATAAGAAATTGTTTTTTCTCTTTCTCTTTTTCTTTTCTCCTCTCCCATAAGATAAGTTGTATGTCAAGGAAAACTTAATGGGTCAAGGGTCTAGAACAGGAATTGATGTGTAATATCATTCCACATACTGTACATAACTGCTTGTATGTCTATATATTTATGAATATTATTAAGAATAATAATAGCTAGCTAATATTTATATAGAGCTTTTTATATAGAAAATCAAGGTTTGAAAAATGGTTTACATATGCTAACTCATTTGATTTTCTTAACAATCCTAAAAGGTAGGTGCTGATATTATACCAATTTTTGCAGGAAAAAAAATCCTGAGGCATCTAGAGTTTATGTTTCTTGCCTGAGATCATATGGATCATAAATATCTGAAGCAGAATTCAAGTTGAATTTTTATGATTACAGCTCCCAAACTCTGTTCACTACATAACCTACCTGCTTCCATGACACAATTTAGCTGTTTATATTTATAGTCCCAATTCATGGTAGTACTTTATTTTTATAGCTTTGCATGTTTTTGATGAGCTGCAAAATTCCTTAAAAGGCCATTAGATATTCACATATACACATACACACTCTCTCTATTTCTCTGTGTCTCCATGTCTCTTTGTTTCTTTGTCTGCCTCTCTTTTTTTCTCACATATCCAGACATACAGATATCTAATTTTTAAAATTGGTTTCAGCTTACTATACTGTGTTATCAATTTGCTTTAAAAGATTTGCTGTCCAAGAGATACAAAGAGAAATTCCCTTAAAAATGGAAATATATAATAAATATAAAATATTTGTGAATTTATCTACCAAAAGAAAGTCAGGAACTATATACAAAAGGTTTTGCAAGGGTCAGTGTTGAAAAATACCCATGCATATGCTTTTAAACAAAAAGCTTTAATTAAAAAAAAAAAGATTTACTGTCTAGGAAGAGAAGTGAATTATGCACCCAAATCCCTTCTTGAAGCTATGTTATTAACAAGGCTTGTGGAAAATGTGAGCATAGAGTTTTAAAACTTGCAGTATTCATAACACCCTAGCTTCTCAAAAGCATTGCCAAGAAAGTATAAGTCCTACCAAGCTAGAACTCCTTTGAGCACCAATCCAAAGAGCTTATACTTAAGATATACCATTCAAGGATGAATTGAGAAAGACTTAGAATTAGTAATTTGATACTAAATGATGATCTTTTTGAGCCACTCATGAAGGCTGTCTTGTAAGTTAGTGAAGGGTTCTAATGGCATTAGTGGAGGGAGTACTCAATGAAATCATATATCCTTTTAGGTGTTCATTCTTATGCATGCTTGACATCAACTTGTTCACACTTCAGAAATAGCTGTGATAAATAAGGAAGAATGTGACCTGCTATTTTCTCTCTTTCATCCAAAAGCCTGGTGAGGGTAAGATGAAGTCAAATGCAGATAAACTCAATTCAATTTGCATGTAGAATCTTAAAATTGTCAGGTGAAATTCAGGAAAACTTTAGTCCCAACTAAACTATTCTCTTCTACGACCCTCTTAATTCTAGAAACTTCCATCTCTTATTTCCTATTTATGCTGTATATAGCTGATCTATACGAAACTGATATTTTCTACTGCCTATTCATTTTGTTTGTCATTTATATTTTCCTAGATCAAAACTCTGAATCATATTAAATGTTTCTCATCAAAACACTATTAGCTCCTCATTGCTTGTTAAATCAATCCAAAATTATAACTAGTCATTCAAGGCTTTCCATTATCTTCCTCAATCTATTCCTCTTACATTTACTCACATTGTCCCTCTACATGTATGCTATTTCATAGTCAAAAGACCTTTTCTTGGGATTCTTCATATAAACTTGCTATGACATTATTTTTTTTTTTGCTCATAGTGAATAAACATTTGAGTGTCTGCTATTTATCAGGCACTATGCTCTTGCCACTCCCTTTAAACAAAATGTTTTATCCCTTTTTTCCCTCCTCCCATATTTTCTCCTATTGAAGTTCTATCTGTCTTTTGTGGTGCAGTTCAAAAAGCAATCTTCTCCCTAAAGTCTTTCTTGATAACCTCTAAAATTTTCAGTCTCTCTGACTGCATCCTATTATACTTTCTTTATGTTTCTCTTAAGGCATTCATCATATATTGGTTTGTATTATAGTCATTTGTGAACATTTCTCATTTTCTCTCCATAATTTCATTTTCTGCAAGGGCAAAGACTATGCCATTTCTTTATCCTATATAATAATTACAAACACACACTAGTTGTTGGTAAAAAAAAAAAAGATTTGAAAATTGAATCAGATTGTGAACTCCTTGAGGGAGGGGACTGAATTTTGCCTTAGCACTTAGCAAAGTGGCTAAACACAGTAAATAAGTATTAAGTATTAAGTAAGTATTTAATAGATGTTTATTGATTAACTGAATAAATAATACAACTAGATTTATGTTCTTATTCTGGGACCAAGCCATAGTGTGTAGTAACCCTGTGTTCTTGAAATTAATGACAGCAGATCACAGGCTTTGACAGGGTCTTCAGACATAATAATAAAAAAAAAGGTTTGATAATGGTCCTGGGGATGAATTGTGTGTTTGTGGTGTAATGACCAGGTAAGCTAAATGGATAAGGACTCCTCTAGAAAGTTGACTGCCAGGTGTTAAATTGTTTTTTACCAAAATCATTCATGAAGATGATCAGCTGCTGTTGGCAGTTGTGATTTGTTTTGATAGATTCCCACTAAATAAATAACTAATTTTTGTTTGAGAAGTATAATTTGAATGGAGAACTACATATTAAATACTTACACACTCCTGGGACATTTATCATTTACTATTATAGTAACCTATGTTTTTAGTTTAACTGTGAATGTTTATTTTTAAACATTTTTTCTATAACTTGAATGTAAATTTTTGAAGACCAGAACCATTGATTAGTCTTTTGATTTTTTTCTTTTAGTTGTGTTTCAGAGAGCAAGTGCTTAATAAGTATGTATTGAATAATTATGCACATAGATGATGCATATAGTGCCTTAAGTTTCCAAAACACTTTGCATATTTTATCCCATTTGACAAAAACCTTGCTAAATTGGTGCTAATTAGGGATCAAACACTACAGATCTCAATATCCTCCTTTTATTGGCACGAAATCTGAGACTGAGTGACTTGTCCATGGTCATACAGCTAATAACTACCAGAGGCAAGATGAGATATCACTTGACTACAAGCTACAATGCTACTTCCTAATGAATAAATAAATACTCATAAATACATGTATGTTGGAGGGCAAAGGGATATAAGTGGAAAAGATGTCTGCCTTGTCTTGGCTGGTTTACAGGCATGAATTGAACTGAAAAAGACTGGAAAATATTGTTAGGTATTACTCTGGGCACACAAGTCTCATCACTGATTGCAAGGAAACAAAACTAAATGTAAAGAACATTTTGTATGTAAGCCCTGAACAGGTTCTCAAAGGTCAATAGCCTGATGTTGAGCCAGACTTCAGATATAAAAGCAGATGGTACTGTTTTTGCTTTCTCCTCCTGGACATAAAACTCTTGCTAATTGAAGCAGACACTGAAGGAGCCACTTTTTAAATTTCCCCAGAGGTCTGTACATTTAATTTAAGTCCCAAATTTCAAGTCAGACACACTAGTATCCTTTCCCTTAACCACCTCTCCCCTGGAGCAGCTAAGCCATCTCTTGCTTTCATTGTTATCCAAAACCCCTCTTCACAGAAATGCTTCATAGGAAGATGAATAAATGAATAAAGTAACAACTTCTCTCAGGGCATCTTCCAAGCTTGAATAAGACTCCTTGAGAGAATGTCAGTGAGCTACTTTGAGTAGAAGTGACACATACAGTATCAGAAATGACATTCTTCACACAATCTGGATGCCAGACTTAAGGGAGATGAAGTGAACTGGGAAGGTCATCTTTTAAGAACTCTTTTCCCAACAGTACCATGGGAAATTCTCAGTACTAATCAGAACATGATTCCCATGGTGCTCTGCCCTGGTTTATGATCATAGGGACCTGGGAAATGCAGAAATGTGACATAGAATAATTCTTTTATTGTGGCATTTAGAAGTTCCCACTCCCGCCCCCACCCTTAAGATAATGTCTTTTTTTTTCTTTTCTTTTCCCCTCCCTTGCAGCTCACATTATTTTCCATAAATGGCAACAACATTAAAAGTGTTGGGAAACTTGCTACCCAGCTCCCTCACACATTTATATCTCTGTCAGAATACACATTGTATTTACCCAGATTAAATTAACTGTTGTCAAAACTCAATGGAAATCATGGTGTACTGAGCACACCATATATTTACAGGTGTGAGTGTCTATTTCTAAAATGCAAATTGAATATTAAAATACTTATATTTCTAGGGTGGCATTGCATAGAAAGGAATCAGCCTGGATTATTTTGCATTTCCTGTAGAATAGAGAGCAAAGATGAGTATACGGAAGTATAAGAAACCTCATGTCTCTCATTGCCTCTAAAGTCATTCATTTCAACTCTATGAATCTAATTTCCCACCTGTTAAATGGAGGAGTATTTGGGAAGCATCCATCCACTTAAAGTGTCTTGAATTTCCATAACGTTTTTTTAAGTCCCAAAATACATTCACATTGAATGGAACGTATTATCTTGACAATATCCCTATGAGGTAGAAAGAACTGGATAACTTGACTCAAATATTCCTTTGGTTTCCTATCTTAGCATGGAGGACTTAGGAGTCCTGAAGAATATAACAATATATCACAGGTCTTATCAAGTTTAAAAGCCTGGGAATTTTGAGCCTGGTGATAATTTGTAAGTCTGTCTGAAGAAGGGACCCTAACTCTAAGGGACTTAAAGTTAGGGGTCCCTTCTTCATGTCCTTCAAGGGTCCATAGAATATCCTCTCCCATTTCTTTTAGGAATACAGGGTCTCTAGATCTCTAGAGACAATGCCTGACCTTTCTGGAAGCCTTAACACGTTAATTTATAGAACTCTACATTATTATTTAACTGAATTGATTTGTGGGTGAGTGAATAAAAATCCTCTTATCATTTGTGTATACAACCTTTCTCCAGGTCCCTGCTCCACTTCTTTTTCTGCAAATAGTAATCATATTACTACCACCATTCCTTTTGGAAAGGGCATGACAATCAATTTCCCTAACTCCCTACTAAAAATCCCTTTGACTCCTCAGAGCAAAATTTCCTTCTTTAGTCATCTCTCTGCTATGTTTGCTTTTGTCTTATATTATAATATAGGTTCCTTCAAGTCACACATTATCTTATTTTTGTATTTATATCTCCAGGACCTAGCACAATGCCTGGTACATGGAAGGTACTTAATAAATACCTTTCAATATAGCAGTTTAAAATGGGCTATAAACATGCATATATTATAATAAATTTTTTTAGCTATTTAATAGGAAGATTGGTGGATAGCTAAATAGATAGATTTAGAGTTTGGAAAGCCCTTTTAATATATTATTTAATTTGATCCTCATATTTAAAAAAGGAGTCACTTATAAGAGTAGCCTGTGAGGCAAGTGATGTTATTATGATGATGATGATTTTATAGACACAGAAATTGACCCTGAAAAGAGTTAAATGACTTGCCAGATGTTTTATGTTTTTAGGTTTCTACAGCCGCATTTGAACTTAGTTTTTCCTAACTCCAACTATACCATTTCCTTTGTCCCCTAATTGCCAGAAACCATGCAACCAGAATCTGGTCAGAAATCTGAGTTTTATATTCCTAGCTTTATTCTCCATTCATTCCAAGAGGGCCAGGGGTTTTGAGGCTGAAAATTCACTGATGTCCCCTGAAATAACTGGTGATCCACTGCACCAAAGCACTGGATTATTCTGATTGCCAAAGAAATAAATACCAGCTTGAAAAGCTCTAATAATTTCTGCTATACATTTCAACTGGCAATTCTATTATCCACAAACCACTTTGTAGTTATGGCATTGAGACTTCATACATGAACCTGGCCCATTGTGGTCACAGTATCATATCACATCCTTTCCTCAGATCATCACAAAACAAAATTCCTTATTATTTGTAGAATCTATTGTGCTTAAGATTTCCAATGTACAGTCCCATGAATAAAGAGCAAAATCCTACTTTTACTTCACCAAAGGTAATACATGCATGATTTCAATACTTTATTATATTTAGACCATTCAAATGTTGGTTGCTATTCATCAACTAGCAGAAGGAAAAGGTCCATATGTGAACCTGGATAACGTGATCTTAACTTAATCTCTCCAGCTCAAGCCATTTAGAGATGAAGAAATCAAAGCCCAGAAACATGTTATATATGCTGTAAACCAAACTTTCTTTGGTGTGCTATATGCTCAGTTAGTAGAAATGGATATGGGACCAGCCTTGTAAGTATCTTCAGTCTCTTCCTTTTATATTGCTATTTTGTGTTGACCTATCTCCTTTCTCCTCTTTCTGTGGTGATTACTTCAAATTCATTCTATCTCTAGCTTGATTATACATAGCTGTTTTCATATCATCTCCTCCATCAAATTGGGAGTTTCCTGAATTGTGAGTGAGTGAATAAAAATATTCATATCCATTGTGTATACAACTTTTCTCCAAGTTTCTTCTCCAGGTCACCTCTTTCTCTGCAAATAGTAATCAGATTATTGTACCCACCATACCTTTTGAAAAGGGCATGCTAATCAATTTCCCTATATCTCCACTAAAAATCTTTTTGACTCCTCAGAGCAAAATTTCCTTCTTTTACCTTTCTTTTCAATATTTTACCTTTTATATGTAAATTTTTTTATCTTTCCTTTTATCCCTAGTGCTTAGCAAAGTAACTGGCACATAATTGACACTTAACAAATGTTTATTAACTGAGTAGTCTTCTTATACCAAGTAGAGTCAATAAACATTTATTAAGCACCTAAATTGCTTATTCAAGCACCAAATAGCATATGTTAAACATTGTCCCAAGCCTTGGGGATAAAAAGAAAAGCAAACAGAGTTCCTGCGTTTAAGGAACTCATAGCCTAATCAGGAAGATGAAATTAAAATATTAAATCTGTACATATAAGATATATATACACACACACACACACACACACACACACACACACACACACACACATATATATATATATATATATATATATATATATATATATATATATATATATATATATATATATATATATATATATATAGGGTAAATTGGAAGTAATCTCAGGAGGACATAAAAAAAAATGTCTTTTCTTCTATCAAAGCCTGATCCAAAGAAAGGGTTTGAAGATATCCTGCATGCCTTATAGTCAATGTATTATCTGTTCCTGGGGTGCTTAAACTTAATTTCTTATCTCTAAGTGTGGAACAAAACTTTTATTTTTTATTAAAGGAATTTCTGCATCAGTGGCAGGCACAGGGAGTATTTTTGGGGGGATGTTATTGGGGGTCGGGAAGAGGCTCCTCTAAGGTAGACGCTTCTTGGTCTATTATTGTATAGTACTCCTTTTGAATATATAATTATTCTTGGAAATGTTTGATTTAGGAGAGGGAGAAAAATAGGTGGATATTATGGGTTCTATCTGGACAATACAGTTAGAACCCTAAAGCATTGACTACTTATATATCTTGATTATTGGACAATCTTATGCCTTCAACTTAGATGAGGCATTCCAAGCCCTGTGGCAATAGACTGCCAAATATCATTATAACTCTTTAGGACACTCATTCAGTACAAGTTGCCAAATTAACCAGAGGTTATAATTAGACAGAATAAATGTCTCTGGTGATGCTCAATTTAGGCATTTCAAGAGACAGGATTTGAATTGACTTGGATTAGTCTTGACATTTACATGACTCTATAAAATATTTCACAGAGAAAAAAATCAAGAGTAATCTCTTATTTTACAGAGTGGGAAACTGAAGCCTAGAGAGGTAAAGTAGATTGACCAATATCACACAATTAGTGATAGAGGTAGATTAAATCTTCTGTCTTCATGTTCAGTATTCTTTTCAAGAAGCCTCTCATGATGTAAAAAACAGGAAATCGCTTTTTGTCCACTGAGTCTTTTCTATCTACTGAAGCCATCTGGTACAATAGGTCTCTTTGCTTGATTCATTTGCTCTTGCCTGCTTTGCTTATAAAAGAGGTATAGTTTTGTAGCAAAATCACCAGAATCTGAATGTGAATCTATTTCACTCAATTTACAAGGGATAGCAACAGCAGAATTTAAAGCAATGTATCTTGTTTTTAAAACTTATTCAGGAATAGGCTCCTGAAAGATCTATTGACTTGACTGGAAGTTGGCGGGGGGAATTGAACTTTCCTGAATAGATACAGCCAATGCTAAGTCACAACTTAGAAATTTCATTTCACTGTGTCAGCTTGGGAATGATCAGTTCAATCTGACAACTCCAGTGTTTTTCACATTATGAGTTTATTCTGGTAGGTGCTATATGCTTCATTGAGGTCACATTCACACAATGGCTTCTAAGGAGGGAAAGAGCTGGGGGTAGAGGAATAAAATAAGATATAATATGATGGCAAATATATGGTGTGCATATGCATATATCAATTTATAAAATATACACATATACAAATATAATATTAGTCAATAAGTATTAAGTACCTATTATGTGACAGTGCTCATGCTGGAAATACAGAAAGTAAAAACAAAACAAAATCTAATGATAATCCTTGCTCTCAAGGAGTTTACAATATAGGGCAGGCATTTGTAAAGTGCTTTAAAGTTTGTAAAGCTTTTAAAATTTTAAGTCCCCAGTAAATTGTGATTTTTTAAAGAGTAAGGATTATTTCATTCTTTGTATTAGTATCTCCATATGTATTGTAGTGCCTTGCACATAGTCAGTATTTCAAAAATGCTTTTGATTGATGTCCTTTATGTTTCATAAACCTGTGTAAAGGTCCTCAGCATATTATTGTCCCCATTTTATAGATTAGGAAATTGAGGCTTAGAGGCTAAATGATATGTACATAGTCACATAGCTAATAAATTCAAAAAGCAAGATTTGAACCCAGATCTTCCTAAATCCATATGCAATATTCGTTCCACTATATCACATTACCTTCAGTGATAAAAGATATCTAATAAGGGGCTTTGGTGGGAGTGATACTGGAAACTTTATCCATAAAGGGACATGGGCATAATTTTTCCCCATCTATATACCCTTGCACATACACTAATTTTCCTAATCCCAAAAGAAATCAAAACCCCAACTAGATGGTATATCCAGAGAATCTTGTAATTGGTAATAAACTATTACACAAAGGCAACTATTACATTTTCATACATGTCCATTTGTCTCTGAGGTTCATCATTTCTATCATTGCTATGGAAACATGCCACAGCAACATAATTGCAGCCACTGCTAGAGGGTAACAGATTCACTAGGGTCCATTACAAATTATTATATAGGCCAAAGGAGCCACATCAGCACTGGCTTCTAATTGAGGTAATGTTCATTGGTGCAGACCTTGACTTTCTCCTATAAATAATGGACTAATAAAATATTAAGTGCAGCTGGGGGGGATTAGCATCAACATTTGTAATTACAGTATGAAAACAAACAAGTGAAAAATGGGGAAGATCAGCAGTTCCTTAAATAATTCAATGACATTACAAATATGTGTCCTCTCATGAGATAGGGTTTGGATTATGCTTGACATTTATATGATTCCATGGAAGAACGAGAAGTCAAAAAATATCTAGACTAACCTCATTTTATAGAGTGGGAGACCAAGGCTCAGGGAGATGAAGAACAATGAAGTTACTACTTAATGGCCAGCCTAATCCTGTGATAAAGGATTGAACTATATATTCATCATTCAGAAGATGAAGAAACTTGATATTAGCTATTTCCACTTACTAACTTTAATGAGTTCTCCCTGTAGACCATGTTCTATCTGTATAAATAAAAGGGAGAAATAAAAGAATTCAGTCCCACCTTTCCATAAGAATGAGGGAAAGGGTGAAAAACCTCAAGTAAAATGCATTACTTATTTGTTTGTTCAGTATTCGCTAAATGCATCACTAGCTACTTTAAGTTCATGAATTCTGAGATATCAATTACTAGAAAGAAGAGGGAAGATTGTCACTGGACAATTTCATGTTTTTTGGAATGAGGAAATGCTTCCATATATGGCTTCTGAAGTTAGAAGAGCATAGTATAAGCTATAATATACAGTTTGTCTTCCACTATCATGATTTATTTGAATAGTGCAGGCTTTACAGGAAGAGGATTGCCTATCTTGGAGCCTTAAGTGTGCTTCCCTTCTGAGAGAATTCAAGTCCTCAGATATAGTTATGTAACAAAATGGTTAGACTGTTGGACTTGGATTCAGGAAAATTGGAGTTCAATCTATTCTCAGACATTTACCAGTTATGTAATCCTGTATAGATTGTTTAGCCTTTGCTTGCCTCAGTTTCCTCATCCATAAAATGAGAATCCCTCCCAGGGATAAATAGAGATAATATTTGTTAAGACTCTGGAAACCTGAAATCACTAAAAAATTCTAGCCATTATTCTTAGCTGTAGTGACATTAGTAGTTTATCTATGCATGGATTCCTATAAACCATAGATGCTATACAAATGTTAGCTATTCATTGTTATTACAATGAAGGTGGCTGGATTGACCAAGGTGCTCACAGATAGATCAGAAGCTTATCACAAATTTACTTCTCTTCCAAGGGGACCCCAAAGAACCAGGTATAGCATGACTCTGTATGATTGTATAGATCCTGAAGGGAAATGATGAGATTCAATAGGGATGAAGAATTGTTATTTATTTTTCTTGGGGCTATTGCTTTCATTTTTTTTTTTTTTTTTAGTGTTTTTCATTTTTTTTTTTCTCTATAGTAGAATAAACATCATTGTATAACTCATGGCTACATTGTTACCTTGAATGCTTATGTGGGAAAAAAAGAGCCCTTTTAAATATGTCCTTATAGATCTAGACAGGAAGTTTATCCTGAGTTTTCCCAGTAGTAATTCTAGGCAAGAAAAACAATAGAGAATTAAAAAGATAGTATAATTTTGTTGGGCTGTTTATAAGATTGAAGTTGGTTCTTATAAAGAGCCTGGGATCATCTAATAGTAGGATTCTTAACTAAGATCCATTATTAACTTTTAAAATTACTATATTTCAGTATGACTGGTTTCTTTAGTAATGCTGTGCATTTTGTTTTATGCATTAAAAAACATTAATCTGAGAAGGGGTCCATAAGCTTCACCAAGACAGTCAAAGCTATCCAGAATACATAAAAGAGTAAGACTCCTGCTTTAATATGTACGATATCCTCAAATATGAAGTGAATATCACTTAATCTTCATTGAGAAGTATGATTAAAAAGTCAAGATCAATGGGTCAGGGCTTGATAGACTTTCATTTTGGGCTCTACTTTGCCATTATTTGTTATTAGGCTTCAATTTCTTCATATTCAAAATTAGAAAGCTAGATAGTATTTTTTTTTTCTTTGACTAGTTTAAGCTTGTAATGTTTCTATGTCATAACTTGAAGCCAGTCCTAAGATGCTTACCTTAAGTGATTTCCATTCCCTTCTTTGGATAATTTTTTTGGGGGGGATTTATAAAGGCAGATTATGAATGCTAGTATCAAATTTTGACAATTATTTAATAGATTTATCAAAGTAGACTAGGGATGCCAGTATTATCTAATCAGAAAGGATTAACTAGCTAATCAGTCTCTGATTTCATTCGAAAGAAAGGCTTTCTAATAATTAATTGCGTTGAAAAGATGACTCAAAAGATAGTCAAGATCAGTCATTAGATCAGACTCAAAAGATAGTCATAGATCAGCATTTGAAATGGATGCTTAGGAAAGATTTTTGTTTAAATGTGTTTTGGGTCATGGATACTAAGCTCCCTTTTATATCTGAAAATATGTGATTTACTAATTCTGAGAGTTATATTTTCAATTACTAAAGTGATACATTATTTTATTTTTTTTGCTTATGGTATTGGAAATTATACAGAAGTATAAGAATAATAAATCATCAAGAACTTTAAAAATTTTTCTCGGAATATCTAAAATTTATATCATTTTATAACATTTTTTCCAATTCAAAACAAAATTATCTTTTTTTATCTTACACATATACATTTGAAGGCCCATCCATTGCATGTGAGGAAATGTATCTTATGTGGCTTATTCAGATCCATTCTTATTCTTTTATTGAACTTTTTTTCCATAGCAGTTCTTGTTTTTTAAAAATCAGATTTCAGTCATTTCAAATGCAGAAAATAAGGATATTAAACTTTCCTTTGGAACCTTTTATATTAAGTAACCTTTCTATTAGAACATTCTTGGTCCATATCTTTCTCATCAAAGGAAAACAAAAATATCATGATTCTGTGATGAATTCAGTATAGTTTAAGCAATGTCAATCAATTTAATTTAGACCAGACTCAAGTGCCCTCCCTTCTACTAACTTTGCCATCTGTCTCATTTATATTGAATTTGAAAACTAACTATACAAATCACATATTTTATGAGAAACAGAAAGCTACATCTCTGCTTTATTTCTTCTCTATTTCTATTGGACCTTATTTCTCTTAATAGTAGAGACACATTCTTTAACGAAAATAGAGAGAATGAAGATACTGATTGAAGATACTGAAAAAGTTTTGAAGATAATATGGTTGTTTGAACAAGCTCAATCTTCTCAGTGAAACAGATTATTTTGCCTCCTATAAATGCGGAGGTTAAATTGGAATTGGGTGTTTGAAGACAGTGAGACACTAGAATTCATATCATTACTTTAATTCTTCATTATCTATCATCTCTAATTTTCTTATTCATGAAGGATGAGGCATAATTAAATATAAATTACCTTACATTATATATAACAGATTATATGTATTATATATATTATAATTTATAAATAAATTATCTATAGGTTATTGATTGCTGCCTTCCCTTTTCTCTAACAAATGATGTCATCACAGATAAAAATTGGAGTGGAAGTTGTTGTTTTGATAAAGACACAAATATTAAGTAGAGAGGCAGATATCTTTGTGCCTATATGTGTATGTTTATGTGTTGAGAGAGACAAATAGAGACAAAGACAGAGAGACACTGTATCTCTGTCACATCTAATTAGATAGAATTTAATAAGGATAAACATGAAGTCAACATTTGGGTTAATAAAAAAAAATTAACTATACAAGAACAAGATCAGAGAGTCAAGGTCAGACAATAGTCTGAAAGAAAACTGGTGCTTTTAGTGACATAATATATGAGTAATAATAGATTATAATAGTCAATAAAGGGGAAAAATCTTAGGATGCATTAAGAGAAGTAGTACTTATAATAAGAAAGTGGTTATAACCTTCATATACTTTTACCTGATCAAGCTATATCTGTAATCCAATTCTTGGAATGACAGTTTATTAAGGAAACTGATAAGCAGAATGTCTATGAAGGGAAATCAGAATGGTGAAGAGCCTCAAATGCATGAGGCTTGGTTGAAGGAAATTAAGATGTGTAGCCTGGAGAAGAAATGTTTCTTTCAATATTATTAATTTCTCCTTTTAATTTTAGAATTTCAAGTTTAGTATTTGATTGGGGGTTTTAAATTTAGTCTTTTTCTAGCTTTTTTAGTTGCAAGCCCAATTCATTGATGAGAAGAAATGTTTCAAAGAAAACATTATAGCTATCTTCATGTATTTGAAGAACTGTCATTTGGTCCTAGAGCCTAGGAACAACAGGTTTGCTACAGAGAGGCAAAGTTAGTCTTGATATAAATAAAAAACTTCCTAGCAAAATCTAGCAATTACAAAGTGGAATGGATTGCTTTAGGAGATAGGAGCTCTCAAAGCAGGAACTGATTGTGTTGTAGTGGGGATTTACTTTGGGGTAAAGGTTCAACCAGATAGGCACTGAACTTTTATTAAGTTTTAAAATTCTAAGACTGATCTTTCGCTGCTACGATGGCATGGTGTGCATATATTCACATCATCTTATTCTTGTTTTTAAAAACCCTAATATGAAACAAAACAAATGAATAAGAAAACAAGACATGAATAGCATCATGGAAGAATGTCAAGGAACCATAAACATTTATGTAAGAACTTGCCAGCAGACTGTGGAATAGGAACCATACACATACACTTTATTGTTCATTTCTTCCAGTTGAAGAGTTCTCTCAATTTCAGACTCACTGCAATAAGTTAGTATTCCAGATTGGTGTCACTACTGTCTCCATACCCTGCTGCCTTTCAATGTTCTTCAAATCAGAGAGTGTTAGGGGATGCCAAACTTTATTTTTGAACATCTAGTTTATATAAATTGTCTAAAGAAAGGAATTGTATTTGACAAATATTCTCAAACTTTCCTTAATGTATCATCCTATCTGGTTACAGGTAGCAAGCTTCCAACAAAGTTTAAATACACAATTTATTTAAAATTTTGGATTAAGTCCCTCCCTGCTTTTCTTCCTCATAACAAATTATTATTATTATTTTTAAAAGTCTAGTATTTCATTGCTTATAATAATTCTGGGTCTCTGATTTTCCACTTAAATAAATGATATTCTGTACCTAAACATATGCTCTCAATGGTTATTTCAACTAGTCACAAAGTGTGATGCACTCAAAGAATTCTGGATTTATACTTAAAGGCAGAAGGGAATGGAACAAGCATCTATTTACCTATATCTATATGTATATCTATATATATTGATATATAGATATAGATCTATATAGATCTATATCTATATCTATATCTATCTATCTATATATTATGCACTAGACATTGTTCAGAGATTTTACAAATATCTCATCTGATCTTCACAACAACACTATCCCCATTTTATAGTTGAGGAAATTGAGGCAAACAGAGGCTATATGATTTGCCCAGAACCACACTGCTAATAGATGTTCAAGGTCATATTAGAACTCAGGTCTTCTTGATTCCAGGTCCATCACTCCATATACTGTGCAAACTAGCTGTCAGAAGACACTATTTTGAATCCTCTTTAAGTTCCTGACCATCCTTTTGATCTTGTGATTTGAAATTAGGTTACTTTGTTCTCAGTTTTTTCATTAGCAAAATGAGTGGATAGGCTAATTGATTTTTAAGGAACATTCTAGCTCTAATCTATGATATAATATATCCAAATTAATTTAGATTACCAAAAATTATGTGCAATACAATGTACTCTTTCCACATAATTCAGCTAATTCTTAAAAGTAGTCCAGGATTGATATAAAATGTAAACACTTCTTAAAATATGTACATATGATAAATCTCCCATTGTTCACACTCTAGAAGAATGTTAGCAAATTCATAGAAGCAGTGTGGTGTAATAAGTTATTCTAGACCAGTAGTTAATGAAAGCTAGATGGCTCAGAGAATAAAGTACTAGGATTCAAATCAGGAACACATGAGTTCAAATTTGACCGAAGACACTTACTAACTGCATAATCCCGGGCAAATTACTTAACTCTTTATGCTTCAGTTTCCTCATCTGTAAAGTGAGCTAGAGAAAGAAAACCATTCCAGTATCTCTTCCAAACAAACCCAAATGTGTCATGAAGAATGGTTAAAATGACTGAGCAATAACAAAAGTCTAGTAGTAAAGAGTTCTGAGTTTTAATACTGCCTTCTTGATGGGTTGACTGTATGATAGTAGGTCATTTACTTAAGCTCTTTGGTCCACAATCTACTAATCTGCAAAATAACATTTTATAAAACTTTTTGATTGAATTTGTATTATAAATAATAATGGTATCTTTACATTCTCTCTCTCTCTCTCTCTTTCTCTCTCTCTCTCTCTCTCTCTCTCTCTCTCTCTCTCTCTCTCTCTCTCTCTCTCTCTCTCTCTCTCTCTCTCTCTCCCCCTCCCTCCTCTCTCTCCCTCTCCCTCCCCCCATTCCTTCCTCTCTCTCTATTATCAGGTTGCTAAAAGTCTCGTCTCATAAATCCTTTTCAGTCTGTCCTTAGTTATCTATGGGAATAGGTTTTTCTATCTTTCATTTTATCATTTAAATTTTTAATAGTTTTAATACTTGGATATTTAATTGTAAAAATGTACCAAGAGACCTTGGGTCATAAGATGTAGAATTAAACATAAATGTATGCTGAAATTTTTGGCACTTATAGAAAACAATATTTCTACCCACTACATATTCATCAAGGATTTTCCATCTCCTCCTCTCCTACTTTATGACTTTTAAGTGTGCTCTCTAAATTTCTATTCAGTGACAACACAATCAAAGAGGAGTGATTAATCTTCCCCTCTCTCACTCCCCCTGCTTTCTTTTATATAAAACCTTACCCTTAACTAGTTTGGACTATATCATAAAGCATTTAATTTTAGCCATTGGGTATTCATTCTCTATCACAAAAATATGTATACATAAAATAATACTAGCCAGTAGAGAACTATATGTAGAGTTGCACAACTTTAATTTTCTGAAATGAGAGTGGATGCAATTAACTTTCTGGTGATGATTAGCCAGTTGATAGTTTAGTAATGTCAGTAAATTACAATCATCCATAGTACCCAGCATAGGACCACTCCCTTGATATAATTCATTTCTATTCTGATTGATAGCACTATAGTCTAATTGTAAGAATTATGGACTGATAATGAAAAGAACCAAATTACAGCTTACGATTTTACCCTTACTAGAATTATTTGCAAATCAGTCACCCCATTTTTTAAGAAAATGTTTTACCTCCAAATGAGTGGGAATTGGGAGAAGGGATTAAAATAGTAATGTAATTTACTCCTTGGAGGAGCCTCTGAAGCCTTGCTCAGAGTAACTAATACTATTAATATCTTCAGAAATTCAGGCTTTCAACAAACAGGTTCAAATAAGCAAGGACATACTGTAGGGATGGAAAAACAAAATCACAATTCCTCTTCAACATTTGGTAGTAAAGGATTTGTTAAGTACTTAGATTTGAATAAATTAGTTCTCTTCTCTTCTTATCAAATGGGAATAAATCATCTGGCATTTTCCTCTTTCCTCTGAGAGCTCAAGATGAAGGACTGGGATCAATGCAAGCTACTATTTTTATGCTCATTCCTATCCCCCAAACTCAGGAGAAAAGGAAGCAAAATTCTAAGCAAAGGGCTATGAGTTTTGTGTGGCATATAACCTCATTCCCTCACCAGCATTTTGCAAAATGGTCAAATAACTCTAAAAACAGAGTCTGGCAGAAGCAGTCATGAAGTCATCTCAAAAAATATCTAAGCTGGGACACATATATTTTTAATAAAATGCCTATGAATGGTCAGAAATATACAAGACATCCACCACTGAGAGCCCTAACTGTATGCCCCAGCTGGAACATTTATTGCCTGTAGGAATATCAGAAGCACTTCCTCTAGGGATTGTGCTGTCTGACAGAGCTACACAGAAAGTGGCCAAGTTTACAGGATAACAATACAAGAGGCATATACTAACATGGTCAACTAGTACTTTTTTGTTAGTCACTATAAATCAACCTCAATCAAATCTTGGTACCTTTAGTAGTTAGGCACCTCTCTATAAGCCAACTTTCTTTTTTTTTTTCTGTGAATTCTTTTTCATCAAAGTTTTGTGTGGTTTGCTTTTTTGTATAGTTTATTATTGTTTTTAGAGGAGGACAGAACAGGAGAGAGGTAACTCAAAATAAGAATTACATAGCTTTAATTTAATAGATAATAATCAACTTTATATTCATGTGGCTTTCTGCAGAAGTCCTTCATACTTACATTTTTATCATAACTAACATATTATTATATTTTTTTGGGACACAGGTTTGGAGAAAATTCTATGTTCCATTACCTATTAGATTTTGAATAGTTACAAGATGAAATTCAGCTCTCTCAAAAGGAATTCCTCATTATGCTCTATAAATTATTTCTCCATTACAATGTTTCTGCTTCTTTCAATGATATCACCATTCTCTCAATCAAACCAGATTCACAACTTTGGAATCATCTCTTTTCAGAATTCCTATATACAGTTTATCATTTAATATAATCTTCAAAATTATATTTTAATTCAATAAAAATTATTCTTTGACTATAAGTTCAGAGCACAAAAATAAATGCTAGGCACCAGGAAAGATACAGTTTTCAAGATCACTGTTTTATAAGGGGGATTTGGCATATGCACAAATAACTTGTGCAAAATGAAATATGGATTGAGTTCCAATTCTAGTCCTGTATTTATTACCTATGTAGCATTAGTCAAAATGCTTAATCTCTTTGCCTTAGTTTCTTTCCTAATAAATGAGACAATCCCTGAGGTCCCTCTGAGCTTTCATTCATGATTTAATTGTAGAAGACATACAAATCAAGTGTTTTGTAAGGTCTGACATCAGAAGGATTGTTATTGTCTAATAGGATTAGAACAGAGGCATTTAAGTTAAATATTAAAGAATATCAGGATTTGACTATACATATTAAAGCTTTTTTTCTCAAAAGTCCCACTGTCTGTCATGGAAAATAATATCCTAATCACTCCATACCAACATTAACCTAATAGCCCAACATATATTATTGTAATATCCCAAGATCTCTTGGATCACATTTACTGGGTTCAATTTTAGTAGAAGAAGAATCAGGGATGGGAGAGACTTGAGATAGGAAAAACAATTAGAAATAGTAATCGAAAAAGTTCTGTGAGTGTTTGTAGTAGGGCAATGTCTATATGAATGAGGAGGGGAGGACTAAATAAGATATGGTATGAAGTTAGAAACTACAAAATTTGGTTCTGATAGAATATGTGCTGTGAATGAGTAGACCTAAAGACTCAAGACATACATGCTAAGTCAATCATCCATTTCACTGACTTTTTGCTTTTTAAGACCTATGAAGACAAATATACTATATTTATTAGTAATAGGATGAAAAATTTTGCTTTTTGAAGAACAAAGATCATTAAGATTAACACTGTCCTACATAAATGAAAATGTAAAATTTCTTTTTTTTCAGATTTTGCTACAGTTTGAGTATAAATTACAAATACATTAGCTAAAAATGAGCATTATGTTGTTTATTGCATTTGTGTAAATATATGTTTATGTAGAGAGACTCAGCTCATGTAACTGTACATATATATGTATAGATGTGTAACTATCTACATATCTATATTTATATTCTTATCTTTATATATATATATATATATATATCTCAGAACAGGCTGGGGGTAATGGGGGTGAAAGATCACAGGCAATAGCAGAAGGTTATAGATACTAATGAAGAATTTCTCCAAATCTGCATTTTATCCTCCTGGTTTTTTCTACAACTAGAATACAAATCTGCCTACAAACATAATACAGAACTTCACTAATTTCCACTAACGATGGTGGAAGCCCACTATGGGGTTATTAAATCTGAGAGATGTGTGAACAAACATGATAATGAGCAAGTAAAGTACTTCATAAAATAGATTTTGTTCATTTATTTTGACAACTGGTGTACAATTTGACTAGAAAATATACTGAAGTTTAGTCAGTAAAAGTCATAAAATATAAACACATGAGACCTGATTGCAGATTGTTACACTGAACTTTTTCTTTTAATCTTGAGGGGAAGGGTGGACAAGCTAAAAATTTAGAGGGAGGATTAGGTTTATGGATTGGCAAAGTGAAGAACTGAGAGAATCAGCTGGTGTCTAGTCATGTTTTCAAGACAGCATGTTTCAACTTCATTCAATGCTGGTTCAGCAAGCATTTGTGTGTGATTTCATTACTGAATAACTGCTGTGTTTCATTTTGTGTTATAGTACAATTAATAGTGCTAACATAATATGTACTATTTACCTGATTAATTACCACTCCTCCAATTAAAGAAGTAAATTAAATTTTTTTTCTCTTGCATTTGGTCTGTCTTTAGAAAGTTGCCCCTAGGAAAGCAGTAGACCTTTCAGGGACCAACAATTGAACTAAATGTGTCCAGGAGATGAGTGTGTTAGAAGGTCAAGGGTAAAACACTTTGGCTAATGAGTTAATGGCAATCAAACAGAAATGTTGGTGATGGGAAACAGAAATGTGATCATAGGCTGGTCCTCTGCCCTTCCTAGTACTGAAAGCTGTGTGGAAACATGTAGTTTGTGGCTGTTAATTGATTTTTATGACCATTTTTTGGGTAAAAATTAAAATGCATATCTTTTTATAACCTTAATAGTTTTATGACTACTGTGAGATTTATGTGCAATGATACACCAAGAAGCATATGCAACAACTCCCTGAAAAGCACCGAAGTGGATTACTATGGTTTCCTTTTGTGCTTTGGCAGCAGACAATCAAGATCGTAATTACAGGAATGGTGCCACCTGCCAACTCAATTGAGCAGAACCACGTGGCTCTGCATAAAATAAAAGCATTTCTAACATTAAAAAGTAAATGAGTGTTAAGCCAGAAGGGCCTTCAGGGACAGCCCATTGAAAGCTGAGTATTTCTTCTGTGATCCAAATGACTGATTCTCACTATTATCCCATTTTACTGGCCCTGAAAAAAGCAGCTCCTGCCAGAGCCTTTCTCGTTAAACTAGCCCAGCTAATGAAATGCTGTCTTTCTGAGCTACTCAAGAGAGGTCTGGTGGAATTCAGACTAACAGACAGGTTTGCATTAAAATCTAGTTTTGGATTAAAAGTCTGTTGTTCCTAATCAATTCTGGAAAGAAGGAGTTAGATTCTACTTGCTAACTCTTTTGTCTTGGGATGCCTTAATACTCCCATCCACTTCTGAACTGATGGAAAGATTGTGGAGGAAATAGTGGTAAAAGTGGTAATGGTGAGGAAAGATATGGGACAACAAATCTGCAAAGCATCAATTGATATTTCAAGTCAGATTTTAGTATTCACTCTATCAGTCAATCAATAGTAAATTATTAAGAATTTGCTATGTGCTAGACCGGTGGTCTTCAAACTTTTTAAATATGGGCCAGTTCACTGTCCCTCAGATTGTTGGAGGGCCAGACTATAGTAAAAACAAAAAACTCACACTCTGTCTCTGCCCCTCAGCCCATTTGCCATAACCCAGCGGGCTGCATAAACATCCTCAACCTGCAAAACCAACCAAACAAAAACAAGAAAAAATCCCTACCCTCAAGTTGCTTATATATGAATGTTAAGGAAAAATATGTATGTAGCAATGTACAATAACATTATATACTATATGAATGGAAGGGAGTAAAAATGGTGGACTTCTTCAGAAAATGGGATTTGAGTTAATTAGTATAAATTAATTCTCCCTTAAAAAAACCCACAAAAAGATACTATCAATTTTAACATGTCTGGGGAATCTTAAAATACCACAGGTCAATGGATAAAATGAAGAACACACATTTATAGAACATTTTATAAAGGAACTGAATTAGCCTGGCAATCTTTGACTCTTGGGCATCATTCATTAATGCAGGTATTTTGCCAAATTAATCTTAGGGATGGATAGGCAGAGAGGTTTATGGAATAGAGATTAATCTGATTTTTCTTTTTTGTTCCTTTTTATACCATAAAATTGGTCTCTGTTTCTCAGGCAGTGGCTCAGTGGATAAAGCCATGGGTTGGAGTCAGAAAGTCATTGGTACCAGAACTAACTGACCTTTATTAGCTGTGTGATTATGTATAAATCTATTTATCTCTCTACCTAAGACAACTCTCTTACGTACAAGTTATACTTAGATGAATTGTTATCACTATTTGTGGTGCATGTTCCTGATGGTAATGAAACTACAGGTTCAGAATAAAAATAAACAAATAAAACTCCTTAAGATTATCGAATAATATAGTTAAAAGATCTTTATATTTGAAGTTGGAAAATCTGAGTTCAAATCTCAGCCCTGTAACTCACTATTTATGTGACATTAGACAATTCATTCCACTTTGCTCACTCTTATTTTATTATATATATCATGTTAATTTTCTTCCTCGAATACTGAATCTTCACAGAAAACCTTCTTAGATATTTTTGCTAGTTTTTAAAGGATTGTTTGAGATTCAAAACTGGCTGTTAAACACACACACATGTTTATGCATGTGTGAAACAGAGAAAGAGAAACAAAGATGAAGACAGAGAGACAGAAAAACAGAAACAAAAAGACCAAAAGGCAGAGAAACCAAGAGACAGAGACGCAGAGAGACAAAAAGGGAGGAAGGAGAAGGAAAAAACTGAGGGAGGGAGAGACAGAGGCAGAGACAGAGAGAGAGGCAAGAGACAAAAACAGAGAGATGTTCCAGATTAATTATCTCTAGAGTTAGGGAATCTGAGAGATACCACTCAATTAGAGAAGTTTCTTAATCTTTTGATCCAGTTTTCTTATCAGGGGCTTGTACTAGATGTAATATAAGTTGTCATCTTTGAGCTCTCTAAATAAGTGATTCTATTACCAAAAATAGAGAAAGCTGGTTAGGTAAGTGGATAGAGCACTAGGTCCTGAGTCAAGAAAATCTCCAAATTTGGTCTCAGATACTTACTAGCTTTGTGATTCTGGTCAAGTATTTAACCTCTTTTTGCCTTGATCTACTGGAAGAGGAAATCACAAACCACTCCAGTATCTTTGCAAGAAAAAAACCATGAACAACATTGGTACTCCATGGTGAGATCATGAGGAGTTGGACATAGCTGAATGACTGAACAATAAAGTTACCTACAATAATATATCACAATGAGAGGTGATGAAGGACTAGACTCGGGCTCAGAATGATTTGGATTCATGTTTCCTTTCTGAGATACAGTGCTGGTATGACTTTAGCCTCTAGGCAACTCTCTAGGATTCCAAATTGTAGAGCGGATATAGATCTGCATTGGTAGATGCACTTTCCTCACAGAAACTTTGTACACTGACAAAATTAAAAGTTTAAGCCAATAATAATAGATAAACCAAAAATGTAGCAATACAGAACAATAATAATATTAGCTAATATTTATATAATGCTTATAATATTGCAGGCAATGCACTAAGTACTTTACAATTTTTATCTCATTTGAACCTCACAATAACACTGGCAAGTAGGTTATATTATTATCAGCATCTTGCAGATGTGGAAAATAAGGCCAAGAGAGGGGTTAAGAAATCTGACCAAGGCAATAAGAGTTTGAGGTATTATTGAACTTATGTCTTCCTGAATTCAGGCTCAGAGCTGTATCCACTGAACCATCTATCTGCCTTAGACATATAGAATATGTTTTATGGTATATGAAGGAATAGCAAAAGAAAAATTACATTAATTTTGGTTTATATCAATTTCTCCCAAAGTGGAGTTAATATTCTGTATTGTATATATTTCTCTTAAACCAGTTCTAATACATCCAAACTGGATACATAAAGACAATCTGTTTAGGTTGGATATTTTACTTCTATTATCCTTGCTCAATTCTAGTAAGTACCTAGATTATTTATATGACCATTATAATCAAAGAACAATGGGGATCTTATTTATTCACACACAAAAAAACAAGTGTAAGAGAATATTGTTTTCTTCCTTAGCTGTCAACAATTCTTTGAAAGATGTATCAGAGAAGTCTGAGAGTCTCATCCTCCAGGCAAGATCCTCTTTAATGCATTGTAGATGTTTCTATCAACAGACAACTTGCTGAACTCACATCAATCTCCCCCTCTTTCTAGTAGCTACAGGGAGATTCATACTAGTATTGTTCACTTATACCCTTCCCCTTCTTCCCCAATTCCTTCTTCTAGTGTTCTCTGAGCTTCATAAAAAGGGTCTAATGTGGGCATTCTCATAGGTTTACAGAGAGAACCAAGAGAAGAGATCCAAGACACTGAAAAGAAAGAAAATCTTATTACAAGTTGATGTTCAAGTTTCTTGACTGTGTAATTATGGACTGCCTACTCATGGGGCAGCCTGAAGGAAGCAAACATATCTGACTACAAGCATCATGTGTTCCTGATACTGTTACAACGTACTTTGAGTAAAACTGCTTCTAATATCAATAGCAGTTGATATGAATGAAGTCCCAGTTCTACTAATTGTGTAGTTCCTCTCTACCTGCCTGGCACCTGTGTCTTAGCTCCCTCTTGGTGAGGCTCCCTATTGGGATGGCTGGCTTCATCAACATTAATTGTTGGGTGTACATAGCTTTAGCAAGCAACATGTGAACTTGTTTACTTTCTGCCAGACACCTGTGTTCTACAGCCCCAGGGTAGTTGGTTGACACAATGTCTAGGAAATGAAAATAAGATGTCAACAAAATTAGATCTATACTATTTTCTGTAAGTGGATTGACAGGAAAAGATACAGTTGCCTCAGATGCCAGTCTAGTCAAGTTATTATTAGGTGGAAAATGCTGTTCTTTAATGGATCTAGTTTATTGTATTCCTAGACTAGATATACACAATTACATTCAGTGGAACCAAGATTATAGTTTTGCTTGAACTTAGCCTCTTTACTCATAAAGCAACTTTTTGGTTCAAACTAGAAATTTCTCATTGTGAATAATAGTGAATTGAACCTCCCCCTTCACCAAAGCTCAAAGAGCTAAGTTGTCTGACCAAATTATCATTTATTCTGACCATAACAAAATATACAGGAGGTATTCAATTAAATTCATCTCATTGATTCCTATTTAGTCTCTCAAACATTATTATGGCATTAGAATTAAAATTATATAAAAGACCTGAAACAATGCCAAGTTCCATATATTTATTGAGAAAATATTTCTGTCATTCAAAATTCATTCAAGTCTCCAGATATACTCCAATCCCAGTTCTAATATGCTGGGATTTAGAGAACAAGCTTATGTTCATACTCTTATAAAACTTTGATCATATGCAATCTTAGCCTTCTATATCTTCATTACAATTAATGTCTGTGGAAACTGCTTGCTTAAAATTGCTTTATCTAGTCTATGAGAGTCAGTAGGGAGAAAATGCTTTCTGGACTGCCAATGTTCTACCTGTCAATGCCCCCAAATCTAGAATCCTCAATTTCTGATATGCTTCTAGCCCCTGACACCATCTTCCATTGGCCTGACAGAATTTAGTGGTCTGGGAAGAGAGCAAGAGGGAGACAGCAAGAAGGAGGGAAAGCAAGAGTTAGAACAGACAATAGTGTCTCTCAAGTTGGAAAAAAAAATCTGTCTAGTTTAATGCTTTACCGATGAGGAACTGAGATGTTGCGAAAATACCTTACCCAGAAGTAAGCACCAGAAATAAGATTTGAATCTAGGATCAATGACGCTCTATAGACATTGTTCTTTATTCTTCATCACATTAAACAACAACAATAACAACATGTGAAATTGGAAATTGATTTATTATTATTTTTTAAAAATTCTCCTTCACTTTGTGAGTCTAACTTCCTTACTCTCATTACAAATTTACTCATGTAACTTCAGATTGCTTGGGTCACAATTCTATTTTTTTGCCTTAAACCTCTGTCCTTGTCTTGTCACTTATAATTCCACCTGTATAATTTCAACTACTGCTCACATTCTGGAAAATCTAATACAATTTTGCTATTTTATTAACTCCCAAAACGTCTAAACCACATATCTGATTTGTGATTAAGGGGATTCAGAAGATGAGGTCCAAATATTTTAACATCAAGCTGATGTTAGAGGGGGTTTTTTAGCTAATAAGAATAAGGCGTACCTATGATCCTCAAGATTTTTTCCTGTCATCTTGTAAATCACTTTGAAAGATGCTTTCAGTCCTCACTCAGGGTCTTTTGTAACTAAGAATACATGGACCTCATTTATTGAAATTGCTAACTTTGCTTATAAGTTGATCATACCCAGATCTTATCTTCCAGAATTTCCCTTGCAACAACACCACAACTACCACTACCACCATTACCAATAACAACACAACACTTCTGATAAAAACAAGTATTTGCCCTCATTATCAAAATTAGCATCAGATTTTTCACTTTTGGACTGGTTATTTTAGTAATCTATATTCTTATGGATAGTTTAAAAGGAAAGTATTTGAAAGAATTTCCCTAAAGTGCTAGTTGTAAAGCTGGTATATTAGAGAATCATGTCCTCAAGAGAAATAATATTATTTTGCACATAAAGGTTATCTTGGTGGCCAGTAAAGAAAGCAGTCCAATATTTCAAAATATTAAAGTTTATAGATAAAAATATGCTAGATGAAAGATTTTTAACTTTCATATTTATTTTTTCATTTCTTGGGAGATGACAGACAAAGGGAATTCAGATTTTTTGAAATAACTGAAAATCCTAATATTTTCTAAATCTGATTTAATGATAGGCAAGTTAGGCATGGATAAAATGATGAAGTATATGAAAATTATGCTATTTCCCTTTTCTATACCATATTTTCTCCAGAACCCAGCAGCATCTTTAGCAAACCTTAACCCACTAAAAACTCCAGGAATTCCCTCTGGGTATCATTCTTGGCCAGAACAAAGCAATCTGAGAAATTTAATTTATATTTGTAGAGAATGAATTTGTTATTCTTTAAAAGTAATTAACATTTTAAAACAATCCTAATGAAAATTTTAAACATCATCTGAAGAACCAATATATATTTACCTACTTTATGCCAGGTTAGAGCAGGGAAGGAAAAGGAAATCAAAGAAGTTTAAGACCAGTGTTCTTGTTCCCTGGGAATTTCTAATATAGGTAAAGATGCAAGACACACATAAATTGGAAATCTAGTCAAGAGTACAAGGCACTACTAAGTGACAATGCCTGGTGAAATGTAAGATCTAAGTTCTTTTGTCATCCAGAAACAGGGATGTTTAGGCCTGGGATAGTGAGAGTAGACTTTATATAGCAAGAGATATTTTTAACTGTGTTTCCAAAGATGGGCAGGACTTTATGGGGTTGGGGGATCTATTCTAAATCACATAATGCCATATGTAAAGGTATTGAACCAAGATAGCACAAAGCATCTTCCAGAAATAGATCTTGTTTGGAACTGAAGGTTCCCGAGGAGTAAAATGACAGAAGACTAAGTAAGTAGGTATCTTGGAACTAAATTATGGAGGGCCTTAGATGTCAGGGTGAGGAGTTTAATCTCTATGTCAGAATTTCTTAGTGTGTATGTGTGTGTGTGTGTGTGTGTGTTTGTGTGTGTGTTTGTGTGTATCAAGGACTTCTCTAATAGTATAGTATTATCTATGGATTTCTTCTCAGACTAAACATCTTTAAAGATATAAAGTAAAATACATAATTTTATAAAAGCAATCAATCATATTAAAACATTTATCAACATATACATGTATATGTTGATAAATGTATTCAAATACATTCGGACATGTTTCTATATCTAGGTATCTGTATACATAATTACACATGCATATACATCTATGTATATATAGGCATATTTATTGGCAGATACATTTGTATATTTGTATTTATGTTTATATATACATATATATCCCTATATCTATATGTATATATACACACATATGTCTAGACAATGAGAGCCACAAAACATTTTCAAAACCCATTGTTCACATAACTTCAAATGATACATATGTATGTGTGTGTGTGTGTGTGTGTGTGTGTGTGTGTGTGTTTTGTGTCAAGCTTGCCAGTTGTCACTCACATCACATGAAATAGTTCTTATCTTCTCTTGGTCTCCCCATGTGCAGTGTTGGCGATGATTATATATACATGGACATATGGATCCAGAGTTTATGTAAACTCAAGTAAAATCCAATATCATATTACACAATTTACAATCCCTCAATTTCAAGAATGAGAAGACAGTGTTCAAGACTACTCAGAAAGAAATGTCTGAAACTGCCTTTGGTAGATGAATTTTAGGTCTGTAGAATTTAATTTTAAGAACTCAGGTTTTTATTTTTATCACTTGAACAACACTGAAAATGTTTCAAGGTTTTGATTTACAGAATTATTGTCCCTGTCAACAAAAAAATGGACCTGACAAACCCAGATCTAGTTTAATTACTCCTGTGATGTTTCCTGAGGCAGCAAGAAAATGGTGTTTTTCTGATACTACTCTGTTTTTAATTTGCTAAAATGGAACAGTTGCTCAAAATTGGACCCGAGAGAGTTGATTCATGATTGATGGCATCCAAAATGTACACAGAGTCTAAGTGATACTGTACTGCTACTACGATGGAAAGACTTCTCCAACTGCAACTGACTCTTGCAATGACCACATCAGAAAAGATGTAACTAAAGTGCCCTTTTGGAATTGTGAGGGCAATACAGGTTGGTGCTTTGGGAAGAAAATCCTCAAAATGTCTTGTAAACCAATAATGCAAATTGACAGTTAGATTCATGGGAGGCCAGCCAGAGCACCTCTGTAAGCTTCTGGAAATCATATGAAGTGCTGGAAGCTTCCAAAAATCTTTCTGAGCGTTACAGAAGACTTGCCAAATATCAAAATATGCACTGCACTGTTCAAAAGGAGGAAGTTGAACAAAATGTAGTCTTTATTTTCCGCTACATATTCCATCTGTTTCTTTCCCTAAAGGGTCATATGTTATATATTTATAAGAAGCGTTCACGCCTACGCTAACACAGTTTCCACAGTCCTCTGTCAAACACAGCCTTCTCCTTGTTCGTGACACATTTTTAAAACATCTTTCTGTATCAACTTATCCCTTTTTATGAAACTTGTTCTTCTCTAATGTCATTATTAAGCCTTTGGTACTTTTTTCTTTTTCACCAGCATTCTGAAAAGATTAAACTCCAAACCATATGGAAAAGTTTCTAAGGATTATGAATTTGTATCATTTTAATATAGGATAGACATTTCATTAAGTTGCTGAAATAACAGATAGTTTTCCTTTTTTATGTTATCAAAAAAAAAAAAAAAGCCAGAGGGATAGCAATGTAAGAAATAGGGCTCTTAAAATTAACTCATAGATCTTTCCTATACATTAATCCTATACTTTTAAATATATATATATATATATATATATATATATATATACATATATATATATATATATATATATATACGTATATATATATATATATATATATATGTATATATATATATATATATATATATATATATATACACACATATAAAATCTCTTTAAGACACAGGTTACTAATGGTAAAGAACCAAATAATTAGACAAGGGGCATTTTCCCAGACTTTTTCTTTATGATTTGGATTATTCATTTATTCAGGATTTCTTAATCTGGATTCCCAAAAATTGTTTTCTTTAAATTTTGATAACTAATTCAATATATTTGATTGTCTTTTAAATCTTATACCCTTTATCATATGTATTCCCCCCCCCCTGAGGCTAGAGTTAAGTGACTTGCCCAGGGTCACACAGCTAGGAAGTGTTAAGTGTCTGAGACCAAATTTGAACTCGGGTCCTCCTGAATTCAAGGCTGGTGCTCTATCCACTGTGCCACCTAGCTGCCACTATCATATGTATTTAAAAACATTATTCTAAGAAGAGGGTCCATAGATTTCATCAGATTATCAAAGGAGACTGCACAAAATAAGTACATGATACACACAATCAGGTTAATAATAGAACCTCAGCACTATTTTTTCTTACCATTTTCCCAGATAGATTCTAAACATTTTTCCCAAAGAATTTCATCCCTTCCTCTCCCTCATTATACTCCCTCACCCTTTTTCTTGTTTCCAAAGTAGCTTCCTATTATTATTCCCCGATCTTCTTTCTACAATTTTTTGTATATTATCAATGGTTAATGAAGGAAGCATAGGTTCCCTCTTTCCACAGAAGTAATCTTAGGTAAAACGAAATCCTTAATATGACAAATAGGGTGCACTATTGGGCACATTTTCATTGACCATACCAACAATCTAGTATAATTGGATTCAATAAGCACATCTTAAGAAATATTTTGTTAGCTTTATTATTAGGAATCAAATTGGTACTTTTTATTCTTCTCTCCCCCAAGTCTGGCAAATAATAGAAAGCTTCTTTCTATCTTTCTCTCAAAGGTATCTAATTTTACATTACTAGTTAAGTATCTGGTAATGGTCTTTGGAGACTAACTGGTTTCTTAACTCATGATTAGAAATGGGAACTTTCAGCATTTGAGGAAATTTAAATCCATGATGAAATTTCAACCAAGATTGTAAAATCCGGCTTAGCACCCTAGATGCCTTAGAATCAGCCAGAGTCAGGATAAGCAAAAGTCCTTGGTCTTTATTCTTAGTCTTTAGGGGGAGAAAGGAAGGGGATGGACACAAACTCTCTACAACCTCCCTTCTCTTCATCCACCACCACAGTGACTCTGGCTTGGCTTATTCCACCCCCTAATCCCTCCTAAAATTATCTGTATACACCAAAAGATTGAGCCATGGAAGAATAGTGGGAAGGACCATTTTCCAAGCATATGCTAATAGAATATTGTTCAATAGGTAATTAGCCTTAAGTGCTCAGTTGTTTGATTCCAGTGCACCTATTCAGAGTTTCAGCCCTTTATACAAGACCTCAAGAATTAGTCATCTTATTGTATAACTGAATCCACAGTGAAAAGAGAACTGGAGAAATGGTTTACTGTGAAATTATTTTGAAGATTAACAATTTCAATGACTTTTAAAGTTAATGGATTCAGGTAGTTTGAATGTGGCTACTAGTGTGGCAAAATATATCCTATCCTTGAAATGAGGATATAACCACCATATCCAAAAAATCTCTTTCCCCAAAAGTCTAGTAAACATAGATTTTAAAAAGATTTGAAAAACTCAATGGCTATTCTGTTCAACAAAGGCATAGAATCAGCTCATACCAATATTTCTATCTAGGGTAGTCTTCTTGATCAGTGAATTAATGATTTATATGTGCCTAATCTTATGCTGTTATTAAAGTAGATGTGAAAGGAACTATTTCATTTGATTCATTTGATCAAGGAAGTTCTTAGCATTTTTAGAGCGTTATGTATTATTGTTGTTGTTGTTTGAGTGAGTTGGAATTTAAATTTATCCAAAGTTGAAAAGTAAGGTAAAAGCCTCAAAAAATAGCACATTAGAACTAAGCCATATCATCTTGGTGTTGTGCCTGCTATATTGCCAAAGACTGGATGTTAATGCAGAAACTGTTACATATTAAAACTTATCCAGAAAGAAATTCAGAGAGAAACTGCAACACCATCTGGTGGCAGTCTAGATTTCAATTCTAGCAAAAGAGTTAACAAGTATAATTTGGCAAAGTATTATCTCATTCCTGGCCTTAGTAGATCTGTTTTAGAATCTGTCTTTCAAAAGTGATATTTTAATGTGATGGGGGCAAACATGTGTATGGATTAGAACTTTCTAGTTTTCAACTTTATTGTGAAGATTTAGGTCCTTCCTCCTTCCAATAGAAATGGACATTTCTAGCAAGCAAGCCTGAATTAGGATATCAGACTTTGGTCCATTTTCTGCTCCTTATTCAGGATGCTGCCATTTCCTGAGTCGGTTTTCTATTGGCTATCCCATGTGCCCAAATTTCTCTCCCTTCCCAACTCTGATTAATAGCTTTCTTAGATTCCTTTAAGATGCAGCTCAAATGAAACTTTCTGCAGAAGGCTTCTTCTATTCAGCATTCCCCCTCCTCTATCTTGTTGTTTTTTTGTTTTTGTTTTTGTTTTTGCTTCTCTAAGACAAGGTTCCATTTATACTGTATAAAATCTTATATTTACAAAGTCTTTTATATTGAAAAAAGAGCTTCTTGAGAGTGAAACCAGTTTTTTGTCCCTCTTTGTATCCTTACCTCTTAGCTTGTGAAATAGCTAACACTTTATACATAGTTGTTATCTGAATGAAATGGTAGGTATATTCACTGAAGCAACCATATGAGTTTGGATAGAGGCTAGGATGTTGCTATGTATGTACAATTCAAAAAGGCAAAGTTATATGAAAAAATATATAAAAGACATATGAAAAAACAATGGGAAAGAAACCCACAGATAAAATGGAAACATTCTAATTGATTCCTACTTTCCAGACATTGGTAGGCATAATTCAGAAGCATCAAATAATCAGGAGTTACTCAATCATTTAGTTATGATTAATCAGTGAAATGAATGGATCTTTCAAGTTAAAAAATTTTTTTTCTTAAAATATTGAGATCTATTTCTCCAAGTTTTTCAGATAATTTCCTTAATTTTCAATCTGTTTTTGGGGGGTGTTATAAGAGTTACCTAACATTCTCAATGTAATTAGAATGACACCTTATTAGAACTAAAATGGATATTGGAGATTGTCTAGTACGAACTACTTCTTTCTCATATGAGAAAATAGGTTCTCAGAGAGATACAATGACTTATCTTTGGTTCACACAATGATTTCTCTCTCTCTCCAGTGCCTATTGCATACTGGCTAATTATAATATGAAAAAGCATAAGTTGGTTTGTGTGCCAACTTATAACTCCTATTTCCATTAAAAATGGAAAAAATATTTAATAAATGAGTAGGAATGTGGCAAATAGCTACTCTCCATTTTTTTCTAGTCTTTTTAAAAATCACTGTATGAATAATATTTTAATCCTTTACTAATTAAAATTAGATAGCTCTGACTATATAATTCTCAAAGATACTATTGAGTGTTCTTTTAGATTGTTTTGAACAACCAAAATATTACAAAATATTTGATGGACAAGATTTATCATGTCTATCACAATCACAATGAAGATCTGGTAGTAGATATGTATATTTACCTAAGTTTTATTCAATTTTGAGGAGTAATGTAAAGAAACAGCCTATGCATCATCCTGTTCTACTGGTTGCTTTATTGAGACAGAAATAATGCTCTCTGGACTCAGCATTCTTTAAGAAATATGTAATGATTTATAGCCAGAAATCTTGATAAAACATTGGTACCAAAACATTTGATATTGCATTTCCTTTTTAAACAATAGCAATAAAGGATGACTTGAAACAAAGTAGACAATATCTTTAAAGCACCATGGTAACAAGTTACAGTCAACTGCATTTTATCATCCCTGTTTCAGTGAAAATCTATGAACATCAAAGAAAAAATGTAAAGAATTTCTACTAGAAGGAATTTCTTTGGCAAAGTTTATAAACTCCAAAAATAGTGTCTTTGTGGAAGTGCCTACATCATCCCAAGCTACAGCCTTACAAAAGTAATACTATGATATATTATTCCCCTATGATAACAGACACTATTGAAGCTCAACTATAATTTGGCACAGAACATTTCTATACTAATGTAATGTGACAATGTTATTATGTTCGCTATTTCCCATGCCATCATAGCCATATTCATCTTCACAAACATGACATTATGCTCACTAATATGGTTATATTATAGTTGTGGACTGTGAGGTAAAAACATATATAAGCTTAGAAAAAGGATCTGTGTATAATACAACAAAGTGATGGTGTGGTATCTGTGTACTTGTATATGTACAAGCTGAACTCCACAATTAATATTCTACAATGTAGCAGATAGATTACTATATAACACAAAGTCAGTAGCATATGTCCAAGAACAGACTAATGCTACAAAATGATCAGCAAATTCTCAGATTGTGCTCATGTTGATATTTTCTTCTTAAGCTAATGATTTGTTGAATTTCTATACTCATTAGAATTCTTTAGAACATGATAATAAACTTAATCCAAACATACATATTACTTAATTAATTTACTGTTTGCTTAAGGCAAAAGCATATTAGGGAGGAGTTAGTTATTTTAACAGGAAAATCATCAAAATGAATAACAGGACAAATGATGTGACAGGTCTTGCACCTTTTCAATTCTGCTTTTAGTATAGGTTAATTATACTATGAAGAGATGCTGTAAGTTTGGGTAACCTTATGCAGATTATAACTATTATTTGATTTAACAATACAAGATTAAACAGATAGAAAGATTTGCCACATTTTACTATATTTCAAGTTAAACCAACATTTTTGATGTTATAGTTCTAATGAGGACACTTTTAATAAATAAAATAGACAAGCTATTATACATTCTATTTTTTTAAAGAATACAAATTTTGGATTTGGCATTCCTCATCTTTACATATGTAGTCTTAGATAAAGCTCAAAGGAATTTCTAAACATTCTGTTACCAGGTGAAGTGTCTGCTCTGGTTCTCTATCTACTTCCTAATCCTGGTAATCTTAACTCGGTAATTTAGCAGAAAATCTTACGTTTACATCAATGAATCTTCTTTAAATCTAGAACAAGCCTTGATCAGGGTGTCATTTGCCTTTTTTTTTTTTTGGCTCTGGCCCAGAGTACAAAGATCTTATTATGTCAAAAAAAGGAAATCAATTTTCTTGCCCCATTTCCTCCCCTCAAAAAGGACTTTGACAGCTCAAAGGTCTAGAACTTAGCCAGCTTTTATCATTTCTTTCTTTAATTGTGGTACTTTGGAAGAAGTATATAATTAAAAAAAATATTTTGCTGGAACATTTTGTCTTTACTTAAGGGTTATTTTAACCTCTTTTGAATTCAATTCTGACTTGTGAAAAAGAGAAAAACCCAAAACATTCAATATTGTGATCAAATGTGATAATGTATAAAATGTCTTCTGTCTTCATTTTTCCAACCTTTTTGCCTTGATGTTTTTTTTTTAAACTCATTTTTAAAAATGCGGAAGTAAAACATAATGATGCTTTTAATCTTCTTTGTTCTGCTTATTTTTCTTTGTATCACTTCCTACAAATCTTCCCATTTTTACTTTATATATACCATAGTTTCAAGCCATTCTCTGATTTGGTCCAATGCTTTGCAACCACAAAAATGCTTTTATTGAAATTTTAATACATATTGGTAAACTATTTCTTACTTTCTTGTAATTGAAAGATAGCTGGATCATTGTATCAAAGGGTATGAACAGTTAAGTCATGTCTGTTATGTGATTCCTGAGTGCTTTTCTCTTTGTCCCCTTTATCATTTCACTTGTGATCTCATCAACTTCTATGGATAAAATTATCATCTCTGCACTGATGATTCTCATATTTACTTTAAAGAACCTTAATTTTTTTTTGTTGATCTCTCAACTCACATCTCCAACTTCTTATTATTAGTACTTTTTCCAAACTAGTAAATTTTAAAAAAAGAGATAATAAAATCTGGATGAGTCCTAGAAAGTAGTACCTTTACTAATAATAAGGAAGTTAGAAAGAGGAGATGTTTTCAGGGGGGAGGGTATAAAGAGTTCTCTTTGGGATATATTGAGTTGAAGATGTCTATAGGACTTCTAATTTTAGGATTATTATTGTTATTGTTATTATTATTATTATTATAGAATTAGGATCATTATTATATAGGAAGGATACTACTTTTCTCCTATTCATTCAGGCTGACAACCTAAATTTCATCCTGAAACCATCTCTTATCTCTTCCCTTCCCCATATCAAATCTATTGTCAAAGTCTTTCAGTTTTATCTTTTCAACATTGCTTATATGCTCCATTTTCCCTCTGACACTGTCACCGTTTTAGTACAAGCCCTCATTACTTTATGACTGTACTATTGCAATAACCACAAGTCTCCTGGCATTCTATTCCCATTCTAAAATGCAAGTATGATCATGTCACACCATTCTCTCCTTCAACCCAACCCCACAAACTCCAGTTTTTCTCATAATCTCCAGTATCAAATATAAATTCCTGTGATTAACATTCAAAACTATTTATGACCTTCTTCTTTCCCCCATGTCCATTTTGTGCTCTTCTAACTTATAATCTCTCACTTACTCTGCTATGTCAAGACAAAACCTCTTTAATATTCCATTAACAAGACCGTCTATATCCTGACTCCATTAATTTTCACTGAGTTGGTTGCCAGAGATCTCTCCTCATTTCCATCTTCTGACTTCTCTGGTTTACTTCAAGTCCCAGCAAAAATGCCACCTTCTACTGGAAGCATTTCTTGAACCCCTTTAATTGTAGTGCCTTCCTTCTGTTGATTATCTGCAACTTATACCATGTATATATCTTATTCCTATGCAATTGTTTGCACATTGTCCCCACTGTTACACTATGAAGTCTTTGACTGTCTTATCCTTTTTTTTTTTTTTGGTATCCCTATTGCTTAGCATAGTGTCTAACACTTAATATATGTTCAGATATTGAATAATTGAATATTAATTTTCTGAATGAATATACCACTTCATAGATTCATCAACATTACATCAGCATGTTTATATTTCAATAACCCTTATGATGGTGATTCCCAGTTTTTGATATCTTTGTCAATCTTCACAGTTGAGTAAAGTCTGAAGTTGTATTGATTTTGCATTTCTATCACTGTTAATGATTTGGAGTTTATTTTATGGGATCATTTATACTTTGTGATTCTTTTGGGAAAAAAAGCTCACATTTTATCTATTGAGCAAACATTCTTGATGTTGATATATTTACTTCTGTTCCCTAAATATTTTGGATATATAGTAAAACTTTTAATAATGATATTTGATGAAAATAGTTTTCATTATATTGTTTTTTCTAATACTAGATTAATTTATTTTACTCATGAAAAACCCTTTTAACTTTGTTAGAGTCTATTTTATTCTTAATGATATCTCTTGTATCTGATTTAGTTTAAAAAAGCTTTCTATATCCATAGTAGTGCAAGGGATCTGCTCTTACTTTTGTCTATTTTTTCCCTCTGATTCTCTAACATTTTATATATAGGTTGTGCTTCCACTTTGAGTTTATTATGTTCTATTACATAAGATGCTATTATAAAACCAATCGCTGACAAAGCTGCTTTCTCCAAGAAATCTTTATATAAATGTAGTTCTTGGTTACATAATTTATATTCATGACTTTACCAAATACCTAATCTCCTATTTTTATAGTATATGTTTATATTTATTCATCATTTATTTGTTCTACTGACATACTTTTAAAAAGTGATACTAAATGGTTTTCAAAATTGCTACATAATATAGTATCATGTATGCTAATTCTAGGCCCTCATCATTTCTAGTTGTTATTACCTTTCTTAAAGTTCTAGACCTTTTTGTTTGTATAAATGAATTTTTTATCTAGCTCTATGAAGATATCCTTTTAGTAATTTGATTGGCATAATAGTAAATCTCCATGTTATATATTATTGTTATCTCGATTATATTATTATGGCTGAACTATGAACAATGAATATTTTTTTAATGATTTGTCTCCTGCATGTTTTTATTACGTTTTTAATAAAGTAGTTATATGTGTCTTTGATAAATCACCTTAAATTTTTTTTTTGTATTTTGTAATTTCTGAAAGGCTTCCTTTTTCAATTTCTACTTTTATCAGGCCCTTATAAAATTTTTGATTTTTGTGAATTTATTTTGCATCTTTGTCTCTAATATATTAATCATCTTAATTAGCTACTTAATTTTTTTTATTTTCTATTATAATATCACTTGTAATTAAGACTATTTTTGCTTCTTCCTTACCAAGTTTTTTACCTTTAATTTTGTTCTCTAATCTTATGGCTATATCTAATATTTCTATAACTATTTCAACCTAATGAGAAGAGTGAATACTTTGCTATACCTCTTTGTTATTTTTTTTCATTTCCAAATGATCTTTTTACTTCTACCCCATCTCTACCCCTTTAAAGGGAAATCAATATATGTTGCCCATTTCAAAACAAAATTTCTACATTTTCGATGTTGTGGCAGGGGGAAACCAAGAAAAATGAAGTGGAAAAAATGTATGATTCAATCTGCATTCAGAGTTCATTAATTCTTTCTCTAGAGGTGGATGTCATTTTTAAACTTGTTGTTCTTTGAATTGGCATGAATCTTACATTGATCAGAATATTTAAATTTTTCACAGTTGATTATTATTTCAACACTACTTTTACTGTACACAAAGTTTCTCTAGTTCTGTTCACTTCATTTTGCATCAGTTTGTGTCTTCATCATCAACTTGTTCAGGTCTTCCTTAATATTTGAAAAGGCAACTTAATTTGTTTTTATTTTTTAAAAGTTCATTTCTTTCCATTGTTTGCCATATAACCAGAAGTTCAAAGTTCAATAGACAGTGATAAACCAGTAGGTTTGAGATGAAAAACTCATTGGAATGAAGGTTGTCTTCCTGATGAGACTGAAAATGTCAGCTTCAATATATAAAGGAAATTGTCTAAAATTTTAGCAATAATTTGAATATTTATGCAAATTCTAAAAAAAAGTTAAAAAGTAGTTACAAGGCCTATTTTGATTATCTAAGTGATAAAAAATGCTCTATTCTATTCCTACCATGGGAATAACACACAGCCAAAGTAACTGTCATTATTTTGCAATATCTACCTGAGGTTAATGAAACATTGGGATGCTATCATTCTTATCAAGATAATAATCTTTCTAAAAAGAAGGCTTTGTTGTAAAATATTGGTTCACACTAAACTAATTCTCATCCCTAACACCCAGTCTTTAAACCAACTAGAAATTATAGGCTTCCACAAAATCCACTAGAAAAAATAATTTAATCAGATCTTATATACTCCAAGAGTCCTCCAAAATCATTTTAGTGTTGCTTTGAATAGCATTTTCTCTAATTATAAGCAAAAAACAAACAGTAATGTTATCATTGTCATCACCATTCTTATCTTTCCAAAGTAAAATTCAAACCATTTTCTTTCTAAATGAACCAAATAGGAACATTGCTACTTAGGATTACATCATAATGCTTCTTAGAGAAAAGGATAACAAATATACATAATAAGCAAAATTGTTACAACTTTTACCTAATACATAAGCAAGAACAACATGACATGATCACATTCTAGCTTCTTATATAAATCAGGAAGATATATAAGGCAACATTTAAGGAGTATATTCTGCAACCAAAGGAAAAGTATTTTTATGTGAAAAGTATTGTTAACCATTTAACAGATAAGTCCATCAAAACTACATATCTAGGAGCAACTTTGACCATGAATTAAATGATGAGCAATTCAAATCTTTATCTGTTCCTGAAACCTATGTTAGAGAGGGAGATGGGGTGAAAAATATGGCCCTGCTACTGTCATGATAGTGATTGATTATCAGTCTTTCTGGGGCAGAGAAAAATAGACCACCATTGAAATTATTCTGAGGATTAACCTACTGATATATTAGTTTAAAAAGTGATTTTCCCAATATCTACTATATTTACATAGCTTTAGATCAATTTTTGCAGTATGGAATAAAATACTGAGTTTCAACAAATGCCTCAAATATATAACTAGAAAAATATATTGATTTTTTGTAATCATTAGAATGACACAAAAATAATTCTGATATATTAAACAAAATATGCATTAGAGTTTTTTATTTTACTTTAATTAAACAACAACCTTATTTTTCTTTACTCCCCCATATGCCACAATATTACTTTAAATGACCCCAATTGCTTTTTCAAAACTCAGCCCCCACATACACTAGTCCAGAAGCAAAGCTATTTAATAGAGTAAGTTAAAATATGATTGCATATTGCACTGATATGTTATTTTTGTTTTAAATTGGATCTGTCATTCTCTAAAAATTATAGAGCTGTCATAGAACAAGTAAATGTATAACTTTCATCTGAACCAATTAGCCATGATTTGTTCATAGAAAGAATGATTTAGTTGTCATTTAGTCAGTGCAAGTCATTCAGGTCAACCAAATGGTTATGGCATAATAGGTTTTACCATTGGGTGGATCGATAAATAGATAGATATAGAAGGATAGACAGAGAGACATACATAGACTCAAATATGGGAATAGGTGCAAGATATATGATTTCATTGGTATAGGGAACTCCTAGTAAAGGATCTCCTTCTACCAATGCAGGTTAGCACTTTTCAGCAATTTCTAGACTTAGAAAGGGGTTCTTAACCTGGGGCCTATCGTACCCTTAAAAATCCATGGATATATTTCAAAGCATTCATGAACTTGGATGAGAAAAAAATCTCATTATTTTTATCAACTTCATTGATTTGTTGACTGAACAATGCTGAGCAAACCAAATGTTGACAAGGCTTACAGTATGATTCTAAATTGAACAACTTTGGAAGCCATAACAATGTTTTGAGACTTTCAAGAGATGACTTGAGTATAATAAATAATATTCTAAAGGCTCCCAAAATTTCATAAACATCTCTTTTCTCTTATGTTCTCAAGATGTAATTGATGCACTAGAAAAATGCAGATCAGCTTAACTGACAAAGTGTGCATCTTATGTTAACTGTTTCAGAGAAAAACAATATATTTCCTAATCATAATCAGATATCTAGAATATGGAAGAAAACATACTATATAAGTCTCATTATCTGTTTCACTTTGGATACAAACATTCAAAAGGGCCTAACCTCAAAGGAATTTAAGGCCTCCAATTACCTAGTCTACATGACACAATTGATTACAAATTTGAACCCCAATTTTCTACCTATAAATATTTTTATGTTATAAAAATATTAAGGGATACTAGATAAGGCATGGCAGGAACTCATTTGCAGCCAATTAAAGTTGTTAACCTAGAAAATTTTTTTCTCAAAACCACAAAAGATAATACTTTGAGTGAAATAATTCAACAAAATATTCCACATAGCAGAACTCATCTTTTTCCTTAGAAACACCATCACATCAATATAAAACAGTTATTGTTCTTCTTAAACATCTTTCTATGGTCCTAGTGTCTTGACTCAGTGAAAAAATTGGACTATTATTGTAGAATGTGCTTTGATTATATTCACACTTTTCTGGTCCTAAGGGGGAATAAAATCCAGTACTTGGTTGAAACTTAGGATAAAGAACTTGGAGGATGGAATGTGAGTCTGTTTATACAGAGAGGGAGGGAAGTCCCGAAAGAAATGTAGAGAGAGAAATAATGAGACCTGTCAACTGTTCACTGAAATTACAGGCCTCAGGATATAATGTTATGAAATTAAATATCACTTAATATAATGCAATTTGAAGGTTCTTTTAAAATCAGAAAAAGAAATTGTCATATTTAGGAAAGCAGAAAAAAAAGCTCTTTTAAACAAGGTTATTATCATGGCATTAGGAATGCATACAAACAGCAAGAAAAATCAAAGTTTCTTTTTCTCCTCGTAGCATTTAGAAATCAATACCTTTGATTCATAATACAACATAAAGACATATATATGTAATGTCTACATATATAGAATTGAGAGAGAACTGGTAAAGTACTCACGGTCGTTGCATAGTGGGCCACTGAAAGAGGTCATGCTGCAGTCACAACTGAATCCATCCCACTGCTGCAAGCATACTCCTTGGTTGGAACAGGAGTCCTCTTGGCAAGTAGTGCTGGGTCCTGTAAGCAAATTCAGAGGAAACTTGCACTTTTTACTAGCAACAACCATCCCTTTTGGTTGATCTTTGCACACGAGCTAGATCACATATAGTAGTTGCCAACACCTCAAGTTGCATGAACAAACTGTTTTTAAAAGTTATCCTTCCTACTGCTGACTTAGGAACCAAGGAGCTGCCTTGCCAAAGCTTTCTGCAGTTCCCAGAATACCACACATTTCATTAATGTCATTGATTGAAAAGAAGCATACAGTTAATCCAAGAGTACCATGGCTATTCTCATTATGGCAGCAGATAATCTCATTATACCATCAGTTGGTTCTATAAAGTATTTTGGTTTTCAGAAAATGTATCAATTTCCTCAAGCTGCATCCTCATGAATGAATAGCGGCATCATGAAAATGGGGATTAAAACTTCATGAAATTGAGATAAAGATTGGGAAAATAATGGAAGAAAGTGATGCAAAAACAAGCTACTGAGATTCCAGGAGTTACCCTGCAAAAATGGTCTGGCACCATGATACTGTTTTTTTGTTGTTTTATTTTAATTTTTTTCTTGGCAGGTATGTTGGCAAGTATCAACTCACATGCTTTAATGATAACATGCAATTAACAAAAATGGAAAATCTCAGGAATAATGACCTAGCATGCCCCCAAATGACATACAAATGAAAAACAAAGCTAGTCTACTTCTAAGGAACCATAAGTAGATCACTGAAAAACAAACAAAAAAACTAATAGATATGATCAAAGCACTAGGGCAATCACTGTACAAACATATTCAAGACTGAAAGCCTTTATGCAAATTATGCTGCAAAAGCAGGCTTAGTATAGTACTTTATATATGGGGGCAGGGAAGGAAATCTCAACCCAAACATGATCTAATACAGAAATCCAGAAACAGTTTGCGTTGGGTTCCCACTGTGCATTGTGGGGTTTCAGTCTCATTTTGATACACACAGGGCTATCTACCTTGCAAGTCAGCTTTCATCAATGCAACTTTGTCAGCAAAATTAAAAAAAAAAAGCAAAATATATTAAATGTTAGTAAGCAATACTGAAATGGGAGCAAACACAGAGAGAACATTCATAGTCCAATGCATGCTGCTATAAAAGGGGAAGAAATGCCATCAAAAGCAAACAAATTAATACTAACAGCCATCAATCTTAAGGCAAGCCAGAGTGAGAAAGCAGTAATTTGCCAGTATTTTACTACAAATATAATGGTTAATTGAGCTGATGACATGTAATGAAGGAAAATTAAAAGGATTCCCCCCCTTTTGGAGTGATATGAATGCATTACCAGAATGATTGCCTTGCTTGTTTGGAGGGGCTGTTCAATTTGTCATTTTCAGATACAGTATGTTCTATGGTCATTAATGGGCCAATTACTCCTTCCCTATCTCTTTTATCTTGCATTTCCATTTAAATTTTAAACATGTCATGTAAACCACCCACTGCCAAATGGATTTTATTAATAGAATGTTTTACCAAATGCAAAAAATGACTATATATTTTAGGAGGAATGGATGAATAGTGTATATAGGTCAGAAGGAAAATAATGCCATTTGGTTCTCATGATAGAAACATCTTTGTGGGATTTCATTAGGCAGTTTGTTACTTTGGCTGATCAGAATTGGCTTCTAGATTTGTATAAGGCTTAATGATATCTAAGGTCATTTAAAATTCATAAAAAATGTTTATTTTTTATTATTTTCATCTAATTTGCTAATTATTAATGCCATTAAATTTTGCTAATTTTGGCCTAAGTAAGGAAGGAAATGGTTTTAACAAATGAAAAATTTATATTTTAAACTAGTTTTTTTTTTAAACATAGTTGTATAATCTTAAATACAAAAAAAGCAATATAAACTAGGCTCCCAAAATGTAATGAGTAATTATTCTCCAGGGACCAATTTTAATGAATTATTTGAAATCCAGAATAATATGTACCTATATGTAGATAGTTTTCTCTTAAGACCTGTAAAATTGTTTATCTTCTTAACTATATTATATAAGCATCCCCTTAAGATCTTTTCTGTAATATTAATTTACTGAGCAGACTCATTTTTTATATGTAGTGCAAAGGAAAATTCTGACTCAAATTTTATCTTAATATTCCCAAATTTTGATTTATCAGGTAACAAATTAATGAATGTGTAATGTATTATTATTTCTCTTGTAGAGGAAAAGACTCTAAGACACTTACAACATTATTCTAGTTTTGTACAAGTTTTTAATCAAAAGACCAAAGGAAAATAAGAACCTATAAGTGAATTTTTTGAGGTTACCTATGAGGACGAAATTCTTTATGTAAAGTTATTATTGAGAAACTGACTGAGGATAACATTATTTGAAAGTTATTAGAGCAGCATTTTAAAGATCAATCATTGCCTAATCAAAGAACTAGATAGTAAAGGAAAAGCCACATTTTTGCCCATATGCTGACCTCGACAGGCACTCTATGTGTTCTTACTCATCTGGCAAGAAAGGCAAGACTAAAATTTTAAAGACAACAATATCTTTTAACAATAATTTCAAAATTGTGTTATATTATATTTGATAAATAATAAATGATTTGAAAAATGAAAAACTACAAAGTGCCATCCAAATGTTCATCTTTTAGTCTCAAATTTAATCCTTCTATTGTATCCTATGATATGAAAAGTTAGAGACACGCCAATGGATGATTCTGCTTAATTTATGTTTTGGGAACCATTTGAAACATATTTCTATTTCATCTCAGGTATTACAGATAATACAGTGTCTGACAAGAAAGACTCTATATATCTTCTCAAACATTTTCCAGAAGTATCATGTAAACATCAGCAGGTACTTGCACATGATCCATCCCTGAATTTATTAACACTTTCTTTAAGTAATGCTCCACTTATTTTATCACTGAATTAAAGTGAGGCAACAAGTCACAAGGATTTTTGTATTAAGCACATAAGATGTCAAGGAACAAGATGACAATGTAAGGAAGGAAAATGAAAATAAGGAAGATTTCTTCCCTTACAGTAAAAACTGCATCTTGGTTAGATATTAAATCAGATTGAAACTGTCATGAATTATAATCACCTTATACTATCCTCTCTTCTAGGGAAAGGAAGATCAGTTTGAAATTGGTATGACCTTCTCTAGCAGAACTGGAACCTAAGAATGGTATTAGGGAATCATCACTAAAAGGGGTTTCCTATGATTAGAGTCCAGTGACTTTTGAATGGGAGGGTAGGAAATGTTTCCATTACTAGACAAAGGGAGAAATATTTTTGGTAGGTGAAGCAGATATAGAATCAGGATAAGCTTTTGTCCTGATTATATCAAGTTTACAATTTTCCAAACAATTTGGAAGATGAGTGGTGTCAATTTGGTTTGGAGATGATATGAATTTCAAGATACTAAATGCTAAGGGGAAGTTTAGAGAGATCATTTCTTCAAAATCAAGAATTTGATTAGCAAACACAAAATCATAATGTATGTTTCTTTGCTTATGTTTTTTTAGCAGTTACAATTGATGTTATTCTTAGTAGTCATAGAGCCTGGAATTAACAGTGAATTGTGCTGTGAAGCTGTTAACCTATAAATGGGAAGAAAAAAATGTCAGGGAAAGATAGAGGTTGAGAAATCAAAAGTTTAAAATATTATGAATAAAAAAGAGTTTAAGCATGGAGAAAAAACAAGGGTCAAAAGGATTTGTTTTGGCAAGACAGTAGAAGTATATTAGAAAGATAAAAGTAGAGAACAATGCCTCATACCATATGCTAAAAGGATTTGATTTGGCCAGAGATCTGAGGAGTCCTCAAAAGACCAATATGGAGGGGGGGAAAGGAACAATACCACATACCATTGTATTACTAAAAATGGTGACTAGAAAAGGTTAATAAGAGACGTTATAAAAACTCCTTTGAACCAGGTTATATATTATACCATTATGGCAAATAGTATAAATAATATAACTATTATAAAATCATTTCACCAGGAAGCTTTTACCCTGGTGAGTAATGAGGGAATAAAATATTTCTCTCAATTCTTCCCTCTCCTGTCTCTAGGGCAAGAGGCTATTTTAAAACTGCTTGCAGAATTCTGTCTTTTAAATCACTGCAAGTTTTCCATTAGTTTTGTTTTTGAATAGTTTTCCCATTTTTTTGAATTATGTCTTTCATTCAGTTTTATGAATTGTGTCCCTCAGCTCTAGATCATTTCCTTTATGCCTCATGTTCTATGCATTTAATCACAGGAGTTTATTCATTTGAAATATTTTTTTTTCCTTCTTTGTGTTAGCAAATTAAAAGTAAAAAAAAAAAGTGTATCTGGCTTGGTAAAAACTTGATATGTAAACATTTGAAATTACAAAGCATATAAATTAGTGATCATTATTCACTTTACACCCACACACCCACACAAACCACCTCCCCCTGACACACACACACACACACACACACACACACACACATTACAAGTTTCTTCTAAATACTCACCAGTGTGGTGGAGATGTGATTTTATTTAAAATAGAAGTAACTCTTTTGGAATCCATGGATTTTATAAAGCCAAGTAACTAACAATTAAACCCAAGGTAATTCTATATCTAGTATAAGACACAAGAATGGCCCAAAGTAATTCTATCTTATTTTCAAGTTGCCATATGTAAAGCAGTTAATATTTTGATTGAGCATAAGGGAGTAGTGATACATATTCAAGGATTAAATAATATATACTATTTTATTCTTTTTCCATTTATTTTAGCATGAACTTTCCTCATAAAAAACTAAAATTTCAAAAATGTCTCCAAAGTTAAAAGAAATTTCCCTGGATAAGGGAATAAATTATATTTATGGATGGAGAAATGGTTAAAATAATCTTTTTAGTTCAACTGAAAAAAATCTTTGAAATAAATGCAGAATTCAAAAAAGTATTCCATCAGATCATTTTCTGAAGAGTATAAAAAAGACTAAATAATAGATGTGCTTGAGAAAACTTCTGAATTGGATATCATGTCAGATTAATTCAGGCATAAACAAATAATACATATAGCAGACAGTATTGACAATATTAAGAGAAAATGCCAATATCGTCACATATTCAATAGAGATGGAGGATATGAGAAATTATTTTCTAACTCTAGCCTCTTGGAATGGGTATTTAAAATAATATGCTCAGTCTGATTCATGACTCCTAATGTAAATATACAAGGTTTTTTTTGTTGTTTTTTCATCCTCAGAGGCAATGATTTTCTATTCTAAAGTGAGGTGAGTTATAAGTGAAAAGCAACAATTAGGTGAACTTTAAAATAAGTCTTTGCAAAAAACATAAGAATGGAAGCTAGCAATATTTGAAATATGTAATTCCTAATGAGGTATAAGCATTTATTTGTATTGGGTTTCCAAAAAGCTCAAAGTTTAAGTTGATGTAATGATAAGGAAAGTAAAGGAAAAAAATAAAAAAGGTTTTCTGACTGTCTCTCTCTCTCTCTAATGAGCAAAGAAAATGAAGGGAGAACATGTGCAAAGAGATTTTTCCATATAATTGTTTCCTATATTATAATAGAAATTTCTAGCATATGAAAATGGAGATGTCATACCTTCACATCCTCTTTCTATCTGTCCATTGCAAAAAAGAGCATCAGAGATAAGATCAGGGAGCCGTCCATTTAAATCCACTGATGCCAGGCAGCCTTGAAAACCTTCTTTTGCATGGACTAATTTTGGCAATGATTTGTACATCTCTTTGGCAACTCCTCCTATATACAAGTCACCTGTGGATAGAAAAAAAAAGACTTAGAAAGGAACAAGGAATAATTGACTCTAAAATAGAGATTGAGAGGTAGAGATAAAAGCTTATTCCTTTACTTGTAAAAGCAACATAAATATTTGGATTTTGGCTTTTTTCCAAGTGTGCCAACATCAAAATATTCAGATAATTCCTCTGATGCTTACGGAACCATCCAAAATGGCGACAAAGATTCCATGAAGGTGACATTATTGAAAGATGATAATGTGATTAACAAGTCTCAGACTATTGATGTCTTAAAAAAGGTCTTTAATTTATGAAATATTTTTAGTGTCACAATCCAGTTTTCTTGCTACATCTCAATTCATTTTTCTCTTCTTTTGTCTTGTAGATTTAACCACCATCCCAATAATATTCTGTGTATACCTGAAGAATGCTGTGTCCTGCCTTGGACCTTACTTCTATTTAGTCACAATTTCTTTATTTACTCTTCAAAACCTGAGCCCCATGCCTGAAATTCTCTGCCCCTCCTTCTGTCTTTCAGTTTCCTTTATTTCTTTTAAGAATCAGTTCAAAATCTACATTCTATAGGAAACCAGTTGGTTGCCTGAGTTTTTCCTGTTCATGTATTTCCATATATTCTCTACATGTCATATAGGTGCTTAATCAGATACCTTTTTCCTTAGTGGAATGTGCTCTTTTTGAGGTCAGGGACTTCTAAGGATATGGAATGGGGATAAAAATCCATCTTTCTTTTGTATCCCCATTGATTAGTAGAGTGACTTGCACATATTTAATGCTTGTTGACATTCTACCAGCTTTCCTGTTACACTTCAGTTTACACAGACCTTAAATTAACAACTTCACTTTTTATTCATTTGTATGCTATTTTCCACATGTATGTCTTTAGATTTTATATAAGACACATGTGTATGTATATGTGAGTAAACATATATATATTTATGCTTATATATATATATATATATATTTTCTGATGATACAGTATACTTATTAAGAAATAGGCCATGATTGAGTTTTTTCTTACCTTTCAAAGCTTAAACTTTGTACTGTGATCAAGCAATAAATCTGATTTATGGGTGTTTTAGGAAAGGTATATTCTTTGCAATATGCTTTATTTATGTTATATTTTATATTATTCTGTTTTTAGGTGCTCACTTTTCTAACTTTATGGTTAGTTGGAATGAACGTTCATAGGATCATTATTAAAAGATCAGAGATTTGGGCCAGGAAGAGACCTTGGATGTTATCTAGTGTAAACCATTAGTTTTACAGAGAATTAGTGAGATCCAAAGAAGTTTTAATTATTTGTTTAGGGTCACAGTGGTAATAAGTAGTGAGGCTAGCATTTGAACCTAGACCCTTTAATTCCAACCCCCCCAGCAATGCTTTACTTCATTCCATTTCTTGGGGTACCGCCTGAACTACTTCCTCATTATCACCAATCATACCAGATATCATGTCCTGAATTCAGCCCTGGAGCCTCCTTCTCCTGATTTTCTCTAACTACTTCATTCCCTCTGCTCAGACCTTATCTTCAACAATTTAATTGATAACAACCTCTTTGTCTCATTGACTTTCACCCCTATACTGCCCTGTTTCCTAGCTCTCACTGCATTGCATTATCACTCTGATTTTCTGGACCAAAATGATCCCTTCCCTGTACATGCTGCTTTCCTAATTAGAAGGCAAGATCTTTGAGGGCAAGCAAGGCCTTTGCTTATATCTCCAGAACTTAGTAGTCATTTCGTTTATGGTAAGCATTTAATAAATACCTTTTTCATTCTTTCTATTGCACTAATTTACTTCGATTGCTGCTTTGAAATGGATGATCACACCCAACTTATTTCATTGCCATTTATCTCTATTGTTTCAGCTACTGGTGAAAATATCAGACCAAGGAAGGATAGTCTTGGAATAGTGCTGCCATATATTGATTACACACACTTCATTTATATATCTATGCCCCATAATTCCCTTTTTTTTTTTCTTTCCCTAGTTTACTGGAAACAATTTCTAGGACAGGTTGGTTGTAGAGAACCTAAAATCTGGAAACCAGGAAGAAGCTATTGAATCTATGTTAGAAGTAAACAAATAGGAGAACATATTAGAGTGGCAGTAGTGAAGAGATAGGGAGTAATTTGAGCTATGATAGACAATGGCAAAATTTTATAACCCAACAGATATGTGAGATAAATTACACAGAAGAGTAAGAGAAACTTTCAAAGTTAGATCTTGGTTTTGCATCATCCTTATGATTAAAATATACTAATTCTGGTATTTACATTATCTATAACCTGACTTTATCTTGCCTTCCAAGCTTTATTTACTATTTCACTCACTTGATGTTCCAGCAAAATTGGCCTTCTAGATGTACCCTGATTTTGCCATTCCACCTTCTGTCTTTGAATCTTACCATGAGTCATCCTCTATATTTGTAATAAATTCCCATTGTTCCTCAAACTCTCAGAATCTTCAATATCAGCTGGGATTTAAACATGGAAAGAGTTATCAAGGAGCATTTAAGAGGTCAAGGCCAGTAGGCTACCTAGTAATATGAACCTGGAGTTGAATTATAGTTTAGATGTTGTCTAAATGTCTAAGAGAAAGTGAATATAATTGAATTTAAATGGAAATTTCCAAGTGTGGTTTTAGAGCAGTGGAAATTATTTCAATTCCTATTAGTGATTTTAATTAATAATATTAATTATTAATCTTAATTATTTAATTCATATTATTAATATCTATATTTTTATTCATAACTCCTTAATAGATACTATATATCTTAAATGTCTTTTATTTTAATTTTTTTAAAGTTCCCCAAAAGGGCAATCACTTGGAGGACATAGAGATAGTATTCTAGTAAAATTCAAGGTAGCAAAAGAAATAAGACATGTGCAAAGTAAAACAGACATGTGCAAAAAACCTCCTATCACTATTTGAGGAAAAGACTATCATCATGCATAATTGACTGAATTATAAATTGTGTCAGTGCTAGAATTCATCAGATTCTCTAATGAAATTGATATTCTAGCATTGGTACACTAAGAAATTTCTCTCAGCTCTAACTGTGGCTAGAAATTTAAAAAAAAATCATGCTCCCTTGGTTAATTGTGAAATGCTATTTCAGCAGGAAGAGTTTCACTTTTTACCTCTTGGGAACAAATCAGTTTATACTCTGAGGTTTGGAATTTCATTGCCTTCAATTTAATCTCCTTTTGCATAACTATATATGAAGTGAATAATCTGAGGAACAATTCTAAGTAAGGTACTGCCTTATATCCATCACAACAACTTTATTTGAATGGAAGAAAGTAAAACATAAATTTCTTTTAAAAAATAAGTAAGATAGAACATTCTATAAGCACCCAAAAAGGAAGCAGATATTTGAAATAAGTAGGTCTTAGTAATATTGCTTGCACTCATTTATTAAGAAGAGAAAATTAAACTACTATTTCCTTCAATTATTTAAAAAAATCACGTTGGTCTACTAAAAACAAAACTATAGGTGAAATTAATTTTCACTTTTAATTCTATAATTAAGAGACCCAGTGTAGAGTTTAAGAACAACTAATAGATCTAAACAACTTAGGAATGAATGGTCATTTAACTGAATGGGAAAATTCCTAAATTCAGAACATATGACACATTCAATATTGAGGATAAAGCGAAGCTGATCCTTCAAATAGTGCTTCATACAAAGAACAAAAACCAAACAAAAAATCATCCATAGCCCCAGTTCTAAGGTTTTAAAAGGCTGTTTTGACCGTACATGAAATTAGAAGGTCAATGTATAGTAAATGCCAGATTGTTTTAAAAATGGATTTATAGGATTATACATTTAGAGGTAAATGAGATCTTTATAGAGACTATAAACCCTTTTCATTTTACAAATGAGGAAATTAAGTGATGAAAAGGTTAAAAAAATTTCCCAGGGCCACCTAGTATCACACAGGATCATGAAAGACCAAACAAGCATTTATTGAACACCTATCATTTGTCAGGTGTTATTCTAAGAACTTTGCAAACATTAAGTCAATCCTGAAAACAAGTCTGACTTGTAAGAAAGAAAGAAGTAAAGGGAATTAAGTATTTATTAAATGCATACTATGTGGCAGACACTGTGCTAAGTTCTTTTTTTAATAGCTTTTTTATTTACAAAACATATGCATGGGTAATTTTTTCAGCATTGACCCTTGCAAAACCTTCTGTTACAACTTTTCTCCTCCTTCCCCCCACCTCCTCCCCTACATGGCAGGAACACCAATACATGTTAAATATGTTAAAGTATATATTGAATGTAATATATGTATACACAATTTATACAGTTATCTTGCTGAACAAGAAAAATTGGATTTAGAAATAAGGTAAAAATAACCTGAGAAGAAAAATAAAAATGCAAGTGGACAAAAACAGAAGGAGTGGAAATGCAATGTTGTGGTCCACAGTCATTTCCCATAGTTCTTTCGCTGAGTGTAGCTGGTTCTCTTCATTATTGAACAATTGGAACTGATTTGGTTCATCTTATTGTTGAAGAGAGCCATGTGCATCAGAATTGATCATCATATATTATTGTTGTTGAAATATACAATAATCTCCTGGTTCTGCTCATTTTACTCAGCATCAGTTCACTTAAGTCTCTCCAAGCCTCTCTGTATTCATCCTGCTGGTCATTTCTTACAGAACAATAATATTCCATAACATTAATGAACCACAATTTATTCAGCCATTCTCCAACTGATGGGAATCCATTCAATTTCCATTTTTTAGCCACTACAAAAAAGGGCTGCCACAAACATTTTTTGTGCTAAGTTCTTTAGAAAAAATATCTCCCAACAATGATCTCAAGTTATTGATACCCACAATATTGTGAGGCAGGTGCTACTATGATCCCAACTTTACTGAGACAGAGGTTGAGTCTTGCTCATGTCATATAACTAGCAAATGTCTGGTTAGATTTTAACTGTGATCTTTCTGACTTCAGGACTAGTGCTCTAACCATTCTGCCACTTTACTGCCTCAAAGAATTTGAAAATGTGATATCTCAATGCAAAATGCAGTGCCCTATTCCCTATACTAAGCTGGGTTTTTTTTAGTAGCTGTTCTTTAACTTCAAATAAGGTTAAGATTTTAACCTTAAAATGAGCTTTCTTGTCCATGCTTTGGATAGGTATTGCAATGGCACAAGAGAAGAAAATTTAAGGATAGATAATCAGATTATATAGTTAAGTATGGATTATCAGAATTAGAAGAAACCATAGGAATCAATTAAGAGCCTTTCTTTCATAGAAATGGAAGAGCAACACATGGTTAGTTTCATTCTTGTGCTCTAGAGGAAAGCCCCCCCCCAGCTCTCCTATATCTGATCTCTTTAGTTTAAAGCTTTGATACATATTTAAAGGCACATCCTTCTGAGAGAAGTAAAACTTTAAGCTGTTTACAACTTACACGTTAAAGTAAAAGGATTTTGGATCATCCTACACAGTCTTTGAAGGAGAAAAAGTATAGAATGCTGAGTACCATGTCAAACAGTTAAAAAAAGGAGATGAGGGATATTGCTGATTGGCTGAGGGCACTGAAGACAGTTCTCTACTTTATCATATTACTTTTAAATTCTGTGAAGCACTCAGATATGTTTAGAAGGAAAGATCAGAGTCTTCTGTATATGATATGAGTGAATGTTTTTCTTCATTAGAGCTCTTTCTATTCGACTAACATCACTGAGATAATAAAACCTCAAAACTGGATTAAAAACAAAAGAATGCTCCCAATCTTCTCTACCTGTTATTAGCAGTAAAAAATGAATTCAGTATAATTCTTTGATGCACGATGATGGCAGAGCTTTCTGACAGACTAAAGTTGGTACCCAGACCAAAGAAAAATATTTCCTTTTTACCTTTTAATTTTTATATTTTTCCTCTCTTTCACATATGCTATATAGCATAAACACTGGCCTATTTGCAGTTCTTTGAATATAATAGTACATCATTTGTCTCCTTTAATAATTGTCCACTATTCAAGGAATTCTCTATCCTTACTCCATTTCTTCCTTACCCTGATTTTTTTTCAGGACTGAGCTCAAGTTTCATCTACTTCAAAAAGTCCATTGTAGTCACCCCAGGTGCTAACACTTTCTTTTTCTTGAGTCCCTCTGTCTTCTCTCTATATATTTACCTAAATGTTTATGTTATTTTTCCTAACAGAATATAAGCTCATTGAAGAGTTTTTTAAGTTTATTTTTATTGTAAACCCTTAATGTAGTCTTGGAACCCATTAAGTGCTTAATATATGCTTGTTGACTTGAATTTATTATTTTTTTCCAAGACAATGAATAAGGAAGCACTAAGGTTCTAATTACCTCTTTTTTCTTTACATTCATCAACTAAATCTGTGGCATATGAGAATCTGTATGAGTCTATCTTGTTACATTTTTCTATTTTTTCTATTGGAGATCACCTTCATCTACTCCACCTATATTCAGAGAGAATCACAATATTTCCTCTCTTATACAAATAATCTTTTGCTGAAAGGCCAAAGCCAATCATATTCATAGAGGTTGACATGGAAGACCCAGGACCTCAATTCTTTTTGAAGAGACTTTCTGAGAACTGTTTATAAAAATGTTATAGAAATTTCATTTATTTTTGTCATCATTCCCCATTCTTCTAAGGAGCAGAAAATATTTCATAGGCTTTGCTATAGACTAGATTGTCCATGGCCTAAAGACAAAAGTACTGTTGTCAACAAACATTTATCTAGCTCAATAGCCACTCCAGCAATATATTATTTTCCTATTTCATTTTTCTCCAAGTGTTTAAAAGCATCTTATAGTTGTTCCTTTGTCATGTTTCTAGGACAACTATATAATTTCAATAAAATTAGATTTATCATTGCACAATCATTATTTGTATTTTAAAATATAGTGTTTATCATTCTGTTGGTAGGTGTATAAAATCACTGAAATTGATCTTCGTTTTTACTGAGCCAATTATCATTTTAATATCTATCTTTATACATACCTTAGCACTAAAAATGATTAATTGTTCCAGTTAGAATGATCCGCTTTTGTCTCCTACAAAACTCTGAATATTCCTGCCTCTGGACAGGGAAATCTCCAAAATAAACCTGAGTTATAGTTCATGTATAAGTTTTCCAAAAGGTAACAAGGTCTCCAACTCCTTCTTTTATTTAGTACATACTTAACAGAACCATAATATTTTGGAATTGGTTAGTACTTCACTGTCCATCTAATTCAGGGACTCTTAACATTTTGTTGTGCCATGGACACTTTTGTTAGTCCAGGGAAGCCTGCTCATAACATGCAGGGCTGATTCAATGTTAGGAAACCTATCAGCATAATTGATCATATCAATAACAAAAACACAAGTCTTTATGATTATCTCACTAGGTGTAGAATGAGCTTTTGTCAAAATAAAAATCATTCCTATTAAAATATCAGAAAGCATGGGAATAAATAAAGCTTTTATTAAAATGATAAGTAGTATTATATATAACAGGGATAAGTTAGGAGTCTTCCCAATAAAATTAGGGTGAAGCAATGATACTAATTATCACCACAATTTTTCAATGATGTACTTGAAATGCTAGCAATAAGAGAAGAAACAGAAATTGAAAAAATAGAGTAGGCAATGAAGAAACAAAATTATTACTCTTTGCTGATGATATAACATACTTGAAAAATCAATTAAAAAACTAGTTGAAATAATTAGTAATGTTAGCAGAGCTGAAGTACAAAAATAAACATAAACATCACCAGCATTTCTACATATTATGAACCAAGTCCAGCAGCAAGAAAGAGAAAGAGAAATTTAATTTAAAATAACTCTTGACAATATAAAATACTTGGGAGACTACCTGCCAAGACAAATCCTGGAACTATATGAACACAATTATAAAACACTTTTCACAAAAATCAAGTCAGATAAACAATTGGAAAAAATAATTTCTCATGGGTAGGCTGAATCAATATAATAAAAATGACAATTCTACCTAAAGTAATTTACTCATTCTCTGCCATACCAGTTAAACTACCAAATATTATTTTATAGAGCTAGAAAAGATAATAACAAAATTCATCTGAAAGAACAAAATATTAAGAATGTCATGAGACTTATTTTTTTAAAAATGTGAAAAAGGTGGCTTAGCTGCATCAAATCCCAAACTGTATTATAAGGTGATAATCATTGAAATAAAGATTCAAAGATATTATAGAAGCAAATTACACTAAGAATAATAGCATTTTATAGGACTTTGTGGTTTGCAAAAAACAATTTTGCATATATTATTTAATTTGATCCTCACAGAAACTTCTTATAATAGTTACTGTTATAACCTTTATTTTGCAGATGAGGAAGCTAATACTTACATATATTAACTGTGTTGCTCAGCATTACAAAGCTACTAAGTGTCATCTCATCTTCCTGACTCAAAGTCCAGCACTTTATATCCATTGTTCTTTTCTGTCTCTAATAATTTGCCCACAATCATATGGTTTATGTGTCAGTTCTAAGTTCCTTATTCAAATCCTTGCTCAACTACAGCATGTTTCCTTCTGTCCTTATCTCTTTGTGGACCTGTTTGTTTCTTGAGGATAGGGATTCATCTGTGTCCACAGAATGAAAGAAATGTAACTTCTCCACCAAGGCTTTATGCAGTTCACATGATTGTGACTATGATTATTTTGCTACCTGAATTTATTAAGCTCTAGTTGTGGCAGTAGGAGGGCACCAGATTAGTCACTGGGCTTTTCTTCCTAGAAAAACCTTAACTCTTACTTTTGGACCAACCTGCAGTGTCTGAGAGGTTTTTTCCCCTCTCTAATTATAGTCTGGTTGTCTTTTTTTCTGACAATGGCTGGCATCCATCATTCTAGCACTGACTGAGGGTCAAGGGAGTCAAGATACTGAAATTTGAAAATATCATTGAGACCACTTAATAGAAAATGTTGACATACCCTCAGCCAAGTGATATGGGATAGCAGTCTTGTTGCTTTGAATCCTTGGCAATCAAAATCAAGGGTTTCAGCTGCCAAAGTAATGAGGCACCACTCAATAATGACTTGTAAATTTTATGATACAAGTGGTTCGTTTGTTCCTCTCTACTTCTATAAATCTCAGGGAATTCCTGGAGAGTCTTGGCTGAGTTGGGAGAGCAATTGTAATAAGTGTCAGCAAGTGTCCAAAAAAGGTATAGCATATTCTAAAGGTAACTGGGGCTTCACCTTCATGCCAACTGTGTAATCTTATGAAGACAGAGTCAATTTGCTTCTGTAATATTAAATATTAGGCACCAAAACACTGAAGAGTGCAGTAGAAGTTTTATTATAGCAAAATTAGATTTTTGATCCAGCTGCCAAATTGCAACTGCCTACCACAGAGAGGTTAATCTGCCTCCTGCATTTATCTAGGGGTCAAGCTAATACTCCAATCACAGGCAAAAGCCCTACTGGTTTCCTATCAGTGGGAGTCTGCTTTATGGACTGACTTGACTCCAGTGAGATATTGGTTGAGACCTTAAGATTCTTCTGCTCTGTATGGAAAACAATTTGAAGGTTATTAATGGAAATTATGTATGTGCTTACACAGAATATGCTTCCAAAGTTCTGAAGTTCCTGGCTTAGATTGAAAAACCTTTGGTAGAAAAATGTCCTAAATTAGGGATTTGGCAGGGTGGGAGGGGAAGGGATGAGATTCTTAGATTTTTCAAAATCATTGAGTCTTCTTGATTACCTGGGATCTGCCATAAGCATTGTGTTAGAAAGATAAAGTAAAAGTCATCTAGACTGATAAGAACAAAATGCATTTAAAACTGAAGCAGTCTGTTTGTCCAACAGACTGTGAGGGAAAGTTGGTGGGGCATGCTAAATAGTAAATAATAAAATCTAATTTGCTAGGGTAATTCATCTCCTGTAGAATCGACTATATGCCAATTACTCTGCAGCAGATGGGGTGAGGAGTTCAAGCATACCAAATTCATATTGAGCAACTTCCATCTTATTGCTCCTATAAATTTTTATATACTTGAAAACAGGGACTAAAATATTTTCAGTCCTTTTGTACCTCACCACCCCTTTTGATTTTGTCACCTGTCCACTAACAATTTTGCCATCATGTATTCCTCTCCACCCCTTTGGCATATAATGGAATCAATAATCTACAGACTTAATAATTGGGATTCTAGAAGTTCAATTCAATTTAATTCAACAAAATCTCTTGAATATTTGCAACATGAGATGAATGATTTCAATGGATGTATTTAGAAACTTCTTTAATAAGGATTCATACTAACAGGACAAATCATGAAACAGAGGAAATACCAATTCATAAGATTCTTTCCTATGTCTTATGTATTTCTATGAAAGTGTTTGTTTTTCTCTCTTCAACAATAATCAATATCCATTTTGGGTGGGAAAATGATATATAATGTAAGATGTAGAATTATAGACTTTTCCTATGATAATGACCTGTTTTAAAAATTTGCCTTTCTGTAGATGCCAGTATTCTCAGATGTACAGAACAGAAAAGGTAAAATCCATCACTGGGTTTCTAGATAGCTCTAAAAAACAAAAAGATATAAGTGATACAAAGAAGTCTGCAAGCATCGTGCAAAGCCTCTGCAGGAGAATGTAAATGGATGCAAGTTTACATATTATTGTGCAAACTTTCTAGCATCTTCTAAACATCAACCCCATCAATGCCAGAAAGATGTAATGCTCTCATTTGGGTCATTTCATACAATCAGGTTGGGATGGTTCTCATGAGCTTATATATGAATGCTTTCTCCATCTTGAGTTAAATGATTCATGACAAGAAATGCAAATAATTAATTACAAATACAAAAAAGATAGAAAGTGTGAACGGGGTGGGGGAGAAGAAATCCTGTTTCAAGACTGATTGAGGGAAGGTAATATTTTGAGATGACTTGTTTTTTTTTCCCCTGTGGCATCAACAATAATAGGGAGATGGCAGAAAGTTCAATTATGCTGTTTGGATGATTAATTCATTTGCCAAATTTCAAATATTCTATCAATAAATTTTAAGTATCTGTTATTACAATGGTAGGCACTGGAGACTGAGGGAGGAGTGCACAAAACCTCTATATGATACTATCCCTCCCCACAAAGTGGTTAGAGCCAAGTTAGGACATAAGACATTTACAGGACACAATCATTTAGTGTAATGAGGTACTTAACTTGGTGGCACTGGTTGTATGTATAATGGATTCAGAATAATAACTACTCACATTTATATTATCTGTCTTCAATGGCTTACAAAGAGATATCTGCCCAATAATGAATTCTGTCAAAAATATATTCCACTACCCACCATATTTTAAACTTATTTTGTATGGCCTTATTTATATATTGTCTTTCCTCAATAGAATGAAAGCTCTTTGATGGCAGGAACTATTTCATTTTTGTCCTTGAAGCCCCAGAATCTACCACAGGGCATGGAAAGCAATGAAGGAAAGAAGGGAGCATTTGTATCCACCTAACGGACACTTTATAGGTTGGAGCAAAGTAGCACAGTGAATAGAGCACTGAGCCTGGAGATGGGAAACGTTGAGTTTAAATATAAACTTAAAACCTTACCAACTACATGATCCTGGGCAACTCACTTAAACTCTACTTGCCTCAGTTTTCTTACCTGGAAACTAGAAATAGCAACTATTTTTGAAAGTTATCATGACAATCTAATAAGATAATATTAGTAAATTGCCTGGTATATAGTAAGCATTATATAAATGTTATTACTATGTGCCATCTATGGTACTAAGTGCTTTATATCTCTTTAGATCTTCATAATGATGGATGCTGAAAAAAAAAGAGCAGTCAAAGGTTAAATGATACATGGCATAGGAGCTGCCTAATAAAGGCGAAGTAATGTTATGCAATTATTAAAATTTCTACTTTATAGGTGAGAAAAGTCTTTCAGAGAAACTTGTGACATGGTAATGGTGAAAAAACCCAACAAGTTTCAAAGTTGAGTTTTAAATGCAAGTCTCCCTAATTCCAAGTTTATTACTTTGGCCATCACACTATGCTATCTTCAACTCTTTGCTCCAGATGTACTTTGATTGATTCATTATTTCCTGTTTGTGTGGACTCCCTCCAAGGATACAGGTATAATATATATGGGAATTTATGCCTTCTCATTTTACACTATTTTCAAATTCATGTCTTCCTGAAAATCCTTCACATGATATTCCAATCTGTAGCAATGTGTTCTCTTGGTATTATAGAGATATCAAAAGAACAAATGGCCTCTCCATAGGTTGCCCCTTCCTCTCACCACAAAACTGGCCCACCTTATTATCTAGTCACTCACTTCTACAGGGAAGTATTTTATGTTGCTCCCTTTACACAGTCCTAAGCTATTCGTTCATCGCAATCTACTGAAGTTCACTATACGATTACTATATTCCTTACTATCACCCTTTCAGTGCCTCCCTACTAAATTATTGGCTCCCAACTGACTTATTTGGAAACTGAGTGGCTATGTCTCTTAGCCATAAAGCATTATTAGAATAACAATTGTTGAAAAGATAAGCCTTTTTGTTCAGGAAAAATTCTGAGTTCATTAAATCTTCTGTATGGTTTATCAGAAACAATTAGACTATTTCCTTCTTTCTAACGTTCAATGTTGGGACTGAATTATCCCTGTCTGACCAAGATTTATGGAATATAGATCATATTTGGATTTTTTACAAGATTAATCAATCTATACCTATCTAAACTGATGATTCAATATAACACATTCAATCTATCAGTCTATTTCTTGATCCATTTAACTGGATAAGTAGTTTCTGTAGTGCTTAGAACAGTAAATGAATAATACCACTACTAAGTCTTTCTCCCAAAGAGATTTTTAAAAAGTGGAGGAAGGACCTGTATGCACAAAAATATTTATAGCAACTCATTTTATCGTGGGCAAAAACTGGAAATGAGGAGATGCCCATCAGTTGGGAATGGCGAAACAACTTCTTTTATATGATTATAATGTATTATTATTGGGCAACAAGAAATGGTAAGGAGGATGATATCAGGAAATATCTGGAAAGGCTTACATGAACTGATACAGAATGAAGTGAGCTGAACCTAGACACTGTTCATAGTAACAGCAATAATCTGTAATGAACAACTGTGAATGATAGTTATTCTTAGCATTCACTGATCCAAGACAATATCAAAGGATTTATGATGAAAAATACTATCCATCTTCAGAGAAGGAGCTGATGATGTCAATACAGATTTTCTTTCTTTCTTTTTTTTTAAATTCCTTCTACAAAATGGTTAATATGGAAAGGTTTTACATGATTGCACATATATAACTCATGCCAGATTGTTACCTTCTCTGAATGGGAAGATAGAAAGAATAGAAATCAAAATTTTAAAAATGTCAAAAATTGATTTTATATTTAATTAGTGAAAATTAAATATAATTTTATAAAAAAAAGAATAATGTCTAGGATATAGTTGTCATTTAATTAATGTTTTTGATTGCTTTATGTCTCTCTCTTAGACATACATATATATGTATGTATATGTATAGCCACAAAAAGCATAGTTGTACACTATTAAATATAAACCTCATGCATAAGAATGTTGTTAGTCCCCTTTCTTTTCCTCCTCCGGTAGGTTGATCTACACCCAAATATTTTGAATTTGAATAGTTTTTCTATAGAGGCAGGGAACAAATTGTATCTTGATCTAAAATAAATCTAAACTAGAAATTCAGCATCTCATTGGGAATCTCCATTTCATTGGCAACTAGAAAAAAAAAAGAATTCTAACTGGAAAATGAACATGGAGCAGTTGTACCCGATCTGGGAACGAATTTTCTTGGATTGTAGAACTTAAGTGATTTGTTTTGATGATGGGGGGGCTTGCCAAGGCCCAGCATCATTACCTAAGGATTTGTTCTACTTCTCCAAAGCAGATAGTTCAGAGAAAGGAGAGAAGTAGTTGTTACAAGATACAAACAAAGGTTGCATATAATTGGGGAAGAAATAAATGTATATGTCTTAGAGATTGCTTTTTTTGGGTGTGTTTTTTTGAATATGAATTCCCTTGAATTTTTAGACAACAAACCATAAAAAAATAAAGAGGGCAGGGAATAGTTTGCTGGTAACCTGAAAATTGATAAAAAAGAAACAGGATAAATGATTATACCTTTATAATGTATTTATGCCTTGGATACAATGCAGTGGTCCTCAAACTTTTTAAAGAGGGGGCAGTTCATTGTCCCTCAGACTATGGGAGGGCCGGACTATAGTAAAAACAAAAACTCACATTCTGTCTCCACCCCTCAGCCCATTTGCCATAACCCAGAGGGCTGCATAAACGTCCTCAGCAGGCTGCATCTGGCCCACAGGCCGTAGTTTGAGAATCCCTGCCATAGTGGAACTGAATGATTTTGCTTTTCTCTAGTTTCTATTGGTATTTTCTATGATCATAATTACACTTCATTGATTGCTAGGGTAGAGAAAGAAAAAGCAATCATATTGCAGTACCTTTTTTCTTTCCCTTTTTTCTGGATATATGGAATAACATTAATTTGGGGAATAAGGATGGGACACAGTTAAAAAATAGCTCATTCAATCCAACTGTCAAATATTCCAACCAATCAACTAAATATAGCTTTCATCCTAGAACTTGATCAGACTTAGATTGCTCTAAAGCATTCTAGAATTTATTGTCCATCTTTCAGCTTCCTCAGATTCATAGGCAGAATAAGCTGCTTCTATCTGGAATTAAAAAAAAAAAAAGATAATGCTAAACAGAAATGCCTTAAATTACTATATGTGTTGGAAAACCAAACATTTGTCATTGTAAAATGACTTCTCTTTTACCCAAGACCACAATATTGTATGAAACTTGTTTGATTATTGAAAGCAGACTTTTCACTGATTCCATCAGTTATTATTCTGAGATTTAAATTATATACCTCGAATCAACAGCCTGATGGGGATGTTGCTGATTATACTGCAGAAATTTGACATCTACCTCAACACTGCAATTTTGGGTACTTCTTAGATTGTATGGTATAGAATCTCCTTTTATGCACAATTCACATCACATTTCTTTTGATATTATCAAATTTGACATTTATAATCTCCTATGACAAGGTCCTAACCATTGACACTCTCTCAATGCATTTCATAGAAATTAAAAACCTATAAAATCTTGATATAACATAGACAGTCCTTGTTAAAAGGGTCTACAGAACATAAGAAACATAGGTTATATTTTTATGTATCAGTTCATCTGTGTAGACCTACCCATCACACTGCTGTTCTAATAGGTTATATTAATGTTTTGTTCAAAGATTTCAAGATTCAGACTGTGGATTCAGTAAGAATAAAAACCACAACAAAAAGCTTGATACTTAAAATATATCAAAATGGAGTACACATAATGCCCTAAAGAATCATGGAAGCCAGTGACAATCAGAAAGACCAGCAGAGAAAAGAGACCAGGAAGATGTCAAGTTCCTGAGTCAGAATTATTTGATGAAGAAATTCTTGCAGAGAATTGCTGAATATTTCTACTGTTTGCTTTAGCACATGGCTAAAATAAAACAAAAACTAAAATTATCAATTGCTAATTAATTGAACTGGGAAAAATAGCATTAGATAATGCACAATAGGTGGGATAACCTCTTTTAATAAGCTTGGTTTAGACTTTGTCACTGCAAAAACTGCTACAATGATCTGACTTGTGGCTTTTTTTAGTGAGGGGTATCAGTGAAAGGCAAAGAGACTGATTGGTATCAATTTTCCACAAATATGCATGATAAAAGCAATTTGCCAATGAAGAATGCTATGCTATGTTTGTCTTTCAGGATCACTCAAAGATTTTATAATAGGTAGCTTGATCCCCCTGGTGGAGTAATAAATGAATAAATGATAAATCATTTATTAAGGACTTTCAATTTTCCACTGTGGTGAATCTATAATTGGGGGAAGGGATGATCCTTCTTTCAAGGAGATCACATTCTAATTAGGATAGATTGCATATGAAAGAAATTCTAGCTATAGGAAAAAGTTCTAGCTACACCCCAATAGTTCTCAGGATTCACCAGGAGGGTGGATGTCAAGTTCCAGAGATCTTTAGGTATCAAAAGTATTTAAATGTCCAGAGGTCTTTACATTACATAGGTATGTTAGATGTCAGTGTTTGGGAGCTGTAGGTTATAAAGGCAGGGTAGATATTAAGACCCGAAGGATGTAAACTTTTTCCATTTGTGACTCTTTTTTTTGCCTGAGAAATTTTCACATGACCCTGGGCATATAGCTATATAAAATAGATAGATCAAACATTTACTTCTGATAGATCATAATTTCACAACCCCCACATTCAGTTATGAGACCCTATATGAGGTCATGTTGCATGATTTAAGAAACTAGCACCTAGAAGATGTTAGGATACAGTGGCAGGGAATTTAGTGACACCCAGTGGTCTTCCATTACACCTGAAAGCAATAGAATTGTTGACTCTTAACTTTTTTCCAAATTGGATGAGGATAAAGCAGTAAAGGAATACTGTTTCTAAGTTCTAGCCTATCAGAGAGAATGAAAAGTTATTTTTGCAGGTAGAAAAAAAATGGTTCAAGAAAATAACACCGCAAAGAAAAAGACTGAAACAACTGAGAGGAGAGAATCTAAATCAGTTTTAAGAATTTGGAATATTGATAAATATAGTAAAAGAGACAGTAGGAAGAAAGAATCCTGAGGTATTAAAATAATATACGTGGTGCTAGGCTTTTCTATAGATAATGGATCTGTATACTTTTGAAAGAAGTAAAAAAAGTAATGAAGAGATACATATACTACAAGAAGAGAGGGCATCTGTAATTTCAGGAAGAATAGATATAACTTGGTCAGAAATTCCCTGTTGAGGGATATAGATGTAGCTGTGGATCAACAGACTGTGATTAGGGGTAAGAAATTTTGTCATTTTAGCAATCTATCTATCTAGGCTGTGGTGGAAAGATTCCCAACACTTGTCAAATTGAATGACTAATAGCCAATTCTGGTGATTATAGAAAGAAAAATCACACCACCTGAAAGAAACTGCTAAGAACCTGGAGTAATAATGAACTGCTGGATAAGAAACTGAAAACCTTAAGGACATAGGTGATGCTTTTAAAAAATACATACTAGAAGTAGAGACTTTAGAAAAGAAATAAGAATTAGAGAAATGAATATCTGTCAGACAATAGTATTGAAGAAGAGAATTTAGATTTCTCAACTGGGGCTTAACATAAAAGAACAATGGGTTTTGGGTCATAGTTAAATGAATGAGAACTAAGAAAACCATATTTGGTTAGAGACTTTTAAACATTAAAAGGGAGAAGAAGAAAAGATTGTTTTTGTATAATAGCTAAGAAGCATACTCTCATAATTAGTATGCATAACAAAGAAAGGAGAATAATAACACTGTCAATAAACATTTACCAAACACAAACTATATATCAGTCACTGGGCTAAGTGATTGGGATTAAAAATAATGAAACATAATTCCTTCTTTCAAGATACTTGCAGTCTAATGAGGAAATTGGAATAGCACAGGACCTCTTCATGAATTCATAGGATATGATAATTTGGAAGAGAGATAGTACTGATGTTACTCAGAAAAATGACTAAAGTCACAAGTTTTAGCTATCAGTACACCAGTGTGAAGGCTATTGATGATTAAACAAAAAACAAGAAAGCTATCGGCTCAAGAAAGTAAATAACTCATAAGTACAACTGAAACTTGATAGGGTATTAACTAATCACTGCGACAAGACAATGTAAGGATTCAACTTTCTCAAAATAAAAAAGAAGAAAACATTTTATATCATGAAAATATGCATCTAGTAATAATAATAAAAACTAACATTTATATAGTGCTTGCTTTGTGCCAGACACTATTCTAAGCACTTTACCCATATTATCTCATTTGATCTTACACCAATATCTAAGAGGTAGGTGCTATTATTATCCTCATTTTACTGATGAGGAAACTGAGGCAAACAAATGACTTGTTCAGGATCACACAGCTCATAAGTAACTGAGCCACATAGAAGACTCTTATAAGAAAGCAGATTTTCTTCCTTTCCTTCTGCCTTCTTTAGGAAGTGATACTTTAATTTTTCTTTGAAGGAATCTATGGAATCTAAGAGGTGAAGCAAATGAGAGAGTGAATTCCAAATATAAAAGACAATCTGCAAGGACAAGAAGCAAAAGAAAGAATATCATATACAGAGAGTAGGTAAGACATGAAGGGAGAGTAGAAAGAAATAAGATTTGGTGACTGGGAGTCAAATTGCCAAGAGCTTTAAATAGCAAATTGAGGGAGTATATTTCATCCTCAAATCCATAGGGAGTCACTGAAGACATTTGAGTAGAATGAAATTATTAGATTTCCTTTTTCAGTGAATCAATTTAGCAGCTATGTGGAGAGTGAATGGAAGAGGGGAAATACTAAAACCAGGAAGATCCTTTGGGAGACTCATATATAATAGTCCAGGAAAGATGTGATGAAGTCTAATACACTATGGGAGTACAGATAAGGAGCCAGGTGTGAGAGATGTGGAGGCAGAATTCATATGATGATATTGGGGATGAAGGAGAGAAAGGAGTCAAAGATGTTTCTTGCTATCATCTATTATCAGTGGTGCCTGGGACACAAGATTAGATGACTAGAAAATCTATGGCATCTTCAGCAGAAATAGAGAAATGAAATGAGAGAATAAGCTAAGAAGTGAGAAAAAAGATGATTAATCATTAAAGGAGATTCAGATAAGAGAAGAACCAAGGGAGGAAAATGTCATGAAAACTAATGGATTTCTGGATGTGTAGTAATAACTAATCCTTGAGTATAGTGGAACTGGAGATCAGAAGTCCTGAGCATTGGTAGGCTCACCAAGTTTCATGAGGAATGAAAAAGTCTAAGTTAGAAAAGGAAGATCAAAGCTCATGGGATGATCAAGATGATCCTGAGTCTGTAATTAATATCTGGATTTGCAGTGTGGGTGAAATACAGAAATAAAAAAGAAATGGAGTGGTACACATAAGCTACAAAACTCAAGAAGAACAATGATTTATTTATTTGGACTAAGTGCACTACAAATTTTATCTCAACATGACCTTCATAGGAACACAGGAAACCTTTATTTTTTTTTTCTCAATTGACTCTTGATTAGACTTTTTGCAAATATGATTTTAAACCTTCCTTCACAAGTTTTCTGTATCCTAGTTCAATATTATCAAAATGTCTTGCCATATAAAACTGGAAGTTCCACAGGTGTCTCAAACTCACCAGAAGCAAATAGAATGGATATTTTTTTCTCCTTTAATCCAACTCTCCTCCAAACCTACCTATTATGTTGAGGGTACCACAATATTTCCATTCCCTCCATTTTCAAAGTGGAATCACCCTTTATTCTTTCCTTTCCTTTATGCCCCATAGCCAGTAAGTACTGTATATTTTGTTCCTGAGTGTTTCTTTTATCATTGCTCAGCTCACACAGTTATTGTTCTATTTCACATCCTTATCACCATTCATTCATGAGAGCTATTATTATAAGAGCCTCCTAATTGACCTTCCAGTTTTTATTTTTTTTCCTTGCTCCAATTTTATCCTCAACCCAAAACAAATCTTCAAAAGTATTACCATGCCATTGTCCTATTCAAAAATCTTTGATGTTTCCCAGTTTCCTCTAGAACAAAATCCAAACTTCTGAGGCTCACATTTAAAACCATATGTAATTATAATGGGCCAGAACTCTGGAGAAATATACTTGAGGCAAGGATTCTTACAACAAGGTGTTAATTCAGTGGAATTGATGAGACAATGGTTATCTAGTTTAGCGTAGTGATTAATAGTTTTCTAGTTCAGTATGATTGATTTACTCTTACAACAAATGATGGTTCCCTAGTGATATAATATTTGGCTTATACTCAGTATGATGAATGGATTTGATTGTAATGAGAGAATTTAAGAGGTCAGAGTCAGGTCTAGAGAAGGACTCAAAGAGACTTGAAGACAAAGACCCTCGGGTGCTAGCTGGCCTGTCCTCCTTCACTTCTCCACTGAGATCAAGGCCTGTCTGAAGGTCCCCCCGAAAGCTAGCCCAGCCCCAGGTGAAGGAGACAGACTATGAAGGAGATATTAAAGACTTTGGACTTTATTCCTGACTATTCTTGTGGTTATTATTCTACTGAATCCAAAGCCCATTTGGAGACTTCCAGAGAGCTAGTCAGATCATGAGTTCAATGGAGAAGTCCCTGTGACCCAGAAATCAGGTGAGTACAAAAATAGACAAGAGGAAACTTTGGTAAGGGCTAAACTAGTGTTTCAGCTGAAATAGAAAAAATGCTTAGCAAAGATCCTTCCCCACTCCAAGGGAAGTGTGTAGAGTGTATAATTAAGCTAAAAAAAACAAAACAACAACAACAACAAAACAAAACAAAACAAAACAAAACAAAACAAACAAAAAAAAAAACAAGGTTTGATTGTAACTTGGAAGCAGATCATTGAACTCTTAGAAAGATTAAAGTACATGTCTCCTTGGTTCTCTAAGGAAGAAAATATAGAGCCAGATAAGCGGAAACTAGTGGGAGAATAATTAATTGAATATTACAATTGTTATGGGCCAGAACTCTGAACTTGAAACAAGGAGCTAAGTCAATGGAATTGATGAGACAGTGGTTATCTAGTTTAGCATGGTTCGGTATGATTGATTTAATCTTACAACAAATAATTTTCTAGAGATATAATGATTGGTTTATACTTAGTATGGAGCATATAAGCAGGAACTGAGAGCCACAGAAGAGAAGCTTTCAGAGGAGCAGAGCTAGAGAAGACAAGCAGACTGGAGGCTGAAGCACAAGCCCTTGGACTTAGATTCATTCATCCCATCTCACACCACCTTGGTGGCAGGCTCTCCTCCTGCGTTTCTCCCTTGAGACCAAGGCCCATCTGAAAGGCTCTCCAGAAAGCTGCCCAGCCCCAGGAAGGAGATAATAAAGGAGTTGGACTTTAATACTTGGCTGTTCTTGTGGTGATTACTGAACTGAAACGAAGGCTGTCCCAGAACCCTCAAGAAAACCGAACCAAGAGAACACAACATTCAATGATAATAGTCCTGATTCAATTTCTGAAGAAACATTCTATATATACAACATAATACAGTTGGATTTAAAAAATTACATAAGTATTAGAATAAGGAGAAAGAGCAAGAGGGAGATGGTATTGACAAAGTAGCTGAAAAGCATGAAGAATTAGATAAGAAAGGAGTTAAGTACAGTGCTAATGAAATTAGGAAGTGTAGTGCTCCACAGCAAGAGCCATTAGGGGTTCCCCATCCCCTGACCCACCACCCCTCAATTAACTCTTCATGGGTGGAGGGAGAAGGAGGAGGGGGAGAGGAAGTGACACAATCAGCACCACTCATGAAGCAGCATTGTCCACCCCCTATGACAAGATTACAAAAATCACTAGCTAAAACTAAAAAAGACAGGATATATCTGATTTAAAAATAAAAGTATATTCTGTGATTGAAGAATTTGATTCTTCAGGTCAAGCCAGGAGAAGATACACTCCTTGTGATCTGGAAATTATCAAAGATATGAAAAAAGGTTGCACTCTTTGTGAGGCTACATTGTCTTATGTTGAAATGGTATTAGAGAATTTGACTTTTGAAAGTTTAACTCCTGGTGTTGGAAATCTATAGCAAGGACATCCTTAGAACCTGAACAAAACTTGTTGTGGCTTTTGGAGTATAGTGAATTGTTGGTCCATAATATGTCAGAAACTTGGCATACACCTACATCTCACACCCCATACCTAAATAAGATCAAAATAAATAAATGAGTTGAACATAAAAGATGATACCATAAACAAAATAAAAGAACATGGGAAATCTATCAGATCTTTGGAGAAGGGAGGAAGTTATGATCAAAGAAGAACAAGAGAACATTATGAAAGGCAAAATGGCTAAGTTTGATTACATTAAATTAAAAAGTTTTTACATAAACAAAATCAACAGAAATAAGATTAAAAGGGAAGGTCAAAGCTAGGAAAAATCAGTGTTTCTGATATAAAAAGAAAATAAATAAAGAATTGTACCAAATTTATAAGACTACAAGTCATTCCTCAGTTGATAAATGGTCAAAGGATATGAATAGACAATTTTTAGATAGCAAAATTAAAGCCATCTCTAGTCATATGAAAAAATCCTCTAAATCACTATTGACTATAGAAATTGATTAGAAAATACTACTACTGGGTTTATGTCACAAAAATATCATAAAGAAGGGAAAAGGACCCACATGTACAAAAATGTTTGTAGCAGTTCTTTTTGCGGTAGCAAAGAATTGGAAAATGAGTAGATGCCCATCAATTGGAGAATGGCTAATAAGTTGTGGTATATGAAGATAATATTATTGTTTTTATAAAAAATGATGAAGAAGCTGATTTTTAGGCCTAGAAAGATTTATACAAAATGATGCTGAGAGAAAGAAGCAGAACCAGGAGTACATTGTACACAATAACAGCAAGAATGTACAATGCTCAACCATGAAAGACTTGGTTCTCAGTGGTTCAGTGATCCAAGGCAATCCCAGTAGACTTTGGATAGAAAAAAAATGCCATCTGCATACAGAAAAATAACTATGGAAGTTGAATGTAAATCAACACATGTTATGTTCACTTCTTTTTTCTGTTATTTTTTCTCTCCCCTGGTTTTCCCTTTGTTCTGATTTTTTGTCTCCCACCATGATTCATAAAGCAATGAGTATTAAAAATTAATTAATTTTTACAAAAGACCTGGATTAAAAAACAAAAATAAAAGAGCATGATGTGAAAAATTCCATATAATGGTATAGATGGAAATGATTGCTTTCTGGCAGATGAAAAATATCTTGACTATCCCCTAGCAGTTTTTCCTCAGGGATCATGCCGTGCCCAGCAGAAGCTGGAAGGGGCAAGGTTCTTGTGTCTCTATGATTTGAGGTCTTCTTAACTGAAGAGGCTGGCTATGAGAAGGCTTCAGGGAGTAACCTGCCTGGCCCCTAACAACTTTTGGTGGATATGCTGAGCCCAGCAGAAAAGAAAGGCCTAAAGCAATAGTGCACCCATGATTTGAAATATTCCCATATATATCTTCAAAAAGAATATATGCTCATATATCTTTTTTGAGTTTTGGAAAATTAGAGTTAGCAAGTATCTTAGAGATCACTTTGTCAAATCCTATCATTTTGGAGATGAAAAAATGAAGCTCAAGGGTGATGAATCAGCTTGTTCAAGATTACATACTTATAAATGATAGAATACAACCTTGTACACAGGTCTTCTGAATTATGATGCCTTCCTGATCTTTATTATCTATTGAGATTTCTGTGAAGATCACAAGAATACCAAATGTTAATCTCACAATCAGTCAAAATACAAATATTTGGACAATGTATCGTATTTGTCCATCAAGACATTTATCTATGATAGACACTGTAAATGAGGAAGAGATTGGACACAGAACTGAATAAGTAGAGATAGCCTGGATCATTTTTGAGATTTTTGTGCGTAATTTCAAGGGCCTCAAGTGTCTTTCCCTGCTACCAAAATCCATATTTGAAATATCTTGACAGTAAGACATCAATGAAGATACACTTAACTGGAGGAAGAGAAGCCCTGGTCCTATATCTGGAATGGATAGCTACCTTGAATGTTTCCCTAGCATCTTGCACTAGTGAAAGCATCAGAATAAGGCCTTCAGTCTTACTGGTAGATCTTATCTGGAGATAAATATGCATTGTAAAAAATGGGAAGATGCATATAATTATCTATACTGGGAAGAAGTAGAAAGGGGAAGGTACAAGTGTTCATATCCATGAAATTATGAGTCCACAAAAGTATGCATTTTAAATGGTAAGAAAGATCTTATTGGGGGTAGTATGGATGACTTGATGAGATATATAAAGCTCTTTCATCCATTTGTAAAATTGTTCACTTCATTTTGTCATTGTGAATAGCATACCAGGAATGAGATTTATGCAGAATAACAAATATTCTCTTTAAAAAAGGCAATAACTTTGGAAGACTTATGGAGCCAGAAGGCATTTATATCTTTTTGTGAAAAGCAGACCCAAATGATGAATATGAATTTTGACTAGAAGTAGGAGTGACAATAATGGAGGTGGATAAGAAGAAGATAGAAAGAACCTTACCTAGAAAGCTCATTAGTGGTAAATGAGTGGGCCACCCAAACGTGGTGCTTTTCCTATCCAGAGGATAGGAGAAAACAATGGGCACTATCAAGTGGAGAAAGGTCTGAGAAGTTGAAAGGGAAAATTGAAAAGAGAGATCCAGAAGGTTTTTATCTGCCTTGCAGTTTTTTCTGTTGTTTAATGACTGAACAACATTATCATAGAATTGCTAAATAGACAACCTACTGGAAAATTAGAAAAACACAACAAAAACACAATAGGAACAATGTAGTTTAATTTTTAAAAAATCCAAATGGAATGACTACTCATCACTTCTATTGTGGAAAGTGGGCACAGGAGGGCATTGTATTCCAACATTTCATGATATATTGTTGAATCTCTAGATCTGCCTTATTTTCAAGTCATAAGTGCAAAAACTGCTTTTAGGATTGAAAAGTTGTTGAAACCAATCTGTTCTGCTTGGCACATATAAAGATACCCTTCATCCCAACATTTTTTTTCTTTTTCCCCAGCTAGATTATCACTAATGACCAGGGGAAAAAAGCTCAGAATACAACTATGATTTGTTAGGTAGTCAAATAGCCCTTCCAAACAACCCAATAGCCTGGGAGAAGACAGATTGAAAAAAGGTAGTCTTTTGATGTAAAATGAAGGGTTAGAGGAGACATTTTTAAAGGATAGACATTTTCAACTCCTTCCATTTAATACTGTAATTTACACAAACTGCCCAGATGCAATGAATGCAAATAATTGGGAAAAATAAAACCCAAAATAGACATATTATGGTAAGCTCAAAGGATCACCCATCCCATGTCAAGTTTGTTTTTTCTATAAACAAAGAACCAATTGGAACAATTGTGCCTGGATCAAATCCTCCTCTTCCTCCTTATCATCATCCCCATCAACCTTATCATTATTACTTATTTTAAAAAAACTGGTTACATTGAATTAGATAGCAAATAGTTGATCATCTCTATCAAGTTGAAGTTTAGAATGGAAAACGTTGTCTTATTTTGTTTCAAAACAGAAGACTTGCACTGATGATTTTTAAAAAAAACTGCAAAAAAGGGTACTTTTTTTTCTAAAAAGGGCAATATGGTGAAACTTCAAATGTGCAGAAAATAGAAGTGTAGGTTGTCTAGAACAACTAAACCAGATTTTTTTTTCCTCTCACAGGCTTTTATGGAGCTGTTTTGTGGCATTGTGGTGCCCTCTAGTGTCCTCATGAGGTATAGCGACATGTGGAAAAGATTTGGCCTTGAATCAATTCAAAACTATAAACAATCTGATTTTAGTCCAGAATTTGAAAGAAAATAGGTAACATCTGAGATAAATTGAAATTCATACGTTGGCAGGGCACAGATATTGCATTTATTCAGGTTTTTGAAGCTCATTGCCACCATATTTACCTTATGAATTATTCAAATACATGTCAAGTACCTATTGTATGTGATACATGGGATTTGGAGGGAAAATACAAAAAAACGTCACTGCTCAATTTAGGAAAACTAGTAAAAATATAGCCATCTGGTTGATTTTTATTAACTCATTCTTAATCATGTTTTAAAGTTCTTTCAAGTCATTTAAAGTTTGTTATACAAGTTTTTTTTTTGATTTGTTTTTGTTTTTGTTTTTGTTTCCCAATCTTGCCTTAGCTGAAATCCAACTTTCCCCAATAACATCATTCGTACTCTCTATCACCACCAAGAGAAAGAGCCAAATGAATATTACTGGCTCATCAGGAGAAGTTATCTACTTGTTCTTCCCTAAAACTTCAAATTCTATTCATTTGTGATGGGCCAGGGAATCTCAATTATGCTGAAATTTACAAAATTGGATTCTTCCATCATTTCTTAATTCTTGCTGTTGATAAATGTGACACTTCAATTGTGTCCTTACCTATTATGAATGCCTCTAGCACCTAGTTCCCAATCTTCTGCTGTACTCTATAGTCTTCAAAATTCCTTGGGAATACCTACATTCATATTGCCGACCCCTCTAACATTCTTTTTATTGATTTTCTTCAGTTACCTCTTCAACTGTAAAGGGTAAAAGACATTCTTCCCACTTTGGCACTATCATGTTGAACCAAAGAGGTTATCATAGAATAGAATACCACCTAATATTTAACAAAGATTCTGATCTAAAAATTCTATTCTCAGGAAATATATAATCTCTTCTTCACATACTCAGACTTTTACAATCTAACATTACCATTTCTCCCTGAGTCTTCACCTAGATTTACCTGCTTCTATTCTAGATGTTGACTCCATAGCCCCTTTTATGATTTTACTAGCTTAGTCTCTTTGGTGATTTCATGAGTCAAAGCATTTTTTACTTCTCATGTGTTTATGGTCTGCCTGCCAGTCATAAAACTTTGATTACTCACACCACTAGATTTCCCTGTTTTTACTCAGAGGTTATTGAGTTTCAGAAAAGACAATTACAAAATTGACATTTTTTTAATTCTATATGTACAATGTTCAATCTCTGTTTAAACCTGATAGTTGAAAGATTCCTCACTAACTCATTCCTCATAGTGACTGATCCAGACATTTTGACTTTTTCCAAAAGCCCCACAAGTTCCCCTCTCCTAACACTCGCCACAGATGACCCAGTATCTAATATCATTGAGTACCTCAAGAATCAAATGTAATCTCTTGTTTGCTATTTAGTCATTTACAACCTGGAATTTTGTCTCCAGTCTTTTTATTTTGATATTACTCCTCCCTAAGTACTCTATAGTCTCTTTGCAGTGATCTCCTTGATGTTCCTTACACATGATATTCCAGTTCCTATTTCTTTTCTTTTGCATTGTCCCTAATGTATATGTAACTCAGGCTTCCAAACAATTCTAGGTTGGTTTGTGTAATGATGTTTACACACATACACAGAAAAGTGACTTCTAGTGGAGGGAAGGCTAAATGCAATACAATAATGCCAAACAATTGTGTAAGGGATGAAATCAGTTCCCGAGTCTCTTGAAAGAGAGACACTTGTGGTCCTAGACTCTTGGGAAAGAATCATAGGAAATGATTGGCAGCAAATGTATCGGGAAAAAAGGCTTCTAAATATTTTAGAATTTTGGGGTTCTTTCAAAAATTAGCTTAAACATGATCAGATGCTAGTACCTTCCCTTCAAAAGCCTACTTTTATCTACTTTATATGCATTTTGTATTTATGTATGTATGTATATATATATATATATATATATATATATATATATATATTCAGCACATTTTGTCTTTTCTATTAGAAAATCAATTTAAACTTCTCTAATGCGGGGACTGTTTCATAATCTCCCCTTTTGCCCCTCTCACTTTAGCATCCTCAACGCATAATATTCAGTGTTTAACAATTTTTCGTTCACTGATTAGTTATCTGAGAGAAATTCCCTCAATTTATCATTTCTTCTGTTCCTCATCAGCATCATCCACTATTTTCCCCCTTTGTTCCTCCTGAGGAAAAATATATTCTTAGATATATGATTACTCAATGTTAAAGGCAATTGACTTATTCCCATGATCCCTTCTCTTCCTAACTTCTCAAGGGCCTTGCTCCAGGAATTACCTCTTCCATATATTGTAAGTCTCTTCCCTTATGCTTCTTCCACAATTTTCTTATCTCTTTGATCATCCTTCTCATCCTATTGCAATCATACCAATATAGGTTAGCATTTCTTCCCAATTGTACTACTCTAAAAATTCTTCCAAATAAAATTACTTATGATTACACTATATATTTAGGGGAAATATTCTTTTTGTTTGGACTCTCAGAGCCAGATTTTTCAAGCAACATTTGTAGCAGGATTAAATGTCCTATGAGAACAGAGGCAAGCAGGGTAAGTCTAAGTTTGCTTTCTTTTTTAAGGCAAAAACCTATGTAGTCATTAGCCAAATGAATTTATATATTTGTAAACATTTGCACAAAGTTTTGATCTGTCAAGTCATTTAAATTGATCTTTTAAAAAAGCTACAAATGAAAAGTCTTCTCTTATCAAACCTCCACATTATCAAAAATTCCTTTCTAGTCCATTAATATCCTCTACATAATATATGCTTATTAAATATGTGTTGAATGAATGAAAGGATTTGGAAGACAGTATGTGTATAGAAGGAGCATGTGATCTTCTTTATGTACATATCTAGTCATATCACTGTTCTGTTTAAAACTCTTCAGCTACTCTATATATAGATAAAACTTTAGTATAAACTCAACCCAAGATTAAAAGCCCTTCACTCACTGGCACCACCCTGCCTTTCCAGGGTTATCTCATGATTTCCCTTTCCACATCCTTTGAGAACTGGCCAAACTAGCATACTGAAATAAAATTGTATCCATCCTGCACCATTTAACTTTTCTGCCATCGTTCTTGCTCTTTTCCTGTGCCTGGAATTCCCATTTCCAGACGAATTTCCAAACCCATCTAATAAAGCCCAACTCAAATGTCCTTTCCTCCATGATACTTTCCCTGATCACTCAGTTGTTACATTTTGACCTTTTCCATTTTGTATATCAAGGGAAATTTTACACTCTACTTTATACTTATCATCTATGATTGTGTATTATAATTTAACAGGTGTGTGTTAGGTATATGTAACAGGTGTAACAGGTATATGACACACATATCTCTGCTAAGTGATAAATTTCAAAAGAAAAGAAATTATGTTTTATCCAAATTATATTTTGCTTTGTAGCACGTGTTTTTTATATAGTAATGTCTGATACAAATATGTTGAATCATATTTAACTATTCTCTAAATCATGTATTCTTAAACTTTTTTGTTTAGTAGCCAGATCTCTTCTTAGAATATTTCAAATGCATAAAATAAAATATATAATATTATAAAGGAATTTCATTTTAATTAAATGCGGGTATTAAATTATAAAAATAAAGAAAATTTGGTTCCCAGTTTAAGAATCCCTGTGACTCTAAGAAAATAATCATTGAAGTGATTTAAAATAAAAGTATGCCTCCCATCTAATAAGCAGGAAAAAGTGGCTTATTCCTTTCAAAATCAGTCAGAATAAGCTAATCTATAAGTAAAAATGAGAAACATTACAGTTTAATATAGAGGTACTGTAATTTAATGTAAAAAGCATGTGTTAGGATTTGAAAACCATCACTTACTTGCTGTGTGACTTTGAAAGTTACTCCAACTTTCTAAGTTCCAGTTTACCATACATGAAAATCTTCCTGAGCTACTTTAGAGGATTTTTTGTGAGGATGATACACACACACACACACACACACACACACACACACACATACACACACATACACAAACACACAAATATCAATGAAATAAATAAGAGAATACCATTATCATATTTATACTACCTTTTATGATAAAAAGAATAACTTATAGAAGTAGGTCTAAATTGGAAAACATCTTTCTACATTATGCTTGTAATGTTTGCTTTGTATGAAGTGGAGAAAATATATAAAAGTATGAACACTAATACAAAAACATAATTAACTGTTATATAAATAAATGCAACTTACTGACTCCCTCAACAATAGAAAATTCTTATTTTTCCCCTCCAATTTTGAGGATGTATTGAGATGAATTATCTACACATTTAGCTTCCTAGACCCATTTTCAATCAATGACACACTGAGATCTTTCATGTAGTATGTAGGTACAAATTTAGCAGTTTTCTCTATTCAAAGTCAAGTGATTTATTTAGCATTAAACCCACAGTTTTAATCACTTTAATCAATTAATAAAATCTACTAAGCTGACTACTCTACCATGGTTAAGAGTTTAGTCAGATTCTGCATAACAGATTACCAAACTTCATCCTACTCTTAATTATAAAGGAATTCTGTAATAAGGAACTAAATAGATCTGATAATTAAAATTAAATAAGGATAATGTAGAAATAAAATTTAAGAGGCATAGTGTAAATGAAATCTAAGACAGGTTCAATAAATCAGCTTTCATAAAAAATAAGATGGGAGAGACTTGAATATAAAGAGGTTCTCAAACAATCTGAGGAATATAGTGAGCTGCAAACTCGTCATACATGATTATTGTGATAGGGCAGCCCAAAAAATAGTTGCTTTTAAGTAAGGCATAAAATGCAGTAATAAGTAAAGACAATCTTTGTGTTCTCTCCTCAGATTATACATATGTATAGAATATTTAATGTTTGATATAGCTCAAAATACAAAGGATGACTATGAGGGAAATAAGTTTTGAGATAGTTATATAGAGATCAATTAAAAGAAATGAGGATTAGATTGTAGAAGAAATGTTGGGGGACATGAAAGCTGTCTTCAATTATTTTGAAGGCTGTCACGTGGAAGAAAGTTTAGACTTTACCTAATTCATCTATCTATCTGTCTATCTATCTTAGCATAGACAGATCTATCTGTCTATGTTAGATGCAATAAAAGTGAACAAAAAAAACCAAAACCAAAACCAAAAAAAAACCTAAACTCAACAAAAAAAAAAACAAAAAAAAAAACATGCTTCCTAACAAATTAGAGTGGACTGCTTTGCAAAGTTCTCCTTCACTGGAGGTCATCAAAAAAAGCCTGTATAGTCACTAGCAAAATATGTTTAAGGACAAATGGGATTCTAGATTAAATATTGGATATTGATTGATGCTAAATGTTTTGTGATATCCCTTCCTCGTTTATTCTATAAGCTTGGGAAGTCATGAGAGCGAGAACCCAATATCGAACTCATTATGATAATTCACTTTTAAGGCATTAGGACATAGTCACATAGTATACTAGTGTATGAGGTCAAGAAATCAACATACACCCTTTTATTAAATACTCATTTGTGTCTGGATATGAGCCTTTCTTTGTGTCATTTATTACAGTTTATCAATTGGGGATGAAAAGATTAGTTTAAACTGTTGTGTGAGAGGAAAATCAATATTTTACATTAAGATTATTTTACCTACTCTCTGTTTTTTTAACAGATATTTGATAGACAAATTAAAAGAAGGAGTATCTTCACTGTGGAACAGTCCTATAGGGACTGATGAACTTTCTTTCTTCTCAGTCCTAGAGGTAAATCTGAAAGATGGCATCAGCTAGGATAATAGTGAAGTATTGTGTTACTGATCCCCTAATTTCATGACTCAACTCTGCAGAGTATTAGAAAAGATATCTGCAATTTGTACATGTTCTCAACCATATTACATTAATAGATGCCAAATAATGGGAGTTCTTGAGAGCAGGAGAAGTTTTCAGGGCAACCCCCATTCTGGGATTGTTTCTTTAAGATCCCATATTTTAAGAGTTCCAGAATGCAATCTGTTATTAATGTGATAAGGTAAAGTTCCAGGAAATATTTGTCTCTTGAGAGAAAGAGATACATCCATGTGTTCACTTTAGTTGGAAGAGATCCTACACTATGGAGGAACAAATGATCTGGACTTTCTACTATTGCTGTAAGTTATTTGGAAAGAGCAGGTTCAATGGGGATAGTGTTGCTTCTCTAGCAATCTCAAGTTCATTTTCCCTTCCAGGAGAGATACAAATGCCACAAAGATGGATGACTATATATAATTTTGGAGAGAACAAGAGTTTCACTCTAATAGTGGATGGTTGCCCAGAAAATAACTACTTTCTTCCCAAATGGAGTCTAAAGCATGGAGTGTCAATACAAGTCTGGAGGACAAGAGAGGATTCTGGAAGGAAGGAGAAATTCATTGGAAAAGGAGAATTTTATTGGTTATAGACTACTCTCAGTCTTGTGTGTGTTTTCTAAATTTCTTATGAGAAAAAGTAAAGGGTTGTCTTATACCCAATATTCATGATTATCTTGATGTTTATTAGAGGCAATCACATTTTTGAAGATATAAATAAAGTAAATATTCTGACACATTTTTATTAGGAATGGATGTAATGAACTAAAGATGTGTTTTGGCATAGGTAGCATTTGAGATAGTATTTGAATATCTGGATTGATCTCTATAAACTCATATTATGTGTGGTGTTTGTTCTGGTGGTGCCTTGCTTCTGTTAATCCCCTATAATTGCTCCCAAATAATTTTGTTGTCATAAGATATCATATATTTTATTTTGAAAAACAGATTAAAGAAAGATATCCATTGAATTTTGAAACTATCACTTGAGAATCAGAAAGAACTTTTACAGAGTTTCTTTGATGCTTCCTCTATCATTATTTCTCAATTACTGATGGATAAATTGAGGTAGTGCAGTACAGTAGAAATGAGGCTAAAATTGGAGCTAGAGGAGATAGGCTTAATCCCCATTCCTGACTTTGTGATCTTGAGCAAGTCACTTCCCCAAATTGGGCATACATTTCTTCATTTGTGTAATGAGATTGAACTACATGAATCGTATAATCACTTTAAGTTCTAGATTTTTGATTCTATGAGATCCTTTCCAGGTCTAAATAGGCAATTCTTTCTCTGAAACAGTAATTACCCAGGAGATTTTTTTTCAGATTAAATGACTTGCCCAGGGTCACACAGGCAGGAACTGTTTAGTGTCTGAGGCCAGATGTGAACTCAGATCTTCCTGACTTCAAGGCTGGTGCTTTATCCACTGGGCCACCTAGCTGCCCTGAGATCATCTTTACTAGAGGATATTTACCATTCTGTCTTTTCTCTTTATAGGGTCAGGATATGTATTTACAAGTAACATCTACTATTTAAAAAGTTAAAAAGTGCTTCCTTTTCAGCCATTTCTTTCAGTCTCTGGACTTATGTGGGTAGCTTCCATAAAAGTTTTCCCTTGCCCCTCATTGCTGAGGCTTCGTCTTTATTTATGTCTCTGTCTCTCTCTGTCTCTGTCTCTGTATCTCTCTCTGTCTTTCTCTTCTCTTTTCTCTCAAATCATGTAACTTTATGCCCTTTAGGTGGCTTACCTAACAAACTGACTGAATTTCCAAATTTCTGTTATTTGACAATTGCCACCTGACTATTGTGCACAATACGCACTATTTCCATTAAGCTGATGAAGACAAAAAAACACCTAATTTTTGCACTTGGGAAAAGGAAAAAAAAAGGAAAGGTATCTGCCCCTTTAATTAGTATTTTACTTTTTTAACTCAACCCTTTGCCTGGTGGGTAAAAACAGGAGACATTTTGAGAGTAACAGCACTCATTCTGTGAAAAAAGATAAGCAACCATCAACAACATAGTTTATATATTGGACAGGTATATTCTCTGGAAATATGTTTTCAAATTAAATGCTGAATATTTGCTTCTCTTTCTTCTTTATTTTACCATGTCTCAAAGAAATATCTCTCAACACTTAAAAGGAAAAGAGCCTTTTGGTTTTATCTCAACAGTTATCCAAATCTCTAAGGTGGTCTTTTGACTCAGGGAGGGGGAAAGGGATGTTCTTTTATATTAATAAAAAGTTAAGACTTACCTAAACTTAAATTTGACTTCAAAGTTGTTTTTGAGCTGAGGATTTCTTAGCACATATTTCTGATGTATTTTCCCACTCTTACCTTCCCTAGTGGGAGAGTTTTGACTTGCTCTCCCGAGATCAAAGATATCTATGTGGAAAGAAAAGCCTGCACAAATTTTTCCCCTTCTTGACAAGGCAGATGTTGGAAGAGTCATTTCTTCAGCAGGGGTGTGGTCTACTGATAAAGACATGGGGGTATTAACTAAGCTCTCTGGCCCTCTGTCATATGGTTTGTAAATGTTTGGGAGTACCAGGAGGTACTAGAAGCCTGAGGAGAAACTTTATGTATATTAGCCACTTTGAGTACAAATATGTTAAGATCAGTGGAAATATTTTTAAAGCAATCAATCAACAAACAACAACAATAACAACAAACTTACACTTACTCTTCTTTTTCTCCTAACATCAAGAAGAATATCTTATTTCTAACTCTTCAAACTTTTACCACGTATGTAAGCAATCCTAGATGTTGGCTTTTTTGAAACATGTTATGAAAAATACATATATTTCTGCCACATTAAAAGAGAAGACAAGATTTTGTGTTGCATTATTAATTACTTGCTGTCAGTGAAATAGTAGTCATTCTGTCTAGAGTGAAAAAAAATAAGCTTAGAATTTATAACTTCCTTATTTAAGCAGAGACTGAAAGTGGAGCCCAAACTTGTGCAGACTTACTTTTCAGATCTAAATTCCTGGCTCCTGCTGTGCTTTGGGTGGTGATTTTGGTATCAATCTTGACTGTGTGGAGATTGTTGGTGTCCCTGGAGATCATCACATTGTGCCACTGGTTGTCATTCAATGGCTTATTTGAGCTCCCTTTGATGAGGTTAGCACCATTTCCCAAATCAAAGACATAATGCAAATATCTAAGGAAAGAATAAAAGAGGTGAATGAGGGAAGAGTTTTCTGACTGGATGAAGTAAGATACCTGGATGAATTGTATAGCTGAAAAACATTTTTAATTGCCTGGAAAAAGATACCACATTCTTGCAACAGGAGGACTAGATCATTTTGTATCCAGTAAAATGCTAGCTTCTTGATAGAAAAGACTATTTTTCATTTTTATCATTATATTTTTAGTATCATGCAGTGCATGATACATGAATAATAAATGCTTGCTGGATAGACTTATATTATGAAATAATGGAAACTATTTTTAAGTTAAAAATTTATTTTATGCCTTTGAAGCATTAGATACAATATTCCACCTGAATTTCAAATTTTATCTTTCCATTCTTCTTGCTTTTATGATATAGAGCCAAATTCTAAGTAGCTGGGATTTTGGAAGAATTAGATGTTCAGATCAATTTAACTTTCTAATTGACTTAATGATAATGCTTTACAAGTGAATTGTCCATATTTATGGAGGGAGTAGAAAGATTTGTGATTTGATCTCCGAACCTGCAACTCCAAATTTCAGAGCTTTTTTCATTGCACCATACTTCATTTGATTTACACTTACCCTTTAACTAATTCAACCACAATAAAGTCATTTCCATCTCCACTATTGTATAAAATCAATCCATCTAAGGATGTTGTCTTGAACTGGAAAAAAAGATGCATAGAGGTGTATGCTTGCAATGTAGCTAAGGCAACATAACTTGATTTGGTCTTGAAAGTGACAGGATCTGCTATGATGTTCCTGAAGCCAAACCTGGCATTTAGCTCACAATAGTCTATGTCGCCATTTTTACACAAGTCAATATATGCCATTCCATTAAAAGTCAGGCTTTGCAAGTGGCCAATGAAATTGGAGGGGACAGAGGACAGATACCGCCGCTCTGTTATGATTCCAGTCTCTATATTATGAAATTCCAGCCTTGTATGATCTCCTGCCATTTGACCTAGAAAGAAAGAAAAAATAACATCACTGCAGTGTTTTGTTGAGAAAATATTAAAAAAATTAGCACTTTCAAAATTACCACAGATAATTTTTAGAGCATGAGGGATCATTTCCTCCTTCTTTTTAAATTGCACTAGGTACAAAAGTCCTTCTTTTCTCTTCTTTGTCTTTTTCCTCCTCCTCTTGCTTCTTCATTTCCCAATTTTTGTGTGAAATTTCTAGTGATAATCTTCAAGTTTAGTTACTATAAGTCTTCATATAACAGAATATATTGTTGGAACAACGCAAGAAAATGAATGTTGTATACATTATTAACTTGTAATTTCATTCTTAACTATATATGTCCCATTAAAATCATCTTTGATTATCAGTCCAAGTTAAAAAAAATAACTAAAACTTAGTGGTTGAATGAATGATCAGGCATTTATCAAGCACTTAACTATATCCTAAGCACTAGGGATACAAATAAAGGTTAAATAGTTCTTGCCCTCAAAGGATTTATATTCTAACTGAGAGGTATAATGCATGAAGGGGAGAGAGAATAAGGAATAGATTGGCTACAACGTCCTTTCCCCAGTTTGGAGGTGATCCAAAAATGACAAACTGGCCTAGTTGTGGGTAAGCTCATTCTGGTGAGGAAACTTTAAGGATGATGAGAGAAATAGAACTTTGAGGCCATGGAAGCTGCACGTCAGTCATTTAGCATTCTATGGGCTTATCCCAGCTTTCGCTTTCACAAGGTTTTATTTTGTAACTTGATTCCCTTCCAATGCAATTTCACTGTATTACCATTTCCAATGGAAATGAGGAATAGCTGCTTCTTACCCCCCACACACTTAAACAGTCTTCTTAAATTTTAAAAGCTTCCCAATTGTCTGGTGTAACTTTTATTCTTTTTTAAACAAATAATAATGATTCACACTTTTTTTTTACATAAAACTTTCATTCCATCTGTGACACTGTTCTAGATCTTATGGACTGATTTGCATTCAAAATTTCAATGCCTACTTAATACAAAATATTTCCCCCCAAAATGACAAATATGGAGCACACTGCAAAATTATTTTAAATGATCTTGATATTATGTTCTTTCCATTCCTGGATGAAGTTGTGATCATTCAAAAAAACAAAAACAAAGACATACAATAGCATTGAATAGTCACTTAGTGATTTATTCTGACCCCATATCGGTTTTCAGTCTTGATCCTTGCAAAGCCATCTTGTTCTATCTTGCCTTTATACAGATAATTATCACGTCTCTGAAGTGTCCTTGCCAATTATAGTTTATATTTTGTTTATTCTCCAACTTTTCAAAGACATTTTCACTTCTAATCAAGTTCTTCAAGGTGCTACTCACCCCACTCAACTTGGTGTAATTGGAAAGTTTACCGAGCATACTCTATTCCGTCATCTGTGTCATTAATGAAAATGTTAATTAGTGTTAGACTACCTTCCGTTGAGAACTGCCACTTGATATGCTAGCCAGGTTAACATTTTTTAAATGCTGGAAGTGAAAAGACCTTGGAAACCATAGTCAACCCCTCACTTTTCTTTTTTTTTTAATTTTGAATTTTATTTATTTTATCCTCAACTTAAGAAATAAAACAAGCATCTTCATTATAGGAAAGAAAAAAAAAGATGATTGCACATGAAACTATAAATCTATTATGTACAATTTGCTATTCTTTTAAAATATGTAATAAATTTATCATGTAACTTTTATTTTTACCTCTTCCCTATCTCCCCCAGAGATGGCTATCATGAAAACAAATCATCTTGTACATGCTTCTGTTTATCAATTCTTTCTCTGCATACAGATAATGTCTTCCTTTACAGAATCTATATAGTTAATTTGGGTATATTCGAATCTATCCCTCTCTTTTTACACACCAGCAAACGGAGTTGAGAAATTCAATAACTTACCCAAGGTCACTTAGCTAGTGCTGTTCTGTTTAGAACCAAATTGTCCTGATTTCTCCTTTCATTCTCTTTCTACTATATCACAGCTGCTATTTAATCAGTGATGGCTTCTCTGATTCCATCCCTTCAATTTACTTAAAAACATTTTCTTTCATTTAATGAAAATAGCGAGAACTAGATAGTTAAAGGAATTCACACAAAACCCATATTTTAAAATGTTATTAGCAAAAAATACCCAAAATAAAAAAATTTATCTTACTAGATTTGCCTATTTGACTACTGATAATTTCTCTCTCTATTTAAACAAAATCTATCCCTAGGCATATATACTCCTACTTAATTTTCATATTCTTTCTCTAGTCCTTTATACCAGTGACCAAACTATTACCATTATCATTCAAACTACTTTACTTTCCTTCCTATTTTTGTTTGTTAAAAGTATCAGATTGTGGTGAATAGCAGGCCATGATTTTCTCCCAACTCAGAAGAATTAGCTTACGCCTTTTAACATTCACACCACCTAACATTATGATATCTAACAGTAGGATACCTCTTTGTGTCTCCTGTCATTTCATCAACCAAACAATAAGGTTTATAAATTGCTTATTAAAAATCCTATAATTAGTGGTGGGAATGCAAAGATAAAAAATGAAATTCAGGACTCAGAAGCTAATATAAAAATGTGTGGTAACTTTGGTTTCTGATTCTTATTTAGCTATAGTCTTACTTGATCCCTTCAGCTCCTTTTTTTTTAGACTTAACCTGTGATTATTTCTACAAACTCTGTTGAGACCTATCTCCCAGGATAGCCAATATAAGTAGTGAAAAATGTCTTGCAGAGTTTCTTAACTTGTGTGTGTGTGTGTGTGTGTGTGTGTGTATGTGTGTGTGTGTATCTGTGTGATGGGCCCTCCGTGCCCTGATGAACCCTATAAACCTCCTTCTCAGAACAAGGTTTTTAAAAACATAAAAGCACATAACAAAGAGTACAAAAGAAAACAATTATGTTAAAATTCAATTTTAATTCAAAATTCAGTTCAAAATTGATAATTGGTAATAGATTCAAGAATTTCTAATTTTAGAAAATCCTAAAACACAAAGAGATTTTATGATTTGCATGACATCACATAACTAGTATGTATTAGAGGTACTGCTTAACATGACCAGATCTTTCTGACTTCAAGTTTTCTATGTAACATGTCATACTGCTTTAAACAAAGAAAGGGAAAAAAATAAATGTTTATTGAACTAAATTAGTTCTTCCTCCCTGATCTTATATTCTGACAGCCTTCAGCATCCTTTGTAAACTACAGTGGATTAATCAATAATCATTAAACATTTAGTACTTATTATATACTAGACACTATGCTAAGTGCTAGATCTTCCATAGATTGACATCTCACAAGATTTATTCACTGCATTAACCTCCAACAAATATTTTAGCTGCCAGGAAGGATTGTGAGTTTGAGGAGTCAAAATCTGGACTCAATATGGAGTTAAGCCATTTGGAAGATTTGTTTTGCTTGACTGCATCTTAGTTACAAGAAATTTGTTTTTCTTCTTTTTTTCTTCCCCTCACCCCCGCATAAGATAGAGAGGGAGAATGGGAAAGAAAGAAAATATATTTATATTAATTCAAAAAATAGAGAAGTAAATATTTCTACATATTTGAAACATTGCATACAGTTTCAGTTGAGATCACTATATTGTTACTTTTAAAAAAAAATAGACTTTCCATGAAAAGGGAGTAATCTCTAAATTTAAAGCACATTGATAAAAATAAAGTAACAAAAATGTGGAGTTTTCCCCTTTCTTTTCTCAGCTTAGTTGTTTATAATAGTAGTTAATTTAAGATTACTTGCAGACTCATTAGGAATAACCCAGAACAAGAATTATAATTGACATTTGAGGAAATTGAAGGAATTAGAAAACCAGTAGTTAATTGTAAGAATTGAATGAACAATACTGACTCCAATCTTGTATCTCAATTCTGGAGCTAGCTTAGGTTCTCTTCAATTATGAGCTAGTCCAATTACTGTCTTGTGAAAAAAAATTATTTAATAGTGGAAATTGGGAGAAAATTTTATTATAGTATTTGAACCTAGCCCTGCATGACTGGAAAACTGGACCATCTCCTCCTGCTGCTTTGAGATTTTAAATAAGGACCCATGTATATGCTGTTCAAAAACTAAGTTACATTCAAAGAGTGATACAAGGAGTTTTCTTACAATTGTACATCCTTCAAGCAACCTAAATATCTTATCTGAAAACTGTTTCCGTATTGATCAATTAGTTATTATTTCCATGTTCCTTTGATTGTTTACAGGCCCTTAAGGGAGAATGGTTCACTTCTTTTTCTGAATTTAGGGAATTACATCTGTTAATTCTCCTTCCCAGTTTGAAAAGTCCTAATCTTTATTACAATTACAAATAATATTAGCTCTTATTGTATTGTTTCCTAATTAATTGGTCTTATTTGATCATTTGTTTGTAATGTATAAAAGTCAGTTTTTCCTTCTGTTTGGAATCTAGGCTTAAGCTAAGGAGATCTGGTCCCTTTTTGTTGGTCAATTAGTATGCGTCACTTAAAAAAATCAGAAATTAGAAGATTGAACCTTTTTTCCTTAGTAATTTTATCTTTACTCTATTATATATTTAATCTATAAAGTAGGTGACCCAGTCATCATATCTATTTTACTGATAAAGACTGAACATCTAAGAGATTTAAAGACTTGCCTGTAGAAGCAATTAGTATCAGATCAGGATTTGAATTCAGGTCCAGTACATCATTCCCTACATTGTCCTATCTCTACATTCAATGAAGAGTTTTGGAGACTACAAAAGTGGATCCTGATTTATGCATTGTGAATCAAAACGTTTGAAGAGCCTGACTTAGCAGTCTCATCTCTTCAAAATTTGATCCATATGAGCACTGAGCTGTGAAGATTCAATTGGTAGGGAAAATATTTACATTGTACACGACCTAAATTGCACAACGTTCAGTGAAACTTTTTTTTACCCTATTATATAAGACAGTTTATTCAATATATATTTTTATTAACCTACAGATTGATTATATGAATCTTGATTTTCAGTATTTCTTAGCAAAGCAGTTAAAAAAAAAAGAGCTCCTCTGTTTGATATTTCAGCTTCTAAGATTGCATGTTAACTGAAGTATCTGTCAGCCTTTACAGTTTGACAGTTATGACTGAAGGAACTCTTTATTAATCAAACATTACTTTTAACCACTCAGCCTAATCCCAGACAGTTAAGGAAACTTAAAAATTCAAAATGAGAAACAAGAATAAGGAGAGGAGTTGCTTGGTAAGAGTATTAAAGCATACTGGAACAAGTCCAGGTTAGGAAAAGATAAATCAGAATTCTTTAGCATTTAGGTTTAGGCTTCATTCACATTCACTTTGAAAATTAAATGGTAAAGCCTAATTTTATCTCAAGGAAAAACATTCCTTGGCTTCAAAATTATATCCTCGACAGCTTGGATTCATGCCTACTTTTAGTGGCATTTAAAACCCTTTACAATTTGGCTCCGACCTCTTTCTAGAATGAATTAACAGGATTCTACCTCATACACTGTGTTTCTGCTAGATTGGTTACTGGTCTTCAGGCTCAATATTCTATCTCTTGCCTCCGTGCCTTCACACAAACTGTCCTCATACCTAGATCCATGCCCTGTTAACCTTTGCTCTTGGGATCTCAAGCTCCATTCTTCATTACATATAAAATGTAAGTAGTCTGAAAGACCAAGCCTTAAGGAACTATTCCTCCTGGCAATTTTGTCCATAATTTTGCAACCTTAACCGAGTTCATTGAGCCAAAATATCTGTGCAGAACAGTTTCATGAACTGCTCATAAAAGAAGAATTTGGTTATTATGGAATAAGGGCAATAGTGAGAGAAAGGGTACTGGGGAGAAAGAAAGAAAAAAAATTAGAAAGTGATGGAGGGAGAAAGCTGAATATGAAAAAAGCTAAAAAAGCTAAAATAAAAAGTCTAGGGGAAACTCAGGTCATGACAGTGAAAAATTGGACAGTATATGATATATAGTTGAAATTAACTCTGAAATTTTAGCTGAAGGTATTGATCCTTATTAAAAATGAAAACAAATTGCTTGCTTTTGCTTTCTTTCTCATTTTTCCTTTTCTGATGTGATTTTTGTGTGGTATGATAAATGTAGAAATATAAATAGAAGAATTGCACATGTTTAACATATATTGGATTACTTGCTGTCTAAGGGAGAGAGTGGGGGCAAGGGAGGGAGAAGAAAATTTGGAACACAAGGTTTTACAAAGGTGAATGTTGATAATTATCTATTCATATATTTTGAAAATAAAAAAAGGTTTTTTTTAAGTCTTAAGAAAATAAATAGAAGTAAATATGCTTCAAAAATATAAACAACCTGAGAGGAGTCAATCTTTGAGGTGTTATTAGATATCTCTACAGAAGAATATAAGATGAGAGAGAAAGTAAATGGTATGTGACATCTGATATAGGGATATGGAAGGGGGTGGAAATGCCACAAAGTTGAGGCTTTGAATGATTGAAGGCAGCCTAGCATAATGAAAAGAGCACAGGATTTGGAAGCAGAAAACTGAGGTTTAAATCTTATCTCTGTTACTTACTAGGTGTATGACCTTGAGCATTTCACTTAATCTCTCTAGGTCTCAGTTCCCTCATCTGTAAAATGAAGGGATTGAACTAAATGATCTCTATAGTCATTTCCAGCTCTAAATACTCTAAAATAAATTCTATCTGGCAGAGCCAAAACTTTCATTCTCTGAAAGTTCTCTCTAATGTGATCTTTCTTTATTGGGTATATACCTTTATGTCTGTGATTGCTTCAAATACTCATATGCCCTCACAGAAGAATTAAGTTCCACTTTTAGTTTTATGTGTTTAGGATCATAGAATTGAAAGCTATAAATGATCAAACTCTTTAGATGATCAGAGGCCAGAGAGGATAGATGAAATGTTAAAGTGTTAAGTAGAAAAGTTTTGATTTGAACTCAGGTTCCCTGACTCTAAATCTGCATCCTTTCCAACATAATTATTGCCTCCTGTTTTCTTACACTGGGGAAAAATTAATAGTACATATATTAGAAAATCAATGCTTCCTATAAGCTCCAATTTGTTCATAGATGGTGACCCCTGGCAAAAGGACAAATTTTGGCATAGATTTAAAGAAGCTAAAAATACAGAAGATTATAGGAAAAATAGGAAACATTTAAGGGTTTACCATGTGCCAGGTAGTATATTAAGCAACACACACACAAACATATACATATGTACATAAAAGCCCTCTATTGGTATATATTTATATGTGTATATACATATGTAAGTATCTCATCCTCTACTCCCCTTTCTATAGGTACAGTTGTCTTATCAAGACTGCCACTATTTTAGGAAAATATATCATTTGACTATCACATGAGTCAACTTATCCTAGTCATTGCCCAGATGAGAAATCATTTTCCTGGCCACCACTTCCCTATATGTAAATGTATGTGGTATTTGTAAATATATGCATATGTGTGTGTATAGATATGTATATATACAAATATATATATACACATACATGTAGATATAAACACACAAGTGTATATGTATATATATTTACATACATAAATAAAAACACCTATCTTTATATATTTATGTAGATAGGTGTGCATATATATGAATATATATATATACCCACTTATACATATCTGTGGATGTATATATATATGAATAATGGTGAGGGAAGGGATTTTTCCTGAATATGTATATATGTGTGAATACACACACATTCCCACATATACATATAGGGGAATAAAGGTCATTATTCATCCGGAGAGTCACAAAGATGATAAACTGATACATGGGTAGTCAATTGACATCTTAAAAAAAGAAAAAAGAAACAATGGCCATATTGATAGGACAATTGTTTCCACAGCAAGAGATTGCTGTAGCTCTATGTGATGATAAAGCAGTTAACAAATTGATCCAGGGAGATGACTGTATGGGATGGGGAAAATAATATCAACTAGGGCTAGCTATGTTGAGCTCTGCTAAGTTTACACTCACTCATTATTTGAGTAACTCCAAGACAGGCTGGGCAACAAAAATGTGCCACTTTCCTTTTCTCCTTTTTAATTCTCCTTTTCACAGAATAAGTTATTTTGGCCCTGGAAGGCAGGTGGTGGAAAAACTTGACACCATCTTGATTTTCTTTACCATTGCTGTTCAACTGTCTACCTATCTTGGATGAGATGAGATTGATAACTTTAGTCCTTCTGGTGACACAGAGGGACACACAGCTTTATCATCTGCCTTGTCTCTATTCCTTTTGTCTTCTGGCAGTTCTATCTGATATATTTATGTAAGGTAGGAACTACTGGGCCTTGTCATTCATTCTATTGTTGAACCTTTAACATTTCTTTCTAGCTGCCCTAAAATGAATTTTCTTCTATCTTCCCCAATACAAGTATGAGAACCTTGAAAGTAGGGACTGTGTCATATTTCCTCATGTTTAGCAGATTGCCTGGCACATAATAGTACTTAATGAATACTTTTTCTTTCTCCCTCCCTTCTTTCTTTCCTTTCTTCTCTCTCTCTCTCTCTCTCTCTCTCTCTCTCTCTCTCTCTCTCTCTCTCTCTCTCTCTCTCTCTCTCTCTCTCTCTCTCTCTCTCTTTCTCTCTCTTTCTCTTTCTATCTCTGAATGGCTCTCTTCTCTCTCTCTCTCTGGCTCTCTTTCTGTGTTTCTCTCTGTCTCTCTGTGTCTCTGTCTCTGTCTGTCTGTCTTTATGTCTGTCTCTGTGTCTGAATCCTTATTTCTGTCTAGGTCTCTCAGAAGAAAAAACTCAGAGCAGAAAACAGGTCAATTCCTGATTTCTTACTTAGGCACTGCCATTTCATCCTTATCATTAATGTTTGTACTGGAAATTTCTTCCTAAAAAAAATAATTAAAAAAGTCATAGGGGCTTTTTCATCAACCCAAAAAAGAAATTTAGGTACTCATTTATATCTGATGTTATTGAAAAATCATTACACAAGAGCTGTGGGATTAAGCTCCATTCTCAAGCTTGTGTGTTTATCACTAGTATTTTGTTCACTGCTTCCAGATTATGATTTGTGTGTGTGCATCCTGATGCCTTTGTGCATACTCATTTCAGAGACACATGTCTCTGTCCTTTTTTTCTTTCCTAAAAGCTATCCATTTTTAAGGTCTTTTACCATCCTGGCTATAGTTAATTGAGAAGCTACAGATAAAATTAGGAATTATAAAACCCAGATTTTAGACCTCTCTCTGCCATTTACTAATCAGGTGAACCCAGAAAAATATAATTACAACCCTTTGAATCTTAGTTAAATTATTCAAATATGGGAGAAAAAACATTTGCTCTTTGCTTTGTTCAGTTGTTTAATTGTGTCTGACTCTTTATAACCTCAATTGGAGTTTTTTTGGGCCAGATTTTTGAAATGACTTCCCATTTCCTTCTACATATTTTACATATGAGGAAACTGAAGTAAACATGGTTAAGTGAGTTATGAAAGTCAAAGAGCTCTTAGTGTTTGAGGTCAGATTTGAATTTTTCTAACTCTAAGCCCAGTATTCTATTTACTGGATCACCTTGTTGTTCCAGTCAATTTGTTGTCTCCATTTGTTTTACCAAATTGAAAGATTTGGTATGAGAGAAAAATGCATCATATATATAATATTATTATGAAAATTATAGAATTTATAGACTGAATTTTTAATGCATTTCATTAATTAGCATGACATTGCTGGTTTGCTGATCTGACAGAGTCCTACGCAAATCAATTTTGATATATCCACAAGTCTTATTATTTCTCAATCCATTCTTGATAAAAATGAGGTTAGTTCACTCCTTTACCATAATAGGACCGTTTTTAATATTATACTAAGTGAATAACAAATATTGTGCTCTTTCACCAGTAGATAAGGTGTTTTGAATTGTTTTTTCAGTAGCAAGGATGAAATCCCAGTTTTTCTTCTTATTCTTAGTATCCTTAAAGGGTTTGAAATTCCAAGTATTTTCCAACCTATAAATATGATTTCTAATGTTCATCCTAATTAAACTGTAATTTCACAGATAAGGAAACTGAGATCTTGAGATGGTAGTGGAATCACACAAGCTGGTGATTAATATAGGATTTGAACCATAGGTTCTGAGTTTAGATTTTTTCATTTTCTAGAACTACTCATACTGGCCAAAACCAACTCTTTTGATATACATGTACTGGAGACACCTTTGTGGGTAAATAGTGTCATTGTCTATGAATCTTTAGCATACTTTTAATTCATTTTAAATAATAAATTAAAGAATATGGAATAATGTAAAAAACAAATTATACAAAGAAAGTCCAATGCTCTTCCCTAATTCCTCAAACACACATGTTACTATACTTAAAAATTATAAAATACCTCCAAATTGGTATTGATCTGCAAAAAATAATTAATATTTACTTTATTCAAATATGAATATAACTTTGTGTTGATTTGTTGAGGTAAAATATCCATTTAATCCCTTTAATAAAGTGAACCTATTTATAGGAGGTTAAGTGAAATGAATCATGGGTAATTTCTTCCTGTCTTGAATCCTGTTGTATTCCAGGCAGCTGTCAGTCGCAAATCATGATCACAAGGCACCGGATAGAGATGCCTCAGGAGGTTAGCAGGGGCAGAGTGATACAACTTACCTGTCATGGCTTGCTGGTCATCCACCATTAACTTTAAACTTTTCCCTCTTCGAACCACACGTACTGTGTGCCACTCATTATCATTGAGGTTATTGCCAGCAAAAAGGGTCTCGGGACCTTTGCCTGTAGAATATGCCAAACAGTCATTATGGAAACTCTAAATCAATTAACAAATGAACCTCACAGAAAGAGAGAGGTGGAGAGAGAGAGATAGAGAGAGAGAGAGAGAGACAGAGAAAGAGAGAAAAAGAGAGAGACTCGCTGGACCAATGTTAAAACATGTTTAGAACCATAGCAAGCAAGAAAAATGTTGAGTTAACTTACATTTCAACATATAGGTATAACCATTTAAGTACCTTTGGCATTAGGTTTTGATCTAAAATAAAGTAGGAAATCAAGTTGTCATAAATAGGCACAAGTCAATATGTTATTTAATTTGAATCTAAAGGTTTCCATATCTATACATAGATTTTTCAATGTTCAGTTATAACATATTTAATTTAAAATATAGTTTACTGGTTCATACTTTTCTTTCAGATTTTAACTTCTAATTTTCATCAGGGGACTGGAATTGGATTGTTCAGATTTTATCCTATCCATTAGAAAGTTTAAAATAACTTATTGAGAATTGTCTCTTATTGAACTTATTTTTCCTTTAATGTTCATCAATTAGGGTTTCTTGTATTATTTTTTCCATACACTATACTACTTTTGTCTCTGAAACTAAATGAAAATCCATCCTGAAATTAATATTTTCTATTTCTTCTAAATCTACATATTTTCTTTGTGTAAGAGTACTGAGGGAGAACTGGGATAGCCACAAACTTTATATTCAGTGAGGAGAGGGGAAAAAAACCTGACATTTGTAAAAGTAGGGAAAAAGAAATGGAGGTTTAATAAAATGATCTTCAAGAATTGCAGAAAGATAAGTTTCCCTGGTTACTGGGAAAATGAAAGAAGCTAAAAAACATAATTGGGTTAGAAAGCTGTTCAAACTGTAAGTCTAGGGAGAAATTAAATGGAATTTTGGTAAATACTCTTGTAATGGTGAAAGCAAACTGTCAATGTTATGGAGAAATGATAACCAAAGAGTGAAGAATATGGAATTTCTACACTGGGAAATCTATAAGGCATAGGGAATTGTCAGGTACACAGAATTTAAGTACTTGTTCATAGTCATTTAACTAATAAGTTTAAGAGGTGGGATATGAACTCATGACTTCTGACTCTTATCAACTATTCCACTCTGTCTCTATAAGTTTATAATTGGAATGTACGAAATATTGAAATGGTATTAAAGAAACATTAAATATTTAGCCCAATTCTTCCAAATTAATGGACAAAGTTGCAATTATCCACTAGAAAGTGACCAGTCTTTGCAGCCTATTAATCATAAGCTAAAACATTTTTACTGTTGTTTTGAATTTAGGTTCCCTTCTAATTAATTCCAAAAGGATTTTGTAAATTTCTCAAATTTTATGACTCATAAAAATGGTTCAAGAAATACATCTATTGGGTTTCAATAGGCAAATATATTGATAAGATTAAGAGTAGGATAAGTTGTCTTTGAATGACCTATTATGCATGTAGTATTGTAGAAAGAGGGATGGACATGGAATCAATGGACCTGGCTTCCATTTCCATCTGAGACTTTACCTCAGTTTTCTCATCTGCAGAATGCAAAGTTGAAATAGATGATTTCTCAAATTACTTGTATCTCTAAATCTACATTATGAGCTTTAACATCAGTAAGACCTAATAGAAGCATAAGGCACTTGCCAAAGACAAGGAAACTGGGAAAGAGAGCATATAGTAGAAGGAAGAGAAGATGTAGCAATAAAAGAAAAGAGAGATTCTATGTATGATAAAGGAGTCAGACATCAATAGTTATTGCTTCAAGTTCTATAGATTTCCCGATCCTAGCTCAAATGGCTCCATTACATTTGATTTTGAAGCTGCTATTTTTAGAATAGCAAATAGTTCTACTTTTTTTTCAGTATGTACTTCTGTTGTTAGTTAGTGACCTACTAATGAATCTTTGGCTACATGAATGATATAGGTTAGACCTTCAGGGGTAGAATTGCCGTTTATGCCCACAGTGCATCAAATAAGCTACCTAGCTTATGTAGGATATGTCTCCTCTGATTAAAAAAATTAATAAATATAGTAGCATAAATATATATAGTGACTGATAGTTCAATAAAAACACTTTCATAAACCATATTTTGAGAGACTGACTACTACCCAACTAGAGGGAGCCACTAAGCAAAGGAGAAATTAAAATGTTATCAGACCAAGTCCCGAATATTGGCTGTTAGATCAAAAGAAATCTTTTCTCTTTCAACAATGTAAAAAAATTTTTTTTTACAACTTTCCAGCTTATCAGTAGCAACAGGGGTCATTTTCCACTTTGGCATATGAAATAAAACACTAGGTTTTTACAGTGGAGAAAATGTTCCGAAATATCTACTTCTGAAATAATTTTTCATACCTCTCACTATTTTTTGCTTATTTGTCAAGTAACAAATATATTAAGGCTAGTATATTATAACCATGTTAATGCAACCTTGTTGATTTTTCAGTAAAGTCATAAAGTCTTATCTGTGACACTCACAACATTTTCTGCAATTACAGAATTACAAATGCTCATTTCATTTAAAAAAAAATTGTGGGTTGACCAGATTCTCTTCTTCTCTTATTAAGCATTCCTGAAGAGATTTATTTGATAAGCAAACGTCAATGGATAGAGTCAAGAAGTTGCATTGGACTTAATAATCTCTAAGGTTCCTTTCCATTTAAAAGTTTGGATCTAAGACAAGATGCAACAGTTCACATTTATGTTTTCTAACTGCCATTAACTGTCAACAAGTCACTTCAATCAAAAAGATCAGTTGTCTAAAATGATAGGGTATTTACTTAATGATCTCCAAGGTCCTTTCTAGGCTAAATGTTTATTCCAGTTAGTGAAAAAAAAAGTTTGTTGAATTAAATTGCTATGGCAGGGGAATGATGAAAGGTCCACTATTGTTTAAGTTAACCTGGACTGAATGCTAGATAATTTGTAGAAATGAATATCTATAATTATTAAGGAAAGATGACCTACCTCTTAAAATTTTCTCTTATCAGATTGTGAATTCCCTGAGGACAGGTACCATTTTCTTCCTCTTTTTGTATTTTCAGGACATAGCACTGTTCTTGATGCACATTAGCCACTTAATAAATTACTACTTATTGATTGACTTACTCTCTTTATATTTGCCATTTGAAATTTCAAATTTTAGTTTCCCCTTATCATCTTTAGCAACATCTTTCTATCTCCATTGGGTCTTTTTGGAATATCTCAACATATTTTCATTTATTATTTTAAATATTCTACAACATTCATAGGAAGTTATATAATACATTGTCTCTCCACTACTTTGAAACACAGAGGTCATCCTGATGTCTCATCTATTTAGAGCTGCAAATAACCTTAGAGATAGTTAATCCAATCTCCTAGTTTTTAGATGAGGAAACTGAGAGATGAGACTAACTGACTTGCCTAGACTAATAGAACAATTCTTTTGTCCTAGTTTAATTTAATTGACCCATGGAAAGTCATATAAACTCACAGTCTCATTTTCCTATTTTTTCTTTCAGGGATTTGGATTAGATTAGCAATTCTCAAACTTTTTGGTTTCTGGGAAGCCCCATGGGTATCAGGACTGGATTTTGAAAACTGCTTGTATTAAATCATTTTGATTTCTTTTGAATTCTAAAATTCTATGTTTAAGAAAAGTTCTAGGACTATTGGTACGCTATTTTAATAATGACTAGCTCATGGCAGAGATACCTGGAGAAATGATTAATAATAATAACAAAACCTAATAATTATATAGCGCTTACTATGTTTCAGGTACATTGCTAAGAGTTTTACAAATACTATCTTACTTAATCTTCATAGAAACCCTGAGAGGTAGGTGCTATTATTAGCCACGTTTTAGATGATAAAATCGAGGCTAACAAAGCTTATGTGACTTGCCTAGAGTCATACAGCTAGTTGACATCTGAGACTAGATTTGATCTCCAATTCTGGACCTGACCCTCTATCCAGTGTATTACCTAGCTCCACTAAGGACACTAAAATGACATTCTATTAATGTTTTGCTAGCTATTTGTGTTTTTATTTATCTATATGTGACTGTCTTAGGGAAATAGGGAAAGGGGACTAGTTAGAAGCAGCAACAGTATATATAAGAAGGTAAAGTTTACCTTTGGGTAGGGAGTTTAGAAACAATTTTAATAACAATGAATAAAACACCCTGACATATTTCACATGAACCTCGAAATATAATATAGCACAGGATTATTGTTCTGGTTTTTGTTGTTTGGACCAGATCTCTGATTTCATTAGTGTAGGGAACTTTCAATCAGGCAATACTGTTACCATTGTGATACCTGTGTGTTCTGATTTATAGTAAGAGTTGTCTGGAACACTCAGAGGTTAATGACACAGCCAGCACATATTAGAGGCAAGATTGAACCCATGTTTTCCAACATAGCATAGTGGATTAAATGCTATGATAACTTAAGACATCTATCATCTAATAAGTGATGATGAATATTTAAATTGAAGTTTTCCTACCTATAAATCCAGCGATATCTATTATAACACTGAAATGCTATCATCATCTTTAGTAGGGTGAATCCATAGTACTGGTGCTCATAGTATCAGAATTAGAGGTTTAAATGAGTAAAATAGGCAGTGGATAACTATTGAAGTATTGGGGTGAGGAGACAAAGACATTGAATTGACTTTCCATTTGCTTCTCCAACTCATTTTACAAATGAGGAAACTGAGGCAAATAGGGTTAAGTGACTTGCTAGGGTCACACAGCTAGTGTCTGAAGCTAAAATTGAACTTGGGGTAATGAGTCTTCCTAATCCCAGGTCTGGTACTCGATCCATCACACTACAAACCTTGCTCTTTAAGTAGATGAACTTCAGTTTTGTATTATGAAATAAGACAAGGTAAAGATTCTATTTGAGTTCCCTTTCCACCATTAACCACAGATTTATGGATAGAAGGAATCTTATGGGTAACCTAGCTCAATCTATAGATGAATAAATTGATACCCAGATAATTGAAATGACTTTATCAAAATTATACATGTAGCAAATATAGCAGAGCGAGGATTTGAAACCTATAGTGAGTGACTGTTTACATTTAACACTATTTCCTTCTAAAAGTATGAAAGTTTTAATTCTATTTTTTTTCAGCTGAATAAATCTATTGAACTAGATTCACTACAAACTACACTACAACAGTATATTTTGTGGAATAAACTTTTCTTACCAAAGGAGAGGGCTGATGAGAAAAGGAGGCAGGAGAAAGTCTCCATCTCAATTTTCCTTTCATATAAAACTTGCCCAATTATTAAATCCTACACTTCTTCCTGCCATTTTAATCCTCTTTAATGTGAGAAGGTCATGCAGAGAAATGGCATTTGTAACCTTGTATTTTGTTTTTCTATCCTACGAATTCAAACGATGCATTTCTGGGATAAATAAAAAAAAATGTTTAATTTACCTGTTTTTGGTTATAGGCCATAGATGTTTTCCTACAATTATTGGATTTTCATTCTTCAAAGTACAGTTTTATGTTTGCCTCTTTGTATAAAGCTAATTGCCTGATAGGTCACTGGAACTTGGCAAAGTGTATTGGTTATAAATTTTGCTTATGACCCTGCCAAGGGAAAACTAAAAAATTGGAATCCAGAATCTGCCTTAGGGAAGGCTTTTAATCCTCTTCACCTTTCAGTTACAGAAATAAAATGATTCTGCAGCTCAAAGCCAATTAAGATGAGATAGCTGACAAGCTGTCAGCTTTGATGGAATTTATCAGTCAATAATCCAAATGTAGAATCCAGGCAAGAATTTTCCAGGCTCAGGTATTTTGTCAAATCTGTTTTGTCTGGACAAGGATGGGAGAACAATTCTGGGATTTAAACCAACTACTGGCCACTGAGACTACCCTCCGAAATAATGAAAACCACTACCACAAACCTTTAAATTCTGAAGCAGAAAGGAAAAGGAATTATTAGTCGAGGGACTTGTGTGTATGTATTTACCTAGAAACTAAAAACAGTCTTATGCTTCATATTATACTATACAAGGAGATATAGATATAGATACACACACATATATATATATATACATACATACATATATACACATATTATATAAGAATACTTGGACTTTAAATATCTAAGTTATAATATATTAAGATCATTATATCATATAAACATTATATATGTATGTATATAATACACATATAAATATATATGTGGATATATATCCTCATGTTATCAAACATATAACTAATAAAACTTATAATGCTTAGCTATATATAGATATAATAATTAGAGATATCTATATATAGATATCTATTATATATACACAAAAAGACTATAAATAAACACTAAAAGCTATTTCTCCATTCACATTTTTAAAATATAGTTGGCAAAATTGTCACTGACAAAAAAAAAATCACATCATAGGAGTTGGACCTATAAGCAGCCTTAAATCATTTAGGGTAATCACATCATTTAGTAAATTTTACAGGGGTTTGAGATTTTTTAGGAGAGGGAAGAGAGTGACTTGCCTAAGACAGAGAGTAGCACAGCAAATTTTCAAGCAAAGTCCTCTGATTCCAAATCCAGAGTTTTTTCCTTCTATGCTATACTTCTTGACAACCATAGATAGACTAAGAACCAAACAATGTGGTCATCTTTTTCACTTATGCAGTTTTATTTTACTTTGTATTATAAGCATCACATTCAGTATTTTTGTATATCAGCTATTCTATTGTGTTGAAAGGCCATTCAGGATAATATCAAATCCAATTGATCTCAGTATCTTCTTCAGATTTTTAACAAATGGTTGCAGAACTGAGCTGAAATGGTGAAACTTACCCACCTTTGCTTCATGTGAATAAAAAAATTATTGGTTATGTTTTGTTAAATTGATCAATTTTTTGAAGACCTGGTCCAGGTTGCCTTAACTGCAAGTGACCAAAGCATTGGGTAAAGTGTCTAAAAGTGTCTAAAACATGGAATTTTAGTACTAAAAGGACTCATAGTGATCACCTAGGCCTACATAATATTAACCTAGTTAATTGAACATATGAATAAACGAAGGCTTTTAAGGTTAAGACAACTTACCCAATTCACACACACACAAAAAAAATTTGAGCTTAGTGCTTTAGTGGTTACATTTTTTCCTTTTTTATGGCTTTCCTTGCAAGCTTTCATATAGAATAGTCAGAATCCTAAAATATGTACATGATACGGAAGGACAGTGTCATAGAGCACTAGAGTCAGTAAATCCCAAGGCCAGTTTTGCCATTAATAGTTTATGTGACCCTGGACAAGGTAATTATTCTTCTTTAAAACTATTAGATTTGACTAGGAACTTGTCTTAAATTTTGATAACAAATGTTAGATCTTCTTGGTGTGCATGTGTACACATGCATACATGTGCATATATGTGGATGTAGGGTAGGAATGTTTTGAAGGGAAGCAAATAACTATAGCAGCATTTTCAAGTAATGGAAAACTGCATCTACTGGGGTGATTTCAAGGACAAAAGAGCTCTTGGTTGGGAGCTGAGATGCAAGAAGAAGCTAGTGACAAGCAGTGCCATTGTGACTATGATGAGACATGCGATGACAAGGGGAAACCGGAGCAAGAGGTACCACTGTTTGATGCCTGAGTCATCTCTTCTGGCGGGAGCACTTCCTACCTGTCAATGATAGGAGGATGGTTTCTGGTAGGATGGATTGCCTCTTTGTTTTAATTCTTCCTTCCTCCCTCTGCAATATTTCTTTGTCATTTCCTACCTGACTTTTTTGTAAAATTCCTCATTTTTTAAAATATCAGAATAAATGGAACAAGTAAGTAGAGGAATCATAATTATGACTTGGGTTTTATAATCCATCTTTTATCTTCTCCTTTTTCCCTCTCAATGTATGGCACTTTGCCGAGTAAGATTATTTTATTTACATTTTCCAAATAAGCTAAAGAGATTTAATTGCAAATTAAATCTAGAATTAGAGTGACATATAAATAGCATTTTCAATGTTGTCTTTTATGCTTTTCAAACATTAGCACAGCTCACTGTTTGTGTTTGCATACATCTTAAATTTCTCTTATGAATTCAGCAACCAGAAATGGTGGCAGGCAGGTCAGACAGGGCTGGCGGCAAAATTCCCCATTTATCCATGTAACAAACACAGCTGGGTCACCTTCCCCATGCTGTTTATACTTAATGGAACAGCCCCTGAGGGTAAAAGTGATGTGATTGTGAAGTCTTTTAACCTCTCCAGCTGGCCAAGCAAGGTGTCAATCCTAACCTGGGGTTTAGTGATGTAAAGTCCTTATTGACAAGGAAATTTAACCAACTGTAAAAGAACAAGTCACCAGAAGCAGTCTTTCCTCTTTCCTTGTCCCAATTCTCATCCAACTGATCCCCAGCCTGGATGAGATTCAATATTTAAGAACTGTCCTAAATGTCAACATCAGAGCATGGTTGACTTTTCTCTTTTAGCAAATAGAATAAAGGTTCTTAACCTGGGAATCTATGAATTTAAAACAAGATAAATAAATATATTTAAATGAAAGTAGTTTTCTTTTAAAATAATATGAAATTAAATATCATTATTGGATTATTCTGAAAGGGGGTCCCTAATTTTTACTAGACTACCATGATATACAAAAAATAGTTAAGAACACATGAAATGGAGAAATATATAGTGCTAATGAGGTATTCTGCTTCCTATATATATTTTATATTTGGTTATACATGTTATATTTGGTTAAACATAAAATATGAGCATTTATATCCAAAATTATTAACAAATTGTGTAAATCCTGTATACTATTCACTTAGCAATAAATGATACAGATGGTACTGTTATATTTTTTCTTCATTTCTTCATTTCTTCTCCAATCTAGTTAAAGTGGCTGTCTCATTTTTCCTTATATATTAATCCATATCTTCTCTCTCTGTCTTTATTAAGACTATTCCCCAAATTTGAAACACATCCCTCCTTACCCTTCTCTTCTGAGTGTACCTAGTTTTCTTCATGACTCAGCTAACACACAGCCTTCCTATATGAGGCTGAAACTGCTATAGCCTTACCATAAAATGTCTCATGTTTAATGTGTATATGTTACATATATATATACTTTTTCACTGATGGATTATGTGAATTTTATTTAAATATTATGCTATTATCTAAACACCTAAAAGTTTTTTGCTTTTACTTCCAAGTCATATTATAAACCTAGGAACAGTTTTTTATCATTTACAACCTTCCAGCACCTTGGTGCCTTTCACACAGTAGGTTTTCATTTAATTTTATTGATTTGATCCCATAGATTTTTTGTGTGTGGGCTGTGCATTAGGGGAAAATGTTTCTTAGTATTTAAGAAGACCTAGGCAGTAGCTGAAAAACATTCCATTTTTCTTGATGGTTTTTTAATAACAGACTTCATTCAGCTAAGCAAAAACTACAAGAATTATCATTTCATAGATTTAAAATTCAGCAATGTGAACATTGGCATATGAAATAAATTATCTTAGGTTTTTGGGGAAAGGCCATCAGATTCATTTTCATATTAATATGTATTTAATTAACTAGTGGCTCAAGATTTTAATTTAAGTTTAAAACAATTGTTGCATACCTGTCATTTTGTTGGTGGAAAACTCTCTTGACAGATTCAGATGAACAACTCTGTAATTTATACTTGTATTGTGCTGCCTTGAGCGTACAAGGGTTGAGACTTGCCATATTTATAGAGCTAGTATGTGTCAGAAGAATGACTTGAATACAGTTCTTGACTCTGAAGTCAGCCTGCTAATATGACAAACTACCTAAGGTAGTAAATGCCCTTGCATTTATTAGATGTTTAATAGGTTTTAATTAGATGGATTTATAGAAATATCCCATGAGAACTTTTTTCTCTGTCTCTGTCAGTTTTAATTCTATTTTTTCCTCTTAGTCAAAAAGTCTTCTTTTGTAAATGTGCTCATGCATGTGTGTGGGTATGTCCAAAATGTATGATGACATCAGGAATTTAGATGTGATAAGTTAGAATTCAGAATGATATAAATCACTTCTAATTAAATAGTTTGTAGGTAAACTTTTTTAAATGATATAGAAACAATTTGCTATATATTATTCTGAAACCCATTTTTGCCTCAATGGCTTTGATATTGATTGTGCCGATTTATGCCACATCAAGATAAATATTTCAGCAATAAATGTTTACCAACATGAAAAAATAGCATTTAAAGATATTGTGCCCTTTCTGAACACCATATTTACATCATTGTAAACATAAAATAAAAATATATATTGCTAAGAGAAAGTTTTAAAATATACTTCTTTTCCAATCTATCTTTCATAAGTTTAAATAAGTAGATTTCAAAAGGTCTAATTTCAATGAAAGGAAATATTTGGACTGTGACTTTATTTTTTACTAACTTTATACTCTTACAGTACAATTTTCTTTTTATAATAATTTTGTTGACAATCTGTTAAACTCCTTTGTTACAATTTGTAAGAATTTTGTACAATTTTATTTCTAGTCTTTTGTTTTTTGCTTTATACTCTCATTTAGCACATATGTCAGATATGAAAAGTCATATACTAGATGTTTAATGTTTTCTTAGGTTGTTCTTTTAAGTTGAAAACATAATGGTTATAAAGAGATGAAAAAATAGAGGACTATAAAAGTACCAGAAAAATACTTGTCTCAAGATATTTATGCATAACTCCAAAACATCATTGGGTAAGACAAAAAATATAGCTGGCTGTGGCATGTTCTTAAAGGTTATTTACTTTGGTGTTGTATGAACAGAGCAGGGAGACTCATATTGAACAATGTAAAGATCAGATGTTTTTATTACCTTAAACACACTATTTCTTCTTTCAGGCAATGGTTGTTTGGATTTTAGGATTATTGTAGGAATACTATTAGATTAGCTCAGCATTAAAAGTCTTCATGTAGGTATGTACAATGCATGTAATTAGGTAACTTTATCACCAACTCCTACATACTGGACATGTCAAACTTAAAAAATTATGTGTTAATTAATATTTCACATTTTAAGGTAGACATAAAGATGCATAAAAAGATAGAGAAAATATATTCTACTTTCTTCTAAATAGGGGAATTATTTGAGTAAATTGATCTCTTGCTTCTTTCCTAATATTTCTTAAAAGTTCTTACAATAGATTTTCTTAATAATCAGCAAAAACCTTATATGATACTTGGACTCTCAATTGAGTACCTGAGACAAAGACCTAGAGGAATGAATTATATCATATTATTTAATATCATTCTTTGTACTAACTATGATATCAACTAGATTACTTTCTAAGTAATTTAATCAGGTGAATTCTGAGGCTTGACAATGAATATAATTCTTTTCATTCTTCATTATTTGATCATGGCAGACTCTACATATGTATTTTAAAAGGTCTAGTCTAAAGAAGATATCAGATTTAGTTATCTGATTTAAAATATAAAAATTAGTATTTATCAGCTAAACTCTGCAAAAATATCAATACACATTAAAATAGACAATTTTTTGATTTGTTTCTTAAAAATAACCTCATCTGATGTATGCTGATGGAAGTGGATTTCTTCAACATAGAGAAGAACTAATCCAATTCCAATTGATTAATGATGGACAGAACCAGCTACATCCAGAAAAGGAACACTGGGAAATGAATGTAAACTGTTATTTTTACCTTCTGAATCCAATTCTTCCTGTGCAACAAAAAATTCGGTTCTACACACATATATTGTATCTAAATTATACTGTAATATATTTAACATATATAAGACTGCTTGCCATCTGGGGGAGGGGGTTGGGGGAGGAAGGGAAAAAATCTGAATAGAAGTAAGTGCAAGGGATAATGTTGTAAAAAATTACCCATGCATATGTACTGTCAAAAAATGTTATAATTATAAAATAAAATAAAAAATAAAAAAATAAATAAAAAAAAATAACCTCATCTAATCTATTAATGCTGCCTCTAAAATTATCTCATATAATTTATTTATTATTATATATTTATTGTATAATTTTATATATGCTATATAATATTTATACTTAGCCATTGCTTTGGACCCTATGTTTTGTTGCCTAATAATTATTATCTCTCCATTTGAAAAACTCTTCTGTTACTCTTTTGCCTAAAATTGTCTTTGACTCAAGGTCCTCTGAAACCAATGACTCAATTTACTCCCTAGGAAGCACTTAGAAACAGGTGGTCACCCAGCTGTAGCAGTGACTATGCAACAATTAAACCATGTGCCAAATCAGTTTGATTTGTGGAGGAGACAGAAAGTTGGAGTGTCCTAGATGTTGATTTAACTAATAGGTAAAAAGGAAAAGCAATGTCTGCATGCCTGTTTTCTATCAGTCTTCTTATATAGAAATTATATCAGCTCTCATTCAGCTCTTTAGGTTTTTAGAGCATTTATTAGAACAACACCTGCCCAAAGGCTACAACAGACTTTCAGAGGTACCTGCACACTCAAGGTCACTTTTATTTGGAACATTTCCCAAAATCTTGGGATAATGTTCATATGGTCCCTTCAGAGACCACTGAGAAATCTGTCTTACATTTGAATTTATGGACAGATTGTTTATACAAATCTCATCTTTTGGTTTTTGTTGACTCTAAAGTCAATAACTTCTTCATGTCATCTATACATATTAATAAATACAGTTATTTAATATATTATGATATACACACATATATGCATACATATGTGTATCTATACACACACACAGATATATATATGAGAAAGAGACTTGAGACAGAGAGACAGGGACAGAGAGACAGAGACAGAGTGAGAATCCAAGATAAGTGAGAAAGATAAGGACAGTAAAAGTTAAAAATAGCTAATAAGTATCTAGCACCCTACAGTATTATGCAATAAGTGTCAAGAGATACAGAGGAAAGTCTAAGCACAATGAGAGGGACCACTTTGGAGGATTTAATGGAACATATGGACTAGAATTCCTTAGGACAGACAAGTATAGTTAGATTGTGAACTGCATTGATGGATGAAGTATTCATGCATATAGATTGATCCATCCAAGTATCAAGTAAATACCAGATTAATTTTAAGCTAGCATTAACCATTTAGTGTGCTTCAAATATGGGAATCCATGTAGTAAATGGCCATTTTTACAAAAGGGTATACTGCAATAGAAATAAAAATTTCATGACATAGTTTCAGAATTACACTGATGTATCCAGTTTCAGTTGCTCAGGAGGAAAGTATACTCTGGGTTTCTATTTATTTCTTCTGATATTAATAAAAATATAAAACAATGACTTTATCTAAATGTAGAATTGGCTACACTATCGTGAGAAATTAATTCAAGTAGTTAATCTGAAAAAAAAATTAATCAGTGTCAAGATTGAATAGATATGTTTACACATACACACATACATGCATATGCAAAGACATAAATAACTCAAATATATATGTATTATTCAGAAAATACCCATACATATATGTATGCATGTGTATATATTATTATTTGCCTCCACCTGATTCCAAAGCAGATTTCAAATGGCAAATGCTTGCAAATAGACACCACTGAATAAGAATGAAACTATCACAAATATAAACAAATATTTTGAGTTACAAAAGAAAAAAACATTTAATCCAGTATCTATACCATTTTTAGCATCTTTCTAGATTTGGGGTTTTTGTCCTCTGTCTAGGAAAAACTCTTAACCCATTTTGTTCTACTTTAGATGGCATTATTTTATATTTCCAGAAGAAATGCTTTTTTAAGCATGCTTGTTTAAAATTGAATCAATATTATCTTAGTGACTCAAATGACTAATTTCTTATTTTCTGTTGGTCTGTCTTAATTATATTACTTCACTACCTGCTTTATCCAGAATACTCTCATATTTATGAATATAATTTCTACATTTGTTGATCATATGATATGATTTTGTTTGTAGTTTCAGAGACTACATGTATCCTCAGTTATTCTTTTTGAATTTATCTACTTAAATAAAGAAAATATCCTAAGAATTTGTAGTCATATTGTTAATGATGTGCCTGTTCATTTATGAATCTCTAAAGAGATTTTAAATGTCTTAATAAGGTACTAAAGAAATACAAATGAGTGTCAAAATTAATTTCAATAGTAGTATGAGAGTATGAGTGTGATAAAATGAATAGAGAGCTATCCTCAGAGTCAGAAAGCCCTGGGTTCCTCTTTTAATTGGCCCTGGTTAAGTTAACTAACTTTTTAATACCCCAGGCAACTTTTTTCTGAATATTAGAAATTGGGTGACAACATGAATTTGGTAGAGTTCCTCATATTAATGAAATTATATGTGTGGTTTAAAAGTGCACTATGTAGTCTTGCAAATCTCTCTGTGGACTGAATTACATCAGGAAAAGTTTGTGATTCCATAAAAACAAACCAAATTAGGAGACAGAAATCTGAAAAGAAAACCCAGTATTGTGAGGGGGAGGAGGGAAAGATGAGACAAAGAAAGAGAATCATCTTCCACACAATGAGCTAGGTTTGGTATTCCTTAGTTTGCTTTTCAAATGGCAAAGACCATTATTTTGCCATTTTTCTTCTACATCAGTACTGCACCAAAGTTAATAATGGTGGAGGTCGAATCAATGGGAATCAGTTTTCAATGGAAATCTCCCTATCTCCCTCCACGTACCCCTTCTTGTTGCTTTCTTTTCATTTAAAATGTAATGTTCAATATAAATCTAGAAAATAACTAAAGGGACCATGTAAATTAGCCAGTTGATGTGCTGAAGGATATTTTCATCATGTTCGACAATTTTTAGATTTAGCTATTATTAATTAAACATATTACTTCTAACTGAAGTTTAAGAAAGCAGAGTTAAATCTGGAATATTTGAAGTACAGAATATTTTATTTCAAAAATGCAATTTTTAATTTTCCAAGTATTCTAGGCTGACAGAAGCACTTGAGACTTATTAGAAGGAACTAGTTTCAATTTATAGATAAGAATAATTTCTAATTAACATAACAATTGTATAAATCTGTCTTGGGAACATACTTGAAAAGTTTTTGCTCTTAAGCAATTTAAAAATTCCCCCTGTAACTTTGTTTACACAATTAATTTACTTAACAATCCTTTTCTTCATAGATAGCTACATAATTTAGCTTGGACCTGTCTGACAGATTAAAATTCTGAATTAGTAAAGACTGAATTAATGAGATTTTATTATAATAAGAAATAAAAGGTCTAAAGTTCTAGTAGTAAGCTGAGTGAATGGATTTATCTAGCAGTATGATAGAGAGAAAACTCAATGTACTTTTCTATCATGTGTCAAGGCTCATCAGGACCATGAACTTGCAAAATGTTAATCCTATTATTTCTCTAACATATTCACTGCAAAATTATTCCCCACCTTAATTTTGAGAGCATTAACATTTTAGAACAATGCAAATATCTTCCAGCTTCTGAGTTAGGGCTTCAGAATATATTGGCAGTTTTCAATAAACTTAGAAGTAATAACATTATTAAGAGCAATGTTTCCTTTTCTAAGAAAAGAAGCATCTCTCTTCTTCCTGCTGATATTATCCTTAATGAAAATCTTCAAGGTACTTTTCACAAAAAATAAATTATTCATTTCTAAGCAATGATCATTGAAGCTAAAGATTTCTGAGGACTTTGACCTTTTATACCACCATTCAGCTTTTCCTCCTCCATCATTTTACACAAAGACAATGTCTTCTTCAGGACAAAATAACAAGCTAACTGGAAAGTTAGTCAGAAGAGAATAGTTGCCCCATTCTTTTGTGTGCCTCTCTTGTTCTTCCTCCCAAACTTTTTATGATTCTATCTACCAATGTTCCCTTTCCTTATTCTTCATCCAACTCTTTCAATGAGTGAACAAAAACCTCCTATTTAATATGATCTATGTTTATTTGTAATTTTATAATAATTCAGTTGTAGTTATGGGTTATGGTGAGATCGTAGGTATGACTATCCTAGTGGGTGAATCATGGAACTAAGGAGGTTAATTAAAATAGGTAAGAGAACACTTAGCAAAATATCTGTGACACTTTGATGTTTCTGTTCATGTAATAATGTGAACTTTAGTAAATAAATAAAATGGCCTAAATTTCTTTTTACCTTGTAATTAATGCATATATTTGTGTGCCTTTAAATTAAACCAGCAAGACTTTCACTAATTTCTTTTTATAATAAAAAATATTTAAAAGTCACACTTTTGATGCACTCACAGGGCCTTCCTTTATTTAGTTCTCAGTACTTAATTTTATATGTCTGATTCATTTATCTGGAGCATACCAATCTTTTGGTTACTTTTTTCAATATATTTCTATTCCTTTGCTAACCTTCAGGCAACAATTTAAGTTTCTTTTGGAGGTTATTTATTTTCCCTCTTATTTTAGACATTTTTGGCTGAGGACATTGGTTTTATTTTCTGTTTCCATTCCTTCATGCAGTTTCTTTTTCATCTACTCATTTCCTTAGGTGATACATTCTACATTCCCCTCTCTTCAGTAGCTTTACCAAACATTCCAGACTTCCTTTCCTCTCTCAACGCATATTTCAATAAAAATTAGGACCATTTGCCAAGAGTTGCCTTATATTATTCCTTCATTCTCATCTCTCATTATTCAGATATTTTCCTTCACTATATCCTATATATCTATATATCTTTCTACATGCTTAAGTGATCCCTTCCCATCCAATCTTCTGTAGCAGATAATTTCCTCTATCCTTATACTCTATCATTATTTTTCTATATCTTCCTCTCTCCTGACTGTTTGCTTGCTACCTGCCCAAATTTCCATGTTTTCCCCATCCTTAAGATATCTTTCATCTATATGGTTTTCAAAACCTATCCATCTATCTTTGCTAACTATCTACCTATCTACCATTTTCTTTTTCATGGCTAATCCCCTCAAGAAGGACATCTACATTGGTACCTCCATTTCCTTTATATTTACTCTCTTTTAAACTCTGTGTAGTCTAGTCCCTGTCTACATCATCCAATTAAAACTAAGATGTTAAAAGTTACTATCAACTTCTTAAGTGTCAAATATTATCTTCACTTAATCCTCAATCTTCTTGACCATTCTAGAGCTTTTGACACTGTTGATCACTCTCCTATTCTTGATATTATTCTCTTCTCTCTAAGTTTTCTTCCTACTTTTCTGATAACTTCTCAATCTCCTTTTGCTGGATCTTTATGAAGGGTCATCCCTCCTAACTGTGGATATCCCACAGGGTTTTGTCTTGGGCTCTCTTCTCTTCTCCTTTTATTTTATTTCACTTGCTGATCTCATCAGCTCCAACAATTTTCATGATCATCTCTATATGCATAATTCTTATATCAGTTTTTTCAAATCCTAATCTCTCTCTCCTAACCTCTTAACTCTCATCTCCAAATGTCAATCAAATATTTTGAACTAGAAGTCCCATAGTAGCTTTAATACAGCATATCCAAAACTTAAATCACTACTTTCTCTCTAAATCATAACATTTCACAACATTTTCCCTATGCACTTCCTTCTTTCTTCTGCCACTGTCATGATCCTGGAAGACACTATTATTTTATGACTATTACAATAACTGGTCTTCCTGTTTCGTATCTTTCTCTACTTCAGTTTACCCCCATTCATTGGACTGTCCGTGGTGTTCTCATTCTCAGTAAATGCTAATATATTTTCATTACTTCCAGGATCAAATTAAAAGCTCCTGCTTAACTTTTAAAACCTTTATAACCTTGCACCTTTTTAACCCTCCTTTCAATATTCTGTGATTCTCTCCTTGCTGTTCTTGACACATGACACTTCATTTTCCAACTTTGCACTTTCATGGTTTCATGCTTCTGGCATAAATGTTCCCTCCCTTCACTTCTGTCTTTTGGCTTCCTTAACTTACTTGAAATCTTAGCTAAAATCCTACCACATCCAAGAAGCCTTTCCTAGCCTCTTTTATTGTTAATGCTTTCTCTTTGGGACCATATTAAATTTATCTATATATCTTATTTGTACAAGGTTGTTCGAATGTTACTACCTTCAGGGTAGGAACTGTTTTTTCTTTTCTTTTTATCCACAGTGCTTAGTTAAATGCCTAACACCTAGTAGTAAGGTACATAATACCTGATAAACTAATAAGTTGATGGAAAAAATATTGATCAAGATGAAGCTAATATTATGTGAGGTGTACAGAAGGCAAATAGAGAGATGTTCATTTTAGAGGCTAGTTCTTGGTCATTAGAATCATACTAGAATATTTTGTTTGTTTCATGTAAAGAAGTATTATTTTCCCTTGTGTCTTCTTAAGCAGCCTGCTGACAATGCAGTAAGAGGGAAGAAATCTAATATAGTTCAAATGCTACTGGTTGACATTTCTCATCTTTTTATTATTTTCCCATTTATATTAAGATAAGAAAACGGGGTAATAACTGATATCCAGGCTATCTTTTTATCTGGTAATAAAATGACAGTACATAGATTTTATTATCCACTTGAACAATCCATCAAAGTACATTTTCCAATAGCATAATACAGTTTTCTTTACTACATTTTTAAAAAAATTAGAGAAGTTTAGTATTCAGAGATTATGACTCTTTCCATGTTTGGGAACTGAGTAATATTATGAGCTGTTGAAATATACTATTTTATCCTTTGTCCATGAAATTATTCATGGTCTTAATTTTAATAGAACATTAGCTTTCTGCAATAGCATAACCATTTGTTAAACTGCTAAAGTTTGGCTACTTTAAAAAGTACCTTCCAATTATTTTTTTGAGTTAGACAAACTATATTTGAGGAAATTTGAAATAGTCAGAATTGGTCTTGATGGTGAAAGAAAACATTAGACATGTTTATATTTGTGTATATACAAACACGTGCAGGATTGTGCTGCAGACAGTAAACTGCCTCTTGAGAGCAGATTGTTAAATTTTCTGTTTAAGCATTTATATCTCAGAAATTTACAAACTCTAAGATCAGGGTTTGGTTTATTTCTTTAGATTCATAGAAGTGATAAGAAAATGTTACCAAAGCAGATTGAATTTAAATGAATTGTGTCTGCCTTTTTTTTTTTTTTTTTGTGTGTGTGTGTGTGTGTGTGTGTGTGTGTGTGTGTGTGTGAAAAAGAGAGAGAGAGAGAGAGAGAGAGAGAGAGAGAGAGAGAGAGAGAGAGAGAGAGAGAGAGAGAGAGAGAGAGAGAGAGAGAGGAAAGAGGAGAGAGACAGAGAGAGAGCTGGTTGTTAAACATTTAACATATCATTCCTCCGTGTATTTCTAAGTGTATGTATATTTATATTAATATGTTTAAAAATTCTATGAAAGCTGAATAAATTTTGGCAAATAAGAAAAAAGGTAGAAATAGAAAAAATAAGGTTACAGAGAAGTAATATAAGGACAGAAGACACAGAATATTTTAACATGAAAAATGAGAAAGGAAATTAGTTAGAAAAAGAAAGAAGACATGAGGGTAATAGGAAAAAAAGAAAGATGAGGTAGAAACAATGAAAAAAGAAACTTTCTGAAAAGAAAGTCATTTGAGGGCTATTGTTCATAATCAAAGTGGATGAGATTTTGGCAGGGTTGTATGCCCTGCCAGTGAAGGAAAATTTGTATTCCTTACACTAATTTGAAATAGCATTAGACATCTGTTTCATATTTAAAAGAGTTGGTTATATAATATGAAAACAGACAAGTCTTAACCTATATTTAATAGGATCAAATTAGATATTCAAATCTACTAAATGTGTAAATATCAAGGGATTATAACACTAAAAGTTTTAAAGGGAGAAAGAAAGGTAACTATAAGTACTATTGGGATCAAATATTTATCTGGGGAGAGACCACAGAATTAATATTACTTTTGACAAAAGGCACAAACAGTAGAAAAATATATCTAAGATTATATATTATTTGTCATAATTTGAAGCCACAATCAGTATTTTAAGATGTATCATTGTTTTTATTGTATGATAATGCCTCCAAATTTGAAATATATCTTTTAAGTAGTTATGATAAAATGTAGTAAGTAATCTCTTAGAGATGTTTTATGGAAATTTAGCTGCAGAAGTATTTATCTATACCACACTATTTTGAGAATTCTGACTCACAGAATAATTGTGAGTGATTATTTTAACCCTAGTAATTCAGAATTTGTGGTAAATTATATAACTTTGGTTAAGTTTTACTTTGGACTACCTATGAGGGAAAGAAATGCTAAGAAAATTAATGTCAACAAATTTGCAGAGGAGATGTTTAGATCTTTGTTAAGGCAACAAATTTGTACAAATATCAAGTCAGCCACCATTTACTTAAAGTAATCCATGGGATGATTCTATATGATTCATATATTCCCATTATTTATCAGTCATTAATTGGTATTGCTTTTGTTATATGAAAACAATGACACTTTTTTTGATTGAGGGAGAAGAATGTTTTTTCATATCTAAAAAATTATGAACTTAACAAATATCAAGTACAAGAAAAAGATTCAACATGAAATTGTACTTCGCTATTAGGCATTGCTTCATTTTTTTTCAATGACTATTTCTTATAAAATATTTTTCATTCCTTTTCCCCAACTAACCCATATTGATCACCCTTGTGATTACTACAAATAATCCTGATTTGGTAGCATTTTTCCATGAATCCTTTATTGAACCAATTTCATCTTTTTGATAAATGAAAAGCTCCATATGTGTTTAAGGAACTTTCAGAATAAGGAGGTTCTTTCATTTTCATTCAAATGTCAAAACTATATTAGGAACATCCATGTGATTATTTGATCAGGAAAGGTTGTCTTTCTAAATATTTGATAAAAAAAGAAAATGAAAAGTGGTATTCTGATATGGCATGTGAACAACTCTTTTATATTTTTCCTATTCTCAAACCCACCATGACAATGGTACTAAGAAGGATGAGGCATACTATCCTCACTCTGATAAATCATTAAAATAGGTAGCCATATAAACATATTGCAAGTTTCAGATTTTAGGCACATTTAAACAATGACAAATGATATTATACACATAAAAGTACTGTGGCCGAGGTATATGTACAAAGATGATCAGTTTGTATTCTTGGCTATTAATGCCTATATTTTGACATTGACATATCACCTATTAATGTAGAAAAGGCTTTTTTTTTAAAGCCTTCTTTCAACATAGAAAAGTGAACTTGAAGTGGAAAAAGCAACAAAATTCATTATAATATTCTGAAGTTTTTAAATGTTACTATTTTCTAGTAAGAATAAATGGTGTCAGCCCTGGGCCTACCGAACAGAAATATACTTTGAAATTTAAATTTGGTCTTCCCTTAGGGAAAATGACAAAAATGTTTTTCCTCTTTGTGATTCCTAAAAGATTTGGATATTGCATCTGAGTGCCAGATACAGGGTGATAGAAATCTCTGGCAATCTAAAAAATCCATATGTGTGCCCAGATACTCCTCTGCCCTCCTTCTGCTTCTCCATTCCATTTTTTCCCATTTATCATAAAAACTCTGAAAATAGAAACATCTGAATTTGTTTAGGTTTTTTATTTTTTCTTATAAAAAAACTTCTAATTTCCTATTAATGTGGGTAGTAGGAAAACTGTTAAAGACCAGAAGAAGAAGCAGAGAGATTTGTGGAGGAATGCTGGATAGGGAAAAAAAGAAATTTAACTATAGAAGTTCCTATTAAAACTTGGAAACTTAAATTTTAAAATTACATTCTTATTTTCAATTAAATCTAGAATTGGTTTTAATTTTTTCTAGCTTTGTTTTATGGTTCTTCATAATTATTTTTCTTGCTTTGTTTTATGGATAAGCTAATCTCATAAAACCTTTGCTGAAATGTTTTTCCCCCTGAAAATGTCATAAATCTATGATTCAATAAAAGCACATATGCCTTCTAGGTTTCAGAAAATCATACATACCTACAAGCCTGTATTTTTCCAGAGGTTGGTACAAGACAAATAAATTTCTTTTAGCTCAGAGAGAAAAACTACAAAATAGTAGGTTTCCCTCAAAACTGAAGGAAACATATAATGAATTTTGTACAAAAGACAAAGATAAAAGAAGAAATACTAGAAAATATCAAAGATGAAATGCCAGGAAAATACAGAGAAAATGAATAGTTTTAGTAAGACAAGAAGCTTAAATTTTTCCCATTAGGAACATAATGAGGAAAATAATATTTAACAAAAGGAATAGATAATTGTATTATGGCTATAAGTAACAAAAAGGATAGTTTTTTTTTTTTTCTCATAGATCCAACATGGAATTCAGTGACTTAAATATTTTTAATTTCATCAATGGTTCTATTATTCATTAGATGGCTATTTTAAAATTAAGATTATTGATTCAAATCTTATCATATAGTTATTCTAAATTAAAATAAATTAGTATACATAAAACCAAAATGTCTAGAAAAGAACATTGCTCTGATATGAAAGATTTTTCTGTTAATACTGGAGAAATATAGAATATCAATATAAATTGTGAAGAGAAAGTATTTTCAGAGCAAAGACATTTTTGTGAGAGGCACCATGGTCTTTGGGAGTCCTAGGAACAAAACTAGAGCAGAGGCATTAAGCCTAAAAACTATAATTTTTCTTTGAAAAGGGGTGGAGGCTGGTAGCAAATATATTTGTCAACTACCAGAGACATATAGGAATTTTATGGGATTTTTTTTAACGAGTGATAACCAGTATGTAATTATTAGTTAAATTAATGCTTCAATCAGTTTCTTTATTTTGAGAATATTTCTTTAATTTGAAAATAAAGGAACAATACTTAAAAGTGTAAAGTAAGCCATTGGAAGAGCAATCATAGAATTTCAAATAATTAACATTTTAATAGCCACTTTTGCTTTTGTATTAACAAAGTTTTGTTTCTGTTGCTTCTTTTTTGACTCAAATTAATATAAAACCTATATTTGTTCCTATTCAAACATTTATTGATGAATATATAGTCAAAATCTTTTGATATTTGGACCCATAGACTTTCATTCATCATTTCATTAAAGTTAAAGAAAATATTTTGGTTTACTATGTCAAAAAGGGATGGATAGTTTTCCAGTATCATTTAAAAACAACAACTTTTAAATATGTTAATATCTATAATGTCTATAAGGTGATTAACAAAATCTAAAGAAAACAATTTATAACATTTTTAAAAATGTAGTATTACTTAAAGACAGTCTGTATCTGATACAGACCCCAAATAAAATCACAGTCCACTCTCCTTTCATGTGTTATAATCCAAATTTCAAGTTAAGTCCCTTTCCATGCATTTACTTTCTTACATAATCATTTGCATGCATATCAGCATAATAAATGTTCAGATTTAAAGTTTTCATAGCTATATGGCTAAGGTGTAAAAATCCATTATATAAATTTAATTTTTGACAGGGAAACACTTTAAGAGAATCATTTCATATGGACAAAAGACTTAGAAAGACAACTTTCTAAATCACTAGTTTAATTTTTTAGAATAATTCATAAAGACAATCACAAAACCATTGAAAATAAGTGACTTTGGCTCCTTTAAGAAATATGAGACTAAAAAAACACCCAGGAAATAGAAAATTCATAGTATCATAGATTTATAATAGCAAAGGACCTTATAGGTCATATATTATAATGTCCTCCTTCATGAGGAAAAGCAAGTTTCCTGGCTGGGATTACTCTGGTATCTGGTCATTCATTAAACATTAACTAGAAATAGATAAATTAAAATACTACTTCCATTACCTGTGAGTCTACAAAGGAATGAATGCAGTATCTCTGCAGTTGGCTTTTACAGAATTCTTGTCACATTCCTTCTCATTAACGCTTAAGAATCATCATGAAAAAATGCTCAATTTGACAAAGATCACAATGAATTTTTACACCTATAGGATGAGCTGGAGTACTTCAAGAGTGAGTTAATGGATTTTTCAAAACTCTACACGTCACTTTATTTTTTTTTTCAACTAGCTTACATCATTTTATAATGGAGGAATAACATTTTAAAAATTTTGAATAGGCACTTACTGGAATTACAGTTAATCCTGATACAATCTAGATGGGGAAGAATAGATGAAAAATGAAAATTTATCCTTCAAAGTAATAGCTGCAGACATCCAATAAAATCACAGTCCACCCTTCCGGGGACAGACACATGCAAATATGGCCACTCCAAGTCATTTTTCTTTACATACTACTGTAACCCAGAATTATTGCTATAAAACTTCACTGTTGGAACAACAATAAAAGATAAAAAATGGCCAATTTCAAACAAAGCTACATGGTGACAAATCTAAGTGAAGAAATTATTCTTAACTGTCAAAGATGCTTCACTTAGCTAGGCTGCAACTTTTTTCCCATCTGTGAAAGAACAGAGAGTTGGTCTCCATATAATTAAAAAGTGCTCCGTCACAATGGGGTGCAGAGCAGTCCCAGCTAGGCTCAGACATCCTGGACCTCTGAGATCCAGTATCCCACAAAGGCTTCCATGATCTTTCTAAATGGAAGGGACTAAATAAAATAATCTGTAATCACTTCCTTTAGCATCAAGGGCATTTTTAATTCTACATGCATGGATACGAATTATTACCAGTTCATTATAGGTGGGATTCTATGGCTTATGTTAAGTAGGCCAAGGAAAGACATCCTCACGCATCATTGGCACTCAAGGGGTGCTCTTTCTTCAGACTACCAAAGCCTTTTCTCCCACTCACTTTCTTTTCCACTGGTCTCCTTTCATATTCTTTCCTCTCGTAAAAGCTAACAATGTGATTTTTGTGTGAACATCGCTCTTGAATAATAATTGATTACTGAACTTTTAAAAGTAGATCCAATAAAAACAAATTGTTTCTGATTATTACATATCATATTTATGGACAGTGAATTTTTTTTAAAAGTGAGATGATTTTTGATGTGTGTGTTCTTAATGCCTTTGGGGAGCATGAAAAATAGAAACCTAGATTCTGTTTCCATATAGCTGAGTTTGTCATGTGTCGTCAACCGCATCAGAAAAGTGGTTGCAAACAGCCAGGGACCAGCACCTACACAACTCTTTCCACAGAATGCTTTGCTGAGGGAGTTTTTCTTCATTTAATGAGGACACAGCATGGGGATTTTTGTTTTGTTTTTCTTTAAAGTACAAGCCCTTTAAAAGACTCTAAAAAAAAATCTTTATGTAGTAATCAAATATTGCCACTAGAGGGAACTCTAAGAAAACAGAGAAGGAAAAAAGCAGGAGTTTATAGATTGACTTTTCCTTGCTTTTCAAATATATTCAGACTTTTCGTATTCTATATTCTATAACCTACCACTGTCTAGCTCAATTTGAGTATTCAGCATTTGGGTGGGATTTTCATCTCTTGTGTACCTCATGAGAAAATACCATCATTCTTATCCAAGGATCTTAAAAAAAGGAAGGCAACTTATTTTCTAAACCTAAGCCATTTTTAATTTAACTTTCTTGTCTACTCTCATTAGCTTTTTATTTCCATTTGAAATCATAAGCAAAGTATCACAGACCAAGAGTTTAGCATCATATGGAAAAAAATAAAGTAAGTACAGTAAAACCTCATGAATTTTGACCCCTCCAATTTGGAGCTGGTAATCTTTATAGACTTTGGGCATGGTTCCTTTTAAATTAACTAGAAAGATTCATTAAGGAAATCACCACCATCTACAAGATATTAAGGGAAAAAATTTAGCCTACCCAGGAAATCCAAGTTCTCCAGCATTTAAAAAGGTCTATGTAGGTCCATTGGGGTGAGGGGAGGAGAGGGTAATTAGAAACAATTCTATCTAATCATTAAAATAGGTATAGTTTCACCTGTACTTGACAATATCTTGTTATCTATTAGATTAAGTATTTATTTTTGAAAGCAAAACAGTTGAATAGAGTCTGTAAATCAGACTTTTCCTTATTTTCAGATTTTTTCCCTTAGAATATTAAGTCATATTGGTGAGGTTTTACTGTAGCTAACTTATGAGTATTCTTTCTAAATGCAAAAACCAGGAAAGCATTATTTTTCTGTAGAAGAGTCTGTGTTTTCAGTGTTCACATGGCTGTTTGCTCAGGGCCGCAGACTTTGGGCATTGAAGGGTTGTGGGTTATCTTTTGATAGCAAAATACCACCACACAGTAATTCAAAACAGAGAAGATGGGTTACTACCTTGTATGACTGTTCAAAGGAAAAGCCCATCAGAGAAGAGTCCCAAAACACTAGGAGATATTTGGTATATGGAATGCTTATAAAGGAGATTTATTTACATTCAAGTGCAGAGGTGAATTAAAATTTAATTAATTTGAAAATTTATGTTTGCAACACTCAAAGTAATTATACATTTCCTTGAGAAATGCCAAGGTAAACTAGGCTCCCTTTTTGAAAACACTCAACAAGGTAGTAGGAGCTACACTATGACAGGTTATGTTAGGCTGAGTAAAGCAAACAAAAAAGATGCAAAAGTAAAATTTTAAAGAAAAATGTAAATACATATTTTTTTAAAAAATGGAAATTAGATCATTAAATGTGTTTACTTCCCATAGCAAACAGGCTGCTTGGTGAATGATTGCAAGCAAAAACAAACCCAGTGAAAAATGTTAGTTCAATGGGGGAAGGGAGGTTGTTACCTAGGTTGACCGTCAGTTTCACACGCCCTGCATCCAGCTCCAAGCGAAGAGTATCTGCAGAATCTCTAGATGTGGTTGCCATTAGAATGCCATAGGCCCGCTGTGATCGGAACCTTAAGGACACGTCCTCTGCCTCTGTGTGCATCACCACAGGAAGTTGAATTTTCATAAACATACTTCCATCATAACTCAAGACAGTTGCCTCTGCAGAAGGGAAGAAAACCATTATTGGTTTAGTTTATTTGTATTTTTAAAGGAAAAAAGTCAAATACTAGAGATAGGCTCAATTCACACTGAATGTTCACCTTTCATTTTCAACTACCAAATTCTCAAAATGGAAAAGAACAATTCACATTAATAGACTTCATGTGAAAGAGTGAGGCTGACTTTTTAATGTTAGTAGTGTGCATTTCAGAAACCACACTAGGATAAAATTTTCAATGAAGAAAATTAAAAAGAAATGGCATAGCAGTGCTTCACTAGAAGTAGCCTGGGGGTTAAAATTTCATTTCTGACTGCCATTAAATGTATGACCTTGAACTAGTTACTTATCTTGCTAAACAGTTTCTTTATTTGTGAAATACAGCAATTGAGTTTGAGCATCTCTATAATCTGATCAAGCTCAAAAAAATCTAGAATTTAAGGACTGCTTCTTTATTGATCCATATAATTTAAAGCAAAAAGAAGTTTCAGAGCCCATTTGGCATTTTTCATTTTAGAAATGGAAAAAGTGTGATCCAGGGTATCAAAGTTAGATATCTAATGAATAGCAAAGATGACATTTGAAAACACATCATATGACTCAAAGTTTACTACCCTGATCTGCATTTCATAGCTATCCTCTAATCACAATGGTGAGTACTGTGCATCTGTAGGGGAAAAAAAAAAAGGTGCCTTTATTGTTATCTTTTCCATAGTTTTTCTACATTGCCAAGCAGGAATGACATCATCCTCACAAAGGTAATGCTACTCCATTTTTCTGAAATCTAAGATTTCTTAGATTATCTACAGTCACCTGACTAAAACATATCTGAGGAAGGTTTTGAATCCAGTTCACTTGAGTAAGAATCAAGAACCACAGCCAAATTTCCTGGGTGGTGGTGGTGGGGATGATGGAGTAATGTTACCAGTAGGAATGACACCATTTTTTCCTAAGATATTGCTACTCCATTTTTCTGAACTTAGTTATCCTTACAAGGTGGTTATAGTAAACACCTACTCTAGGAGAAATAGTATTTGGGTTATAAGGGAGATGTAATGTTAACATTATTATTTTAGCAGTATTTTCAGAAGTAAATTGGAAAAGTATTAGCAAATGAACACTTGGAGAAGTGTCACTTAGAATAGAACTATGACAGTGAAAAGTTAGTTTCAAAAAAAAGACAGTAATTTACAACATACAGGTGTTGAACTTTGTAAAACAAGTTAATTAATCCATCAATGGCTATGTATGAAACCAACTATATGAAAATATAGATTCCCAAGATTTTAGAATTGAAAGAAATGACACTAATATAGCTTGCCCAGATTAACAGAGGAAGAAGTAAGTAGTCTAAATAGTCCCATCTCAGAAAAAGAAATAGACCAAGCTATTAACCAACTTCCTAAGAAAAAGTCCCCAGGACCAGATGGATTTACAGGTGAATTCTACCAAACATTTAAAGAACAACTAACTCCAATGTTATGTAAACTATTTGAAAAAATAGGGATTGAAGGAGTCCTACCAAATTCCTTCTATGACACAGACATGGTACTGATACCTAAACCAGATAGATCGAAAACTGAGAAAGAAAACTATAGACCAATCTCCTTAATGAATATTGATGCTAAAATCTTAAATAAGATATTAGCAAATAGACTTCAGAAAATCATCCCCAGGATAATACACTATGACCAAGTGGGATTTATACCAGGTATGCAGGGCTGGTTTAATATTAGGAAAACTATTAGTATAATTGACCATATTAATAATCAAATTAATAAAAACCATATGATCATCTCAATAGATGCGGAAAAAGCATTTGATAAAATCCAACATCCATTCCTACTAAAAACGCTTGAGAGTATAGGAATAAATGGACTATTCCTTAAAATAATAAGGAGCATATATTTAAAACCTTCAGTAAACATCATATGTAATGGTGATAAACTAGAACCTTTCCCTGTAAGATCAGGAGTGAAACAAGGTTGCCCACTATGACCATTACTATTCAATATAGTACTAGAAACTCTAGCCTCGGCAATAAGAGCCGAGAAAGAGATTCAAGGAATTAGAGTAGGAAATGAGGAAATCAAAGTATCATTCTTTGCAGATGACATGATGGTATACTTAGAGAACCCCAAAGACTCTGCTGAAAAGCTATCAGAAATAATTCAGAATTTTAGCAATGTTGCAGGATACAAAATAAATCCACATAAATCCTCAGCATTTTTATACATTACCAACACAATCCAACAGCAAGAGATACAAAGAGAAATTCCATTCAAAATAACAGTCGATAGTATAAAATATTTGGGAATATATCTACCAAAGGAGAGTCAGGAATTATATGAGCAAAATTACAAAACACTTGTCACAAAAATAAAGTCAGATTTAAATAATTGGAAAGACATTCAGTGTTCTTGGATAGGCCGAGCGAATATAATAAAGATGACAATACTCCCCAAACTAATCTATTTATTTAGTGCTATACCAATCAGACTCCCAAGAAACTATTTTAATGACCTAGAAAAAATAACAACAAAATTTATATGGAAGAATAAAAGGTCAAGAATTGCAAGGGAACTAATGAAAAAAAAAGTCAGAGGAAGGTGGTCTAAGTGTACCTGATTTAAAGCTATATTATAAAGCAACAGTCACCAAAACCATTTGGTATTGGCTAAGAAATAGACTAGTTGATCAGTGGCATAGGTTAGGTTCATAGGGCAAGATAGTGAATTAATATAGCAATCTAATCTTTGACAAACCCAAAGATCCCAAATTTTGGGATAAGAATTCATTATTTGACAAAAACTGCTGGGAAAACTGGAAATTAGTATGGCAGAAACTAGGCATGGACCCACATTTAACACCACATACTAAGATTAGATCAAAATGGGTCCAAGATTTAGGCATAAAGAACGAAATCATAAATAAATTGGAGGAACATGGGATGGTTTACCTCTCAGACTTGTGGAGGAGGAAGGAGTTTGTGTCCAAGGGAGAACTAGAGACCATTATTGATCACAAAATAGAACATTTTGATTACACCAAATTAAAAAGTTTCTGCACAAACAAAACTAATGCAAACAAGATTAGAAGGGAAGTAACAAATTGGGAAAAAATTTTTACAGTTAAAGGTTCTGATAAAGGCCTCATCTCCAAAATATACAGAGAATTGACTTTAATTTAAAAGAAATCAAGCCATTCTCCAATTGATGAATGGTCAAAGGATATGAACAGACAATTTTCAGATGATGAAATTAAAACTATTTCCACTCATATGAAAGAGTGTTCCAAATCACTATTGATCAGAGAAATGCAAATTAAGACAACTCTGAGGTATCATTACACACCTGTCAGATTGGCTAAGATGACAGGAACAAATAACGATGAATGTTGGAGGGGCTGTGAGAAAACTGGGACACTGATGCATTGTTGGTGGAGTTGTGAAAGAATCCAGCCATTCTGGAGAGCAATCTGGAATTATGCCCAAAAAGTTATCAAAATGTGCATACCCTTTGACCCAGCCATACTACTACTGGGCTTATATCCCAAGGAAATACTAAAGAAGGGAAAGGGACCTGTATGTGCCAAAATGTTTGTGGCAGCCCTTTTCATAGTGGCTAGAAGCTGGAAGATGAATGGATGTCCATCAATTGGAGAATGGTTGGGTAAACTATGGTATATGAATGTTATGGAATATTATTGTTCTATAAGAAATGACCAACAGGAGAAATACAGAGAGGCTTGAAGAGACTTACATCAACTGATGCTAAGTGAAATGAGCAGAACCAGAAGATCATTATACACTTCAACAATGATACTGTACGAGGATGTATGCTGATGGAAGTGGATATCTTCAACATAGAGAAGAGCTAATCCAATTCCAATTGATTAATGATGGACAGAATCAGCTACATCCAGAAAAGGAACACTGGGAAATGAGTGTGAACTGTTATTTTTACCTTCTGAATCCAATTCTTCCTGTGCAACAAAAAATTCGGTTCTACACTCATATATTGTATCTAGAATATACTGTAATATATTTAACATATATAAGACTGCTTGCCATCTGGGGGAGGGGGTTGGGGGAGGAAGGGAAAAAATCTGAATAGAAGTAAGTGCAAGGGATAATGTTGTAAAAAATTACCCATGCATATGTACTGTCAAAAAAAAAGTTATAATTATAAAAAAAAATAAATAAAATAAAAAAAAGAAAGAAATGACACTAGCCACCTAGCTGAATAAATATCTCCTCTAAACCAAAATGTTGGCATCTTTCATATTTCATTGGAAGATTTAAAAGAAGGGGAAACACATTTTACTTTTGTATGGAACAGTTTGTTAGGGAATTTTTTCCTGACCTCAATGTGAATATAAAACTTTTTCAGAAGGGGCAGCTAGAGCACCAGCCTTGAATTCAGGAGGACCCGAGTTCAAATCTGGTCTGACACTTAACACTTCCTAGTTGTGTGACCCTGGGCAAGTCACTTAACCCCAGCCTAAAAAAACAAACAAACAAACAAAAAAAAAAAAAACCACGCTTTTTCAGATGTAGTTATATTTATTAAGAAGTCTATATTTAAGGCATGTGGATTCTCAAATATATTGTCCAAAAAAGATTTTAAAAAATATTGTGGTGCCCTGCTTTTGATAATTCATCTTGAAATGAAAATTGTGCAACAGAATCTGTTAGGATTTGGAAACCAAGATCTAAATCTTGAATATTGGCAAGGTAATAATCAAAGGCCGTTTTCTTTGGGGATTCTGTTTTGTTGACTGGGATCTATGTTAAATTGCCTTCTACTCCTTAAAATGTTTTTAGTTGGTTAAAATAGTTTATCCATGAATTATATCATCAAAGATTGTCAAGAATAATAGATAGTATTTAGGAAAAGTAGATTTAACAATTAGTTCCATAAAATAGATCCATCAGACAGTGATAATAAACATAAATTTTTAAATATTTGAATTTAATCAGCTAATTTAAAATTTAATGGTAAATTCAATCACATTGTTACTAATTTTTTGAAATAATTAGGTTTTCAACTGATTTACATTTCTTCTTTCCATCTCTCTTCCCTCTTCCCAAAAATCAGTTTGTAAATATAGATAATTGTCTAAATATATATATATAAATAAATATAAATATAAATAAAGCCTTAATAAGAAAAGGCTTTTTTGAAATTAAGAAGTATTTATTCTGACTTCACTAAATTGTGACTGTAATGCATTGTCATGGCTTGTCAAAGTCTAAAATAGTGGAGCTGTAGCTCTGGTAGACTCTCCCAATCTAGAAGGACATTGAGTATGACTATGGTCACATGACTGTTGTCCAAGAACTAGCCTCAGTAAGTTGAAAGGAGTATTTTCTAATTGGTTACCATTTGAATTGCATTAAAGCTAATGGAATTGTTTTTTTTTTTTTTTATATCAGCAACTTTAACGACCATCTATTAAATTTTAAAGGGATTGTGACATACATCAGTGAAGTTAGAACCTATATTAGCAGAATCATGTATCCTTAGGAAAAGAAAAGTAATTTTACCTTAAAAGCTTGACAACACAATGTCCAAAATTGCCAAAGTAACAAATTGCACCTAGTGGATAGTTAAATTTATAAAATATGAAGTAATAGTTCCACTTTTCATTTATGGAGTTGACTCAAGTGTTTTGTGAAGACTGAAAATGTTCTTGCTTCATGCTATCACAGAAAGCAAATGCAAGGATTGAGGTTTGAACTTATCTCTGATTCCAAATTCACTAATCTATTCCTCATATCACATGGGATCCACTTACACTATTAACTTACATCTGGATAGTGCTTTAAGATTTGTAAAATGCTTCTTCACACTAACTTTCTGAGATATACACTATAAATATTATCTGAAGTTTATAGATGGAAACAGAGTTCTCAGAGACTTGTTAAATGTCTTTTCTCTGCTCACATAATAGATACCTGAGATACTTGAATCCAGGTCTTTTGATTATGAGTCAAAAACCATAGTCAAAATCCCTGGGAAGTAAGAGGAGTGTTTGAGGTATGATGAAATAATGCTACCATTTGGAAACTATCCTCCATTCTCATTAATGCTTATAGTCTCATTGTCAACTAAAACTGAGGAATGGGAGAATTGTTAGAATTCAGTGGGATATAATGAGTTGGATCATAAGATATGTAGAAGAGATGTACATAACCAAGAACCCATTTAATTGCAGAAGGTGAATTTTTGTCAGAGTCAGGGTCTTTTTTATAGCTCAGAATAGTATTGAGTACATAGTAGGAAGACAGTAAAAATGTTCTGACTCTTTAATAATTCATCTTCAATGTGACTCCTGAAAGCTCTTTTTAGAACACGGTCATACAAGGAAAAAGGGGAAAGAGAGAGGGAGAAGAAGAAAGGATGGGGAGAGGAATAGGGAGGGAGGAAGAGAGAGAAACAGAGAGAAAGAAAAGGAGGGAAAGAATGAGAGAGGGAGGGAAAGAAAGGGGGAAGGAGGGAGGGAAGGAGTGAGAGAGGGACAGGGATAGGGACAGAGAGAGAGGCAGAGAGGGAGGATGAGAGAACAAGAAAAGAAAAAGAGAAAAAAATAAGGGAGGAAGAAGCAAAATGGGGAAGGAGACAAGGAAAGAAGAGAGGAAGAAAAATTATTCTGAAGTTGGGAAAAATATTGATTACTTTTTGCAGCACAGCTTAGTGGAAATTTAAAAGGAACTTGGTGTCAGGAAAGGTTTGAGTTCAAATTTCATTTGTATAACCATAAGAAAGTCATTTAACTTTTCTGAGTATGTTTTCTTTCTAAAATAAAATGATTATACTCACAAGACTTTAGTCAAAAGTTTGTAGGGAGTATCAAGTGATATAATGTATGTAAAATGCTTTGTAAAACAGTGTCATATGAATGCCAGCTATCAACCACCACCACCACCACCATATTCTTCTCATAAGAATGAATTATATCTGTCTCTTGTTTCTAAAACAACTAACAACCTAATTCTATGGGGAACTAAAATATCAGTAGGCAATACTAAAATTTTTCATCTAAATATTTTGTAACTAAAAGGAAAAAAGAAGCTGAACAGTTGATAGTATTGTCCCACCTTCATCTAGGAAATTTAAGCATCTTGTAAATACAGTCTTTTTTCCATAATTTCAGTGGAAAAAATCTCATTTTCTGAAAGCTAATTTTTTTTTGGTTGAGGCAATTGGGGTTAAGTGACTTGCCCAGGGTCACACAATAGGAAGTGTTATGTGTCTGAGACCAGTTTGAACTTAGGTCCTCCTGACTTTAGGGCTGGTACTCTATCCATTGCACCACCTAGCTGCCCCTGAAAGTTAACTTTTTAAACTTTGTGTAAATAATCCTGAATTTCTCTAGTATAATTAAGAGATGAACATGGAATCATATTTATTCAAATTTTAAAAAAGAGAAAAAATTATCCATGAGCAACCTTGAACATTTTTTAATCAGCAGGGAATATAATAATTAACTCTGCCAACATATGCAAACATATACAAAACAGGCAATATCCATTTATATAACTTTAAATATGTTTTACATGTACCCCAAACTGACTAAGTGTTAATATAATTCTACATGACTCATCATAAATAGCGTAAGTATTTATTTGGAAGAACAATGAAAAGTAGACAAAGGTAAAATTGGGAGTTGTTAATAAATGGTAAATAAAGCCTTAACATTTGAAGATTATGCTATTTGATTAAAAATAATGGTGAGATCATTTTCTAATCTATCTGAAATAGAAAATTATTGAAAAGCTTATTCCAACTTCTCTCTGACCTTCTCTACAATCCTCACACTAATTATGAAATCCAGCCTCTGAATTAGCTCTGAACCAGCAGAACACACAGATATTGGGAATGCAACAAATTATCAGCAGAAGATAATTTCGAAGATCCCCAGAAAATGTCTGTTTCAGCTGAATACAAACACCCACACAGACAGAGCAGAGTTCCAGGGTGGTGCAGTCTCCCTGTGGCGATGTAGACTCCACTTGGCAGATAATCTACATGAGGAAACAGGCGGGAGGCAACCTAACACAAATAGCTGACTACAAACGCCAGTGCAGCCAGTTCAGAGTCCCAGTGTGGTGCAGACTTTAAATGGCAGAGAATCTAAGGGGAGGAATGTACAGGAATCTACCACAGTGTTAGCCACTCTGCCCTGGTTGCAAGCCAGTAGATCAGCAGAGAAGTTATGAAACATCCAACACAAATACAAAAGATCAATAGTGAACCCCGAAACACCAGAATCTCATGGGACCTGGACATACCTACACACCTAGCACTGGGTGTGAATCAGCACTGACCCAGTGCAGCCACAGCCCTTGGAGAACTTGTTTGCCCTAAAAGCAAAACTTAACTTAAAAAAAAATTAGTAAAAAAATAAAGAGGACTCTGACAATAGAAAGTTTTTATGGCAAAAGAAGAAGAGATTTCAATTCTGAGAAGACTAAAGGCAGACTGTCTCAAGAGAAAGTCGCAAAAGGTAATATAACTTTGCTCCCATCACACAAGGCTCTCCTAGAAGAAATTAAAAAAAGGATATTAAAAGAGAGCTAGAAGAAAAATGGGGAAAGGAAATGAAAAATTTGCAAGAGGGTTTGGAAAGAGCAACACAGAAACTATCTGAAGAAAATCCATTACAAAATAGACAGTGCAATGGAAAAAGCATATAACTCATTAAAAGATAGATCTGATAAAATGGAAAAAGAAAGCAACTCCCAGAAAAAAGAATATCTGAAATGGGAAAAAAATCCACAGAACAAAACAACTCATTTAAAAATTCAATTGAATAAATACAAAAAGAAGTAAAAAAAAAAAGTAAATGAAGAAAATAATTCACTAAAATTCAGAACTAAACAAATGGAAATGAATGACTCAATGAGACAACAAGAATCAGTCAAGCAAAACCAAAAAAAAAAAAATGAAAAAATAGGAAAAATGTAAAATACATAATTGGGAAAACAAGTGACCTGGAAAATTGATCTAGAGAGACAATATAAAGATTATTGGACTCCCTGAAATACATGATGAAAAAAACTTTCAGGAAATCTATCTTGCAGAAAATCATCAAAGAGAACTGCCTGGCTATCATAGAAACCGAAGGTAAAATGACCATTGAGAGAATTCACCAAATGCCTCCTAAAAAAGACCCCAAAATTAAAACCCAAAGGAATATCATGGCTAAATTTGAGAACTATCAGACCAAGGAAAAGATATTACAAGTAACCAGAAAGAAACAATTCAAATTCCAAGGAAGAACCACAATAAGAATTACTCAGGACCTAGCAACTTCCCCTTTAAAGGATTGAAGGGCCTGGAATCTGATGTTCCAAAAGGCAAAGGAACTTGGAATGCAGCCAAGAATAAATTACCCTGTTAAACTGAGCATTTTCTTTCAATGAAAACGGGGAGTTCCATTTATTTTTGGTGAAAAGAACAGAGTTAAACAAAAAAAATTTGACTTCTAAATATAAAACTCAAGAGAAGAATAAAAAGGTAAAAAGAAAAAAAACTCTTAAGAACTGTATTTTTGTTATGGGAATACATTGAGAATACATATATAATCTGATTTTATTGTTATGATATAAAAAAGAAACTAGAAATGGAAAGAGGATTGTTACAGAAAAAAAGGGGAAAGTGGAGGTAAAATGAGGAAAATTACATCTCAGGAAGAGACAAAGAAAACCTATTATAATTGAGGAAAAGAAGGGAGGGTGATAAATATTGTGTGAGTCTTACTCTCATCAGATTTGGTTGACAGAAAGAATATTAGATATATTTTATTTCACCGAGAAATATCTCCCAACTTATAGAAAAATGGGTGGTGAAAGGGGAAAAGGGAAGTGATAGGGTAAATAGAAGGGAAAAGAGAAATAGTAGGGGAAAGGTATAAGAAAACAGGAGGGTCTCTGAAGGGACAGGACTACTTGAGGCAAGTAGGGCTCATAAGTAAAATACTGGGGATGAGGGAAAGGGGAAAAGGAAAGAGAAAAGTATAGTTTGGGGTTAATAAGATGGCAGGAAATACAGAATTAGTCATTTTTAACTGTAAATGTTATGTGAATGGGGTGAACTCTCCCATAAAATGTAACCTAATAGCAGACTGGATTAAAAGCCAGAATCCTACAAATATGTTGTTTACAAGAAACACATTTAAAGCTGAGTGATGCATACAGAGTAAAGGTAAAAGGCTGGAGCAGAATCTATTATGCTTCTGGTGAAGTAAAAAAAAAAAAAAAAGCAGGGATAGCTATCCTGATTTCAGATCCAGCAAAAACAATAATAGATCTAATTAAAAGAGATAAGGAAGGAAACTATATCTTGCCAAAAGATACCATAGATAATGGAGCAATATCAATATTAAGCATATATGCAACAGGTAGTATAGCATCTAAATTCCTGAAGGAGAAATTAAGAGAGTTGCAAGAAGAAATAGACAGCAAAACTATAATAGTGGGAGACCTCAAACTTGCTCTCCCAGAATTAGATCAATCAAATAACAAAATAAATAAGAAAGAAGATAAAGAGGTAAATAGAATACTAGAAAAAACTAGATATGATAGATCTTTGGAAAAATTGAATGGAGACAGAAAGGGATACATTTTCTTCTCAGTAGTTCATGGAACCTATGCAAAAATTGACCATATATTAGGACATAAAGACCTCAAAAAAGGCAGAAATAGTAAACGCATTTTTTCAGATCACAATACAATAAAAATTACATTCAATAAAGGGCCAGGGGAAAATATACCAAAAAGAAATTGGAAACTAAATAATCTCATCCAAAAGAATGAATTTGTGAAACAGTAAATGATAGACACAATCAATAATTTCACCCAAGAGAATGATAAAATGAGGCAACATACCAAAATTTGCGGGATGCAGCCAAAGTGGTAATAAAGGGAAATTTTATATCTCTAGATGCTTACTTGCATAAAATAAAGATAAGATCAATAAATTGGGCTTGCAACTAAAAAAGCTGGAAAAAAAAAAAACAAATTAAAACCCCCCAATCAAATACCAAGCTTGAAATTCTAAAAATAAAAGAAGAAATCAATAAAATTGGAACTAGAATAAAATTATTGAATTAATAAATAAAACTAAGAGTTGGCTTTATGAAACAACCAACAAAATAGGTAAACCTTTAATTTTATTTTAAAAAAAGGAAAGAGGAAAATCAAATAGTCTCAAAAATGAAAATGGAGAACTATCCACCAATGAAGAGGAAACTAGAACAATATTTAGAAGTTACTTTACCAACTTTATGCCAATAAATTTGACAATCTAAGTGAAATGGAGGAATATCTACAAAATTACAGATTGCCCAGATTAACAGAAGAGGAAATAAATTACTTAGCAGTCCCATTTCAGAAAAAGAAATAGAACAAGCTATTAATCAACTCCCTAAGAAAAAATCCCCAGGACCAGATGGATTTACATGTGAATTCTACCAAACTTTTAAAGAACAATTAACTCCAATACTATATAATATAATGTTAATATTAATATAATTATTATAAGTTAAGTAATCAATGACTATAACAATCTAGTATTTGGAAAACACAAAGACCCTATCTTTTGGGATAAAAATTCACTATTTGACAAAAAGTGCTAAAAAAAAAACCTGGAAACTAGTATGGCAGAAAGTAGGCATAGATACACACCTACGACCCTATACTAAGATAAGGTTGAAATAGCTTTATGATCTAGACATAAAGAATGATACTATAAACAAATTATAAGAACATAGGGTGGTTTACCTTTCAGATTTATGGATGAGGAAGGAATTTGTGATCAAAGAAGAACTAGAGATCATTATTGATTATAAAATAGATAATTTTGATTATATTAATTTTAAAAAGTTTTTGTACAAACAAAATTAATCCAGACAAGATTAGAAGGGAAGCAAGAAATCGGGAATACATTTTTGCATCCAAAGGATCTGATAAAGTTCTCATTTCTAAAATATATAGAGAATTGACTTAAATTTATAATAGTTCAAGCCATTCTCCAATTGATAAATGGTCAAAAGATATGAACAGACAATTTTCATATGAAGAAATTGAAACTATTTGTAGCCACATGAAAAGGTGCTCCAAATCACTATTGATCACATAAATGCAAATTATGACTTCTTTGAGATACCACTCCACACCAGTCAGACTGGCTAAGATGACAGGAAAAGATAATGACAAATGTTGGAGAGGATGTGGGGGAAACTGGGACACTGATACATTGTTGGTGGAGTTGTGAACGGATTCAACCATTCTGGAGAGCAATCTGGAATTATGCCCAAAAAGTTATCAAACTGTGCATACCTTTTGTTCTAGCAGTGTTTCTTCTGGGCTTAGATCCCAAAGAGATCTTAAAGGAGGAAAAAAGGACCCATGTGTGCAAAAATGTTTGCAGCAGCCCTTTTCATAGTGGCAAGAAACTGGAAACTGGAGTTGGATGGCTGCATAAATTATGGTTTATGAATGCTATGGAATACTATTGTCCTTAAGAAATGACCAGCAGATTGACTTCAGAGAGGCCTGGAGAGACCTACATGAATTGTAGCTAAGTGAAATGAACAGAAGCAGGAGATCATTATACACACCAATAATAAAACTATAAGAGGATCAATTCTAATGGATGTGATTCGCTTCAAAAATGAGATGATTCAAACCAGTTCTACTTGTGCAGTGATGAAGAGAACCATCTACACACAGAGAGAGAACCAGAGTGTGGAATACAACATAGCATTCTCACTCTTTCTGTTTTTGTTTGCTTACATTTTTTCTTTCTCAGTTTTTTTCCTTCTTTCTTGATCTGATTTTTCTTATGCAACAAGATAACTGTATATATATGTACACATATATTGGATCGAATGTGTATGTCAACAAATTTAACATGTATTGGACTACCTGTCAGCTAGGGGAGGAAGTGGAGGGAAGGAGGGAAAAATTGGAACAAAAGGTTATGCAAGGGTCAATATTGGAAAAATTAACCATGTATATGCTTTGTAAATAAAAAGTTTTAACAAAAAAAATGAAAATCAAAAAAGCCTTATTCCAATTACATATTTCCCTGGAATACAAAAGGAAAGGAAACAAGACATTTTCAGCTTTGTGTTCTATGTCTTCTTCCCCTCATCGTTAAGTTTGATAAATTTGCTTCTTTGCATTATTCCTTGTTGAAGCCTAAGGTGTACACCTGTGTCAGGCTCTGCCGACAGGCAGTCACATATTGTGATCTACGATGAAAATCAGAGAAGAAGCCAAATTATATTGCTGTGACATCTGTCCCTCCATCTGTTGGAGTTTTCATAAACAAGTAAAATGAGGCTTCTGATTATATTGATGTTTTTATTTTACATATAATCAAGAATAGTTTTGAAATGTTAAAATCACCAAAAATTTTTCAGTTTCTCTTTACTCAAAAAATGCTAAATCAAAGCAGGTGGCAGGAGCCTGGGTTCAATATTGACAACAGTTTGTCATTTTCTGGGGAGTTTTTCCTGATTTGTTTAATGTACATATTTTGAGATAGGAATTTTCTTGGTATATAATTAGCACATAATTTTAGAGGAAGATGATTTTTGTTTATTGTAAATACCCTTAAATTATATTAACACAAACCAGTCATTTGCCATAGGTTTCATTTAGAATATACTATTCTAACATTCTTTTTTATTTTTTGAAAAGATGTATTATCTATTGAAATGAAAATATCTTTATTTTCTTTTTCCCTTCATTATATATTTATAACTATATTCATCCCATAATTTAGGCTTATCTTGTCAGCAAAGGTCAATAAAATGGACAAGTTTATATAGGATTTGTTAATTTACAAATATTTTGTCTCCATACCTGAGGAAATTACTCTAAGTTTTGTTCCAATTTTCCAGATTATGAAAAAGTAACTAAAGCTAAGAGGTTTTATGGTTTAATGATCACAGAACTCAAACTCAGGTTTTCTGACTTTCATATCAATGTTTCTCCTACTTGACTCTTGTAAATTTATCTAAACTTCTGCTTTTCTCCTTCCTGAAGAGGTAATTACATGTATATATGACCACAAGGGATATGAGTGTTATATTGAGAAGCACAGCATACTTTCCAGTATGGAATAAGATAAAAAACAGGAAGAAGATCTGAGTTTGAGTTCTTCCATGATTGTGTACATCACTGGATCTGGAGTAAGAAAGATTTGAATTCAATCATGGACTCAGACACTAACTATCTGACCACTTTAACCTCTGTCTGTCTCAGTTTCCTCAACTGTAATATGGGAAAAAAATAGCACTTAAATGCTATCTGCTTCAATCCCTTCATCTATAACATGGTAATAATAATAGCACCTACTTCTCATGGATCTTGTGAGCATAAAATGAAGTCATATTTGCAAAGCACTTTGCAAATTTGAAAGCATATTATAAATAATAGTTGTTACCTATAAACCAAATTTTCTCACATATAAAATAGAAGATAGAATAATAATATAACTTGAAAATTAGATTATAACCATGGGATTTAAAACTGGAAGAAAGAACAGGATCGTGTAGTTCCTTAGTGAACTTTACCAAGGATTCATAGGTAGTTAGTAATAAAGAAGGGGTTTGAAATCACATCCTTTTGAATTAAATGCATTTTAACAATGCATTTAAAAAAATCTAATTCTTCCTGGGCTCAAGCTCTAATATTTGAGATATAATCAGGCAGGTAAATTTGCCTTTCTGGGTTTCACTTTTTTTATCTGTGAAATGAAAACAATATACTATATAACTTCATAGGATCATAGATATAGATTTGGAAGAAGTAACTAAAGAAATCAAGTCCAGTTCTTTCATTTTTCATATAAGGAAACTGAGGCCCATCAAAATTAAATGACATCCAAGTTCACCTGAGGTAAGATCAAATGCAGGCTTTCAGGACTGCAAGTTTTACTTTCTGTTCACTGAACCAAGCTGCCTCTAAGTTCCTTTCCGACCCTATTTATCTTGTTCTATGTAAGGCAGTTTCTTATGACTTAAAAAATCCAATGAGTAGATATTATATCTTTTGCTGATTCAACCAGCCCATGGAGAAAAGCCAACTTTGGAAGTCACAAACCTGGCCTTTCCTATTACTATCATTCATTAAAATATGACAAGAAATTAATTCTGAAATCAAAGGATGCTTAGATTCCACTTGAATAGGCCAAAAAGAAAAACTAATAAAAATCAACAATCTTTCTCTCTACACTAGATGCACAACCAAAGGGGCAACAGGGAAATCAGTAGCAAGATACAGCAACCTGTCAGATGTAGATATGTGCTGAATCCCAGTGATGAAGTTTGCTATTAAATTCTCATTTGCAAATCTGCATATGCTTGCCACCCCTCTTTCTAATTACTGCAATATGTAAATATTCCCTCTTCCCCCCCCCCTTCTGCTAGAAAAAATACAATGCCTATTTTTATGTCTGCCATATGTAATAGCAGAATATTGCCACAGGGTGGTATACCATACATATTTAACTGAAAGCTTTTGTAATTCATGTGACAGTTCAGTTATGCCCTCTTCCAGCATCACTTAACCAGGAATAAAACAATCCAGAGGCATCAGAACAAATTGGCCCTTGTCCAACAGAATAAAATAAAAAAATAACATTTTAGGTCATCTAAGTCAGGATTTTTAATTTTTTTTTTCCAAATCAGGCTTGACTATGATATATCCTAAATACCACCCCCCCCTTTTTTGTTTTTTTTTTCCTATTTCTCCATCATATTACATTATTTGTTCTCTTCCCCAATGAACAAAAACAGATTTTTAAATGCCTGGTAAGAAGGAATAAGCTATACAAAGAAATAACCACCTTTGCCAACTCACGGGCCCTAAGATTAGGTTTTTGCTGGCAGACACAACTCTGCTACAAGCACATGTACTTGTCTGTTGTCCTGTTCGATTGCATAACACAAAACTGATAATTTCTTGTTTATAGTGAACTGAACATATGCAGAATGCACCTTGAGACAATGAAAGGGATTTGGGAGTCAAATGGACTTAAGCATTACATTTACATAGAGCAAATCCTATAACCTTTCTGGATTCAGTTTTCTTCTCTATAAAATGAAGGGATTGATTTAGACCCTTCTAAGCCTTCAAAATCTGTGATGTTGGGGATATTTTTTGCCATCAACTGCTGTTGTGGAGATAATTTACCAGAGTTAAACATATACTCATTCATTTTCTAGAAATTATTTTTCATTTATAAAGTGAATATATTAAAACAAATTTAAATATTACATATACATATATATGCTTTAAAATATGCTTTTAAAAAGGGGGTGGATAGGATAGAACTAGGAGGGAACTCGGAGTTCAACCCTTTTCTTTTATAGATGAAGAACTTAGGCAGAGGGAAATTATATGTTATATTTTATGCCAAATATTATTAGTGCTGTTCAAAATATTTTTGAAATGGAATATAGTTATAATATATTAACAAATCATATGCAACTCAATTGGATTATAAAATTGATTTTTAGCAACATTATTGAACATAAGAATGGATTCACTACCATAAGAGAAAGAATCAAGTAATTGAGGTCTTAATTTGGGTCGAAGAGGGGATGCCCTTTTCTGCTGGCACTGCTGCCCATTTCCACCCCCAACAGCTTCCAGATGCCCCTTATCTAACTCTTAATTATTTCTTTTGTTTCCTCACTATTTTTCATTCTTTTTTTCCCTCCCTCCCAATTTAGTCCTACTATAATCTCTATGTTCCTCATGCTCCTACCACACATACTGAGAGAGGCTAGGAAAAGGGAAGAAAAGAAAATTTTAACTCTTACCAGAGAGAGCAGGACTGATTCTAGTCCATTGCTTCAAAGACTGACTCAGTGAGCTCAGATATATGATATGTAAGGTATTCTTTCCTGGTTGGTTAGGCCTTAGACATGGGGTTGCACTGGAGTGCATTAATTATTGTTGTTCATCTTTTGTTTTTGAAGAAAAACGATGACATCATTATGTGATGGATGATATCTAGACTTGTGTGTGTGTGAAATGAATTTAAAGGAGGCAGTTAATGAATCTCAATAATAAAATGATCTAGTTAACATTCCAGGAAAAAAAAATTTGGCTTGATATCTGTCTTTCATATAAAGGGTTGAGTACCAGAACTAGGGTCAAGAAGACTTGAATTTCAATCTGGTCTTTGATCCTAGCTCTAGGCAAGTCATTTAACTCCTGTTTGCCTCAGTTTCCTGAACTGTAAAGTGGAGATAATATTAGCATCTACCTTGCACAATTGCTGTGAGAATAAAATCAGAAAACATTGTAAAGCACCTTGCAAAGTGCCTGGAAACAAAGTAAGTGCTATCTAAATGCTTATTATTCCCTTTCCTATGCAGATCAAGATAACTACCTCATAATTTTATCTTTTGGCCAACTATGTTATTTCATTGGTATAAGGAGCTCTTTCCCAGTAAGACTGAACCCCTGCCAAATCTGATTGGATCCTTATAAATTTATAAGCCTTTAAATTTAGAGAAGTGTTAGGGCATTGAATAGTTACATAACATTCTTAGGATCATACCACTAGTATGTGGCAGAAAGAGGAACTGAGTCCAAATTTTCCCCCCTCAACTCTGAGGCCTACACAATATTTGCCACCCCATTTTTACCTCTGTAATGTAGAGTTTCAATAATATAAATGCTGTTTCTACTTAAATGTTCACTAAAATGATTTAATTTTTCAAAAGGAGGGAAACAATCTGGATCTGTGATTTTATCAGTGGGAAGAGCTCCCAGTGTGGGAATTTCATCCACTAGTTTAGAATGAAAATTTTTCTGAAACCTATCATTTTTAGTGAGTTTTTTTATTGACACCAAGAGATTAAAGGACTCATCCCCAGACATAGAGCTAAAACTTGTTAGAGGCATAACCTGAACAGATTAAAAAGCTAACTTTATATTCACTAAAATATAGTCTCAAATGATATTTTTTATCATTGATATGACCGTTAGTATTCATAAATCTAGCTAAGCACACTCTACTTTGTCTCCATTTTTCTGAATAAGCATGCTACAGAGATTATTTCTGTAAGTGGTAGCCTTTCTAGTAAAAAGAAACAGGCTCTATAAGTAAAACCACATTTTAAAACATGTTTCTTGAAATACTAAAAAATCCTGAATTTGTATTTCAATGTTAGGTTCAGTTTGTATACCTTCCCAAATATTTAGCACATTAATAATAATTCCCCAATTTATACTGATGCTTAGAAGCATACTAATGACATAAATAGATGTAATAATAATAATAGTTAACTTGTATATAGTGTTTATTATGTTCCAGGAACTGAGCTAAGCATTTTGTGTGTGAATTAAATTTAATTGAGGCAAAATTTCAGTAGTGTCAGACTCTTTGTGACCTCATTTGGGTATTTTTTTGCAAAAATATCGGAATAGTTTGCTATTTCTTCTTTAGCTTATTTTAAAGATAAGGAAACTGAGGCAAAAAGGCTCAAGTGACTTGCCTAGAAGAATGCATAGTAAATGTCTGAGGGTAGATTTCAACTCAGGTCTTGCTGATGCCAGGTTTGAGCCACTCAGCCACTGAGCCACTCAGTTGCCTCTAAATAAATAAATAACACGATTAAAAGCCTATTCTCCAATAAGAATCAGTTTAGTTTTCATGAACCGGTATCTCTGTTCAACAATCAAGTGAGAACTTCAAATATAATCATGAGGTAATGTCTCATCTTTAAACCTACCTCTCTCACAGGACCTGCCAAGGTAGCCTGTCCCAGAACAATCGCAGACATATCTGTTCCACCCATCCCTACACATGCCATTGTTTTTACATGGGTTGCTAAGGCACGGCTTTGCTGTTTCTCTTGAGCAAGAAGGCTTGACTCCAGCAGTGCTTTGAATCTCAGCCATTTGTCGGATGTCTTTGCTCTGACCATCAATGAACAAATCCCTGATGCAGCCCACGTAGCCATAGTTGAGAAGAGCAGTCCATACTTCGGTTGGGAATATGAGACCTGCCTTGTTTTCTGGCAACCCTCCAAGGTACAAGTCATCATCCAGGTCTAGGATTTCACTTTCTCCGGGAGCTGTGTAGGGTGTACGTAATGTGTTGACGGAAATGGTACCTGGTAAAATTAAAAAGCAATATGAAGATTTTCAGAATATAGCATAGCTATCTCCTAAACATCAGACACTTTCTCTATTTACTCTTATTTGGTTATTTAAGTAATAATAAAATTATCCAACTTCAGGTATTTTAGAGACAACATAGCTTAGTAAAATATACAATGGGTTTAGAGTCAGAGAAACTGAGTTTGTGTTCAAGCTTCACTATTTATAGCTAAATTTCAATTAATGCTGATAATGAAAGCCCTGCAGTGGTCACATAACTAAAAATCTATAAGTTATAATATGTAAAATGTGATAACTGGTTCCAGTCTAATGGGAACATATAGCATGAATTCAAATAATGTCTCCACTTCTGGGGGCTCTTTGTTCACAATGCTAGCTGTAGTCCTTGTGCAGACCTGGCATGTCATCTTACCTGGATGGGTCTCATCTTCATGCATTAAATCAAGGTTGAACCAGTGACTTATATACCACTTATATGCAAATCCTATAATCCAATGAACCTTGTCTTATTATTGTAAAAGTGCCTGTATCTATTTATCTCATAAATAGCCCGAGACTGTCCTTTTAAAGGCAAGGTCAGTAAGTGGAAAATACCAAAGGGCATCAGTCTATGAAGTGGATATGACACAATAGAGAGATGAAGGAGGAAGGTGCTACTTGTTTTTATTTTTATTTTTTAAAGAATGTTTTACTTTATTCTTCTCAATTATATGTAAAAAGAAATTTTAGCATTCCTTTTATAATTTTGAGATCCAAATGATCTCCCTTATCTCCTTCTTAAGAAAGCTAGCACTTTGATATAGATTATACATGTGCAGCCATGAAAACATTTCTATATTAGTCATATTACAGAAGAGTACACAAGCAAGAAAAAAATAAAAAAAAACTAAAATAAAGGAATAAGAAAATAAAAAAGTTAAAAATCATGTTTCAATCTGCTATCAAGTAGAGTGTACTTTTCATAAGTTCTTCAGAATTATCTTACATCCTTGTATTGCTGAGAACAGTTAAGTCATTCGTAGGTGACTGTTGTACAATATTGCTGTTACTATAATACAATGATCTCCTAGTCCTGTTTACTTCACTTTGCATCTTTTGATATATGTTTTCTTTCTTTTTTGTATGTTTTCAAGAATAGAAGATGGCAAGGGGAGCAAATCAAATGTCAAGCAATTTTATGTTAGGTCCCAACCTCCATTCCTATCTTCCTTCCTCAATAGTATGCTAGCTGAATTTAAAACTGGTTTAAAACAGGTCTTTGGTATCAATATGCCACCCAGTAGAAAAGAACTACTTTAAAAATGGTCAAGCATTAGCATCCACTCAGGGAATACTGGGGTAATAGAATGACCAATGGCTGAATCCACAATAGTTGTGATAGAATAGATTGTTCATTTTTGCATCATGGAAATGTGCTAATTTTTACATTAGAGAATATTGTTGATTTCCATAGCTACACTGGGAGAAGCAAAAGCTGAGGTTGGGCACTTTTGACTGTATCCTAGAAATCTTGGGTTTAAACCCTGACAATTGTCTAATTAAAGACCACTTAAGTCTGGGAAAGTTCATGGGAGCCTGGCAGTAGTATTTTTTATTTCATTCCTTTATTTGTTGGTTTTATGCTTTTGAGGAAACTAGTTAACAGTTAAGCATGATTGGCTGCTTGGCTGGCTGATTCCATTATGTACTTCCCAGACATCTCTAAACCGTGCAGGCTATATTCTGATTCCCTTCCCTTTACTATCACAACTCAGACTCTGTTCTTTAGTCCTTGGTAAGTTTTCAGTCTCTTGTCCAGAATCAGAATGATCTTGCTACTTACAGGTTATTTCTAAATCATATCACCTGCACTTTGGTACTTCCCTTCTTCCCCTTGCAACTTAGATTCTTGTTCTTGTACCTTGGGCTCAGAAAAGTGAATTTTCATTTTATGTTATTCACATCCAGACCACAATACCACTTTCTGTCCTTTTCAAAGCCAAGACACTGCCTATGTACCCTTGTGATCACCTTTTATACACTGTCTTTTAGAAGCTAAGTTGTTCTAGGGTACGAATTGCTTTACTTGCTTAGTTTTATATTCTTATCATTGGCTAGTATCTGACACATATTAAGTTATTAATATTTTTGATTCATCTATTCATCTTATGACTAAAGCTTAGAAAAATATAGCTGGTAAGAGAAGGCAACATTTTCCACATTTAGAAGTTCAGGTTAAATTTTGAGTGAGAAAATCTACATTGACCTCACCCCTTAGATCAACAACCTCAATCCTGTTATTCAGAGATAGGTAGATCTGGAGACTAGATGGATGCCTATTTTTTGAGAAATATAGAAAACTTGGCATTTATCTGAGCTCCCTCTGTCCTGAGCTACCACAAAATATCCTAATTAAGTATGACTTCCCCATACCTGGTGCTTATAAGTAGGATCAGGTTCGTGATTGAGTGAATTAACTGGTATCTAACTTATCATTGGTTTGTCTGAATAAAGAAACATGGAATAATGGAAAAGTCACTGAAATAAGTGGTAGGAAACCCTGTCTTGATTTGAATCCTCATTCTACTACTTGCCCTATAATCTTGGGGAAGTCATAGAGTCTCTCTGGGTCTTAGTTACTGCATTAATAAAATAAAAGGAATGACTAGATGATTTCTTAGATCCCCTTTAGACTTAAATTTCTATGTATCTATAAAAACTCTAAAATACATTCTTTAACAAAAAAAATGTTTACCTGTCTGTGACTAAATACAGAATTGAAAACATAGACTACAAAACAACCAAAATGCAAGGAAAAGAAAAGATTTAAACATGCACACACACACACACACACACACACACACACACACACACACACACACAGAGCACTTTTCTGGCACAAATTCTTTCTCCTTGTGAACTTGTCTACTACTAAATGATGATTTTTTTTTTTAGCCATAGTAACTCAAGGAGACCATGATAGCCAGAAAGAAGGACAGCCCAGAGAGCAACAGGAAGGGCAACTGAAAGACATTTTGTGGGCTCCATTGTTACTCACAAAATGTCAAGAATAATAAAGGGAAGCCCTCAGTATATTCCATGGGTCTATTGTGGGAAATTATAGGAAGAGTTGCACAGGATGGATTGGAACATATGAACTGTCATTCACATACACATACATTATTGGAGGGAAAAATCAAGGCGATAAGATCAAGTCTCATCTATGTCAGTGCCTTGAGATCTAGGTATCAATATATTAGTGATTATTTCTTCAAAGAAGAGAAAATGATGTATTCATATGCATAGCTGATTTGGTTGCTCTGAAAGAATTGATTGGCTAAGGCATAATACATGCTAGGTACTAGTAGGTATACAGAGATGAATAAAGCACAAATCCTGTCTTCTAGGAAAAATGGTTTTAGAAAAATGGTCAAAAATTTTAAGTGATTTGACTAATTGGGGAAAGAGGAAGTTTAATAAAATAAAAGTTCTTAGGAGGCTGTAGATGTAAACCAGAGTTCGCTCTAATTCAAAGGCAGAATAGTCAGTCACCTCCAGGATGATATTTATAGAGGAGTCAAAAGCTAGCTTTCTCAGAAAAATTTATCTTACTGTCTTAGGATGACAATAAATCAAATAACTGCATTCTCCTTGCTGTGGGAACTTCCTCTACTCTTAAGATTAAAATCCATCTAAAACTTAGTAGCTAAGCCTTAGAAAGTTGTATGACACTCAGAAAATAATAATTAATTAATTATAGCATAATCACATAAAGCATTTTATAAATGTTACCTCATTTTATTCTTACAACATGGCTGAGAAATAAGTGCTATTATCTTCATTTAACATATTAAAAAAAACTGAGGCAAGTGGAAGTGAAATTGCTTACCTATAATTGCAGTTTATCAGTTTCTGAGGTTAAATTTGAATTCAAATCTTTGACAGTAGATGGTCTATCTATTGTGCTACTTAGCTTCCTCTGATAGGTAAAAGGAATTGTTTATGATCATTGAGCTAGTAGTTATAAGAGGTCAAATTTTACTTGAGGCATTCCTAAATCTATTTCATAATGTTTCCTCTATTTTACATTGTTTTGCCATTATCTTAATATATTCCTGAAATTCCCACCATAAAGTCATTATAAAAATATTAACCTCATAATTAAAAAATTGCTTTATAATTTCTCCAAGTTTATTGGTGAGAGACATTTTTATTTGAAGAAATAGGTCAAAAAAGATTTGAAACTTAAGGAATGATGAAGGCCAAGAAGTACAGTAGGGCTTCCTGGGCCTCCAAAGGGCAGAAGAAGAGCAATGGATCTAGATAGATGTGTGAAAAGGAGAAAAATAAAACAAACTAGATGGAAGGGACAAATTTCTTGCTTCATATTATATTTAAGGTCAGTTCTGATGTAGACACAGTCTGTGCCAAATGTGAAAGCATTTATCTAGTTAAGGACACAAAAGATATTGCTCCCTACACCATGCACATGATGATTTCAAATCCCAGCAGAAAAGGCATTCCTTGACTTGAACAGAAGAATAGAGCTTGTCTTTACAGGGAGAAGGGCATAGAAACTACTGACAGAGACTGCCCAGGCAGCCAAGTCATTAAGAGAACATTTGTTTTTAGATTTTCACAGAAAGAAAGGGAAAAAATCTCCTAGGGGAGACAGGCTGAAAAGCATTACAAATTTGGCTTTCAGTAAAGGGGGATTTACAGAGATGGGGATTTCAGAGAGAGGGAGTGAGGTAGAATGAGAAAGGAATTTGAATAATAATTTCTACCTTTCACATTCCCATATTCCTACCTATTTAAATTCATTCTTAATATTACTTTATGTGTGTATGTGTGTTTCTGTGTGTGAGTGTGTGTGTGTGTGTGTGATACAGACCAAAGGAGACCAATGGACTCTTTCCCAAAATTATGTTTTATTGAATATATCCATGATTAAATACAATGCTAAATTTCAGTTAGAATTTAATGAATATTTATAATATTTGTTTTATTTACATACATATATATGCATAAGCATATATGACATTTCCTTTTTTTCTCTTTTCATTATCATTAAAACTTAAAATGCACCTATTTGTTAAGACACTGGCCTCTTTGCCATTCTAAGTGAGTTTCCTAGTGATGCCTGCCCTATAAGAGCCTAATTAAAAAGCAGAAAATCAGGAAGAGGTTTTAATCACGTATAAAGACTGCATACTAAGAATATACAAATTAATTAACTGCTTTTCATGAAAGTAAAGAAGTGGATGCATTTAACAAACTAACAACAAAAGAGAACACACAGAAGAAGGGGTGGAGTTTCTAACCTTATTTCAATGAATTAGGGTATAATTCACAAAAAAAAAAAAAAAAAAAAAAAAGTAAATTCTGCCCACTCCTCTTTGGCAGGAGGAAGATACCTTAACAAGCTAAGTTGAACAGGGCATTCCAAGAATAAGAATAGAGTCTAAATGCAGGAAACTTTCCTACATACCCTTCTTGTGTTCATTTCGTTATTTTCAAGTCATGTCCAAGACTTTGTGAACTTTCTTGGGAGGTTCTTGGCAAAAATACTGGAATGGTTTGCCATTTCCTTCTCCAGCTCATTTTACAGATGAAGAACTGAGGCAATCAGGATGAAGTGACTTGCTCAGGGTCATATACCTAGTAAGTGCCTGAGGCCAGATTTTAACTAAGAAAAATTAATCTTTTTTTACTCTAAATCCAGTACTTTATCTACTATGGCATCTAGACTTTCCCATATATTCTTTTTAGTCACATTTTGAAAAAGTTTTTTGTTTAATTTTAAAGAACAAAATCTTCTGTTTATTCAAGGACATATTTCTGTTTTTGACTCTAAGGATTGGTCAAAAGCAAAATGACAAAGAGAGTATTGGGGGAAATTTTTTTTTCTAACATTTATCCACATTCAATTGTACCAAAAATCTCGAGAATAAGGCAATATAATATAGTGGGACATCACAGGGTCATTGAATTTAACTCTGGAGAAAAATGTGGGATCTAGAAATCTATTTCTTGTATAACACTGGACAAGTCAATAGACTTTTCTCTAAGCTTTAGTTACCTCATTTGTAAAAATGAGGGACTTAATGCTCTCTAAAATCACATCTATCTCTTAATTTTATGATATATAGTGGAGTTGTCTCAAAACTGTTGCCAAACAGATTGGACTGATCAGCATATATCTATGTGGCCTTGATTGCCAGTAATTAAGACATTAAGACAAATGAGAACATTTGTCTCTCTAGACTTTGACAAAAAGTAGAATGGGATATTCTAGGGAAGGAAAGTTTTCAAAAAGAATATACAAAATTTCAAAAAAAATTATACAAAAATCTATTGTAAAATTGGAGCAGAGAGGCAGAAAGGAAAAGAAGTATAAGTAACAATTTTACATGTTCTAGACTATATTTAGTAATTAAGTCAATATTATGGTCCTTTTGTTAGCCAGTAGATTATAAACTGCTTGAAGGCATTATTATTAGAATATCTGATACTACTATTCTCTACTGGTTATATTATTACATAAATGGTCTGTAGCTAAGTGATTTAAAGAAAGGGGCAATTATAAGACTTTGAGAGTGTTTCTATGATTATACATGTAGACTTGGTTAGAAGGAAAATGGTTGCTAAGATTAGGTTAACCCACATATTGCTATGCATTGTGGCAGATTTTGGTTTTCTATAAGGGAAAAAATCTCCTCTCTCTCTCTCTCTCTCTCTCTCTCTCTCTCTCTCTCTCTCTCTCTCTCTCTCTCTCTCTCTCTCTCTCTGTATATATATATATATATATATATATATATATATATATATATATATATATACACACATACATGCAAAGATCTGACTACACAAAGAGGATCATTTGCTCAATTTGATGTCTTCAAGCAAAGACTGGATACTTGTATATTAAATATACTTTACTGGATGCCACTGAGGTTCTGTTCAACTCTATAATTTTTGGGGAAAAGGTGATAATATTCAGCTTGGGTAAGGAAGCAAGCAAATCCCTTTTCACTTTTGGAAGAATTACTGAAGGTAAAAATACAGTTGCTAACTCTCTATTCAACTCAAGTGAAAATACCCTGATACATGAATTTCTGATAAAGTATTTATTGAATTCTATATTCTGTTAATAAAAGGCATCTTTGCCTGAGGGGGAAAAAAGAGAATAATCACTAACAGTGTTAGTGGAACTTTAAGATAAAGATTTCCCATGTTCAGTTCATTATAATTGAACTATAAAATAGTGATTGAAAAGGAAAAAAAATCAGATGAATATTTAATCATATTCATTGATAATTAAGGCAGCAGGGTAGTTGTCACAATAAAGCACATCAGTAGAAAATTGAGAATTCCTTCTAGGTTCTGTAGGTATCTGCCACTCAAATACATTTTAACAATGAAAATGATTTAAAAGAGATTATGAAGATATCCCTCTGTTGTTTTTCTGTGGCAAGAAAATCTTCCAAGGTGAAAATCTCCTCATCAGGAAAAAAAAAAACAGTTTGATACATATTTTGATTATGTATAAAACTCAAATCCTTTCCCTTATTTTTAGACACATATTCACATTTTCACATGATATCATTGGCATTCTGATACAAAAATTTTATTAGTATTCATTTGAGAAATTAATCTGGATCAAGCTTCATAAATAGAATACTATAGGAGAGGGAGTTGGATAGAAATCTCCTTCTCCAGTTCTGGCTAAGTAGGAATGGTCTTGGATTCAACTAGTCCCACCCAGATAACAGAATGAAACTACTTTGTCTTGATTCCATGGGGTGGTTCTCTCAGGGGAGAGCTTCTCTGAGGGAGTTTTCCCAAGCTTTACCCCCAAAGTCCAAGAGAAAGAGTAAGAGAGTTTTGGGGCTCCCCTCGTCATCTGGCTATGAGATTTTTTTGATGGTCAAGAATCCATTATACTTTTATATATTTTATTCTTTTGTATAGGAATTAAATGAAATATTTTAATATGATTGTATAAACCTGGTTTTGACACTTTTCTGAAAAACTATATCAATGAAGAATTCAAAAAAAATTTGGAAAGATTTTATTTCATGGGGTCCTTTAAAAGTGAAGAAAGCAAAATCAAATGATAGTATTAATTAAAAAGGAAAACAAGAATAAAAGCCAGAAAGTTGGTCATTAAATGTAACAACAAGTCTTTGTTCCAGACCCAGAATAAGGAAGCATGCCTCCTTTTCAGTGGAGAGATGTTAACTACATGTGTGGAATGTTATACTTTAAAAACCTCAGAAACCCTCTATTTCAGCACATTTTGCAGATGAGAAAATTGAGGCATAAGATTTTAGATCACATGTCCATGGTCAACTGAAAAAAATCATGGATGAAAGTCTAAGTTTTCTGTTTTCAAAGGGAGACCTTTTTATCTACTGTACTTTTTTCCCCCTACTTTTTTCCATTCTACTCCAAACCACTGTTTACAGCCTCCTCTTCTATCATTATTTTACCAGAGTTCATAGACAGGAATTAGACTGATTCATTAAGATTTTATTTTTGCTTCCTCCATGACTTTTTCTCCCAGTAGTTCCCATTCTGATAAAAAATGATAAACCCAAAGAATAGATAACCAAAAGAAGAAGGTAGGGTAATCTAAATCCCTAGATCATCTATAGAATAGATAATCAGTTCTTAGTAAAACTTAGTAGAAAACTGACTGCATTGAATAGTCTTTATAAAATACTTTTTTGTACTAGGGAATTACACTACACCAAAATTAACTTAAGCAAACAACAGGTACACTGTGCTTGCAAGGCGAATGCCATGGCTTTGTGTACTTCAGTTTTCCATATCAACTTTTTTTTATTTTTAACTTATCATATTAAAACTTTAATCATATTATACCACTGATAGTTCTTAATAATTTCTCCCTAAATTGTAAATTGTTAATTTCTTGTCAACAAATAAAAATAGCTAAGTGAAATGCTTATGCAATATTCCACACCTGTAGTCTACTAGATCTCCCTTAGAGGAGAAAATATGCATCAGCATCCTTAGTCTGGTTATTACACATAATTTAGGTTCTGATGTCTTTTAGAGATATTTTTACTAATCTATTCATTATATAAACTGTTCTTTTGGTTTCAGTCCAAACTATATTTAAAAAAGAACTATACTTATGCTTTTTCATTTGATGAACACATCAATCCTCATGGCTTTAATGGATTATCTCTATGCAGATGAATCCCAAATCTACATATTCATTCTTGGTCTTCTCCTGGGCAGCAGTCACACAAGCACAGCTGACTTCAATTTATATCCTCAAACTCATTATCCAAATCTCCTTTGTAAACTCACCTTTTTGCTCTTACTCACATACAATCATCCATCTCCTACCTCCAACCCTTTGCTCTGCCTTGATTCAATATCTGGAAGATGCCTTCCCACCTCATTTATACATCTGAGAATCCTTTGCTTTATTTACAACTCTGTTCTGGCACTTTTTATTATATAAAGACTTTCTTAACTTACTCATATGGTAGCCTACCCTATTCCCCCATCAATTTGCCATATTATATATATATATATATATATATATATATATATATATATATATATATACATATATATACGTAAATAATATTTGTACATGTTATCTTCTCCAAGAAAATATAACTTTCATGAGAGCAGACAGCTTTATTATTGTCTTTGTATTACTAGTATAGTACCTGATATATAGATAAATTGATTGGTTTTTAAAGGTATATAAACATAGAAATATTGGAATTGAATGTCCAAAATACTACAAGTGTGCATTTTGATTATACATATTTTGATAATTTAATACTTTCATGAATCTTCAGTTTCATTGATATGGTATTTCTTTTTATGATGCAAATAATGCCTTTTTTATACCTTCTGATTTGGTACTACCCTTATCTATTTCCTATATATCTGACACAAGAAGTCCATTCAACATAACAGGTGATATGAAGATTTCAGATGATTCTATTGGCTTTTTATTAGTTATCCTTTTTCTTGCTATATACAGATCCATTTTTCCAGTCAAGTGTTTGTCTCATAAGAACTATTAGACCACTTCTCTTGCTTTATGCTTTATATGTAACATTTTGTGGTCTGCTCAAGCCATTCTATAACCTATTACATTTTATAATTATTATATTGAGTGATGCTTGGTTGGAAGACAAATGTTCCATACCACACAACATTAACAAAACTAATCATGCCAAAGATATGGATCTCAGTTTGAGGGGGACTTGAAGTCATTAAGGAACTTTGCAATTTCTCAAAGTTTTTTTTTTACACTCTTGTTCTTTTCAATTTTGGGTTCAGCTCAGTCAGTTTGTAGCATTTAATGTATATGCAATTATCCAAATGAATACATTATCAATCCCCAGCACATGCAGATCATGAGAACAGGTTAGAAACTCCCTTGAATTTCCTAAGTTAATTTTGCATTTTTTTGTGCAAAAATTATCTTCTCCATTTATGCTTACTTGAAAGAAGACTCAAACTCAAATGTTAGAACTTTACCTGCCATTGGCCTAAGCATTGGGGTTTGCTTTGAGGCACTGAGCTAACCAGTGGAACAATGGATAAAGTGCTTGTGATGAAGTCAGGGAAGCCTGAGTTGAAATCCTGCTTCAGACACTTACCAACTGTGTGACCCTGAATAAATCACTTAATCTTGACTTCAATTTGCTCAGTGTAAAATGAAGGTTAATTGCAGCATCTACTTCATATTGTTGTTGTGAGGATGAAAAATGAGGTAAATATTTGTTTAAAAAATTCTTAGCACAATGTCGGGCACAAAGGTGTTCATGACTCTGTAGACCATGTTGTCCATGGGGTTTACTTGGCAAAGACAGTGAAGTAATTTACTATTGCCTTCTCCAGTGGGTTAAGGAAAGTGGAGCTTAAATGGCTTGCCCAGTGTCACACAACTATCAAAATGTCAGATTTTTATTCAAGTCTTCCTAACTGCAGGTCCAGCACTCTATCCACTGAGCCATCCAGCAGCCTTTAGCACAAAGTAGGCACCATATGAATGCTTATTCCTTCCTCTGCCCTTCTGCTTTTGCACCTGCTATTCGCTTATGGTCCTTAGAGAAGGCAATTTCAGTCTTCTCATACCTCAGACTTGCCCCTCTTCCCCTTTGCCTCCCCCCATAACATTAACCTCCTTGTACTTCCTTTAACAAGATACTCAATCTCCTGCCTGCAGGCTTTTAGCTGTCACTCATGTCTGGAATATCCTATCTCCCCAGCACTACCTCATGGTTTCCTTTAAATCCCATTTAAAATTTGACTTTCAATAAGAAGTCTTTCCTAATCCTCTTTAATTCTAGTGCCTTCCCTCTATAGATTATTTCCAATTTTTCTTATATATTTCTTGTTTGTAAATTTTTTTTTGCTTGCTGTTCCTTCTATTATATGTGAACATCTCAAGGACAGGGACTATCTTTTATCTTTCCTTGTATCCCCAATATAAAGCTCGTGTTTAGCACATAGTGCATGCTTTCAATTGTTGTTCAGTTGTTTTACAGTTGTGTCCAACTCTTCGTGATTCCATTTGGGGTTTTCTGAGCAAAGATAATGGAGTGTTTTGCCATTTCCTTCTCCAGATCATTTTACAAATGAGTCACTAAGGCAAATAGAATAAAGTGATCTGCCTAGGATTCACAGCTAATAAGTGTCTGAGGCTAAATTTGAATCAGGAGGATGTATTTCTGACTATAGATCTAGCACTCTATTCACTATTATCTAGTTTCCCATAAACATATAATATGCTTAAAATATATGCTCATAAACACACGATAATAGATAATAGATAACTGCTGACCGACTCTTAGATTTTCTTTGATTTTTGGAGTATTTGAAAAGTCAAAACTACAAATACATCTGCAAAAAGATGCTTATGGTCATGTGTCAGGCAAAAATGAGATCAAAATATTCAACAGGTGTCTGAGTGGGGATATAGGAGGAGTGTTTACAGTCAGGGAGTGAGTTCATATCAACACCTAAATATAAGTAATCAGCTAATGGTTGTTCCAGTAGAATTTCTAAGTGTGGTGATTCATGAATGGTATACAAGAAATCAGAGCCACTAATAGATAGCTAGAAAGTGCTGTTCACATGAAACAGTGATTACTATAAACCTCTAATTATGTGCTCTGGGGAGAACCATGTGTCTTTTCCACTGTAATTTCTAGTTCTTAAACTGGAACTCTATGACTTCAATTCAAATCTCAATAGCTTCTTAGCTGTTAAATGCAGGCTTACCCAGGAATAACTGCTGATACAATCTGTTGTACCCTGCTGTACACAATCAGAATTTGACAAGAATAATACGTTTTCTCTTTGATTTCAATAACTAATGATGGTTTTCAAAGAATGACTGACAGTTGGCTATAAAGATTTCAGTGAGGTTATCATTGAATGTGCCAAAGAGCTTAACAAAACTTTGAAACAATTGTCATTAAATTTGCCCTAGTAATATAACTGACACACTAATAATTAAATAAACAGCTGTTTTCTACTAGGGGGTTAAAAACAAGAGTGGTGCAGAAGATGGGAGATGTTTAAGGAAGCTGGTTCCTTTCTGAATCCTGTAATATTGGTAATTTATAAAATAAACCACCACCATTTATGGTAGCCTCCATATTACAAGCCTTTTACCATCCTGTTGATAAATTCAGAAATTTAATTTTTTAAATTCACATATAATCATTGAATTTCAGATAGGAAGAAATCTCATAGACAAATCATACATGAACAGAATCCTTGGCAAGCAGGCATCCAGCCAATTCCCGAAGACTCCCAAGGAAGGGAAATCTACCTTTTAGAGTATCTTATTCTATTTTGTGGACACTCTAGTTGTAACTGACATCTTTATGACTTCTACCATTTTTCTTGATCCTGTGCACTTCCATCCAACAGAATAATTCTAGCTCCTTTTTAATTGGAATGTCCTTGAAATACTAAAACACAACCATAATTTCCACCCTCAACACTGTTTTCTCTAGAATGAATATCCCCAATTCATTCAAATATTCTTTATATGTCATAAAGTGAGGGCCTTTTAAAATCCTATATTCCTTCTTTTGGATACTTTCCAGTTTCATGAATATCCTTCTTGGTGGTCAGAATATAGCAAAATATTCCAAGTGAAGTCTGATGTAGCACAATATAGAAACATGACCATTTTCTTATATTTAGAAAACATTTTTTTTTCTTAATACAATCTACTGATATTCTTGGCTGCCTGATACTGAAATGGCATTCCATTAAAATGACCAGATCTGTTACAGAAGGAAATATTGTTTAACTGCATCTTCTCTATTTTGTGCTCCTGAAGTTGATTTGTTGTAACCCAGCATCAGATTTTATATTTACCCAAAATGAATTTCATCTAATTAGATTCAGTAATTAATACAGCCATGTAGGTATTATCCCTGGCCCTATCATCCCTCCTTTCCCAGTAGACTGTTACTACCTATGGCACTTACTACAGTATCTTAGAAAGTGTTTAACATATGCTTTTTGGATTAGATTAGTTACTTCTTTTACATCTTTAATATATATTAAGATCCACTTGATTATAAATGTAATTCTATAAATAGCATCTATTTAATATTACATTTCATTGTAAAAGGAACATATGCAGTTTAAGGTAGAAATCCAACAGGCATTTATTAATTTTCTACTAACACTGGTCACTATATCAGATATTTATGAGGAAAGAAAAAGACAGGTTATCTTCTCAAGAAGCTTACAATCCACTTGGGAAAATATATTCATAGATAACAGACTATAATGTATGTACATGTACATATATCTATATGTGTGTATTTATATATATATATATGGTTTTCAAAATAACATACATATACATATGTCATAGTTATAGATGTATATACATATATATACATGTGTATATATATGTACACAATATATATCTTTAAAGTCTTGTCATTGTTTTAAGATTTAATACTATATTGAATATAAATGCATTTATGCAAGTATATATACATATACAAATATACATATATATGCATATTTACACATTTACACAGATTGGATTTCAAATAATCATATAAACACAAATAAACAAGAAATAAATTAGAAGGGATTAACAGCAATACTTAGGAGAAAAAGAAAAGACTTCAAGGAGGATATCTGTGCTGAGATTTTAAAGAAGACAGACAAATCTAAGAAGCAGAGATCAAAAGAGGATTTATTTCAAGCATGGAGCAAGTGTAAGAGATAGAATGTTCATTTTAAGAATCAGGTATTAGAGGTGTGATTTGACATATCACACACACACACACACACACACACACCACACCCATATATGTGTTAAATTATGGTCTCTACTGCCGGGTGGAGGTGGGAGGGATACAGTTTGGAACTTAAAATATAGCATAAAATAAATAAAATCAAATTTAAAAAATAAACAGCTATAATTACATTGTCTCTACTGGATCAGAGCATGTGTGAAAGAAAGAAATATGAAACAAAGTTAAAAATGTAAATGGAATCTAGACTGGAGATGGCCTTATATGCCAGATTTAAGAATCTGTTATTTTAACCTAAAATAAGGGGCAACCTCTGATGTTTTTGGAGTAGCAAAGTGGGATATTGGGATCTGTATTGTAAGAATATTTTTTGTCATCTAGGAAGAGAAAAATGATCTAATTCAGAATATCTTATAATAGTTCTGAAAAGAATTGATGGGAACTATGTTAATATGGTTAGGGAGAACAAATAGCTGCAAAAGCTGTTACACATATTGTGGAGACAAAAGTAACATTACTTAGCAGATGATTGAGGAGTGACAAAAGTTGAGGATGATTAATAGGTTATATAACTGAGTGAATTGGTAAATAATATGTAACCCTCAAAAAGATATGGGAACTTTTGGAGGAATGGGCAGATGAAGAGGGAAGGTTATGTTCTTGTTTTGTTCCTAATGAGCTCAATATAATGATAGGCTATTCTAGTGAAGATGTTTATCAAGCAGCTGAGATCAGGAGAGAGACAAAGATATTTTTTGGACAATCTGAATAGAGATATTTTTAAACCCCTTGGAGCTAATGAGATCGCCAAGTAGACCTGCTATGACTCTATCACAGTTATTTAGCATCTCCACATTATTTTTGTTCATATGGAAACTGGAAGATAGAATAGCATGACTCCAAAGTTTAACTTGGTCAAATTTTGTTCAAAGAGCACTGGAATTGAAGTTAAAATACTTAGGCTCAAATTCTGGCTTGCTATTTACTGCTTGTGTAAACTTTTGGCAAGCCACTTAATCCATCTGTGTCTAAATTTCTTCGCTTGAAAAATGAGGGGGTGGGAAAATAAATAGAGTGTTTATTTAGCACTTACTATATGCCAGGTACTGTGTTCCAAATTGGTGATATAGAAAAATGGAATAATCCCTTCTGCAGTCAGGCTTCTCTCATTCCAGTTAGAAGAGAGTAGTCCTTTATATATAAAAATGGTATATTATTCATAGGATTTGCAGTTGAAAGAAACCCGAGACAATCCCATCCAATCTTATCCTTTTATAGATGAGAAAATTGAGGCCAAAAAGGTGAAGCGAGGTCTCAAAGAAAATAAGGTGCAAAATCTGGATACAAACCCTTATTCTCTGATTGACATTTCATTGTTCTTTCTATTATAGCATTCCATAACTAGTATCGATTCATTTTTCAATAGCTTTTTCCCTAGTAGTGAATATGGGTTGAAGCTATTCACGTTCTTTCTCTGGATTCTCTTTATGAAATGGTTGATACTAAGCATTCTCTATATGACCAAAAATTGAATGCCCTTCATACCTCCCACACCCTGTAAAGATTAAATTCATGGTCTTATTTTCAACAAGTTCCAAACAATTGATTGGGCTATGCCATTTAGGAATAGTCCCAGTTCTGTATATTAAACAATACTGTATTAATTAATTTCAATTTAATAAGTATTCATTAAGTTGCTTTTATAAGACAAGGTAGAAAAACATAGTTTGCCTTAGATTCAAGAAAACCTGAGACCAATTTTTTTCTATTTACAATACTCTGGTTAGGTGACTTTGGGCAAATTAGTCAGTGGCCTAAGGTTGTTTTCTTAGACTAGAAGGTCAGCTTTGGCCATGAGGAGTTCCCTAAATGATAAAATCATATGGTCCTCCTCTTTCACACTATTCCCCTCCCCCACTCAAAGGACAAAGCAATGTACTAGGTACTGGGAAATTTGAAGGAACAAAAAGAAAAACAATATCATAACTTGACTTTTATGGAAATGGTTTGCATAATTTCATATGTGATTTCTTAATTGTGGGTGGGGAATAAGGGAGAGAACACAGAACTCAAAAAATTTTAAAACAAATGTAAAAAAAATTTGTTTTGAATGTAACTGGTGAAATATTAAATAAATAACAAAAACAACAAGAAAAAAGAATATGTCCCCAAGATATTCACATTCTTTGGAGGAAATGGTGCTTATAACTTCTGAACAGATAAATACATAAAATATAGTTTAGGGAGAAAATAAGGAAAGAAAATTTAGGGGACATCATATAAATTTCAGAACTTCTGCAGGACTGTAAAATAGTGAAGAGAAGCAATGTAAAAGAAATCTAAGAAAGCTGACCGCAGCTAGATTCTATATGCCAAACTGAAGAGTGAATGCTATCCTACAGGCAATATGGAAACACTGACGATTCTTCCACAAAGGGTGACAATGAACAGACCTGTGCTGTACAGAGATTATTTTTGCAGTGAAGTGGAGGGCAGTTTTGAGAGGAGGAGAAGAGAAATCAAAGCCAGATGACCAAATTAGAAGACTGTATTGGTAGTCCAGTTGAGAAACCCTGAGAGCCTGAACTAAAGTATCCCAAAGTGGTCATATTTTTCATGTTCTGTCCCTATTCTGTCCCTCAATCTCTCCTCTCCTTTATGCAAAAGAGCGACTAATTATTATCACTGACATTAGAATATAAGATGCACAAATCCATTTTACAAAATTCCTAGCATGTGTTTATCTTTCTTCAACCTGTGAATCTCTTGTCACTAGGAGCTCACTGCTCCGTAAGGTAACCCACTCAATCTTTGTCTGACCATACACTGAGCTGATATATGTCACCCTGTAATTTCCATTCAGCTGTTACCTAGGTTCATAAATTTAGAGGTGGAGGTGGTATTATAGATCATTTAATCCAACTCTCTCCTTTTTCAGATGGTCATAAAAGGAGTAAATGAGAAAGCCAGGATTCCTAACTGAGGCCTCTGACCCCAAAAGTCACAATCTTTTTATCACACATGATGCACATGCTCACTGTGCCCTCTTTCCCAAATGATGACTCATCTACTTTTCTACGTAATTATTTCAAAACCATGATACTGTCACCTCTAAATTTTTTCTTCAAACTAAAAATTCTTAATTCCTTTAATCCAATCTCATATGACATGGTTTTAAGTCGTTCTATATCTCTGATCGCCTTCCTCTGTATACATTTTGACTTTACAATAGTTTCCTAACCTGTAACAAACAAATTGAGTTGAATACTTTAATTTAGTTTGAATACAGGAAATATAATGGGATGATCATTTCCTGTATTCTGAAAAACATATTTCCATCAAAACAGCCCAAGATTACATTCAATTATTTTGACTAACAGAGTGACATGATAATCAACTAAACAATGTAATCAACTAAACAATGGAAACAACATTAACATCTTAGATTTTTAATTATTACATAAGTTAATGAACACAAATATTCAGCTAGTAGGCATATAAATATTTTTTGACAGACATGGTTCCCATCTTGTATAACTTGGGTAACAAGTTCTAAAATCATACCTCCCTTAGCCTCTTGACATATCAATACGATTTCCCTACATTATATTAATAAATCATATTTCTATAAGCCTTCTAAGAAAGGAACTGGTATTAAAACTATAGCTGACAAGTCATAGTATGAAACTGTATTTCCTGTTTTCAGCTGATATTTGAAATGGATACTTTAAAATCAGAAATAGCATTTACATCAAGTCACTGTTACTATGGTTATTCATCTTCTCATTCCTTCATTTTTACAATGATTCAATACAAAACCACCTTAGTATTCAACTATAGAATATAGAATATTAATGATAGCAGCTATTAAATCCAATTTGATTTACATGCAAAAACCAAAGTAATATGACCATTTCTTTGCATCTCTTGAAAAAGCAAGATTATTTTTGTGAATGATCATGTCCATTCTTATGTGGGTGCATGTGCATCTCTTTGTATGCCTATTTTGATTCATTAATCCATTCATGATTATAAGAATCTGCTTCTCGTCCCAAACTCTTCCAAATATAGTATCTTCATTTCAACCTATTAAAAATCCAGAGGGCTAATTTTAAATAGTTTTAATGTAACTAATATTTCTATGTAGTATGTTTCTTTTCTTTAAAAAAATTAACTTTCAGTTCAATTAAATTAGAAGAACATAGTCTATCTCTGTTGATTAAAAATAGAATATGTGTTGGTAAAAAAAAATCTCTACTTCTAGAGAATTGGATTCTGTTATACCCATACTCAAAGGCCCTCTGATTTCCTCAGTTCGATGTAGGTTGTTCTCTATGAGATAACTTAGGAAACTACTAAAGTCACATGGTAATTAAGTAGCTTACCCAGAGTTGACCAGTTAAATACCAGAGGTAGAATTTCCTGACTCCAAGACCAGTACTCTATCCCCTCTGCCTCTATTGTAGATTTTCATTAACATAAAGAGAATTGGGGAAGTACATTCTGTCCTTGAGCTGACTCATTCTGTATTCTAATCATGTATCATATTTTGCCTACACTTGTCAGATAGGTGTCTTCACTTATTACAATGCATCTTATTCATCCTTAAATAGACTGAGGTATATAATCCATATATTATTGCTTTAACATGTCACACATCCATATCTATTCTAACCAATAATATAATAAATAGTGATTCAACTGGCTAGAAAATGGCATTTGTATTGTGTACTAAGCTGCAGAAAAAAAAGATTTAATATTTTTGTACATACCTGACTGAAGACTAGCTACATAATCTATAAAACCAGTATTCCCAGTACAAAAAAAAATTATTTTTTGGCAGTATTTGGCCAATTGCAGATTATCACATGAAACCAAAGAAAAAAGGGTAGAGGGAAGGAAGAAAGGGATAAATGTAACCAACTTCCTAATTCATCTGGATGAGAAGTGTACATGGATTAAATCAGTTGGAAGATGTATGGAAGGACATATCTTTGTACGGTATTGCTCTTGAAAAAAATTCCTTCCTCAGATTCAACACTCCTAAAGTAACTAGTATGATGCTGTAAACAGAAGGTTTCTTTCTGTAGGAATGTCATCAGCACAAATAATGCAAAATGGTTGATAATCTACTTTAGGAAGTAATTCTTTCTTATTGTGTTTTTTGAATCCCAGAAATAGAGAGACCAACTACCAAGAGAAGTACACATGGGAAATACCATTACCAAGAGAAATCTTGGGATCAAGGTAATACATTCTGACAGCCTTTTTTGTCCTTTTTTCCTCAGTCCTTTCAGGTTTCTTATTTTTCACTATTGGTCAGAGAAAGATCATTAAAGTAAAATAAATACAATCTCTTTAAGGCTTAACCATGAACAATATATGAATGGCAGAGAGAGGAAATTCTTAGGGATGTAGTAATCTATCAAGAGATCCTGTAATGGGAACAGGACCATTTTGGAGGGAAATTTAATGAAAAAACTAGATGATACATAGACAGATGGTAGAGCATGCATATGATCCTGAGCTAGCTATAGCTGATATTAAAATTAGATTTAATATAAAAGCAGATGTTCCTGCCAAAATTTCTGCCTGAATGGGAGGCAGACTGCCCAGCCTTACATACATACTCCAGCCAAAGCCCGAAAATGACACCAGACTAAATAATAATCAAGAAAGCCAATGAAAAACTACAACATGTGATTTCATTCACCCCATAACTACACAAAAGTCAGCCAGAAGTTCACAAGCAATAGATTAAGGAGTTCTTACAGGAAAGCAAATGTCAGAGAAACTTGCTAAGTTCTGTGTCTGGAAATAGCAAGGTGGAAGTCTCTGTTGAGAAAGCCCTAAAATGGTCAAACAGCCCCAGGGGAAGAATCTGGATCTTGTAAGCCTTGAAAAGGGGTAATTGAGTTAAAGGTTCTGATAAAGGCCTCATCTCCAAAATATACAGAGAATTGACTTTAATTTATAAGAAATCAAGCCATTCTCCAATTGATAAATGGTCAAAGGATATGAACAGACAATTTTCAGATGATGAAATTAAAACTATTTCCACTCATATGAAAGAGTGTTCCAAATCACTATTGATCAGAGAAATGCAAATTAAGACAACTCTGAGGTATCATTACACACCTGTCAGATTGGCTAAAATGACAGGAACAAATAACGATGAATGTTGGAGGGGCTGTGGGAAAACTGGGACACTGATGCATTGTTGGTGGAGTTGTGAAAGAATCCAACCATTCTGGAGAGCAATCTGGAATTATGCCCCAAAAGTTATCAAAATGTGCATACCCTTTGACCCAGCCATACTACTACAGGGCTTATACCCCAAGGAACTACTAGAGAAGGGAAAGGGTCCTGTATGTGCCAAAATGTTTGTGGCAGCCCTTTTCATAGTGGCTAGAAGCTGGAAGATGAATGGATGTCCATCAATTGGAGAATGGTTGGGTAAACTATGGTATATGAATGTTATGGAATATTACTGTTCTATAAGAAATGACCAACAGGAGAAATACAGAGAGGCTTGGAGAGACTTACATCAACTGATGCTGAGTGAAACGAGCAGAACCAGAAGATCATTATACACTTCAACAATGATACTGTACGAGGATGTATGCTGATGGAAGTGGATTTCTTCAACATAGAGAAGAGCTAATCCAATTCCAATTGATTAATGATGGACAGAACCAGCTACATCCAGAAAAGGACTGGGAAATGAATGTAAACTGTTATTTTTACCTTCTGAATCCAATTCTTCCTGTGCAACAAAAAATTCGGTTCTACACACATATATTGTATCTAAATTATACTGTAATATATTTAACATATATAAGACTGCTTGCCATCAGGGGGAGGGGGTTGGGGGAGGAAGGGAAAAAATCTGAATAGAAGTAAGTGCAAGGGATAATGTTGTAAAAAATTACCCATGCATATGTACTGTCAAAAAATGTTATAATTATAAAATAAAATAAAAAATTTAAAAAAAAAAAAAAAAAAGAAAAGGGGTAATTGGCAGTGCCATGGCAATCAAAGCTGGGACTACCAGCATATTTCCTCATATAGTGCAGTAGCCCTCAGACAACAGTGTTCAGGTAAGAATATCCTAGGTTCAGAGTGCCTAAGTTCCATAAAACTATGTCCTGAAACTCTAGCACTATAAAATTCAAAGGTTGGAGGACAACTAATTCTGGAAATTAGAATTTAGGTCAAAAACCCAAAGGATCAAGGATAAGAGCAAATAGGCTAATCCCTCCACTTAAAATCACAGTAGGGAAAATTGACTTTTTCCTATTACTAATACTCACTTCAAAAACTAGAGCTGGGGATATGAGAAAATAAAACAAACTGTTTACTACTGCCATTTATGAACAGAGATAGCCAAAATGGAAATAAGTGTAAATAAAACAACATATTGATGACTACCATTTACAAATGAAAATACTCAAAACTTCACAGCAAAAGAGTCAAAGGATAAAAAATTTATTTTCCACAGGGTCTATATAAACATCTAGAAGAAATTAAGGGAGATGAAAAGACAAAAAGAAATAACAGTTTTGAAGAAAGCATTGGAAAGAAAATAACAGGAGAAAGTGGCAAATCTTATCCAAGAAATGAACTTATCCAAGAACTCAATGGCTCCATAAGACAGAAAGTATTAGAAAAAAGGAAAAAAAATAGAGTAAAATGTAGACAAATGAAAATTACCCAGTTCAGTGAGAAGTAGGGTCAAAGTAAAATTGAGAGATTTACCAAATCACTTCCTGAAAGGAAGATCACTTGAAACAAATTCCAGTAGCATCATATCCAAAATTCACTCAATAATGTTTCAAGCATCATTTCCCTCCCACTCCCAATCCTCCCAAAAATCATACAAGACCCTAAAGCTTCTACTAGGGGAAGAAAGGAGATCTTGGAATGCAATGTTCCAAAAGGTTTGGAAATATCAAAGAAAAAAGAATGATATTAATAACAAACTCTTCAATATGAATGCAAATCTGGCAAAGACAATATAAAGCCAAAATTGTTTCTAGCTTGGAGAGAGAAATCTCTAAATTGACAAAATCTGCCATTCTTCTAACATGGAACTGCTTTAAATACTATTTGAATCAATATCCAGGGGAAAAGGAAAAGCTCATTAAAGACAAAACACACACACACACACACACACACACACACACACACACACACACACACCCCACTGCAAAACAAAAACAAAAAAAATCAAGCCAGTAGCATTTCATGATAGTGACCAGTCTCTTCCTTCCTACATCATTTCCCCTTAAGTGTTCTTTCCTAAATTAAAAAAAAAGATAGACCTTAGCCAGATCATAACACCAATCACTCCAAGTTGTGAGACACAATCATCTTATCTGACAAGAATTAAATTTGGTCATCTTCTTTATATTATTTCACCTTTGTTCTTTCCACTTTCCTAAAGGGAAAAGTCTATAAAGTATTTTAGCATAGTGATATAATATTTCTTAATATTTCTAGAGAAGCTTAAAGGATAAAAATGTTTTCATATAACTAAAAATAGCTTCTATTAAAAATGAGTTTAATTACACTGAGAGTATGGAGTGCAAAGGGAAAGTACTTTAATGGATTAGAGAAAAGCCCAAACTAAGTAGGAACTTTGAAATACAAACCCAAAAGTTCACAGAAACTTAGAAAAGTAAATTTATTTGAGCAATAGAATAGAACTGTATGATCTGTCATACCAATTAGAGTATATAAAAAGAGTATATAGACATGGAAGAAGGGATAGGGTAAGAGGGCATCAGATGAACCTCATTCTTAACTGAAAACAGGCAAAGCAGTATTACATTCATGAACATAGTTTGGTATAGAAATACATCAGCATCAAAAAGGAAAAAAAAAAGAGGAATTGGAGACTTACTGGGGAGAATAATATGTGAAAGATATAATCATAAGTAAAACAAAATTTTATAACCTGAAGTGGAGGTTAAAAGGAGGAAGAAATTAAAATAAAATAAAACCACTAGAATTGAAGGGTTTTTATTTAGACAATGGGAGACTGGCTAAAAAATTGTGGCATATGAATGTAATGGAACATTTTTACACTATAAGAAATTAAAAAGGTGATTTCTTAGAATCCAGGATAATATAAATTAATAAATAGTAAAATGAGCAGAACTAGTAGGATCCTTTATATAAGTATAATAATGTAGTAAAAAAAAAAAAAAGTTTGAGAGACTTAGCTCTACAATGGCCAAGCATGTATCCAAATGAGAGAAGATGAAATATATTAATCTACTTGCAGAGGGAAACTCCCGGATACAAGGTCCAGAGACATATTTTTTGATATGGACATTGTATAGATATGTTTTGCTGAACTTTATTTGTTATCATTCCCCCAACCCTTTTTTTTTTTGGCCTCAGTTTTTAATTGAAAGGGGTCAAAGTTAAGGTAGGCAGACTTGGCAACAGAAATCCACCCCCCCAGGGAAAAAACAAAACAAAAACAATAGTTGGTTTCTAACATTTAAAAATGTATTAAAGAAAAATGAAGTTCAAATGAAAGTCCAAACCAGCAAGACAATATTGAAAATAACATGTAGAATCTGTTGTTCAATTGTTTCACTAGTGTCTAATTCTTCATGATACAATTAGGGATTTTATTGTGAAGATACTGAAGCGGTTTTACTTTCCTTCTCCTACTCATTTTACAGATGAGGAAACTGAGGTATATACATTAAGTGACCTGCTTAGAGACGCACAGTTAGTAAGTGTGTGAGGCCAGATTTAAATTTGGGATGATGAGTCTTTCTGACTGGAGTACTTGTATTCTACTGCACCAACCAATTGCTTGCATATTATTTATTTAATAAAAATCGCAAAGGCAGGTTTAATTTCATATAAAATCCTCTTTTATGTTCTGTTTTCATATAAATGGCTTTTCTTGAACTTTATATTCAGAATCTTTAAAAAATCATGTTGGTATAGAAAAAATGTTATGTTTAGAATCAGGAAGACCTGGGTTAAAATTTTAATTCCTGATACTGATAGGTACCTGACCTGGGAAAGTTCTTTAGCTTATCAGGACCTCAGAGCAACTTCTTAGGATGTGGTTGCTAAATTATGTATCTGCTAAGATCCTAATTAACTCCCATCTCTGAAATTCCCTTCTATGATGTATTTAAGACAATGGATAAAAAAGGCAAAACTATTATTTCAATTAGTCCAATCTTTTTTTAAAAAACATGATTTAATTTATGTTGTAATGGGAGTATTGGGGCATGAAAGAAATTAAAAGCTAAAATTAAAAAAAAAAAAAAAGCAAATCCTCAAGCCAAGAAAAAAAAAACTGAGAAATTTAAGGGAAGGTGGGTTGTTGATAACTTGTGTGTTACTAAATAATATGTCCTTAAAGTGAATGTAAATCAAGGAGCTAATTCTGTTTTGGGAGATTTTGTGAAAAGAACCACTAGGGAAAATCACTTGTATTTCCAAAAATACTCTTGAATAAAAAAAGAGCTATGGTTTTGTTATGATAGTTAAGAGTGTTACTCACTATATATTTTTAAAGAGCAAAATCTAGCCAAGTGGTTTTCTCATTAATGCTGAAAGATTTATCAGGCCACTAACTTAAAGACAATATTTGAACTAAGAGGCATTGATTAATATTTCTGAAGTTGGGTATTTTAAAAATTAAAATTAATGTTTCTAATGCTCAAGTATAATAGATTGAGCAGTAACCTTACTTGCCAAAACTCATTTTTTGGCCAGTTGGATACCATTCAGATTTTTAATTTGTTGAGGTCAATTCTTCAGTTATGGCTCAAAGTATTTATAGTGGAATAGTCAAGATAGACTCTGAGAAAAAAAAATGAATGAAGGAAAAGAGGAAAAAAAAGTTTTCTATCTGGCCTCACTGCCTTCTTGTCCTTGCAATTTTTCTTCTCACTCTCATGAAGCCTGGTTTCCTATGTTTTTTATTAATCAGTGATCTATAGCACACTTAAGGAAGAACGTGGATTAGAGCTACAAAATCCAAAACCATTACACCTAACCATGAATGAGTTCAGTGAGTTTCTTCTCTTAGGAACATTTAGTTTTAAAAATGAACCACAGGAAAAGGAACCTAAAAAACTAAATCTCTGTGAAATTTCAAAAACCTCCAATCATGGGTGGGAAAAATATTTGGGGGGAGGGCTCCTCAGTTATTTCCAAAATGTAAGCCATGTCTATACAATGGACACCAAATAAACACTAATTTTTGTTGTTCTATCAACTTAGATATCTTCTTAATGTGCTTTCCACCTTGATACTTCCTCAACTCTTTCTGTTGAAATCCACAGTTCTCTTCAAGACTCAATCCAAATACTATTTTTTTCAAGAGATATTCCCTGTTCTATTTATTAATGTAAGCTAACACACATATTGTATTCATCCTAAGAGAATGTAAGGTTCTTAATAGAGGGATTTGTTTCACTTTCATATTTGTATCCCTAGATACTAGCAAAGTGCTTGGCTTATACTAGGTACTTAATAGAATCTGGTGGATTGATTGAATACCTATTAAAAACAGGAAAAAAGGCTATTGTGGAAAATCTGGTTCATTAAAAAAAATAGACAGTCTAGGACAATGTAATGCATTGCTTGAATCCATAAAGCTCAAACTGGAGATCCAGCAATTGTCTGGTTAATTGGATCCTCCTTAATAATGTTACCAAATATTAAAAACACTTTTTTTGTGAGGGAGGGAAGCCATTTTCTCATTTAACTGGTTTAGCACATCTACAATTATCAAATTAAATGAAAACAGCATGGGACCTAACATCAGAGAGTACCTCAACACCTTTTTAGGGCCTTGTAAATTACATGGCACAGTTGTCACTCAGTCAGCCTATGCCTAAATCCAAACTTGGTCAAAATGTTTGCTGTATCACAGAGGTGACAATCTCTGGACAATTTTATTTTTATCCCTTTTGCAAGATACTATTTCAGCTACTTTAAAATGCAGTAATGTAAATAACAAACTAAGGCACTAAAAGTTTGAGATCATCTTCCAAGATAAAGCTTGATTATGGAAAAGGAATGCTCAGTACAAAAAAGAATTTTAGAAAATGTGCACTTTGGATCTGGTATTCAAAGAGGATGATAAAGAAAGTCCTGATTTTTTCAATCGTATTATAGCCTGAAATTTAATGGAATTATTTTTACACTAAAGTTATAAATACAAAGAATCCTCTTTGTTTTAATTCCTAGTAAAGGGGAAGCACAACAAGGAGTAAGAAAAAAATTGAAAAATTACCTGACCGTCCATCTCTCTGAAAGTCCACATGATACCATTCTCCATCATTCACCTTCTTTTGCAAAGCTTTTATTTTGATAGTACCTGATCCCATATCCAACAATAGGTAGAGATGGCCATCCAGCATTTCAATAGCAAAGAAGTCAACCTTTACCATTTGGGGATTTTTGGCATCCTTCTGGTGTCGTGGCTTGCCATGACTAAAGAGTATAAGCCCATTAGGTTCTGTGGTACGGAAGTCAAATGATATGGAGCCTGTTTTCTTGGCATTCCACTTTGGGAGAGAGATGAAAGATTCTGGTGTCTCAAAGGTGATTGGGTCCAATGTTGCAACATTTTCACATTTAAATGCCACTACTCCATGTATCTTCATCTTAGGATCTCCTTGTTTGGCAAGCCGAGATAATTCCAGCCTGACATCATTATTTTTATATACAACCTGTAAATAAAGGATAATCATGAGAAAGATTTTCTAGTCAATTATCCTTTAGAGTTCACTAGGTCAGTGAAATCTGTATTTCTGCATTTAACCCTAATGAAGGCTAATTATAAAGGACAGGAATACCTAGTAGAATTTTAAACCTTTTTAACCTGGAGTTAGAAATATTCTGATTGCATATGATATAGCTGTCTTCCTTGCTAATAAAATTATTGCATCAACCCATTCAATACTAACTCTATCCAGTTAATTGAATTCAAATATAATTCACACATACACACAGGCACAGAAAGAGAGAGAGAGAAGCTTATAAAGCTAACTCAACAATTTAAAGAAATCTGTTTATAATTTGTGCTATTGTTCTTAAACTGGTATTGCATCATCTATTGTTTAAAAGCCATCTTAGCACATTCCATTTTGTTAATATTAGTTATTATTTCCTGTTCCTTTTAATACTCCCTCTCCAAGATTTTTCCTCACTTATAATTGTTTAACTTATGCATTTTTGGTCCCACATATATTAAGGTCAGAGCCTATCAAAAAGTATTTCCCCTAAAAAGCAAATTCTTTATTGAATACAATGAGGATGTTAGATTTGTAACAGAATCACATAGGAGAAGCAATATTGAAGTAGCAAATAGCTTAGATTTTCTGAAAAACACTCTAACAGTATATCAAGGATGCAAAACACTAGGTAGAATTTTTTTGCATTAATATGTGCTTGAATAATGTTAGATAAATCAACGATGGTTTCCTGTAAATCTAATCAACCTTTGTCACAGGTGTTCCACATCACATTCAGTTTACACAAATATCAGGCAAAATTGGCTCTATGATGCTCATTTTTTAAGGAACCAAACTTCAGTTTATCACAGGCAAGTGCAATACATTTCAGTAGGATGGCATTCTATGTTTACATTGCTTTTTGACTCTAAATAAAATAATTCCAATTTATTGTCATGTGCAAAGCTGTTCTCTTATTTTAATAAGTCAAAAGATAATTAGGCAAAATAAAAGGACAACATTATTCCTCAGATTTCTCAAAATAGGTACCTGTACATGACTTTTGAGGTCATTTAGTCCCACCCCTTAATTTTGCAGATGAGGAAATTTGGAACCAGAGAAGGGAAGAGAAGTGATTTGCTTAATGTCACAGGGAATAAATGAAGAAGAAAAATTTGAACACAGACCTGACTTTAAATCAAGCACTTTTTTCACTTCTAGTTAAAGACCTAGCAGAGATTTCAGTTTGAAACTAGTTTTTTATTGTCTTACAACAAAGGAAAATTTCCTAACTTGATCATCAAGGATCATTACATAAAATGGTAATTATTTCATTTAAAAAACAGTGACACCTAACAGTTTTTGCATAAAAATTAATCCCATGAGTCATAAAGTGAAAGATTTAATTTAGACCAAAGAAAGGCCCTCTTTCAAGGGCAAGTTTTGGATACAAGAAAATTCTACTGAGGGCCTTTCTCTGAAGAACTCTCTCTAGAAAATGAAAACATTATAGAGAACTAACTTTAGTGCTACTTTTAGACAAAACTTCTCTAGGATGCTTCACGCTACTGGCAAAAAGGTACTCTGATGTATCAATGTGGCAAAGACCAAAATTTCTTACTATTACTCTGACCCATTCTCCACATAACTGCCAAAGTAATTTTCCTGAAATGCAGTCAAATCATGCAATAACCTTTCAGAGTAAACTTCAGTGGATTTCTATTACCTCTAGGATAAAATACAATTTCATTTTGGCATTCAAAGCTGTGCAAAAACTTGCAATTACTTATCTTTTCAGTTTTTTTACACAAGTACTCCTCTATGGTCCATCATATTGGATTACGTGCAGTTCCTCTTACCTGAAAGTTTATTTCTCAGCTCTGTACCTTTGTTTTATGTGTTCCACATTTCTAGCATGCTCTTCCTCTTAACTTCCATTTCTTAAAATCCCTGGCCTCCTTTTGGACTCTTCAATTGGTACCTTCTACAGAAAGCATTTTATAGGCTGTTGGTGCTTTTTCCACTAAGATTACCTTCCATGTACTCTGCATGTATGTTAAATATATTTTACATACATTTGTATGTACCTTTTAGGACCTAAACACCTTGAGGGGAGGAAAGCTTTTGCTTTTTCTTTGGTTCCTTGGTGCTTAGACCAGTGTCTAAGCCACAGTAAGCTCTTTATGAATGCTTATTTATTATTGATTAATTTACAATGACTAAGCCAGAATATTACTTAATGATCATTCCTATCAATATGGATTTGATTATGGACCATTTGATAGATTCTATCTCTGTACTCCTAAGACTAACCCATATAATTTGGGAGGGCTTATTAACAGATTTGACTACTCGATGATATATTTTTGAGGGAGTGGGGTAAAGATGAATTCTCAAAGAGCATAAACTCAGGGAAGGACAGAGATCTATATTGTAAAAGGTAAACTTGTATGGATAAAATGAGAGATTGTTGAAATATTGTTAAAATAAATGATATTCAATATTTTGATTTTCATGATCTTTTTATAGAAACCAATATAGGGAGTTGTCTTTAGGATTTTTAAGCAATATAGTTAATGTTTTTGTTAGAAATGACTCACATATACATAAAGGATAACATTTTCCCCTGCATTGAACCCCTTAAACCATTACAAGAAATCTGCAATAAAATATAGTAGGAAAAAACTTTTAGAAACTGCTAAGACTAACTGAGATCAGTTGTATTAAGAAAATAAGAATTTTGTTGGAAGGATGCAGAGAGTAAAGGTAGATATGATTAAACATTTTAGGAAGGCAAATTAGGCTGGCTTAGAAGGTGTAATGAAAATGTAGTGGGCACCTAAGGTATGAACAAAAGGTCATGGGAATTTATAGGGGGACTGAAAGGAAAGGGAGAAGTGCTGAAAGGCAGTGGGAATAACTGCCTATTTCTAAATTTTACTGAATTACAACTCTTTACTTGAGAAAGACCTTCACACAAGTCACAGTTCCCAGGACCTAGGATTTAAGTTACTTCTATGATATTATTGTTTCATTATGTTCTGCATGAAATAGACTCTATGGTCTAGTTTGGGAGCCAATTCTTCTTTTAGAACTTTCTTTCCCAAAGGATATGCATTCCAATTTCCAAACTACCAAGTGACAATAAACATTGGAGACAACTCATTCCTGAGCTGGGGACTGTCAGTACCGTGGAAACTTTCTCACTTGAAAGTTTCCTTGACACACATCTAAATCATTCCTGTAGTGACAAGCAGGAGGGGTTGAATTAAGTTCTCAGAGGGCATACACTTTCCTAGAAGTCTGTCTCATTTGAGTACCATATTTTTTTTTTTTTGTCTCTCATCTTGTATTCCTTCTGAAGAAACTCAAGGAGACAGGAAGCCAATTTAGGCTGAGGCTATCATTAGTATGCTGATAGCTCTCAAATTTATACTACTGCTGCATTTGACCCAGATTTCATAATTATCTGACTTTTCCAAAGTAAGGCTGAATTTTAAGGTGAACTGATCATGGTTCAGTTAAAATAACATGGAGATGGTATCACAAAAATTTAATTCTTTTTTGCTTCTTTTTTTGAGGTGCTGAGGGTCTCAATTTAAAAAGTTGCCTTCTTCAGTCCCAAAAGTCATTTTTACCTCTTCCTTTTGTATGGCCTTCATATTCGATTAGAGTACTGCTATATAATGAATGGGTTAACTGTTCCCCTTCACAATATGGTTCCTTTCTACCTTTCCTACCACTTCATATTACTCTCTTTCATTAATTTATATTCAAACCAAACTAATCTATTAGCTATTTCCCGACATAGACATTATCTCTTCTTTATCCATACTGTACATGAATTATATCCTATTTCTGGAATGCATTTCCTCAGTTCCATATTTTAGACTCTATAATTTCCTGGAAGTCTCCAAGAAGACGCTCCTGATGGTTGACCCTTTCTCAACAATTAGTGTCTTTTGAAAATACTTTGCTTTTTATTGTAACAACATCAATCATAAGGATAATCAATATTTAAAATCTTTCACCATCCTAATTACCCCTTTCCATGGGTTCTTTAGTTCTTCAGTTTTATACGTATTATTTTTTTTCTTGGATACTTCCTATCAAAGTTTAAAATGGCATTTATTTTCTTGACTCCATATCATGCTGTTGAATCATATTCTTTTCAATTAAATCGCTATGTCCCTCTCTCTACCCTTTCACAGTCATCTGATGTATACCATTGCCATCCTTCCTTTTCCTTTCAATTTGGAAGTATAAGTTTAGACACAATTACAATACTTTACATTTATGTCTACTAAAATGAAAAAATTTCATCTGATTAACTAATTAATTACTTTTTGAGATTGAGTCATTTAATTATTTCTTAATCTAATTGATTTGACTCTACCTTGTCCATATAAATATTATGAGGGATTTTTCAAGTGTTTCTGTTGAAATCTAGGTAGCATTTTTTATGATATTCTAGTCTGGTAATGCTCCTAAAATAGGAAATGAGATTAGTCTTATATGACCTACTCTTGAAGCTAGGCTGGCTTTTTGTGATCAACACTTGCTATTTTAAATGTTCTAGAATTTTTCCAGAAATCAAAGTCAAGCTCATTGTCCTATAATTTTTGATACCTTCTCCTTTCTTTTTTGAAAATTGGGACACTTACCTTCCTTCATTTCTATACCAGTTCTCCAATTCTTCAAGATTTTTCAAAAATCATCAATAATGGTTCAGTAATCATATTTAATATATCCCTTTTAGGAACCTGGGATGTAAAACGCCAAAGCCTAGTGATTTGAACTCATCAAGAGGATCTGTGTACTTTAATAATATCCTTTTAATCAGTTTTACTTCTCTGCAAACTAATGTGTTTATCTTTTTCTTCTGTTTTCTTTACTCCAAAGATTAATATCTTTGGTAATGACAATAAAAACAAAACACAGTAGAATCATCCTGACTTCTGTTATTTCATCTCCCCATCTTCAATTCTGATCACTAATGCTTGATTCTTGGTAAAGCAGTCCCCTATAGAAGGATTTACCTATTTTATTGCCTAGATGTATAGTTTGAGTTGGAAATTATTGGTTAATGTCCAAGATTCTTAACCTGGAGTCCATGACTAGAATTCATGGGATCTGTAAACTTGGATGGAAAAAAATACATCTTTGTTTTCACTAATCTCTAAATGAAATTTAACATCTTTAATTATTGGGGAAAAAAAAAGAACCTAGGTGGCATAGTAGATAGAGTGATGGACCTGAAGTCAGGAAGTACTGAGTTCAAATTCATCTCAAAATTTACTAGATATATGATCCTTCATCTGTGAAATAGGGATAATAACACTTTGAGGTCATATGGTCAATAAGATGGAGGACTATATATTTTCTCTGATCCTTTTAGCCTCTCAAACCTCACCAAAACAGAAATTCTCTTCTAAAGATGAAGTAACTTTATTTTTTCCAAGTTTTAGGATATCTAGAACACAAATGAAAGTTTTAAAAAATGGAGATAATAATAGCACTTGCCCATTAGCATTTTTGTGAAGACAAAAATGAGATATCTTTAAAGTACTTTTCAAACCTTCAAGTTTTATACAAATGCTATTATTAGAAGGAATTATAATAACTTCTAAATGAAATTTAACATCTCTTTAACTATTAAAAAAAAAAGGGAACTGGATGACACAGTAGATAGAGTACTAGACCTCAGTCAAGAAGTCTGAGTTCAAATTCATCTAGACATTTACTAGCTGTGTGACTCTTCATTTGTTAAATGGGGATAAGTCTTTGAAATCATGTGATCAGTAAAATGGAGGACTATTCATTTTCTCTGAGCCTTATAGCCTCTCAAACCTTACCAAAACAGAAACTCTCTTCTAAAGATGAAACAACTTCTGTTGTTTCCAAGTTTTAGACTATCTAGAACACAAATGAAAGTTTTTTTAAAATGAGGATAATAATAGTTCTTGCCCATCAGCATTTTTGTGAGGATAAAATGAGATAATATTTTAAAGTACTTTACAAATCTTCAAGTTTTATACAAATGCTAACTATTATTAGAAAAGGTTATTATAAGATTTACCAGACTAAAAGAGGGACTTGTGGCAGGAAGAAATAGGAACCTATTGACAGATTAATGCTTTGTTTGTTTTGTTTTTTTTTTTATTTTCATAATTTCATTTATTAGCAGGCAAACAGATTTTAATTAAGCCTTCCATGGAAAGACAAGCAGTGGTTAGAAATGCCTCTATGGAAGAAAAAAGAGCCTGTGCCCTTTGGAAAAACTAGTAACATCTGCTCGTACTTCCAAAGATATTTCCTCAAATAACCAGCAAGATCTCTCATTGAAGCAAAATGTAATAATGGATAATAAAGGAAAATCTCTCATCCAGCAAATTTGTCGTGTTTACATTTGCAATATCTTTTTCTTAAGCATGAGCAGTTCAATTGCATTCTCTTTTTCATCATCTCCTCCCCATTTAAAGCTAAAGTGATTGGTTATTTTCTGAAGCCCTTTCTCAGATTTTCTATGTGAAATTCTTTAAAAACTGCATAGACTGGGGCAGCTAGGTGGCACAGTGGATAGAGCACCAGCCTTGAAGTCAGGTGGACCTGAGTTCAAATTTGACCTCAGACACTTAACACTTCCTAACTGTGTGACCCTGGACAAGTCACTTAACCCCAATTGCCTCAGAGGGGGGAAAAATACAAAAGATTAAGCATTGGTGGTTTTTAAAAATGCTAGGCCCATGATTTTTTTCTCCTGTGTCATGAAGAACAGCATTTCCTCATGATTTCTTCCTTTCAGAGTAATATTTGAAACAGTGAAAGGAGAGGAGGAGTTGAGTCAAAAGATGAAGATGTGAGGTTTAAATCTCAATTCTGACACTTAATTTAATTTGACCGTACAAGTGTTGTACCAGACATAATGCTAAGGATCAAGAACCCCAAAACAAAAATGAAACTGCCCCTAAGCTCAAGGAATTTATATTCTACTGGAGAGAAGTAGGAGTTACATAGAGAAGTAAATATAGATATTCACAAAATATATAGTAAAGCAATCAGGAGGAACAGTGAAGTAACACTCAGAACTGAGAGGAGAGGAGAGATAATATTCTAGATCAAGCATTCACATGGAAAGAGGAGCTGGAATATTGTATAAAAGCAAGTATTCAAATCTGGCTGAAACATCAGTGTTTATTTGGTGTGTAAGGATGTGGGGGAGAATTGTGAAACTGCTCCAGGAAGTGAGTTTATATTCAAACTAGAAAGAGCTTTAAATGATAAACTGCATAAAACCTTAAGACTAGTAGCATGAGTGAGCTACTGACGTTTCTTGAGCAGTAAAATATCTGACTTGTGGGTTTTGGCATCTCTGTTTGGCAGCTGTGTAGAAGATGGATTGGATGGTGAAAAGCAGATAGATATGTGGAGAATCCATTTTCAATTGTCCAGACAAGGTGATAAGGATTTGAACTAGGGATAGTCTCTGTGTGACTGAATGCATGAGAAAGAACAAATAGACCAGTTTAATTGAAATATAATGTATGGGAGAGTAAAGAGTCTAGGAAACAGATATGTAATTTCATTGGCTAAAAAAAAAAAAAAAAAAAGAAATCTCTTTACTAGTGCAAGATAACACTTTTTCCGCAACTTAATTATTTTGAGTTTCCTATTGCAGTAAGTCTTTAAATGATTTGCCTAATGTCACAGAGCTAGTATTTGTCAGCATCTAGACTCTAATCCAGGTCTTCCTGAGTTTTAAGTCAATTCAGTATCCATTTGAATCTTGCTTTATTTATTATAGAAATATAAATATTATATGCAGAAAGTATCTAGTTGGCTACTTTGGCTAAAACAGCTATAATTGTATAGTTCTATGATCATAGACAAGTTACTGAATTATTCTGACCTTTAGATTTCACATCTAGTAATCATAGAGATTAAAATAATATACTCTCTACCTTCTATGATCGTTGGGAGGAAAGTGCTTTATAAAACTTAAAATAGTATAAAATGTGTTATCAGAAATATCAATAAATAAAATATATCAATTGCTACTTTCCTGTTTCCCCTCTATGGCACAAAATTATAATTCTCTCTCTTACAAACTTACTCACATTGTACCTGTATCTTAAAGAAAGTGATAATTATTATTTAAGAGCAGGTTTGGGAATAAAGAAAAGATATGCTTTTAGCTGGAAATAATAATGTTACCTACTTAAGTGATATTAGATCAACTTGTAGATAAATAATTTTATTTGAAAATTGCTGCCAATAAATTTGGCTGGACAACATAGGTACGGAAGATCCAGCAAGGCTTCATTGCTTATCCCATTGCTGACAGTAAAACTTGAAGCATTATATAGAGGTTCTCTGTAGGTAAGTGCTTTAGCTATAAAATATACATAACAGGGTATGGGACCTGGGATTTCCAGAACCACCCATGAAATGCTGTCTGTCAGGAAGAAAATGAAATGGTGTCTGCTGATAAACTACCATTGAATGAGTTGATTTAGAGGCAACGTAAAATACGCTAGTCAGAGAATCTAATCATGTTAATTCCAAAAACTGTCTTCTGCTCAACAAGGGACATCACTTAGACTGTGACAGCAGTCCCCAAGTTGGATTTACAATTGAGCAGCCATCTGACACATTGAAAAAGGATGGTCTCAATGTGAGTTTCATGGCTGTCATCCAAAGAAAGTGGTATTTTCCATAAGATTATGCTTCCCTCCTCCCCCAAACACAATATAATACTATATTTAGGCAAATGTTAAAATTTGAGAAAGAGGACACTTATGAGCACTTTAATTAAATGATCTTTAGGTTATGCATGATGTTTCCATATGAGATTTATTTTTCTCTAATCTACATAACAGTCTTGCAGAAGTTACTATATGAAAATCTTGTGTTTCATAGGGTTTTTTTCCCCTTAAGTGTAAATCTAACCTCTGGAATATGTATATGCACCCATTGGAGAAACACTTAGGTTTATCTCTCTTCCTTTTTCTCTCTCTCTTTCTCCTTCTTTTCCTCACTTCTTTCCTCCCCCCTCTCTTCTTTCCTCCCTCTCTCTCTCTCTCTCTCTCTCTCTCTCTCTCTCTCTCTCTCTCTCTCTCTCTCTCTCTCTCTCTCTCTCTTTTTCTGTCCCTGCCTCTCTCTATCACTGTCTCTTTCTATCTTTCTGTTCCTATTTTTCTGTCTGTATCTCTTTCCTCTGTTTGGCTACATTCTAATTCATCATACATTACTTTCCTTCCCATAAGCTGTGGTCCAACCAAATTAAATCCCACATTGTAACACAAACACTCTATTTCTCATTTTGTGTCTTTGTCTTGAATATTCCCCTATGACTGCAATGAGCTCTTCCTTACATTCACTTTTGAAGAGCCTTCATTTCCTCCAGCTCAAGAAGTTCTTTTTGCATGAAAGATTTTCTAACTCTCCATCCCAAATTCTGATGGACTCCATACTGTACTCTTATATTCTTGTGTTTCTTCTATAAATACTTTTATATGATAACTTGCTGCCTTAGGAGAATGTAAATCTCGAGAGCAGGGACAATTTCATTTTTTGTATTTGTATTCCTAGGGCCTACATTTGTAGCTAGCACTCACTAAGCACTTAATAAATACTTGAGATGGATTATTTTGTAAATGGAGCTATAACTTCATATAGCTGTGATTGTATCTGTGTATTATGATTGTAAGTGCTAACTTACTAAAATTTCTCTGCTAGATAATTTTTAGTGAGGATATTTAGAAATTTCTTCCAATCTCATCTTCACCCTTCAGTGATACATTAATTGCTCACTTAAAATCAGGATCATAGGATCATAGATTTATATTTGCAAGAGCCTTCAGAGGTTATCCTTTTAGAAATGAGGAAACTAAGACACAGAAAAATCTAAACTTTTGCCTAGCATCATACAACTGGTAAGTGTCTGTGTCAGGGTTGACACCCAGATGTTCATGAGTCCAAGACCAGAGTACCACCTGAGCTCCTCAAGGGCTCTCCCAAGAAATGAATGATTCTAAAAGCTGCTAGTTTACACTTGTTTTGCTATGACCAGTCTGAATAATTACAGGGGGTAAAAAGGAAGAAAAGAAATTTGATTCTGATACTAACAACATTTATCCCTGATGTTCTATATTATCACTATTATTACTTTCAGATTTAACTTCTATCATCAATTAACATGACCAATCAAAAACAGAGAAAAGCTTGGGTGATAAGCTGTCATGTGGGATGAGCTTACTTTAGTAGAGAAAAGCTCACCACTGCCAGAAGATTGATTACTCAGTAACGTGCACTCACACACACACACACACACACACACACACACACACACACACACACACACACACATATATATATATATATATTCATGTATACATATGCATAGCCATGTGCATTTATGTATATATGCATGTGTGTACACATATATATTTGCCCAAATTTTCTCATAAGAAGTTCTACAATCAGAAGAAAAACAATATAACAACAATAACAAAACACTTCTTGATCTCTGGAAATCTGTTATCCATTTGATAACAAATGTCATGGATTAAGAACACATTCTGTATTTCATGGACATTTTATAGTTTAGCAACATTCACTATGAAACTTTATGTGCAAAACATAATGTACTTTTATGTTTCTTATTCTGAAAAGGCAATTTTCTCAACAGAGTCAAATACAATCGCTAAGGAATAGAATTCTCTACACCTCATTCACAAATAGCAGCATAGCTGGAAAAGAGCAGAAGCAAAATAATCAAAAGGAGTTGGCCTTCCTGTCTATTTCTGTCTATACTGAACTCATCTTCCTGTGAACTATGCATGATAGTAGCTTTGGGTTAACAATATACAGAATCATAAGATAAAAATAACTCAGACAACCCACTTCATATGGTGACATATGAATGGTGACAAACACCATTTCACAAGTCAAAATTGAAAAGTCTAGATCTTGAATTGATAATTTTTATTGTGTAATAATATCCTCAGTCTTGCCTTAATAAGCTTTTCATTGAGATTGGGGAAAGCTGTACCAAGAAAACTACAACAATGTACCTGACAATTATAAATAACATCCTATTCAACACTCCACCAACTTGAAATTATTTTCAGTTCTGTTCTAAATACATTTGTGCTGATATCTGCAAAATTACAAACAGCAAAAACAGTTTCTAGTAGCAATATCTAAGATGCCACAAATTCGTCCCCAAAGGCAAAGGGTTCAAAATGAGATTCTAGTCCTCAGCTTTCTGAACCCTTAACACAAATAGGTATCTTCATCTTTCTTTTCAGGCAAGTTAAGATTATTTTAATTGAAAAATTAGATGTGATTTTGAAGTGTGATTATAATCCCCAAATAGGATCTAGTTAACTATATTATACACTCTATCCATGTTTATGCTTTTTTTGATTATTAGAAATTTTTTCTCCCCATTCCATTTCTAAGGGAAATATTCCAACACAGCAAAATGCAACCAGAAGTACTCATTTGCTGTGAATTTGCTTTCTAGAGGTGTTGTTTTCCAAAGGTGATAACTTATTTAGATTTACATATTTAAAATTTATAAATCTAATGCACAATTATCTAAAGCCCAGAGAAAGAAAATTACTTAGAAGCAACATTTTCTTCACAACAAATCAGACTCATTTTATAGATGAACCACTAATAGAATGAATGACTTGTGTAAAGTCACACAATTTGTAAATGTAGAACTTAGACACAAATTCACATCTTCTGCCTCATAGTCTGGTATACTTTTCACTATCCAAAGTACTCTGACCTTGAAAAGATTTATAATGTTTTTATAAATATCTCTGAATCATTATAGAAATATTAATATAATATTTAATAAATTTACTATATTGTAATTAATATCACAGTATAGTATTACTATGGTTGGTAGAATACTAATTCTTTAAAAAGTGGTAATACATGTATTGAAGTTCATGTATGTGATCTATTTATATGAATATTTCATTACATTAAATATCTTATTCCTGTACCCATTAAACTATATAGAATTTATAGTAACTCAGACACTTATGCTCCATAATACATAAAGCCACATATTCAGTTTATACATGTACACAGACTATTCAAGGAAAGTCAGATTAATATCAAGGACAAAAACAATTCAACTTCCTAATTTCACATGTTTCAATGAATAGCAATAATGGCAATAATAATCAACAACTAAAGCTGAACTGAATACAGCAAAACAATTTCACATTTCTTCAGTAACTTGGAAGAAAATATTGGCAGGTAACTCTCCCATCTTTGAATATGAGGAAATAGTTCTGTTATTTTTCTTTCTGGTTACCTCAAAAATTCAAACTTCTAAAAATAGAGAAAAATAAATGTGGTCGGGTGCTGATATCATCAATATTCTTTGGGAGATCACTTGATATTTGGGAAATTTGAGAAATGTAGTTTGAACAATTTTCTTTTTCCAAAAATTGATTATCAAAGATTATCAAAGAAAATCAAAAATTGATTAGTCAAATTAACTTTTAGATATTTTATATGCAAATCTGTTCATGGGAGATGACCCAACTTATAGATAGATAGATAGATAGATAGATATAGATATAGATATAGATATAGATATAGATATAGATATAGATATAGATATAGATATAGATGATATAGATATAGATAAATATTGGCCATAGCTCACATTGCTTACATGAATTGGGAGTGACCAGCTGTAATACACTGAGAAAATGGAAAGTCACTGGATCTTATCATCTGCCTTACTGTCTTTTAAATCACCAGACTTAGCCATCTGACACAATGGCATGTCTTAAAGATCCCTGTGCTTTGCTTGCCAACAGTCCTACTAATGAACCGTATGTTTTCAGTTGTCTTGCAGTGTTGTCATCCCCCATTTGAATGTAAGCTCCTTGACAACAAGTACTATCTTGCTTATTCTATTTATGTACATAAGGTTTAACACAGTGCCTGTCATATGGTAACTAAATAAAAATGTTTTTCATTTTTTCTTCATTCATATGAATAATGAAATAAAATAAAATAAAGAAATATAAATAAATAAGAAATAAATATTGAAATAAAATAAAATAAAGAAAATAAAAGCAAAAGAGTTTTAAGGATTGATTATCCAAGCACAAAAATAATCTTCAAATTGCTAAAACATTAAAAACACTAAATTTGTTCCCCAAAGATAACAGAGGAAGATTTGTACTTTAAATTTCATTTAAAAATCAAAAACAATGTGTGTATACTTTTGCAATTATGTATTGCAAAATGCTCATTAGCAGAACAAAAACCTTTATATTTTTAGGTGGAATAAAGGCCACTACTAACTAGTATTTCTTCTTTGGTTCATTCCTTTCAGTACCTTTCTAGTTGTCAGCTGATATTCTAACTACTACTGCTTCAGAATAGCAATTTTCTGAAAGCAGAGTCCCTAGTCTCTTCAAATTAAATAATATTTATAAAAGTAAAAAGTACTTAGCCCAGTGCCTGGCACATAGCAGGTGTTATATAAATGCTTATTCCTTTTCATTCCCATTCCATTTCTTTATCATTTATATGTTCTTCTATTTCTCCTTCTTTTCTTTTTCCCCCTCTACTTCTTCCTGTTTTTCCTCTGAAAGTTGTTTCTTTCTCTGGCAGCAACCCAGCTGAAGATTGCATTTTTAGTCTGACTCTGGGCCTGGCAGCCTGCCTGCCGGTTCAATTGTTTTGGTGCAATTTTTTATTGTTTGATTCCTAGATGAAAAGTGCTGCCCTATTAAACAAATAGCTGCTGAACCAAGACTGAAACCACTCACCTTCTGTGGGGTTGGGAGGGGATGGCTAATTGAAGGTTTTCTCCCTTTCTCTCATAGCTATTTGGCTGTCTTCCTTTCCAGCTCTGCTTGCTGTTATTTTCCCAGAACTAATGCATTTTACTTGACCACTTTCTTGCTTCCTATCAGTTGCTATCAGATGGTATATAGCCTATTCAAGGACTCTGGTTTTATCCTATGTCATCAGTAGAGTCACAGTTTTGTCTAATACTAATGTTGGCTGACTTTCAATTTATTTTGCTACCGTTTGCTATAGGTGAGACAAATGCCATTGACTAATCATGTTATTATTACTTATAAGTAAAAGTGACATCTCATCTCCAGTCCCCTCCTGAGTTGTTTTTTCTTGGCCTTCATCTCCTGTTTTCAGGATTATTTTTTCCTTCCAAGAAAATCACACAATTTCTATCTGTTCCTCTCCCTCCCTCCCTCTCCCCTCTCTTTTCCTCTTTCCCATGCCTTCCTCTCTCTTTCTTCTCTCCCTCCTTGTTTCCTACTTTTCTTCTTTCCTTCTGTCTTTCCTTCCTAAAGTTATTAAATATCCATTACACTTAGAACAATATGTGAGCCACTAGTACAAAGTTTGGATAAAAATCATAGCCTTATTCTCATGGTGAATATATTCTGATAGAGGGATAAAGCATGAATGCAAATGATTAAAATGCTCAGTATTACCTGAGAAGTGCATTGTTGAGCTATGAGCCAATATTCTTTGTGATAGAACTACTTTTATTCTGATTCTATTGTTGTTTTTTCTTCACTTGGCACCAAATTTCTTGGCAATGCTTTTGTGGGAGTAAATTTGTATCTGTGACCCACTTTGCATGGCTGCCTGGCATTAGTGGAGAGAGAGATGATTTCAGAATCAGGAGAATCTGGGTTCCAGTCTTGTCATTAATATATATTGGCTATGTAACTTCAGGCAAGTGACTTAACTATTCAATGATTGAGGCAACTCTTAAAATTTTAAGTCAAGTCATCAAACTAACTCCAGAGGGAATTTCCATACCTTAAGTCTCCCATACTAATAAAATCATTATTCCTGACACAAAAGCAGAACAGTTCAAATAAAGATTTTTTTCACCTTATCTTTGCAGCTGGAAAACCAAGAAAATAATACCTTTTGCATATCATTTGTCACCAATTTCTTGTAACCTGGGATTTTTTCTTCCAACGAAAGCTTCCCTTAAAATGGGTATTTATTGTATTAGTTTTCTGAAAGAAAATTTATGTTTCATAGAGAGGGAAGGTTTAAAAAACCCTTTTTTCTATATGCAATATAGTGCTTTAGATTCTAGAAATTATCTCTGGAACTTGTACACTGAAATAGGCCACATCTTGCTAAAGGTTATTCAAAAACACAATAATAACAAAAATTCCTTCACAATTGTCATGAGTAACAACTATAAAAGATAGAAGAATACGATTTTAAAAATTCTTAGCTTAACTATTAGTGAAGTCATTTTCACAAAGAACATTTAATGAATTAAGGCTCCTGGACCTTACCCTCTTCAGCCCTATCAGCTCCCTAGTGACTGCTAATCCAAAACAATACGAACAACAGAAATGCAACAAATAAACCTGATGCAATTAGTGTTTTCAGGCAATTGAAGTATTATTCTCAAGGTTAAAGTCTAAGGCACAGGCACAATATTTTCCAGAAGTCAGTATAAAATATAAGACTCAAAGCTCATAAATATCTTTCTGAATAAAGAAGACTGATAGTCACTTTCTTTGGAGAGGATAAATATGTATTTGTTTTAACTTTTTAAGTTTCTGCTGAAGTCTTTCTATACCCACTTGAGATACATCACTGGCAACTTTCTGGTGACAGCTGAGTGGGTTGGAACATTTCTAATATGGGCAAGGTCACCCAGCTTAGATTCTTGTGGGGACTATGTAGCTTTTGCCCTTACTCTGGCAAATCATGTTGTAGAGTTTTGATACTTGTTACAAAGAGAACAAGGAGAAAGAGATGAATATGTATAATTTTTTCTCTACTTCTAGGAAAACCATTTAAAGTAAAAGCTTCACTGATCCTGAATATCATAATGTACTTCAATAGATCCACAATCCATTCACTGTTTCAGATCATAGCCCATCCGTGCCTTTTTATCCTAACATCCATTTGTCTTATCCACTTTTTCCCCTAGTACTTTGAGGTTCACAAAACACTTTCTGCTCAACAACCTTGTGAGGTAAAAGTAAAATAAAAAATAACAAAAATATTTATGAATATTTTGTAAATGAGGAAATTGAGTTAAGCATTTTGGTAGCTTTACATAAGTAGTGTCGGAGATGGGATTCAAATACTGGTCTCCTGACTTTGAAGGTTAGGCTTAATTACATTAAAAACTCTAACCCTAGGTAATCATGCTATTTCTTATTCTACTCACTTGGTACAGGATATCATAGCTTTGCCAAATGAGTCCACTGAAAATTTATTTTTCTAATCTTAAATTCACCTGAAATATTTTATCATTTTAAATATAATATAAGCTCCCCAGGGTAGGAATTGTTTTATCTTTGAATTAAAATCTCCAGCACTTAGCATAGTATATGGCATACAGCGGAAGCTTAATAAATGATTGCTTCCTGTTACTTCACCATTATTCCAGTCAAGGAGGTGAATATTAATATTATTCTTCATTTTTTATTCTCTCGTCTTCGCTCAACCTCCTATATCTAATCTCTTATAAAATCTTGTTTCTCCCTTCATAAAATCTCTACCATATCACTTTACCAATTGATGCAGGCCTATATTACTTCAGGCCTGAACTATTAGTCTGCTGATTGGTTGGTCTTTCCTGTCTCAAATCTCTCCCTACTCTAATCCACCCTCCACTCAGTTGTAAAATTGATTTTTCTAAAGCAGAAATCTGGACATGTCACTCCCCCATTTATTCAGTCAGTTATAGTGGCTTCTTATTGACTCTAGGATCAAATAAAAAATCCTTTATTTGGTTTATAAGCCCCTTTATAACCAGCCCCCTGTTTATCTTTACAGTCTTCTAACACTTTACTCCCCAATCCCACGTATTTTATGCTGCAGTGATACTGGTCTCCTTAGGATAGGAACTTCTTGAGAGCAGGGAATATTTTTCTTTTGTGTCCAAAAAAGATACTTAATAAATACTAATTGACATCTTCATTGAGAGAGAACTATGGAAACTGAATGGGAATCAAAGCATAGTATTTCCAACTTTTGTTGTTGATGTTGTTGTTAATTTGCTTGTTTTTAAAATTTTCTTTCTTGTCTTTTTTCCACTTTTGATCTGATTTTTCTTATGCAGCATTATGATATGGAAATATGTTTAGAATAACACTTGTTTAACTTATATCAGATTACTTTCTACCTATGAGAGGGGGAAGGGAAGAGAGAGAAAAAAATTGAAACAAAAGGTTTTGCAAAGGTAAATATTGAAAACTATCTTTGCATGTATCTGGAAAAATAGAACACTATTAATTTTAAAAATGCTAGTTGAGTGACTGACTCATCATTGCAATCCTTTTAAATTTTTTATAATTATCACACTTTCCATAGCAATTATTCAAAAAATATTCAAAACTATTCTGTTATCTTATTAAATCTTCTATATTACTTTCCCCATCTCCCCTAGCAGAAGACCTTACCTCATACTATATGGGAAAAACAGAGACTATTTTTAATGAGTTTTCTCTTTTTCTTATTCTGCCTCAAAACTTCTTGATATCATGACCTTTTGTTTCTCCTTTGGTTAAGTCTTGACAGAGAATTGATTCTTCTTTTTTTTAAGGGAATCCTCACTCTTTCTTTGCTTTTCTCTAATATTTTGGTAACAATATTTAAACAGGCTGAAGCTAATGGCCAAATAAATGAATGGGATTGTGTTTTTGCTTTAGAAAAAACTTTGGGAGACTATAGGTGAAAAATAACATTATATACATCCACAGTCACCCACACATATTCGCAATGATTGAATTTTTTATGTAGGCTTCAAATCACTCAGGCAAAAAGGAGGATAACTTGAATTCAGTTTCTTTAAATAAATAATACAAATATTCCCAAGGTAGGAAAGGGTTGGTAAGATAATACCTATGTCTAAAGCAGCTCTATCAGCAGATGACTTTTCTTCCTACTTCCTTATGTTTAAATATAATAAATGTATTAATATAGATTATATTAATTCCTGGCATTTCCAATAATTAACTGTGTGACTTTTAGTGAGTTATTTTACCTCATGGCCTAAGTTGTTCAGTCATGTCTGGCTTTCATGACCCCATTTGGATTTTGTTTTGTTTTGTTTTTGGCAAAGATGTTGGAGTTGTTTGCCATGTCTTCTCCATGTCCTTCTCCAACCCATTTGACCGATGAGGAAAGTGAGGAAGATTTGTCACTTTGCTTAGTCATGTAGCTAGTATATTTTGAGGTTAGAGTTGAATTCAGGAAGATGAGTCTTCCTCACTCCAGATCTGATTCTCTATCTACTACACCACCTAGCTTTCCCAACTTACTTCTTTTGTAAAATGAGGGAAGAGATATTGGCCTAGATAATCTTTAAGGTCCCTTATATCCCAGATATTCTAAAATTTCTAGGTACACCAAGATTGGGCTACTATGTTAACAAATTATTCCATTAAAAACTTTGTAATGGAAACGTTTAGAATGACAGAATGTTGGGAATGAAAGCTTCATGGGAGAAATTTTGATATCATTTTTTGGCAAGTAACTGAAATAAAAAGAGGAGAAATGACTTCACCAACACCTCATGAAAAAAAAAAGATTTGAAAAGAAATCTATAATCCAATTATATTATACTGGAAATCAAGGCACTAAGAGATCATCTATTTCAGATGAGGTAGCTGAGGTCCAAAGAAGATGGGGGAAGAATTTTCTAAGAATCTGTTACATATTAGGTACTGTGAAAAGAATTTTTCTATCCAAAACTTACTGCACATTAGTAAAAGAGTCAATTCTAATAATAGTAGATATTTATAGAATGTATTAAGATGTATAAAGTATATGGCACATCCTGTCTTATTTGAATCTCACCAAAAAACCTTATGATATTGTCTTCCCACTCTACCCACACTACCTTTAGAGAAGGTGGTAGGAGACCTGTGATTTCATTTGCATGGTGATCTTCCAATGAGAAAAATCCTTCTACTCACACAGATTGATACTAGCTTTTCATTCCTGTTTTCAGACAGGGCTCTAAGATCACTGAGAAGTTATTTCCTCTGGGTCAAACAAAATTGTATGTATATGGAGGAAAATGAACGCAAGTCTTCTTGAGGTTGATGTCTATTCTCTACTCACTATGCAATTTTGTCTCTTGTTATTTGAGCCTACAGATATTATTACCCCTATTTTTATAAATTTAGAAAAGTTAAATGACTTGTCCATGATCATAAAGCTAGTGACATGAGTAGGATTTGAACTCATTTTCCTGCCTCTAATCCCAGAAATCTTTCTACTGTGCCACTTAGAACCAAAGACCCCTGATTCCTAATTAAATAAATTTTTCTCTACACAATTTTGTACTATAGTACTACAAAATTGCATAGAGAAAATGTTATATTTATACATATGTATGCCATAATTCACATCTAAATCACACATTGAAAGTCTTCTATATTTAGCAAAGTTGTTCTTCCAATACTCTTTGTATTTAGCAAAGGGCCAATTCCCGGCCTTTAGTCCTTTTCCAAGGCTAACTCATTATACTGAAATTTGGAGGTATATTATTCTGGTCATTAAAAATGCTGGTTGCCCTAATAGTTCTTCTTTAACACTATAATTGCTCCTTTCCCTTTTGTCCATCCAATGGATCAAGAAATAATCACCAGAGAAAGAGTTGCTGACAAACAATGCCAGGTCATCTAAAATGTCAAATGACCCCAAAAGGATGCCACTTGCAAAACTGCTCAAGTTCTCACAGCCTAATTCAGAATCTGTCAAGACAAATATCTGATGAGCAGTTAAGATAAACACCCAAAGCTTAGGTCTTCAAGGACTTTTCAATTTCCTTTGCTTTGCAAGTTTGGAAACTGAATAGTTCAGCATATCTCTAATAAAAAATCATCTCCCAGGGCTCCTTCTCTATGTAGGCAAAATCAAATTAACTTTAAACAGAAGAGGTTAGATGCATACATAAAGGAGGTATCAAACTGTAACATCCACTTCCTCCAGCTCTCTAAGGCCTGCTAATATCTGCCCAGGAGAGAAATTCAAATATTAACTTCACCCAAAATCACTCTGTAAAAAATCTAACGAGGAGTTCAGTTTCCAAAAGGGAATGTCATTGAGTAAATTAACCCATTATACTAGCAATATTTTTAATTAAGGTATGTTTATTCTCCTTGATTTTTATATAACATTTGCCGAGAGTCAACAGAATGTTGGGCGCTCTATCCAACAAAAGAGTGATGAAGAGATCCTACTCTAGGGGATATATCTTTTGTTTAATTTAGGGAAATCCCTGTATTGGCACTGAGGAGTTAAAATGATAAGAAAACAAGGCAGGACCCCCAACTGCCTCAGACTAACCGCACGGCTTTCTTCCACTGATGATGCATTACACTAATATGTCCTCAAAGCACTGTTGCTATAATGTGTTGCAGTAATACATAAGCAAAATTCTCTGGCTCATATGATATATTAATGCATTGATATAGAAATGGTAGCCATGGGCACGTTTCAAAGACTTAATTTCTAAAATCCTGTATTAAATGATTATTATACCCCCTTTTGTTGATTTGGAAAAAAAAATATATATATATATTTTATAATCACATATATGTTTGTGTTTTGTTGTTAGGTTTGGAATACTTTTTCTTTCCCTGATCAATAAAAGGACGAGAAAAAAATTAGAAACGGGTCATTATCAGTTTGAACCAGAAAGAACATTAAGATTTGGTTGAGAGGCTTCTTAGGGAAAGAAAGCAACCCAGAGGAGTCAGTACATTATAATTCCCAGTGCTGTACTGATGTACTCATCACTGGACTGCTAGGAGTAGATATAGATTCTAGTACCAGCTTTGGCAACTATTTGCCATTTATTTAGATGTGTCACCCTAAGCAAAGTTATATTTTTTCTTGGACTTTGTTGTTTTCACTTATGAGAAGACTGAACTAATGTCCTACAAGTTTCTTCTTAGCTCTAAGATTCTCTAACACCGTCAAGATTATCTATTATTTATACAGGATTTTATCTTTAACCCCAAATGTCTGTATGATCAGACATGAGGCTCAAATTATATAATGAATGTAAAGTACTTTCAAAATCTGAAAGCACATGATAATTGTATATTAATTATATATTACTCATAATTAACACACATTTATATACTTGAAAGCACATAATAATTATATATTATTATACATACATTAAAATTACACATAATCAAGTGATTTCAAGTTTGTAAAACTATAATAATGGCTATAATTATTACTATAACATTACAATTTGACATAATGTATTATAATTATAAGATAATTATTATATTCTTTTTATTTCTTACTATGAATCCAAGATGAGTTACTCAATTACTCTCTTGCAATTGATCTTTTAAAATTAAAATTCTATAGACTATTTCAAAAGTAAATAGAATGATTTTATGTATAATTTACTAAAAGTATCAGTATGTGATCTTTATAAGCTCCATGCAAGTAACTTTGGGTCAACTTGACTATCAGACAAGATACAGGGGTAATATATATTTTATCCTGCTCCCATGTATATATTTGGTATGAATACCTCTACTTAAAATTGTTATTAAAGTATTATGGCACACTATTATATCTAGATGAACATGGGCAACAATTTAGTTTGTGATAATTAAATAATTCTTATATAATTTACTTGATAAATATTCAAGGATATTTTGAGAACATAAAGATTTGTTGTCTGTTTCTGAAAGACTTCTGCTATGTAATGCTTGCCACAAAATTGTATTTTGTGAGATTTCTGATGGGCCCTGAATTTTAGAATTCTATGGTGGTGGTTTTTTTAACCTATTGTGAGCATTTATCAATGTTAACATTATTGGGATGCAAATTGCTGTATTTTGGTACACAGTAGATTCATACTTAATGACACATCTTCATTTTGAGGCAAATTATACTTCCTGTTAAATTTAATCACCATTTCTCATCCCCTGAAATTAAAGCATGCCTTATAAAGATGAGTGGTATTAGTTCTTATTCAAGTGTGGCTTGTAACCTGAAATATGGGGAGATTTTTACTTTTTATATTTCATATTCATATTGTGTTTATTGGAAGAGAATCCTGTTTATGAAACAAAACAGTACATAAAGGAAATTGTTTATTATAAGAAATGATTCTTTGTTTTTCAACAAAATTTACCACAGAATAGCAAATATGTCCATTGTAATGACTAATGATTTTGATTCATAAGAAATTAATTGATGCACAACTTCTTAAATATCTATTTATGATATAGGAAAAGATATTCCACACTTTCCTACACAGGATTTAAAAGTACTTAAATATAAAATAATGAAATTAGATTTTTGCCTTGCATATTGATCATTTAAATCTCTTGAGAGTGACATTGTACCCATAAAAATAATAGCAAGTATTGCTACAGTACTTTTTGGTTTGTACTTATTGCACTTGAGCCTCATGACAAATATGAAAGGTAAGTACTATTATATCATTTTATATTATAGATAAGAAATCTGAAGCTAATAGTGGCTTGATCAGGGCTACAAAGAATGTGTTTGAGATAGGATATAAATCCATAAACATATCTGTGTTTGAAACATGTATGTCTCTCATATCACCTTTAACTTAGAAATAGATTCCTTTAGGGAAGAGATGATGTGCCTTATTTAAATTTGGCTCTTCCTTGGCCCAGTAGGTGTTTAATTAATGTTTGTTGAATTAATTGGTAGAAATTAACTATCCAGGATATTGTATTCTGAGTAAGTTGCCTCAGATGGCCAATATTCAGTAGAGCGTTTGTGTATTACAGAGGTGATGAAACATGAAATCAGAGTAATTTCTTGATTTGTATATTAAATAAAAACCTGTAGATCACAAATTGCCTCCTTCTTCTCTATGAAATGAACTTTTAATATCTGGGCATTAAACATTGCCTACCCTGCATCTTATGGATCAAGAAATGCTTGATTTGAACTCACAAGTTATGCAGACACTTTTCACTTACAAGAGATTCAAAATACCAACTTATCTCCAGACAACCTTCTCTAATTCTGATAAAAACATAAAATATTTTTAGATTTTCTTTACCCTATTTCTGATTATATGGAAGCTATTATTCTTTGCAAATAGAATTTAAGCACATTTTGTCCTAGTATCTTTAGGATATGAGCTGCATATTAAAACAAGCTAAGAGAATAACTTTATAAAGACATACATATATACTTACATATATATGCGTGTAGATGAAAAGATGGTTCATATTTATTAAATATAAGGGAACATAAAATCTGAGATTACTTTGAAATTAGAAAGTGGGCTAGGGACATGCGCACTCCGGTTCCTGGTCATAATGTCAAAGGCAGTGTGCTTCATTTTTTTGGACTCCCATTTCAGACATTTATAATTTGACAACATTACTTTTTCTACCTTCTTTTCTTCATAAAAATAGGGAAATGATAATTGTAGCATTTGTGTTTCATGATATTAAAAAGGTCAAATAATATGACATATGTAAAATATTTCACAAAATTTAAAACATAACAGATTTTATTATTCCTCTGGCAACTCACTCATCTTTCTCTTCTTTGTACTCCTACAGCACAGAATTTAGTACCCAAAGAAAACTCAAGATCATTTAGTTCAATATCCACCTTTATCCAGTATGGTAATTAACATCCTAAAAGATTTGATGACTTACTCTTTGTTAAAACAAAGTAGCAGAGCTGAAATTCTATTTCTTTTGACTCTGAATCCAGATTTTTTTTCCTCACTCCATTCTACTATACTCCTTCCCTTTGCCTAGAAAGCATTATCTACTGTTGATGTCTCAGTCTTCTCAATGCCTTCTCATTTCTTGACCTCTAAAATAATGATCTGATATTTGACCTCACCCATCTTCTAAAAGCACCAAAGTTCCTAATTATTATTTAACTGAACAATTTGATGACCTTTTCTGAGATTTTATCCTTCTAGATTTTATATAGATTTTGACACTGTCAAATACAATCACCTCCTAAATACTTTCTTTGCTATTCACTTCTGTGACAATGCTTTTCTGGCTCTCTTCCACCTGTCTGACAACTCATTCTGTGTCTTTGATGGTTTATCATTTCAGTCCTGCTCTCTGAATGTAGATGTTTTCCAAAGATTTTCTTTACTCTGCCTTCCCATTGGCAACTTGCCTCAATATCCCACTGGCACTGGAGGCTTTAAGTGGGTGAGTGAAATTCATTATGATTTCCCCTACACCCACTTCTTTTTTCATACTTCCTGAAACTTTTGAAAGCATTATTTTCTTGTAATTTACTCAGAATAGTAACACTGGAATCATGTGTAATTTTTGCCTTTTTATATATTTTATACATTATCCCTTGCAGAGAATGTTGCAGTAGCTTCCTAATTGGTATCCCTGCTTCCAGGTTCTTTCTTCTCTTAACCATTCTCCACATTTCTTCCAAAATATTCTTTATAAGGCACAAGTATACTTTACTTTATGTGCATATATATATATATATATGTATATATATATATATATATATATATATATATATATATATATATACACTTTACCAATTTCTGTGAAAAAATACTTCAATGGCCTCCTCAATACCTCACTGATATATTGTATGCTCAAAAATGTGGCATTTAAGAACCTACACCGTCAAGCACCAACCATTTCACCAGACTTATTTTGCAATACTTTCTTTCATTTATTTGACTTACTAATAAAACTGGGCAATTAGCTATTCCAGAAATTAACCAAATATTTCTTATCTTTATGCAGTTGCACAATTTATAATCCATGTTTAGAATGTATTCCCTCCTTATCTCTTCCTCACAAGAATCCTTATTTTCATTTAAGGCTCATTTCAGATTCCTTGAAGCCAACCCACATATTCCCAGCTGTTAATTCCTGTTCCTCAAATTATTCCATATGTATTTATATGTTCCATAATTCAAGTAAACTGTAAAATCTTTGAGGGACAAGTTTGCCTTTGCCTTTGAATCTATATGGCTCTAACTCAATTTAAACCATGAATATAATAAATATGTGGTTGATAAGTATTTGCTGAATTGAACTGAAAGATCAAATATAAAACCTACTAAAGGAGATTATGCTATCATAAACATTAAAGAAGTTTGATATTATTTCCCTCACTTCCTATAGTAATATTAATAGTAACAGGATACTTTTGAGAATCGCTCTAATTTTTTATCCAAATATGTTTCCCTTGATAGTGAAATGAATGAGATTCAGATTAATACCATTTAACAAAATGACCAAAGTTTCTATCAACAGGTATGATGATTTTTTGGCTAACCACAAATACAAGAAATATTTATTAAGCACTTATTATCATTTTTTTCAATACACTGTGAGCTCCATAAGGTTAAGGACCTATCCTTTCCTTCCTCAGCACTTAGTATGGTGCATAGTAGAGAAATAATATATATTTATTGACTAAGTGAGTATATACTATATGACCAACGCTGTTCTAGACAAAATTAAAGGAGGGCCTGACCTGAAGGATCTTATATTCTATTAGTAAAATATTTGTAAGTGGTTTAACACAATGCCTGACACATAGTAGATGCTTAACAAATTTTGTATTACCACTACTTGTATAGTGATAGATATAGTCACATTATTGGCACATATACAGAAGCCAATACTATAACTATGCACATATTGAAAAATACTGCCATACAGCAATTACAAGTGACATTCTTTTATGCGCCAAAAATTTAGGGCAGGGGATGACCTAATGTTTTCTCAGAGAAAAAAAATAAATTAAAAGATTATGTTGTTTGTAGTATACAAGATTGTTATATATTTAACTTTTTCTCTGAGTACTTCTTTTGCACATAGTCTTTGTGGTCTCTGGCCCATATTCTCTTGAATCCTTGTAGAATCATTTAATTACTTACATGTTAAGATTTAATCTAATAAAACTTGTACATGCTCTTCTTTATGATTGGCAAATATAAAAGGGATTTTTGGATTTTTTAAAATTAGCAAAAGGTTTTGATGCTTATTCCATGGCTTAAATTCTTAAATGGAAATCCTATGGCGAAGGTTTTTCGTCCCTCTTGCCAGGAGGTGAGTCTGTGCACAGAGGTTATCAAATTCTCTACAGTATCTTCTTTTTGGTTTTCATAACACTCAATTAACAGCAAACAATCCCCCTTTGATGCTATGAAGTGCTTTAATCTCTGCTGGACACACCAGAATTTAGAAGCATTATTGAAAACAGAAAAATCTGAACCATCACTTGGATTAGGACATCACAGAGCTCTTATTTCTTTGACCTTACTTTAGATGACATTTAATCTTTAAATGAATTTTCTCTTAAAATTATAATCATCTTTTACACAGGTACATATGGTATGGAGAATGATTCTGTGAAAGTGGGAGAGGAAGGGAGAGGAAGATGGAGAAGGAGAGGGAGAAGGATGAGAGAAAAAGCCTTTTGACATTCTGGTGAAGTCTATGAACATCTTTTCAAATATTTTAATTCATAAAATAACAGATATAGTACTATAAAGGCCAGTTAGGTGGTACAGTGGATAGTGTGCTGGTTTGAGAGTCAGGAAGATCTGAGATCAAATGTGGCCTCAGATACTAATTAACTATGATCCTAGATTAGTCACTTAACTGTTTGCCTTAGTTTCCTCATCTGTAAAATGAGCTGGAGAAGGAAAGAACAAACTGTTCCTGTATCTTTATCAATTCCAAATGGTATCACAAAGAATCAGATACAACTAATTGAAACAACAACACATAACAACAGGATTATAAAGAAAACAACTACAGCAAGATATGATTATCAACTATATTTTTTAAAAATTCAGAATAAGCACCTCTGTTATAAAGGGAAGATTTGGTGTCCAAAAACCTGGGATTGAATTTTGGTTTTGCTACTCTATGGCCTTAAACAAGTAATTGCCTCTGTCTAGAATTCAATTTCTTTACCTATAAAATAAGAAGCCTGGATTAATATTTAATCCATCTCTATAACATAAGATTCCCAAGGCAATGCTTGAATTCCGGATTAAAATAACCATTCCATAGATAGGTGGAAGTATAGAAAAGATGGGCCTATGTATTAGAAGTATATATTCATAGAGATGGGGATATGAGGACAACTTTTCATTCTTAATTTTTGATATCAAAAACTAACAAGACTATATTTATTTTGTTGATTTTATTTTATATTTTTAATTGGCATATCATGGCATACCTACCATCAAATAATGAGATCATTATTAAATACAGGCAAATAGGTCAAAACTCAAAGATCTTGTATTCTATAAATGCACCATTTGTAAATTATTTAGTATGATACCTGGCACATTGTAAGTACTTAATAAATGTTTTTATGATCACCATAAGTATAGAGATAGACATAGTTACATTAATCATAGGTAAGGAGCCAGGTATCATAGAAGATTTTATATAGACAAAGGGAACAGAAAGATTTTCTCAAGAGAGGAAAAAAAAGTATTATTCTATGAGATATGTTACTGCATTTACTGATTTCCTCTAGTGGAAGTAAATAAAATGTCCTAAATTTATGTTGCATTTTAAAGTTTCCAAAGTGCTATTATATATATTATCTCTTTTAATACATTAATCAGTAAAAATTCATTAAGCACATATTATATACTGGGCACTGCTAAGCACTAAGGATGCAAAGGATAAAAACCAGTCATTCCTCTCAAGTACCTATAGTCATTTATCACTATACTCACTTTTTGAGGTAGGTAGAGCAGGTATACACACACACACACACACACACACACACACACACACACACACACATATTTGCATGTACATGCATATTTATGTGAATATGCATGCATGTGTATATACAGGTGTATATTGTATATAGAATATGTTTATGTGTATACTTTGTGTATATAATGTGTCATATTATATATATATATATACACACACACTTTTTATAGAGGAAGAAATAGATACTCAGAGGTTAAGCAAAAAGTTCAGGTCCTCTTATCTTTCCTATAATATTCTTTCTATAAGCCACTTCTTTTGAACTCCCACAATACTTTCTTTTTTTCCAATTTTTTGTTAGACCAAAAATTGCAGATATTTGAAAGATTTTTAAGTCAGTGTACATAGGGGAAACAACTAGTAAATCACTATGAAACTTGTCAAAATTGCCAGTGCATTTTAGTTTCCTACTTTGAGACCAAAATTGAATATGAAGTGAGAAGGACTGCATGTCTCAATAAATTCAGAAAGAATCCTCTTTCTTTTCCCTTTATGACAAGATGCCTCTCCTGCGCCATCTTCCTCCTCCCTGTGTCATATAATTAGTTCCTTTTCAGCAGTGGGCTGACAAAAATCAACTATCAATTGAGTATGTGATATAATGATGAATCGAGCATTGTGCTTTTGAAGTTTTGTTAGGTTTCCCATTCTATTAAGTATTGTGTAACTAATATTTTTAACCTTTACCTTGGTACTAAAAAAATTGAAAATTTTTAAAGTTCCAATAGTCTGGATTATCAGTAAATAGTTTAGGAAGAGAAGAGTCAATTATAAGTATAAGGTCTCATCGTCCATACTTGAGTGCTCCATTAGGGCAAAGACTGTTTTATTAGGATAGGATATAGACTTGGAAGTGTCAGTAAGTGAACAAGTTTTTAATGCCAAAAACTGCACTAAAAACTCAAAATGCAAATAAAGTTTTTTTGTTTTTTTTTAAATGGTAGCTTCCTCTATGGAACTCTCATTCTATTGACAAAGATCAATTATATTAAGGATGATAGCATTACATAATGATGTACATAGAAGATATGTAAGTTATAAATAGAAGCTTATCTCAGAAGGAAGATACAAACTGTGCAGTAAGGGTTGCAGAGAGAGGAAACTAGGGAAAAGCATGGGAGGAAAACCCATCCAAAAATTTAGAGTAATGAAATAATATTGTGTATAAGGAGTAATAAGCAGAGAAATATAGTTGGATCATAAATAGCATTGATGTGGGTTGTGGTCCCTTTAAGATTCCTTTCTGATTCCCAACCCTAATGGCTGAAGAAGCAGGATTCACAAATCCTGGTCAAAAGCACTCTTTTGAATTCCAACGGGAGATATCCGGGCTCTCCTAGTCCCCATTGGAGCTGAGCCAACTTGAACTGTCCCAGGCCCCATTCTAATGATCTGCTCAGGTTTCCCAACCCCTACCTAGCAAATTCTAATCTTGGCTAGAACTCAAGCCCAAAGCCAACCTAGGACTCCACCTATGAGCCCCCTTTAGATTATAAAAAGGGCCAAACTAGAGTCCACTCTTTTTTTTTTTTTTTCCTGAGGCTGGGATTAAGTGACTTGCCCAGGGTCACACAGCTAGGAAGTGTTAAGTGTCTGAGACCAGATTTGAACTCCGGTCCTCCTGAATTCAAGGTTGGTGCTCTATCCGCTGTGCCACCTAGCGGCCCCTAGAGTCCACTCTTTGCAAAGATCCCAAAGATGGCATGCTTACGTCGTCATGTCAAGGGTTTCTGCCCACTGGACCTGTGGTTCCGGTGCCCTTTTATCTCTACCCTCAACTTTACTAACTAAACTTTACTTCCAAACCCCACAATAAACCTCTTTTATCAATCTAGGTTTTCGGATTTGTAAATTCCTTTACAGAGGACTCTTGCACTGCTACTAGACCATATTTAACTCTGTATCCTTGCCCCAAATCCAAAGGGGTTGCAGGAGAGCTCTATTTGACTCCCTGTACCTTGAACCTGCCACTAGACCTTAATTAAAGCTAATTTCATTTAGATACTTCTTATCTACTTCTCATCAGCATGAAAGGGAGTATGATTCAGAAGACTGAAAAGTGATACAGGGATTAAGTTTTGACAGGTTTTAAAAGATAGAACATTTGATTTTGGAAATCATAGGGATTCATGAAGTTGTTATTGGTGGGGCATATTGTCAGACATGAACTTCAGGAAAAACACTTTGTCAGCTGACTGGAAAATGGATTGGAAGTAGGGGAGACTTGAAGATGGGAGTTTAATTTAGATGATTATTACAATAGTACAGAAGAGGTGTGATGAGGACTTATAAAATGGTATTGGCTATGCAAAGGAGAGAAGGGAACATAGAAAAGAAATTTGAGAGAAATGACAAAATTTGACAACATATTGGATTTATGTGAGTGTGAGTGTTTTAAGAGATGACAGTGAACTTGCAAACCTGAGTGACTGAGATGTTAGCAGAAATAATAAAGTTGAGAAGTAAGCTTTTTCCCCCAGAAAGATAACGAGTTTTGCTTTAAATATGTTTAGCTGGAGAGATTCCCAGAGCATCCAATTCAAGATATGCAAAAATACTAGAACACAGGAGACATAGAAGGTTGGGTATATTAATTTGGAAGGCATCTTATGGAGATGATAATTTAGATGATAATGAAATGGCCCACTGAGAGCTAGAGAAGGAAGAGAAGAGAAACTAAGACAGAAATTTGGTGGATACCTACGTTTAATGGGCATGACTTGAATGATTATTCATCATAGCAGCCTGATAAGCATTTATATAAGAAGGAAGACCATTAGGAGAGAATAGTGTCAAGAAAACTTAGGGAGGAGAAAGTATGTGGGAGATGCTGTCAAAGGCTTTGGAGAGGTCAAAAAGGATGAATTGAATATGGCAAATCATATACAACTCTAAGACTGAAATAGATTTAATTCGTGTTCTATGCATCATCAAGCAAGTACAATAACAAAGCGAGTAAAAATAAAATAAAATAAAATCTACTGTTTCATTTAGCTGCCCTTGTTTCTCCTGAAAAACTCCCTGGGATATCTGTTGCCCAATAATGTTTCTTGCTGGCAAGACAGGCATATAAACACACACACACACACACACACACACACACATATGTATATATATATATATATATATATATATATATATATATATGCCAGAATTACTCTAGAAGTGGCTTCATGCTATCTACAATTATAGTGCTAGACCAACTACTACCCTGAGCATAACAGGAAAGCTAGCCATAGTTCTAAGGTGTTTCTGGTGATTAATGCTAACAGGAACATTGCATTTGCATGAAGGAATTTTGTCTTCAGGATTCACATGTATTGTATTATAAAATCCAATAATATTCATGAAAACAGCAAGAAAATAGTAACATTTTATTTCTAATTTCATGTTTTATATTCAAATTATATAGCACCATGAATGTCAAAGAATTTTGTGATTAACAAAAAATTTCTTTGGATAAGGTGTCTGTCTCTAAGAAGACAAAAATTAAAGTAGGTTGAATATTCTATTTTATATCATCAAGGAAATGGAAAGGTTTAAGAAATTTGGGTTGTGAAGAATAAATCTAAGCATTGATTAATTACTGTCTTTATTTTCTATTAAAAATGTCATCAAAAGCCTGATGAATAGTCCTATTCCATGCCTACATTTAGAAAAATGAAATGAGAGAAATGTGTTTATCTTAAGGCAGAAAATATGTGTATTAGGACTTCTTAATCACCAAGTTAATAAAGCATGAGAACTGTCTACCAAGAGAAATTGTAACATCTCTGGAGATCCATGGATCCTCAAGAAGAGAATAGATAATTCTCTGACTGATAAAGTCATTTACCTACAATTTACCCCAACCTCTCTTTCACATCTCAAATTGCCTATTGGACAATTTGAAGGGACGTTTTGCAATTATATCACTCTAAATATATTCATAATAGAATTTATTGTCTTTCATTCATATTATTTGCTCTTCTCAACTTCCAAATTACTCTTGGTGACCACTATCTCAGAAGTCACCCAATCCGTATCTCATTTGCATACTTGTCCTTTCATTCTTCTCACCCCACCTATTAATTCTATTGCCAAGTCTTTATATTTCTACTTTCACAGAATTTCTTGATTTTGTACACTTATCTCCATTATCACAGCAAAATGCTCATTAATCCAAGTCTGGACTATTGCAGCTTGGTAACCTTGATTCAAATATATCCTCACTATGATCCATCCTCAACTCACCTGCCAAAATATTCTTTCTAAAGCACAGGTCTGAGCACGTTACTATCCTTACTCAATAAACTTCAGCGGCTCCCAATTGCCTCCAGAATAAAATATAAAAGGTTAAATTCATACTTGTTTCCTTACTATCTTTCTAGTCTTATACTAAACTATCCTCGGTGTACTTTCTGATCTTGTTACACAAGATTTCTTGGTTTTCCTTGCACATGAAACTCTTTCTCTTGAATTTATGCCTTTTCAATAGCTATGAATCAATCTCATCATTGGTGTTCTGGCTTAAGATTCAGCTTAAATACTACTTTTTAATCTTTACTTTATCCCCTTCTCTAGCTAGTGTTCTCTCTGTGTGATTATCTTTAATTATATATATATATATATAAAGATAGATAAAGATGTACAAATATATGTATGCACACATATATGTCCATGTCTGTCTATATATCTTGCACATATTATTTGAATATTCTCTCCATTAATAAAACGCAATCTCCTTGAGATCAGTAATTGGTTGCTATACATTTTTATTTCTTATTCCCAGGGCTTAGTGCTTAGAATACAATAGGCATTTAATAAAAGCTTGTTGACTGACTATAAAAATTCCCTTTACAATTTAGGACCCAAAGTTTTTACATATTAGTTGAAAGCTCTGATTGTTGTTGTTCAGTCATTTCAATTATATCCAACTCTCTGTGATTTAATTTGGGATTTTCTTGCCAGGGATACTGGAGTAATCTGTCATTTCCTTTTCGGGCTTATTTTACAGATGAGGAAACTGATACAAAGTTAAATGACTTGTCCACAGTTACACAGCTAGTAAGTTTTTGAGGCCAGATTTGAATACGGATTTTCCTGACTCTAGGCTGGTACTCACTGCACTACATAGCTACTGTTATGATAGTTTGAAATTATATTACAATAATTCAAAATTGTATAACACTTTTCTTAAAATTTCCCCCAAAGGAGATAGTACAAGTGTTACTTCTTTTGTTTTATGGATGATAACAATGAATCTTAGAGAGGTTAAGAAACTAGCCTAGGATCAGATAGCTGTTAAGAATTGGTACTATTGTGCCTATAAGACATACACTTTTCAGTAAACTACACCATGCTAGACTAATACACATAGGAAGGTCATGCTATGATAAATGATAGAACAAAGGTATTTCTGATCCAATATATTTTTAAATGTGTATTATTGGCTCTCTGATAAAGATAACCTGGGGAAAATGAAAGGTATTGTGGAATATTATCAGATTACTAAATTTTTCTTAAATGTCTATGTGTTCAATATCATTTGAACTTTAAAAATACTAAGGGTATTTTAAATTTGATTTTCAGTACATAATTCTCAAACTGAAAAGAAATCCCTGCATATGACTAACACTTTTTATTCCAAGTATTTTTAGGTAGATCTCCTTTAGCCCTAAGTTAGAATTATAAAAAACACATTTTCCCATATCTGTATTAAAATGCTATTATGAGATAAAACAGAAGTATGAATTGAAATTAGAAGAGCTATTATGACTAATTAACACAGATGATTTGAACATTTTCTCAATTCTCTATTATCTTCACTTTTTGATTCATTATAAGGCCTCATTAAAAGTTGATATTATCTATTTTTACATGAAATAAATGTATTATTTTGTCTAAGGACTGTCTTTCTTCCTTAGGAAAATAATAAATGTAGTGCCCCATATCTTGAAGAAAGGCAGATTTTAATATTTTACCCACAGAAAATTTCATAAGGATGTAATTGGGGGATGGGAGAGAGTCTTGAAATTCTGCAATTAGTGATTTCTTTGTACCAGACAGTTAAAGTTCCATTTATTTTAAATATAATATATTTGGACTGAAGAAATGAAATATCAATAGCACCTCAGATGGGTGAATTTTAACTTGACTGAACAAACTAGACTGATATGCTATCTAACAGTACTATGACAAATGTTGGGAATTGTCTACTGCAGTATTCTGTCATTGACCCTATTCTTGACATTTTTATCAATGGCCTAATTAAAAAGAGAGATATGGTGATATGGTGTGTTTTTTTAATATAAGGAAAATTAATATATTCATGTAGCATATTCCATTCTAGGCACCTTAGTATATTCTTATTTTGTTTTGTTTTGTTTTTGGGGGGAGGGCAAATCCAAAAAAAGGGCAATTAGACGGCAAAGAGCTAGAAAGCATATCATGTAAGTATGAGTTGAATGAATCAGAGTTATTTAGCCTAAAAAAGGTAAGGCATGGTTGAATGAGTAACATTCAATATCTTCAGTATTTAAAAAAGTGATAGAAGTTAGAGGGCACCAGAAAGATCTAGGATAAAGTCTTACCTCTGAATTATGTAGGGCAAATCATTGACTCTCAGAAATCCCAGGAGCTCTTGAAGTCTATAAGTTACAGATAATGTGCTGATTTGGAATAATATAAAGGAATTCCTCATATGGAGGTTCTCACACTGACAAAAATCTTAGGTACAAATAAACACCAGCATTAGCACACTATTAAAATAAATAGAATAGTTGTTAGAGTTATTAAAATTAGATTAAAGCTATTAAATTACCTATATTAGCAATACTACCTGGTTTATTTCTGAAAAGAATTAGGGAACAAGGAAAAGAATCTATATGATCTAAAATGTTTATGGCAGCTCTTTTTGTGGTGCAATGAACCAAGAAATTGCAGGAATGTACATCACAACTCATATGACAAATTCTGGTATATGGTTTTGATAGAATACTACTTTGCTATCATAAATGATAAACTCAGCAATTAAAAAAAAAAGAACATAGAGACCTATACTAAATAATGAAGAAGAAATGGGTAGAACCAAGAGAACATCATATATGGTAACAGTAATATTGTTTTAAGAGGAACTTTAAAATGAATATTATTTTGACCATTATAAATACTCAAATTAAGTATAAAGGGCATATGAAAAAAGATGCTATCTTCATCCAGAGAAAGAATTGATAAGTAGAAGTATGTGTAGAATATTTTTACATATATAGGTATGCATGCACATGTATATTATATGTATGTGTGTATGTACATGTGTATATATACACATATATGTACATACACACACCTATTTGTTTCTAATGATAGCCATCTCTAGGGCAGGGAATAGTAGAAAAGGAAGAAAAAAACCAAATTTGCACAATAACTTTGATGCATATTTGAATGGAAGAGCAAATTGTGCAAAGGAAATTTTAAATTTCAGGCAGAATAATCTTTTTTATTGTACTACATTATGGAAATGATTGTTTTATTCCATAAATTTAAAACAAAATATAATAAATGGAACAGTCTACCTTGGTAGTTAGTACATTCCCCTTTGATGAAAGTAACTAAGAGGAAGATGAATTATGTCTTCCTGAAGATGGTGTATGGTGGAGTCATGCCTCAGGAAAGCTTGAACTAGATGCCAATTCTCAAAAATTTTAATATTTTATTAGAGAATGGGGTAAGGGAAAGGTACTATGTGGGAAAAAATTCAAATAAATTTATCTCTATAAGCATTTACAAGCACCATCTAGCTGTTGGGCATTATTTTGTGTCCCTTTTCTTCTTATTCTTAGTAATTAGCATAGTTGCAGACCCACAATAAGCATTTAATTAACTTTTGTAGACAGATTGACTTCTGGGAATATAAAGATATATTGAAGGAAATAATTTCTGTCCTCAAGAATTCATAGTCTATGGGAGAAAGGGCAGATAAAAATGAGTACACAAATAAATATAATATAAAATAAGTTGAGGAGTGACAGGATCAAGTTTTTCTTTTGGAAGATTATTAATAGTCATGTAGAGGATGGACTTAAAAGGTAGAGAAAGCAGAAACAGGAAAACTATTTAGATTATTAAAATATTCTAATTGAAAGGTGATGAGAGCATAATGTGTGAATGTGAGATTTTGTGGAGGTAGAATTAACATGTTTGTCAGTTGATTGCATATGAATGGAGTGAGGTTAAGACAAGAGTTGAGAGAGCTTTAAAGTTGCAAACTTGGGTAGCTAAGAAGGTGAAACCTCCCTCCACAGATATTTAAATTAGAAATAGAGTTCTCAGGGAGAAAGATAATGAGCTTCATTTTGTTCATTTTAAATTTTAAATGTGCCTATGGCACATCCATGGTAAGATATGCTGCATCCAGTTAGTAATGATTCCTCTGAGAAGGGCTGGATATATAGATTTGGATGACACCTGCCTAAAGATGATTGAGTTGGAAAGAAAAACAATTTAAGAAAAAAAAATGAGAGAAAAAAGAAGAGGGACCAGGACAGTGCCTTAGGGAAACATTCATGGTTAGCAGAAAGAATATGTGTGACAATATCACAAAAAAAGAACGATAGACTATCAAGGAAGATGGATTAAGAATTGGTATCAAAACTACAAAGCATTCAAGCTGAATAAGAATTGAGAAACAGCCATCAGATTTAGAAGGTAAAAGATCATAGGTAACCTTGTAGAGAATAATTTCACTTGAGTGGTAGGCCCAGAAACTATATTTCAGGGGATTGAGGAGTGAAAAATGAGGTAATAGAACAAGTAAAAGTATGCTGCAATTTGTTTTGGAGTTTGGCTGTAAAAGGGTGGAAACTCATTTTGAAGAATTGTGGGAATGCCATGGTAAAGGGAAGGTTTTTTATTTTTTTTAAGATAGAATAGACTGGAGCTTGAGCATGTATATAACTAATGTGGAAAGACCAAGTATAAAGTGATAGAAAAAAAAATGAAAGATCCAAATAAGATAATGGTTGATAGAGCAATTTCAAGGAAGAGATATTAAAGATACTATTAAAGTATATTAAAGGAGAGTTGACTTTAACAAAAAGAAGACTTACTTTTTCCTCAGACAGAGGAGTGAAAGATGTCTCCTAGAAGTGCAGAGGAAGAAGTGGGAGTAGATCAATTCAGTCACTGACTGTTTCCTTGAATTTGGATAAATCGCTTAAATAACTTTACCTCTCTGTGTTAAGCTCATTATTTATGAAATAAAGGTGTTTGATTAGATGGCCCCTAATATCCCCTATATATCTTACCAACTATGATCCTATGAAATTGTTGCATTATATTTGTTTTAAGCCTGAACAAATGATTTTATCCATATAGAGAGTTCTCAGTAAGGAAGTCTCTCTACCAATGCAGATCAATGCAAAACTTAAAAGTTTTTAAAAATTGCCTGGAGCACCAAAAGATTAAGCCAATTGCTCAGCATCTCAACAGAAACTACATGAGGGACAGAATTTGATTCTAAACTTTCCTGACTCAGGGCCTACTCTATCTATTATGGCACTACTCCCTCCCAAATCACCTTTTCATGCTATATATATATATATATATATATATATATATATATATATATATATATATATATGTGCACACACACATATATATATATATATATATATATATATATATATATATATATATATATATTCCTATCTATATATTGTTTACCTCACTGAGTTTAAGTTTCTTGAAGGATAGCCTCTTTGTGGATAGAACATTGAACCTGTACTCAGAAGACCAGAGTTTAAATTTTTTCCTCAGAGAACTGCAAATAGTGTGACCCTGGACAAATCACTTAACTTCATTCTATCTCAGGTTCCTCATCCATCTGTAAAATGGGCTACATTGTAATGCCAGGGATGTTGTGAGAATCAAATAAAATATTTTTAAAAACAGTTTGAAAACTTTAAAATGCTATTTAAATGCAAGGTATTATTGTTGTGGTATTTCATAATAGATAATGATGAGTAGTAAATGAGTAGTAAATTGTGGTCTTAACAAAGATGGGTAAAAGATGTTTATTGCCAGGTTTGGAAGCAAGGTTCAGGTCTGGTTAGTAAAAGGCATTAGATAGAGGAAGATATACACCAAAAGCGGCGGGGACAGAGAATCTCTGATGCAAGCATCTTGGCTGGCATCTTTCAAATCATGGTTCTAGCTTTGCTCTTTTTATTTGCTTGAAGAAGTAATGGGCGGAGCTCAGGTTAATTCCTAGAAGGCCAGATTTTTGGTGGGCTTTATCCAAGCCAGCTCAGATCCAGTGGGGGGCTGGGTACAAGCCCAGACTAGTTTGACCAGATCTTGTATCAAAGGTCCAAGTCCCAAAGGAAGTTGGAGATCAAACAAGGAACATCAAGGGGCTACCGCCCTCAACATTACTATTATTGTTTTCATTAGTAGTGTTGTGCCACAGTTCTCGTTTATTGTCCTGACTCAGTTTCCCTAAATTGTCCTGCCTCGGTTTCCCTGAATTGTTCTGCCTTCATTCTTAATTGTTCTGGTCAATCCTGCAAAACTACCCCTCCCTCCTAATCATGATGATCCAAATAAAGAGAAAGACCTTCTATCTTAGGCATCATGACCCCAGCCCTCCCCTATTATCAGAATGCCTCCTCCAACTCTTTCAGAATGGGATTGATGATAGTCCTGTTCCGCTCTCAGCACTCTGATTCCCTCTCTATCCCTGTGAGCCGTGTGTGTGTGTGTGTGTGTGTGTGTGTGTGTATGTGTGATTATAATACATATATATGTGTCATTGAGAACTCACATTGTTTGCTGGATTCTTGGAGATGATAGTCTCCTTCAGCCCTGGGACCAAACCATTTGGTCCCAGAAAATCTCTCCCTTTCAAATAAATTATTATAAACTCTCTAATCTCTATCTTGCCTCAGTTTCTCTGGCATTACAGTAGTAGTAATAGTAGTATCCCCGTTACATTCACTGTAGATACAAATGCAATAAATGCTTTCCTGTTGATTTATTATTTACACCACAACCCACTCAATGAAGTAAGACATAAATATTTCTTTAGAGTAGGAGCTTTATGATCTGATACTTTGAATTTAGCTTCATAGTACCTGCTCTGATTAAGAATTCTGAATACATAATACTTGATAACAATAGAATTAAATTCATTAAATAAAATAGCTAAGCTGTTCAATGACAAGCATATCATTGGATGATTTAAAAAAAAATTCATGATTGTTAGGACATAATGTTGATTTAGTCTAAGCCAAGGGTTTTAAGATTATTTGGAAGCATTTGTATTTCCATTTAGAGGTTACTCCTTTGTTTAGACGAGGAAGCTTTAACCAGTGTACTCAATGAAGTACCAATCTCCTGTAAGAAGGCCTTTTGTACTCAAACAAGCCACCTGGATTAATAGTATTCATTAAAGACATTGCATACTTGTCAACAAATATTGAGAACATTCTGAAAGAACAGTAACATAGAATCTCTTTATGTTTAAAAAAAAAAAACACTAGACTGCATGATTCATACTAGTAACTAATCTTTTATCAGCAAGAATTAATGATCATCTCTCAAAAGCAAAGGTCATATTTCTGAAAAAAGAATAATTTATCAGTCCAATTAAAATACAATATCATCAACCCTATTCAAACATAGGATACACTGAAATGCGACTATTTTAAACTGACCTTCCTTGTTTATCATGATTGTGACTACTTTTGCTTACAACCAAAGTATTTAGTAAACATGTAAAACTACTTTACAGCATTTTGAAATCTAATTTCCCAATATATATAGATTATTTAATTTAGAAACTTGTAGGTACAATGAGATGTGTAGAAAAAAGTGTAATCCTTAAAAAAAATAATTCTAAGTTACCTGCTAAAATTCTTTGGTCTACTCAAATATTCCTTTATTTTCATATTCTGTTCTCAAGATAATGCCTAAATATCAGATAACCAAATCTGGTTATATCAATTTAAATTGGTTGCCCAATATCATCATCAGTAGGTGATGATGATGATGATGATGATTTCAGTAATGAAAATGATAAAAGAGGTTATAGAATATAGGAAGAAAAACTTAGGATTGGAACTTGGGAGATGTTGATACAACCAATTGTGGCATTAATGATACTATATCAACTAAGTCACCTTAATTGCAAAATGATAATATTTGGCATACTTATCTTACAGTTTTCTATAAAGATCAAATATAGCCCCTACTGTGAAAAAAATTATTCAAAATTTAAAAAGTCAAAATTTAAAATTGTAAAATATTCTTCAATTGATTCATGATTTAATCAGTATGGGTATACCTTCCACTGATAAAGATTATACATCATCCTTATCTTTTCCTTCTGAATGATTCTTGACCAAAAGCTTCCATGAATACAGTATTAAAGGCTTTTACAAACATATTGACATTGTTCAGAAAAAAAAGAAAAGTTTCATACAGTCTAACCTTTGGTTATTCCGGTTTATCTCCTCATTTTCCCAATCTGACCAATGCCCATTCTCCAATTACTGAGCATTTACAATGTTTTTATTTTACTTATATTTTGCCTTTTCTTTTGTACATACTATTTTCACATAATTAAATACAAACTCTTTGAATATAGAGATTATTTTTGTCTTTGCATCACTAAAACCTACCATAGGATCTTGTACATAGGAGATGCTTAAGAAATACTTCTTCAGTTGAGTCTTACATGATAAACTCACCTTATTTCCTACTAATATGCATCTGTAATATGCTTTACCACATATGATACAAAATACTATGATTATAACATAATAGAATAATAATTATTACTACCAAATCTCATCAAATGAGATATTTATAAAATACTCGAAACAGCATAGAATAGGTACTTTATAAATGCTCATTTCCTTCCTTCATTTCATTATTAAATATTATCATTATTATTATAATTTCTGACAAATTGAGAGCCCTATATAAAAATCTCCTACCTAAGCATCAAATAAACATCACTTAATATCAAAGGAGTAAATTTCCATGTGTCTTAAATACTTTTCTTTAAGCCTCTGATACTATCTATAATGTTATGTAAAGATACAAAATAGTCCATTATTTGATGAATAATCTGTGACAAGCATTCTAATAAACTCAGGAGATACAAATAATTCTTGAGGTTGATACCTTAGATTTTTTGTAGGAGACTCAAAAGAACTATATAGAGTTATTTAATGAAACCTTATATTATTTTGCTAATATTTCCAAAAATCTAGGATTATAAAGATTAGAATGAGACTAAAGAAAGGATTTGATTTAGAAACAAAGAGAATAGAACTCTAGTCCTTAAATTTCCAGTTTGTTTCAGATTTTCCCTACATAATTCATTAGTTTCAGTTTAGCTGTGACAGCAAAATTAATTACTTGCTTAATGATCCTGGACTCTTAGGTAAGTTGTCTATGTCAGAAATCTTCCTATGTCCATTTTAAGCCTTAGGAAACAACTGGGCATACCATATGAATAATGATGTTCATTTGACTGGAGTTGTGATTTCAATGCTGTTAGGAACTCTTGATGAGGAACTTCCTCTTCCACTGAAGATATGAACCTTCTCGGCAAATTATATTCTCGGGGAGTTGTTTGAGGACATGGAGACACTTAAACCTTGTTCAGGCTTAGGCTGGAGCACAGTTCTTCCTGACTTTAAGGCTTCTTCTATATCTACAATTTCACATTCAAGCTCTTATGTAAATGTGAATTTTTATTATCCTTGTTGTTGAATATTGTGGAATATTTTTTCATATCCCCAAATGGATTGAAACACTTCAATTTTGATATTTTAATATTACTACTCAGGATATATTTTTTCTTTCTCCCTGATCCTTAGGCACTGACATCCCTTGTTTGATTTAGTGCCTGGTAATCCTTCTATTGCAGGGAACCAATGAGAATATAGTGGATGTCAAAAGATATCAGGAAATAACCAAAATATCAACTTTACTTCCTGCTATTATATTTTTTAGTTTCATTAATCAGAGAATTTAAACTTTGTTAATAATTGACAATTAGCACTTGAAGGATTGTGGTCCATTTTACCTATATTATTTAATCTAATCCTGACAGCAATCTTAATTAAGTACTAGAGATGTTATTTTATATATACATATATATATGTTTGTGTGTGTGCATTTATGTGTGTGTGAATATATATGTGTGTGTGTGTGTCTATATAAATTGAATAAGAGTTCCAATTCTCTGATTCTAAATCCCATATTCTTTCTACTCTACCTCTGCTGCCTCTCTATGTGTTTGTTTTTCGAGAGAAGATGTTGTTTTAACCTTTACTTTAAACACCTTACTACAATGGGAAAAAGCACTAAACTTGAAATAAGAAGGCCTCAATTTGAGTCTTAGTTTTGCCCATTTACCAGTCCTGTGACCTGGCAAGTGACCCAGACTCTCTATGTTCTATTTTCCCAATAAACTTCTCATGTCACTAGGTGTTGTGAATTGGATGGTGTAAGCACTGAGCTCTCCTCTAACTCTTGAGATTCTGTGGTTCTAAGAATCTTATAACCTGCTTGAGGGGGAAGTCAGCCATGCTTATCCAGGCATTACATGATATTTGAGATGATTGATATAGACAATAATTGTTGCAAGGGTTCCTAGTAGAAAGATAGCACTGTGGACAAGGGTATTCAGGGAAATCTTCCAAGAGGAAATTAGTACTGCAGGAGGGCATATTTGAATAAAGGGAAAAGAGCTGGGAGAACGATTTGAATAAAGTAAAATTAACAAAGCAAACAATTACAATGGATATTTATATAGTGCTTTAAAGAGAGGCTACATAGCATGGTAGGTAGAAAATTCTTGAAAATATGAAAATAGAGGTTCAAGTTTTGTTTCTAAAATATACTGATAGTGGGACTCTGGTCAAGTTACTTAAACTTTCAAAATTCTAGATCAGAGGTATCAAACACACTATTCTGAGTGGTACTGAACCGAATTACAATGCAATTGATAAATGTTTAAAAAAATAAAAATAAAATCATAACATCAATAATGTTAATTTGTAATTTTCTAAGTTACTGTGTGGTCCCAAGGAATTTCTTCTAGATAACTCATTAAAGCTATAAATTTCTGGGAAAGTGCTTATTTTACTGATAGAGTAATTTTCTTTGCCTGGGGAAGGAAATAATATCATCCATTCAGCCCATATCTGTTAATGGTTACAAAATGATTTGCATATGTCATTGGGGTAAGCACCACATATATTATTATTCCAATTTTCCAATGACAACATTGATATTAAATGACTTTTCCTTTTATACATTGTTAGAGGGGGGGATTTGAACTTCAGTCTTTTTGACTTAAATTTAGTACTCAATCTATTATTACTTCAGGAAGTATATGTGGGATTGTGAATGTGTTTATGTGAACAATAGTCAGTTGTGTCAAATGGATTAATGTAATTTTTTTTGCCTTATATGTGTTTATTTTAATTTATATCTTCTTCCCTGGCACTCCCATTCTTCTCCATATTCAATGTTTGTTCCTCAGGGAGCTAGAAAATATTTGACATGACTATGGAATACTGGGGCTAGATAACAACTCATGATATTGGAGATCTGTCCACATCATCCATTATTAGATGAGGTCTACTGAATCACTTCATGAAATGATGCCATGATTTATAGAATAAATAGTATTTTCACATCTTTCACCCTATACTTTTCCCAGACATCCTTTTATATAATTTCTAACCTATTTTTTCATAGAATTACTATTTTGTCTGGGGGTTTCTAAAACCTTTTATGGTGTTTCAAAATTCTATTTTTCTAGGACCAATTTCTGCCATTAGTTAAACATCCAATCTCATTCTGTCTGTTATAAAGTCCAATATACTATTTCTTCCCTAGGATTCCTTGAAATTGTTAAATGAGTACTAAAGAAAAAAATATTGAGGAAAGCTAACAAAACACTACAGATACATAAAGCAAGCTTTATGGATTGATTATCCCATCATTATGGGTATCTGTTTATACCTTCTCATCCTATTCAAATAGTCTTGTCCATATCCTCCTATGAATTATTCAGAGAGGATCTATTCAACATGCTGAAGGCCTTCTTTTAGATCACAGTCTCAGAATCTCAGAGATGCAAGAGATCTCAGGATTTATTAAGATGGTGGTTTCTGAAGATAAAACTAGCATAGGATTTACTATGTTCATTCCCATCCTGTTAAGATAGCTGGAGAAAACCATATAACTTTCCAATTCTATCTCCAAGAGAAGTTTGCCTATTCACAAAATTGGGGTGAAGGAAGGGTCTAAGGTCATCTAGTCTAAAAGTGCCAAAAATGTACTCTCCAGGCATGTATCCATAACACTTCTGAGTGTGGCTCAAGCCAGATTAAAATATAATTTGAACACATTTGACAATAAATAAAATATATCAATATATATATATATATAAGAATAAATTATAATCTTTTAAAAATAATATTTGTGACTGCAGTACATTATTCTCTTTACAATTCTTTGACACCTTTCCCATACTCTATGATTTTTCAAAGACAAAGCTCACTAGTCATAACAATTTTTTTAATCCCTCCATCTTCCTAAGTACTCTAGGATGTAGTTCACTCAGGACAGGTGATTTGAACTTACTGAGTGAAGCTAGGTGCTGTCTCTCACCATTTCTCATTCCCTTTATGTATCAATTACCTTTTAACAATCTCCCCCTTTTGTTTCTAGTTTTAAGGTCATCATTTTGGTAGGAAAAAGAAAAGCAAAAAAGAAACTTGGTAGTTCTGTTTTCCCTCTGTCATCTTTTTACATTCTATCCAATCTTACCACTAATCTTATCCCTTTTATCTTCTTACAGCTATTATAGTTACTAAAATGAAGTCTCTCTTCCCCAGTTCCATTTTTAAGCCTTTTCCAGCTTTAGTGCTCCTGAAAATATTCGTAAAAGTGCAAATCATTCTTTTGTAGTCATTCTCTGTTTTTCATTTGGATTCTATCTTGAAATCAGATCTGTGGATTTCTAAAATGTAAATTAATCAATAAACCATATGTGACTATGTTTCTCTCTTTAGATTGCTTCCCTTTTACTTCCTAAATGTCATCATATGCATTAACCTTTTCATAATTTTGTTCTTGTCTGCTTTATATTCTTCTACACTGGAATCATTTTTTTCCTCTAGAATCGTAGCTGTGGGATATTATCTACCTTTCAATTCAAAATAGAATCTACAGCTCAATTTTGAAAACTATTTCCTCAAAGTCTAGGAAATTCATCAAGCCAAAGCTAATCTACCCCACACCTTCTTATCAGTCATCATCTCTAAGAATGATATGGTCATTTTCTCTTAAAGTCACACTCATTATCACTTTGGTCACTAGTTCTTCTGGACATTTTTTCAGTGAAAATGCCTGTTTGAAATTTGCTAAGAGGGGAGGAGGAAAGTTAATTTTTCATACTGTAAGATGAATAATGCAATAATTTGATATTACAATAAGGAATTCTAAAAGAGTTATGACCCTTTGGGCTTTGGGTTGGATGTTTGAAGATGGCTGTTGGGCTTTGGTTTCAGGGAGACCTTTGAACTTCTGTGGCCTTTAATATTGGTGTGTTTTTGTTTTTTTTAACCAGATGTTGCCTCCAGGGTTGGAACTAGTTGTTAAGGGTTTACTCTAAATTGTAGGCTCTGGAGGAAAAATGGTAAAGATATTACTCAACTTTCTAGATTTGAATAATCTATTTCATCATTTAAATAATCTTTTCAATATGTTATGAAGAGAGTCAGGTTCAGAGTAGATATTCTATATAGTTCTTAACATGGGCATAGCCCTTAACATAACATGATCAATACTCTTCATGACCTTCATTGACATCTATCAATACTCCACTAAAGAAAATCTATCTCACTTATAGACAAACTGGATTACTTACCAGAGCTAAAATGTGTACTGTTTTCTTACCTGAATATTTTTGGTCACATCATTTTTTTCCTCCCCAGTGCATATTAACTCTTTAAATTCTCATTGGTACTCTGTTAAAGAGTCTATTTATTTCACCAATAAGGAAACTGAAGCTGAATGAGGTTATATAGCATTACACAATTGGCCACTGTCAAGTGACATTTGAATTCAGTGCATTCTAAATACAGTGGCCTATTCATTATGTCATGCTCTCTCTTGCATTCTTATCAACATCTTTGGAAAATACTCTCTTCCCAAAAGTCTTATGTCTAGTTGGAGGAGTGCTAGTATTTATAATGGGAAGAGACTTGGGTGAAATTTCTGCTCCTAAAGCTTATCATCTGTGTGACTGTGAAGAAGCCACTTATCTTTCAATATCATTTTTCAAATCTATAATGTGAGCTTATTAATACTTGCACCTTTTGCAGAAAGATATTTTATAAATTTTAAATGCTATACATGTGAAATTTTTGCATGTGTGTCTTTTCTTTCAGTTGTTTTTGTAAATATTGAAATATCTGCATGTAGAATTTTAAAATACAAAATATTTTATGAAGCTGGGATTTGAAATAAAGAGGAAAATTGGAGAAGTAGAACTGGGAAAGCACCAAAATAGTATTATTAACTAACCTAAAATGACATGGCTTCTTTAATAGAGCAGGAATTGAAAGGAATGTAAAATAAGCTTCTATAATTGAGCATAATTCAGTTGTATATGGGGAAGCAGGAAAAAAAAAAAAGGAAATGATCAGAGGCTAGGTCTGGATATTTTCCCAAGAAGCTAGGAAATGTGTTATGATTCCAGTTATCAGTCAAAATTTATAAGCAGGATGTGATGGAGGAATAATTGGCTTACCAGTTGTTGAGGTGGTTTTAAGACTTTTAAACAGCTGCAAGTATAGCTGAAGGAAAGCAAGATGGACCATCAGAAAGGGATGCTTCAATGCCATATGGAGGAAAACAGATTGACACTAATAAGGAAAATTAATACTGAAAATTACCTAGACAGATTTTTAGATTAGACTGATGAGGAAAATAATAATTTAGAAGCAGTCAGCCTGGATCCAAAAGAAATTTTAAAAGCTCAAACATTATAGCACATTGTGCAAAGGTAAAGAGAGGTAGGAGAAATTGTCTCTGCAAATGATCGGTGTGCACATAATAAGACTGCTTTAATTAGTGCTATGCTACATAATTGCAGTTACATACTTTTAATAAGTATGGTAGTAAGAATAGCTCAGACAGGGTTTCAAACAAAATAGAACTTGAAATTATTCAAAGTTAAAAAGAAGCAAGACTTGAAAAGCAATTTAGTTGAAAGTCATGCTAGTACTGGATGTAGTCTTGGAAAACATGTATTCCAACCTTTTCATTACTATAGACAAGGGCATTGAGGGCCAAGAATGCGAGGTATTTTACCTAATATCAAAATGAGTTAATGCCAGAGTTTGGAGTAGGAATCAGATTCCCTGCAATCCAATTCTTTCTCATTTTGCTACCTCTTTACTTACGAATGAAGTAATCACAGGAACCAAGCATTTTAAAGTTGATTAGTGATTCTGACAATTAAAATTTTTCTGCAGCATTATCTGTATTTCTTTCTTCTAGCCATTTGTTGAACTGTATTCAATTAGAGGTAAAGAGGTGAGCAAATTAAACTTAATTTTGATATTTTTAAAGAATTGTTTGGTGATTAGGTCATAATTACTCCTACAAACTGACTAATAAATAAAATAGCGCAAAGGCTTTTACTATTAAAAATCGACAAAGGGAAAACATGTATTTTTATATTCCAAGTAGAATCACTAATGGAAAATTTTATGAAAAAAGATTTGTCTTTCTGAAGTGAATGTGCTTTGGACTGCAGCCCAAATTCCAAATTTCAAAATGGAATAATTCTATGATTTTGAAAGCTTTTCCTTATGTTAAATCTTATTCACTTATTTTGGGACCAATCAGAGCAAATCATCAATTGTTCTCCAAGAAGCTATGTTTCTTTAGAATGATTACTGTTTCTCCTTTTAAACATTTATAATGTATCTAGTTATACATTCTAGAATTTTAGGAGGAATCAAGTTAAGCCCATTAGTCTATCGTTTGAATTGGTAGAAGCTAAATTTTCCTCAGATCAGCACCTTTAATCTATCAGGAGTTCAATTACTATTTGGTGATTGGAGGGGGAGAGAAATTTTTATGCCATCTTTTGCAAAAGTGAGATTAGAGATCCTATTGCCTCATCATACTTTTCAAATGGAAGATAGCTTTCTACAAAGAAAAAGATAGTGTGAATTTGGTGATTTTCTTTCTCACTTTAGTACTCTGCAGCCATATCTATAAAATTAGAAGGTTGAACTAGATTCTAAGATTCTTTCCAGCTTTATAGTCTATGACTCATTTTCATCTTTTGCTTAATATTACTATCATGTGATTATGTCTGAAATGTCAGTCGTATTGATGAGTTCTTACAGGTTGAGATTCCAAAGGTACTATGTAAATGCAAAATAGGTGATACCTAGATTTTTAAAAATTAGACTAACTTTTCTTATGTAATCCTAGTGAATCAAAATTTACTGAACTGAATTCAAGAGGCTAAATGAGGCAAGGATCTGAAGATCAAGAAAAGAAGGAAAAAAATCTCCTAAAACTTGAAGTTATCAAGTTAGTTCTGTATAGTTTTTCAGGACTATAGCAACCCCAACCCTAATATGCTCTAAAGACACAAATAAGATTCTCAAATTTCTTTAAGTTTACACAGTGTTGACCTAGACTTTTCAAAAGTCACTTCAATTTGATTAATGTTTGCTTAGTCATTACTCTGTAGATTGGGAATTGAAGGATATTTGAATAGTATGGTGAGACAAGTACTGCTCCTCTTTTGCACGAGGTAAATTATTTAGAATTTTTCATTGGTCAGATGTACAGGAAACTCATTTCTAAGAACTGCACTGTGTTGCCTACATTGCTTTCTGTGTAAATATATCAATAATAAAGTGGGGGCTGAAGGAGATGGAACATAAAAGAAAAGCAAAAGTATTTATCATGGAAATGCAGTTGCATTGAAAATCGGGAGATTAGGAGTCCCATTTTTGCCTGTAGCTATTTAGAGTAACTCATAATTTCTCTGTGCCTTATTTCCTCATTTAGAAAATGATTAGAAATATCTAAGGGCTCTTCCAACCCTCAGTTCTATGATTTTATGGAAAACTCAGGGAGATGGTTGCACAGGCAATTGATCACAAGACTTCAGACTTTAATCCTGAGTGAACAAACTACTTTCTCTACAATCCAATATATTTGCATAGTGGTATAAATTAAAGGACAGCTAGGTGGTGCAATAGATCAAGAGATGGACCTGGAGTCAAAAGAACCTGGATTCAAATCTGGATTCAGATAATGGGTGTGTGAATCTGAGTAAATCATTTAACTCTATTTATCTCTGTTTCCTCATTTGTAAAATGAACTGGAGAAAGAAATGGCAAACTACTTTGTTATCCTTTCCAAAAAAAACAAAAAAAAACAAAACCCCAAAAAAACAAAGGAGTCATGAAGAGGCAGACATGACTGAACCAAATGATAAGTCAAATCCAAGAAATATCATTTGCTGTGATAAAGCCAGTATAGAAAGTTTATAGTACTTGGTTTTCCCAATAGTTTCAATAATGTCTTTAAATACTTTGCATGGATTACTTTACAGTATTTTACATATAAAATGTTTTTTTCTGTGACTCACAACAACCTGGGGAGGTAAGAAGCATAAGTTTTATTATCTCCATTTTTTTTTAGAAGAGAAAATTAAGGCTGAGATATGTAAAGCAACTGAGCCACAATCTATTAAATGTCAAGGGAAGTAAATGAATCCAGAACTCACTAATTTGAAGTTCTTGATTCTAGCCTTTATACAATTTTGCCTCTTTCTTGATTATGACTGAAATGATTCTTAGAACCTCTCCCTTCTCTTACATCTAAATTTAGCAAGAGTTGCACGGAGAAAGGTTTGAATTTTTCAGGTTTGGCACACAAGTTCAATAACCTGAATGAAATATGCCATTTTTTTTCAGTGTCTTAGATTTCTTAGTAAAAGATTAGAGGATCTCCTTTATGTCTTTTCCCAGTAAGATCTTTGCTTTTGAGTTCCCTGTATTAAATCATTCCAGACATATGGGCACATGCTATTCTACAAGAGACTCGGAGCAAAAACTATGGATAACACACATCAGATATAATTACTGTGGCTGCTTCCTATCTACATGAAAGACCCATTGTGAGATAGATACTTTGCTAACTTTAAAAGCTAAATAAATTCGAGTTATTGATAGTGAGATAGTAAAGTCCACTAGGAAGATAACTACCCCTCAGGGTAGAGGATCTGAGTTTGAATTTTGACTTTGTCACATGTTACAAATAGGTCTTCACTAAGTCATTTACATTCTGTGGCTTTTGGTTTCTCTGTGAAAGTATGGATGTAGATGAACTATATGTTATTTTCCAGTTTTGAATGCTTCTGAGATTATAGCAGGAAAAGGAACTCTGGAGCAAATGTTAGGGAAAGTAGATGGGTGAAAAATAATTTGCGTATAGCTAGCTCTTAGAAGTGGTCTCTTCTTACAAGGCTCAACTACAACTTACCTCAAAAGTCTTTTCCTCATTGGTAGTACCACACCAGTCTGATCCATTTGTTATAATTATAATATATGTTTATTTAAGTCTAAATACTGTTTCTTCCAGTAGAATGTAATCTCCTTAAGGACAAGAAACATTCATCTTTGTCTTTGCATGCACACCTTAATTTTTAAAGTGAGGAAACTGAGGCTCAATGATATAAAAGTGACTCAGTAAAGGCCATACAAATAAGAATTTATAAAGTCATCATTCAAACCCAGATTTTCTGATTTGTGATCTTTCTAATATATCTTTTGCAGTGAGGGGAACCTAATAGAAGTTTAATAAGTGTTCATTAAATTGTTTTGGATGGAGCTGAATTGAAGGCTGTTCTTTGCTGGCCTTGAAGACACAAGTAATCTGCCCTTGAACACACTCTCTATTTGATAACTGCTGAAAGCTCCATTGTAGTCTATGTTTTGCTTTTCTCCTCTCCAGCAACACATAGCTCCCCAACTGATGCCTTCATTGTATGCTCCTTTGAATCTTTAGCTTTTGACAACAGTTGTCATTCTACGCCTCAGTAGCCATTCTATTTCCATCATGATGTTGTACTTGCTTTTTCTCCACTGGGAATGACAGATTACCAAACATTTTTTAAAGACAAAACTATAAGAGACTCAGTTAATCGATCTGCTCTTAATGGAAGAAAAGATAGGAAGCTGCTGAGGAAAAGAATATATCTTTGTTGCCTATGAAAGACATTCAGTTCTTGTAATGGGAGGTGGGAGGGAACTGATTATTAAAACAGTCACAGCTCAGCCAAGGGATGCAGCTGGTTGCTGAGATAGCAAACTACCAAAAGAAGAGTACTAACTTGACTAGTTTTTAATTGCAAAGAAATAGAGCTTAATCTGGCTACGCTTAAGAAATAGAAAAAACATGGTACAGTGGAAAGTACACTAATTCTAGAGTCCAAAGAAAGGGGTTCGAATATCAGCTTTAATGCTTGCTGGATCTGTAACCACAGGTGACTTTGAGACACCTAAATTGTGTCTGCCTCCTTCAGAAAATGGTGAAAGCGATAGCACTTACCTTCGAGGTTAACTGTGGGATAATATTTTTAAAGTCTTTTGCAAATGGCAAAGAGCTATATAAATGCAGATATCAATGTTTCTATAGCAGGGGCAATCCCCTTAACTTCCCTGTTTTCTCATATATGAAATGAAAATCTTGTACTAGATGGCTTCTGATGTCCTTCCAGAATGTGGGTCTATGACTAGAATGTCTTTTCCCAATGGAAAATTATAGAATTTGAGCATGGAAAAAGGATTAGAAAGTATATAATCTCAGAAATTCTCATATTTTACAGACGAGGAAGAAGCTTCTAGAGTGTAGTGACTTAGGCTAGCTTGTACAGTTAATAATTTTGGTAGATCCAGGATCAGAACCCAGATGCCCTGTTAAATTTCTTCTGAGAGTGGAGTGAAAGGTGGATTACAGAATTGCACAGTTAGAGCTGGAAGGGTCCGTATAGACTATCTATCCTAAACCTGCCCCCATTTTTCAGATGATGAAACTGAGGTGCATAGAGATTAAGTGATTTTAGAATGTTGTGCCTCAATTGACAGAAGGCCCTTCATCTTCAAGGATGAAGGAACTAGGAAAATTTATTCTACTCCACATTCCCAGCATTGTCTGTGTAAAAGTGGTACTTATATGAATCATTCCTCATATACCAGAGCTAATCCATTTTTGCATTTTAGGGTTTTTGTTATTTTTTAAAACCTGTAGGTTTTAAGTTTGAAGTCTGGAGGTAGGGCAGGTATAAGAATGAGTATTTCAAATGATCAAGTAGAATATGTTTTCTAAAGAATCTCTACAAAGTTCTAGGGATTTCTATGAAAGACTTGCTTTAGTGGTCCCTAGCTTTTTCTTTTTTTCATATATTTTCTAGCAATTGTTGGCCACTATTGTAAAGGCTTATTCCCTCCATACCAAAATTATCTTGATAGGTCTCAGTTTCTTCACTTGTAAAATGAGTGGGGTGGGCTAGATGGCTTTTAAATTCTCTTCCATCTCTAAATCTATAATCCTATGATTTAAAAACTGAACTTTCAAGTAGCCAAAACTCAATAAAATGTCTCCTCTGGCTTTGCTTGGGAGCTGTGCAGATGAGAGTAGTAGAAATATACTGCATAGTGTGAATCTTTAAAAACACCAGGTTTTTGATCATATGCCCTGTGACTGGACTGTGGGACAGACCACAGATTTAAAGCAGGGAGGCTTGTTTGATGGAAAACTGTAAAGCTTAATGAGGGTGGCAGGCTGTAGGCATCAAAGCCAGTGGCTGACTTGGAGAGGATTTCTGGACCTGGGTAGATGAAGGCCCTTACATTCTGTACTTCTTGATAACCTGATTCTGGTTCCTTTTTCCAGCTTCACTTAAAAACACACACTCACACATACAAAACAGACACAGAAAAATCTCTTTCATGCAAAGTTTTTCAACTGAGATTATTTAGGGGAAAAATGTTTACTTCATATGAAAAGAATATAGTCAAACTTTTAAAGCACAAAAGAAGGTTTTTCACTGGATTAGTTTTTCTAAGGGATCTTAAGGTTCCAGAACTATTTTTATGATAATAATTTCAGCCATATCCCCTATGAATTTAACTATGGATTTGCAGCATATCACTGAAAGAGATCTTAGAGATGATTTAGTGTAATATTGTTATTTTAAAGATGAGGAAACGGAAACATAAAGGTTAAGTGACTTACTACAGATCACAATCTATATTTTATCTCTCCTTCCTTCCTTTTTTGAATAACTAAACGAATCCTGACTAATCTATAAAATCTCTCACAACTGCTTATCCTCTTACCTCTACTTTTTTTCTTTTTTGTTATTGGGGAAAATTTTCTTTTTCATTATTGGAAACTTTTTACCAGTGTAGAGATAATTCATTTTAAATTTTGTCTGTTACCTGTGGCAGGAGATCCTTTGCTCAGGATTTCAGCAAGTATTGCTCAGAGACTGGCATCTCAACTTCCTTACTTCAAGGCTACTCCATTGAGTTGCCTTTCAATCTACACTTTGGAAGACATAATGAGTTAAGCTCTAGTAGCCAAATGCCTTCTCTTAGCACTTAATTTACAGACTTCCAGGATATTTGCTTTTCTTTAGTTTTGCTGAGATTCAGCATTGGTGGGAGAAATTTCCTCATATTTGTTGTAAACAATGGGGAATAGTCTTTTCTCCTCTTATCTGTGGAACTGAAGAGTAAAAGAAAATAATAGCTACATGAAGGGAAAGAATTAGGTAATTGGGGAGTGCCTTGCAAATTGTATACCATATGTAATATTGCATATAATATTTTTTTTAATTTTTTTTATTATATATATATATATATATATATATTTTATAATATTATCCCTTGTATTCATTTTTCCAAATTACCCCCCCTCCCTTATTCCCTCCCCCCGACGACAGGCAATACCATACATTTTACATGTGTTACAATATAGTCTAAGTACAATACATGTGTGTGAATATCATTTTCTTGTTGCACAATAAACATTAGAATCCGAAGGTACATTGCATATAATATTTTAAAATATATATTACATTTCATAAAGCTATTATAGTGACTTAGAAGTTAATGCCTCTCAAATTAATATATCATCTATAAGCTTATATATTTCCCTTCCTATGTTTCCTTCCTCCATCCCTCTCTCCCTTCCTTCTTCTCTTCTTTCCTCCTTATTGCCACCATACTCTTTTCCTTCCCTCCCATCTTTTTCCCTCTTTCCTTCCTTCCCTCCCTCCCTCCCTCCCTCCCTTCCTTCATTCCTCACCAAAAGACTATGATTTTTTTTTTGTAGAGAATTCCCAGTGAGGAACTTCCTCTGGCAACATTCATCTTTTCTGAAACTTAGAATTTTGGAGAGTTTCTTAGAGTCACTAAGAGGTCAAGTGGCTCACCCAGAATTGGTCAGCCATTTGTGTGAGAGGTAGGATTCGAACCAATTAGAAAATTCTTCTTAGAAAATTAAAACACCTGGGAGGATTGGGGGGGAGGGGGGAATGGCAGAGTAGGTTGATAAATTTCAAGCTCTCCCAATTTCCCCCACAAATATTACAATTTTGTGCCTCAAGGTGAGAAACCAAGAAGACTTGGGGCAGAACAGGGGTCTTCCTGATACAATCAAACATCTGAAGAAAGACACCCCCTAGATTAACCTGTCTGCAGTGCAAAACACCTCCAGGTAGCTCCACAGAAACTACATGTGGGGAACCCTCGGGCTGATTATAGCCAGAGCCACAACAGAAATCAGAGACTTTCGCCTCCCGGACTGTTTGTGGAATCAGGGCTCTGCTGCTTGGGATGGGGCCCTGAGTGAGAAGGAACCAATACCTGGTGAGTACAGAAGCAATAGGGTAGGGGCACTGCTGGCTGTGGGTACTTGCAAGAAGGTGGAGCTCTTAGTTTGGGGTTCCTTGTTAGAGTGGAGTGCTGAAGGGAAGATTGAGGCACTATCTCCCCACCCCACAATTAAAGCTACTTACATTAATACTTCTTATTTAAAAAATGAATTGACAAGAATTGACAAAGAAACATATTTTGGAAATAAGGAAGACTATGATTCATCATCAGAGGAGACACCTTTGGTTTAAAAAAAAAAAAAAAAAAGCTTCTAACCCAAAGAGTAATGTGAAATGGCTCTCTGACCAGAAAGAATTTATGGAAGAACTCAAAGAAGATTACAAAAATCAAGTGAGAGACATTGAGGAAAAACTAAAGGAAAAAAAATTAAACCATCAAAAAAGAAAAACAAATAAGACGACTATGAAAAAAAATCAACCAATTAGAAAAGGAGGTATAGAGTCTCATAACTCTTTGAAAATTAGAATCGGACTAGGGGAAGCCAGTGAAGCTATGAGAGACTAAGAAATAACCAAACAGATAATAAAGAATGAGAAAATAGAACAGAATGTGAAACATCTCTTAAGAAAAACAAGAGAACAGTTCAAGAAGAGAAAATATAAGCATAATTGGACTGCCAGAATGTTGTGACCAAAAAGGGAATCTCAACACAAAAATGCAGGAAATAATTCTAGAAAAACTGTCCTGGAGTGATAAAACATGAGGGGAAAGTAGAAATAGAAAAAAAAAAAAAAATCCACTAATTACCATCTCAAAAAGAAACTTTGTAGATAAAGCATAAGAATATCATTGCCAAAATTTGAAACCGGATCAAAGAGAAAATTTTGCAAGAAACAAGAAAACAACAATTCAAATATGCTGGAACTACAGTTAGAATTGTACAAAACTTATCAGCAGCTACAATTAAAAAAAAAAAAACTGCAGGTCTTAGAATCATATCTACAGACAAGCAAACGGCTTGTAGCCAAAAATATCATATAAAGCAAAACCACCTAAAATTTTGAATGATAAAAAATGGACATTCAATGAACTTGCAAATTTAGAGGATTGTCCGACAGCCAAACCAGAACTTAACAGAAAATTTAACATAAGAGCCAATATCAAAGAGCAATTTTAAAGAACACAACATGGACAAACTGTTTAAACATGGAAAAATTGTTTATGTTTTTTTAATGGGAAATATATACTTTATGTTTAAGAAGGATAAGCTCAAAAGAAAGATTGGCTGAGTAAAGGCAAAAATTATAATCATGTTATACAAATGAGGTGCAAAGGAAGAATAGGCATAGATGCATTAGAGGGGGGAGGAGGTCTCATAATTCTGAATACTTACACCAAGAATGGGTTCAATAGGCAACACTATATGTGTGTGTGTGTGTGTGTGTGTGTGTGTGTGTGTGTGTGTGTGTGTGTGTGTGTGTGTGTGTGTAGGATATAGCACCCTCCAAAATTTATAAAGAAATAAGGGGAGAGCGATAGGTAGATGGGGAAGCAAAGGGTGAGGGAAGAGAAGACAAGGGAGGATCCCTCGATGGGGGGAGATTAAGCAATAGTAAGCCAAGTTATACAGCAGAATTTAATGAAAGAGTCAGTAGGGATAGGAAAGAGATGTGTATGTGGAGTATGTATGTGTGTGATTATGTATATATTTACATATATACACATAAATATGTCTTTTTATCAACTGTTTCTTGCTTGAGGGTGTTGGAGGGATGAAAGGAAGTGTGCATATGTGGGTGTGTATATATGTGTATGTACATATCTACATAAGTATACATAAATGTATCCTTTTTAAAATATAGCCTACTTGGGGGTCGAAGGGAGATCAAAGGAAGAAAAAAGAATAAAGTAAAAAGTTGTTCAACAGAAAACAAAATAACAATTTACAAGAAGTAAAGAAAAGATGGAGACTTCATGAATATAATTTCTTCTACTAATATATAAGCCTTCTTGTACTGATAATTTGCTACTATATATTTAAATCATCTCTGATGTCCTACTGGACAAATGATAATGGTCTCTTTTCTTTTGTTTCATTTTTTCATGTGGTTTTTTCCTTGTTTTGTTTCTTCAAATAAAATAAATTTGAGGGAAAAAAGAGAGAATTAAAACACCTGAAGAATTGAAAATGATTTTGAAGGATTCTATAATCCTTCCATCTGCTCCTTGAAAAATCTACATCCAAAACATTGGATGAGAGTTGATTTTCCTTGAAAATGATTTGAAGAGGACACTTTGTACCCTCCTTCTGGGACACATTCTTCTTTCTTTTGGTTAGAATTCCAAATACATTCATCAATTCACAACCAAGAAATTCCTTCTATGTTTTAGGCTAAGTTTCATTAAATATTTTGGGAGGTACACACTTTCTTTCCTGCCTCTATAGGGAACATTTTCTAAGTGACAGTGCTCCAGCACTAATTTCCTAAATGATTCCCCAATGACTCTCCAAGTATCTAATTTATATCCTGGGAATATCTTTCTCCCCAAGGGCATATTAGAGAGTTTCAAAAATGAAAATGCAGAGAAATGCATTTCTCCAAGTAAGCAAATCATAGTAACTGTTAAAAAAGAAAAGATAACATAATCAGTATAAAACTATGACCTAAAAAATAAAAGCATATATTCAGTAGAAGAATGTTACAATGCACTTTACAAATATCTCATTTAGTCATCACAACATTTATGGGAAGTTGGGGTTATTATTCTTCCCATTTTACATATTTGAAAACTGAAGCAAATAGAAGTTAAATGACTTACCTAAGATCACACAGCTAGTAAGTGTACTTGGATGGCTTCATTTACCTTGTAGGAAGAGTATTTATACTTTTCAAATTAAGCTGAGATTTCTCTAACTGACATAGGGGTTTCCTACAGTAATTTAAACTGTACATTCATATCTGCCCTTCTCTTATTTATATATTTTTATAAAGTCAGCACATGCAGTCTATTCAATATGTTTGATAATCTTTCTTTCTCCTGACATTTCAAGGATACCATTAAATCAGTCAGTTGGTTAAATCAATAAGCATTTGTTAAATATTTATTATGTACCAGGAAATGGGCTAAATTTTGAGGATAAAAAGAAAGCGATTTCCTGCCCCTCAAGAAACTTATAATCTAATGGGGAGATAAGAAGTAAAGAAATAACTACATGTAAGATACAAATATATATCAAAGACAACATTAGAGGAGAAAGCTTTAAGCAGTTGTAGGAAGTGGGAAACTATTCTCTTATCTCATGTTCTTGCCACATATCTAGCCAACATCCCATTTTAATCTTAATTGTTGGCAACCTTCATTCTAATTCTTCTTTTAGACTATGCATTAGTCACTTAACTTGTAATGGACTTTTCCATTACTTTATTTATGAAATGCATTTTATTTTTTTCAGAAATTAAATTCCTGACTAAGAGCTATACAACCATATATACTAATAGAATATTGTGTGTGTGTGTGTGTGTGTGTGTGTGTGTTTAATGGGCCTTTTGATTCTCAGAGAAATGTGAGGATATTGCAAGCATTTTTGAAATTTTCCAGAGGTAATCTAGGCTGGCTTTTTATCTAACTTGCTGTTTATTTCTGGACCAATATTTTATACATTTGAAAATTTAAAAGGTAACTAACTGAAAATATCAGGGCTATCTTGTCTCTGTCATATTTGTGCAACCTGGTATGACCAGGGATTGTGGTTAGAATTCATAAGAGGCAGAATAGAGTAGTGGCCCAGGGATCAAAAGTTCTGTGCTCAAAAACTACCTCTCTTTGTCATGAGCTGCATTCCCTTATTCACACGTTTCAATGTGGCTAAAATTGTTATCCACAGAATGAGGGGATTAAATTCTAATCTCTAAAGTCTTTTCTAGTAGTAAGGTTCTAAAAGTCTTAAGGTTTAACAAAATGCAACAGCAAAAGATACAAAGAGAAATTCCATTCCAAACAAATGTTGAAAGTATAAAATATTTGGGAATCCATCTACCAAAGAATAGTCAGGAATTATATGAGCAAAATTAGGAAACACTTGCCACAAAAATAAAGTCAGATTTAAATAATTGGAAAGACATTCAGTGCTCTTGGATAGGCCGAGCGAATATAATAAAGATGGCAATACTCCCCAAACTAATCTATTTATTTAGTGCTATACCAATCAGACTCCCAAGAAACTATTTTAATGACCTAGAAAAAATAACAACAAATTTCATATGGAAGAATAAAAGGTCGAGAATTGCAAGGGAACTAATGAAAAAAAAGTCAGAGGAAGGTGGTCTAAGTGTACCTGATCTAAAGCTATATTATATAGCAGCAGTCACCAAAACCATTTGGTATTGGCTAAGAAATAGACCAGTTGATCAGTGGAACAGATTAGGTACAAAGGACAAAAAAGGGTACATCAATAGCAATATAGTCTTTGACAAACCCAAAAATACCAACATTAGGGATAAAAATTCATTATTTGAAAAAAACTGTTGGGAAAACTGGAAATTAGTATGGCAGAAATTAGATATGGATTCACACTTAACACCATATACCAAGATAAGATCAAAATGGGTCCATGATTTAGGCATAAAGAATGAGATCATAAATAGATTAGAGGAACAGAGAATAGCCTACCTCTCAGACCTGTGGAAGAGGAAGGAATTTATGACCAGAGGAGAACTAGAGATCATTATTGATCACAAAATAGAAGATTTTGATTACATCAAACTAAAAAGTTTCTGTACAAACAATATTAATGCAAACAAGATTAGAAGGTTAGTAACAAATTGGGAAAATATTTTTACAGTTAAAGGTTCTGATAAAGGTCTCATTTCCAAAATATATAGAGAACTGACTCTAATTTATAAGAAATCAAACCATTCTCCAATTGATAAATGGTCAAAGGATATGAACAGACAATTCTCAGATGATGAAATTGAAATTATATCCACTCATATGAAAGAATGTTCCAAATCACTACTGATCAGAGCAATGCAAATTAAGACAGCTCTGTGATACCACTACACACCTGTCAGATTGGCTAAAATGACAGGAACAAATAATGATGAATGTTGGAGGGGATGCGGGAAAACTGGGACACTGATACATTGTTGGTGGAGTTGTGCAAGAATCCAGCCATTCTGGAGAGCAATTTGGAACTATGCCCAAAGAGTTGTTAAACTGTGCATACCCTTTGATCCAGCAGTGCTACTATTGGGCTTATATCCCAAAGAAATACTGAGGAGGGGAAAGGGACCTGTATGTGCCAAAATGTTTGTGGCAGCTCTTTTTGTAGTAGCTAGAAACTGGAAGATGAATGGACGTCCATCAATTGGAGAATGAATGGTTGGGTAAATTATGGTATATGAAGGTTATGGAATATTATTGTTCTGTAAGAAATGACCAACAGGATGAATACAGAGAGGCTTGGAGAGACTTACATGAACTGATGCTGAGTGAAATGAATAGAACCAGAAGATCGCTGTACACTTCAATGCTTATATGGAGTTGTATTCTGATGGAAGTGGATATCTTCAACATAAAGAAGATCCAACTCACTTCCAGTTGATCAATGATGGACAGAAACAACTACACACAGAGAAGGAACACTGGGAAGTGAATGTAAATTGTTAGCACTACTGTCTATCTACCCAGGTCACTTATACATTCGGAATCTAATACTTAATGTACAACAAGAAAATGGTATTTATATACATATATTGTATCTAGGTTATATTGTAACATATGTAAAATGTATGGGATTGCCTGTCATCTAGGGGAGGGAGTAGAGGGACGGAGGGGATAATTTGGAAAAATGATTATAAGGGATAATGTTATAAAAAAAATTACTCATGCATATATACTATCAAAAAATTTATAAATAAAAAAAATCTTAAGGTTTTAAGGTTCTATGATTATATAGTTTCATGCTGATTCAACCTCCAGTTTGCTCTTGTGGGGATTGGAGGTGGATGTGGGTAATGAGCAGTCTCAGAAAGATTTCAAGCTGCCAATATATGCCATTATTTTATAGCACATTGAAACACACCATTTTGATTTAGAGGCAGCTTTTTGCAAGTATTATAATGCATCTTTTTGGTTAATAAACTGTTACAAAATATGCTGATTTATCTAAACCCACACAATGTATAATGTTGATTATTGTAAATAATTACATTATGGCTCTGTTTATTTTTTGGTGTGCAGTTTTTAAGAATGCTGAGCAGTAAAGTGTTGCATAAGCTTATTAAGGGCAAGAACCAAATATGTACATATGCATTTATATTTATATAAGTATACATTTATTTCTTTCTCTCTATTCATCTTTCCTTCCCTCTTCCAAATATGCAAATATGCTATTTTTCCCCTGAATAGTTCAGCATGAGTGGAAATGGGGAGTATAATAAATATTCCTATATGATGACAACATGTGCAATCTAGAAAAATTCCATGCTTTTTCATTCTGTGACTTAAAATATTTCTCAATCAGGGTGTCATTATGTGTATTAAGAAGAAAATCTTGAAGTTTCCAGACATAATAGTTTAACTGTCTGAAACGTTTTTTGTTTGTTTGTTTTTTAAAGAGGGAATAAAGGAGCAATAGTGGTAACCATAGTGGATAGATAAAAGAATGTATGTATGTGTCTGTGTTTCTCTTTGTGTGAATGTGTATATGTGTTTCTATTCAAGTACAAGAATGGAATAAATTTATACACAGCTTACAAGAACTTACATATGTAATTACTGAACTACTTGTCAGTGGTCTTTGGAAGATCATGGAGAACAGGACCCAATTGTGAAAAGAAAAAATGCCACAATATTCATAAAAAGAAAAAAGTATGGGGAATGTACAGCATCAAGTTTAACTTGAATTTCTAACAAAATTCTAAAATTGTTATTAAGAGAATGATTAGTGAAAATCTAGAAAAGGCAACAATGATCAAAAGAATGGTTTCTTCAAGAATATGGTCTGCCTGATAAACCTTATTTCCCTTTATCAACAGAGTTTGAAGAATTGTTAATAAGTGGGTTGTCTGAGATTATTAAATTCGCACCACACTTCCACTGAAGTCCTCCAATGACCAGGAAACTAGGTGAGTATTTTAATAGACAAATAAGGAACTTACTTTGTTAAGGGCTAAACTAGCAACCTCTTATAGTTGAAATGGGGCAGATGTTAGGAAAAGATTCTCCCCCAGCCCCAGCCCCAGCCCCACATTGGGTGACAATTGTTGGGGCCAAATGTTGTGACCCTGGATCTCTTAGAATCAGCAGGAGTCAGGATAAGCAAAAGTCTTTATTCTTGATCTTTTGCTGTCTGGGTAAGGGGATTAAATTTCCTGGGTGGGTGTGGACAAAGAAGGGGAAGTGAGATCAGTGGGTAAAGTAGGAGAAGTGGATTCATTCTCCTGGCAGTGGAGAGAAAGGAAGAAGAGGTAGAGATTGCTGTAAAAGCTTGATCTGTATAAAAATATAGTTAGGGGATATGAGAAATCTATCTTCAATTATGAGACATGCTATTATGTGAAAGAGGTTATACACTTTGTTCTACTTGGCCCCAAAAGGCAGAATTGAGAGCAATAAGTGAAAGGTACCAAGAGATTATTTTAGACTTGATGTCAAGAAAAAACCCAATATCGTCAAAAAGCCCCTGCATACTAATTAAACCTAACCAAAAATGGACTCCCACAGAATAGAGTGGGTTTATTTTCCCTAGAAATCTTCAAAGGCTTAATGATCATTGTATATCAGCCTGAGGGCATTTTTGTTCAGGACTACCTTAGACTAAATAGTTTCAAGGCTATCTTCCAAAAATAAGTGTCTGTAGTTTCACAAGGCTTGAAAGAGAGATAGAGGGAAGAGGGAAAGAGAATGAAAGAGAGACATACAAAGAAGGAAACATTGGAGATTGGATATTAATACAGACAAACATATATTGAAATATATCTTATAGCATGGTCATGGCTTTTTCAACTATGGACCTTTGCCCTATTAGCACATATTCTTTTCTAAGACTAGATAATTATTGGAATTGTAGTCTAATAAAGACTAGATTTTCAAGCCTGCAGTTCATCTGTAGGACAGAATGATTTCAGTGGTTGGGGATAGTAGGACATCAGTCATCCCTGAACAGCAGGGCATGGCAAAGAACATTCTACAGGGAAAGTATGGTAATACCAGGTCAGCTAAGGTGAATCCTACATAAAGGAGGCAGAGGGAAAGTACCATAGACAAATTTTATATATTTCACAGGCAGGTTTTGACTCTAGTAACCTTACTAATATTTGCATGATCCATATGTTTTAAATCATAAATTCTATGATTTTAGAATTGATAGTAATAACTAAATATGTATTATCTCCATGATATTCATATGTGTATGATTACATAGTAGTATAGGAAGAGGCAAATCATGATAGAAAAAACTCCACCTATCTCCCCATGCATAACTATTATACACATTACATAAAAATAGGGAATAATTGAATTATCTAGGCCATAAATTAGTTTCACAGACTAATATATGTCCATGCATGAAATACTTCTCATTTAATAAAAAATCTCATTGCTCATATTATTTTGTTTAGTCAAAGATACATGCTACTATAGTTAAGGTGAAATGATTTTCAGCTTACAGTAATTAATTTGTTTTAAATAGTTTTAATTATTGCTGACTTTCCTGAAAGAGCTTCAATTACCACACAAAGGAACAGTTTTCTAAGAAAATACATCAGTTCTGTCAAAAGTCCTATAGACAGAAATACACTATTTTACCATTTCAAAACAAAAGGAAAATGAAAGTCTGGATTCCAAATATTTATTACCTTTTGGGTGTAGTTCAGAGTTTTCCTTTATATTCTCTAAAGTCAGTGTGGTTTATGAGCTAGGTCAAATATCTCCAGTTTACAGGCAGCAGTCTACTTTTTCAACGTGCTTTGACAGCCAGCTTTATATTTTATCCTCAGTAAATCTTGTCAATCCCAACACTTACTGAATAACTAGTTCTATCTCAAGGCCATGTGAGAGAGGTTCCACAGCATCTATTGTACAGCTAAGAAAAGAGAATCTCAAGATGGATCCATTTAATGAAGATCACCAAAACAAGATTCAGTGAAAAGGTAATAACCAAACTCTCTCGTGCTGTCCTTTGGGTTTAGAAGATTAAATTCCACATGAAGTATTAACTCCTTGGAGTCCTAGAGTCCTAGATACAAATAGGATGAATTACGCAAATGCCATTATACTAGGCATATTCTGAAATTGGGGGTTAAGAGCAATGCAGTTCAAATTGCCAACTATTTAAATAGGACCAGATTATTAGAGTATATTCTAATATGCAGCTAATAAATAGAATAAACCACAGAAAACCTGGAAGAGGAACCTTTACATTGCAAAACTGCCAAGATTGAAAGTCACCATATTCACTGTTAGACAAGGTCCAGTTCTTGGGGGAGCTAAACAGATGTGACAGATTGCTGCCCAAGAAGCCAGCTGACAGCTTCCCCTCCCAGTACCCATGCTGGAATTGGAGATGGCCACACTCCCAGTTTCCACCCCACTTACTACTTATCTACTCCCATGTCTACAATAATGGCTTACATCTGGGAAAAAGATAGGCTTTGGGGAATTTATTTAAAAATTCATGCTTCCTCTACACATGTAACCCTGCCTGCCAAAGGATCCCTAGGGTATAGAAAACCAGGGCAATTTTTCCAAACTTTAGATACCACCCTCTCCATCCCTGCTACCCTTTTTCTGACACTAATTAAGGGAGACAACTGGTGAGAAGAAAGAGAAAGCCTTACCAAAGGTCTATTTAAAAACTTGGAACTCATGCGAGACCTCAAAGTACACTTAAGCCAACTTATATCTCACTTTTTACCTCTATAATTTCCTAGGCAAATTATCATCTGATAACCACTTGAAGATTTCTATTCATAGAGAATACTCTGAATACCTCCTAAGGGAGCTACACTTTGGGACAGATTTAATTGTTGGGAACTTGTGCCTACTGTGTATGTGCCCAAACAAGCATTATCTCAAACCTTGAAATCAACTCTCTGCAACATTTCGTTCTATCCTCAAGGGCCAATGGAAATAAGACTAATGCCTTTTCACAAGACAAGCTTTTGGATACTTATAGATTTCTCTGTAGTCCTGCTGAGTGTTCTCTTTTCCAGGTTACACAAATTTAATTCCCTCAAGAAATCTCACTTGTGACATGGTTTTAAATCCCTTTGCCTTCTTGACCTTTCTTCTCAGACACATTCCAAAATCATCTTTGGTTTACATGATAAGATCATAATTTCCCAGCATAATCAAAAGAATGTTATTAGGTTTGTTCCTTCATTCTTCAACATATCACTTCATTCACCATTTGATGACTTTCTTCTTTCCACTTCAATGCTGCCCTTGACATTTATTTTATCTTGGTATTTAAGTAAGAAAGAGAATAGAGGATAAGAGAAAACACCAAGGATAAACATAAGATGGCAGGATTCTAGAGGCTTTTTTCAATAACAAAATGCTGGGTTTTAGGAAGTCCTGAATTCAAAGCTAGCTTCTGGCATTTGGGGTAGGATTCTCCATGTAAGCATCAGGTAACTCTTGAGGATCATATGATCATTGATTCAAAACTGGGAGAAATTTCAGAACCCTTTTGTCAGGTAGGAAGAAGGATTTATTACTAAGTACTCTAGAGTCAAGATCATAAGATCATAGATTGAGAATTAGTAGAGAGGCCTGAGAAGCCATCTGGTTCAAGTACTTCATTTTACAGGTGAGGAACTAAGGCTAATTGAGTTTAAATGCCTTGCCTAGGGTCACAATATTGTTCAACTCCAGGCCTGTTACTCTACTCTTCTTTCCATTTATATTATAATCCAACACCACACAGAGACAGATGAGAGCATTCTAATCAATCAATGGATTAAAAATAATAATATATAAATTAAATTAGCTAAAAAAAAACTTTAGTCTTTTACTGATGATTGGAGAATTCTAGTTTCTTCATATTAGATGGTAACTTGAGGAATCCATGAAATTCATATCCTTCTGTCTGTCTGTCACAGATTTGAAGGGTAAGAAGGAACTTCAATGAATACCCAGTCCAACCTCAACCTGAGGAGATTATTGACTGCACAGACTACCTTTACCTGAAGTCTCCCATTTAGTCAATACTGAAGAATGATAGATTTTACACACACACATATACACACACACACCTTTGTATATGTGGGCATATTTACATACAGCACCAATCCTTCCAATTTAGAAATCACTCACATGGTAATCTACTATTCCCTTTACTCAAGGGTGATTTTTACTTCACAATCTTAATTTAGACTCCCTTCCCAGACTGATTTTATATAATTTCCTTTCATATTCCTTTCATATTTCATGATGTTCCAGCTAAACTGTCTCACTTTTGCTGGCATTCCATCTCCTTTATTTTATGCTGATCCAGTTTATCTATCTAAATATCTACCTATCTCTTTCTAATTCTATATCCATATATGTTCATGCATGCATTTATATAATATATTATATATACACATATCTGTATTTCAATATATTGGTTTTCTTATGTCATCCTTCTGATTTTATTTTATTCATTTATTAACATTATTCTGGGAAGGAATCCATATGTTTCATTAGACTATCAAAGGGATACACACACACACACACATATAAAAGGTTAAGAACTATTGGATAGAAAAGTAGCTGATTTTTATATTAAAGTATTTTAAATAATTTAATGAGAAGTGCAAGTAGCCTTTATTCACAAACTTTCCCATTTATAAATTCCCTCTTCATCCCATTCTTAGAGAGATCAAGAGGGGAAATCCTTTACCATCTCCTTTGTAATAAATATGAAAAATCAGATTTAGAAAGAATGGAACACTTATAAGAAGAGGTGAATGATGTAAGCATGAGAAGAAGCATTCTTAGAACTAGATTCTTCTTATTTACAAACTCATTGATATTTTTACAGGACATTGAAATTTCTGCAATTGCTTAAGAAAAGATAAAAGAAGTAATGTAAAAGTTAAGTTTTTTTTTTTCTTAATAGCAACTCCCTTGTGGCTCCTTTCCACAATCTATTAGATGACATTTAATCTTGATTTTTCCATATGAAAAATTTACAGTCTTAATTTACACAATTTTTCCAGATTTATTTCATATAAATTCCTTTCATATAATCTACTATGTTTCAGCTAAATTCTCCTACCTTTGCAGTTCTTTGTATTTAGTATTCCATCTTCTTTTTCTGTGCTGATCCAGTCATTTTGCTTCATTTGGAAGGTGCTCCATTCTTATCTATGTCTTTTGGACTCTATCTATATTCAAATCTCACTTTATGTTCTGTCTCTTACAGAGTATCTTCATACTCCTCAGATTCTTCTATATTTACACATCTATTTACATCCCCTCCAATAGAATATAAGTTCCTTCAGGAGAGGGACATGTTACCCCTTTGCATATGTATCCCTAGTACCTACCTGATACTTTGAACAATTGAGACAACAATAACGACTAGTTGAAGCAGATGCTAGCTTATATAAAATATGCTGGAGCCCTGGATGAAAAAGGCAGAATTTCTTGAGGTTACAGAATTCAGAGGATATAGATTATTAATTCTCTTAATGTCCTGATTTTAGGGGAAGAAAAATAATTAAAGAAGAGCTCATATGGACCTACAGGGGTCATCTGGCCCTACCTTCTCATTTTGACAAACAGAAATATAGGTTCAGAAAATTTTAGTGACTTGTCCAAACATATTCAGAAAGCAGGAATTTGAATGCAGGCCCTCTGAATATAAATCTTGACTTCTTATCTCTGTGTCTTGAAACTTCAACTGAATCACAAATTTGGAGAGTAACATGGAACTTCAAAATACTTATTGCAACCTCAAACTGAAGAGACTACTTTTACCTATGGTCTCCCATTCAGTCAATACTGAAGAGTGATACAGATTCTAAACACACACACACACACACACACACACACACACACACACACAGATAAAAACACACACATTTGTATGTGTGAGCATATTTATGTATAGCACCAACCTTTCTACTTTAGAAATCACTCACATAGTAACCTTACTCTAAGATGATTTCTATTTCAACTAGAAATTGAAGAATACAATCATCACTCATTTTTCCCCATGTTTTCTCCCACTTTTCTCTCTTTCCTTCAAAGACCTCAGGCATAGTTGTTAGAAAAGATAAGCTCAAGTCTATCTACATATACTGATTTGAGGGGAAAACAATACTCCTTCACTGATCTGCCATTGTTACACCCTCTTCTTCTACTGGCTAATATATTGAGAAAGTCATACAAACACATTCACTTGTTTTATGTATAAAATGAGAGAAAGGAGATCTTTACTCCTCAACTATTATCAGGGAGTTTATCGGATAAGCTAGGCCATAAAATGGATAGTTCTGATGGTTTAGCCTTAAGGAAGTTGGATAACAATAAAGAATATAAGTTGAATAAATGAATGGAAAACAAGTAAAGAAAAGAAGATAAATTACACTGGGGAGAGCCAAGGGAATACATATAAGACAAAATATCCTGATACAACAAGAAATCATAGAGAGAAAATCTTAAAGAATGAGATAATCAAGGATTCACCAGTATTATGTTGGTTGGTAGTGAAGGGTTATATGATGTGTTGTCATGGGTACTCTCTCTTCCAATTATTTCTATCTGTTAAATGTCTAAAATTTTATTTATAAGAGACCAAAACTCTCAACCCACATGTTTTTGGCTTTTTTGTACCCTCAGTGAATAGTATCTGGCACATCATAGGTGCTTAACAAATCCTTATTGACTAATATTTTATGTGGTCTAAGTATAAATGTATTTGGCACGTTAGCTTAAAGTTCTGGCTGGAATTTTTAATGTTAAATTCAAAAAGACTGATAATTAGTATGGTTCTCAGAACAGAGAACAAGAGAGAACAAAGCAAATATCTATAATATCAAAATTTTGCCTATGGCCTAATTTGATGCCAGGCTAAATGCCCGGGATGCCACAAAAAGAGAAGGTTGGAGGTGACATTGTAAAACATGTAAAATATGTGAAATAACTGTTCCAAATAAGCCTTTGCTAGGACCCAGAGCAATTATGATGCTGAGGGTACATCTTTGACAATTATGCTGTTCATAACAGAATTTACCATCCACTTCCACTGGGACACAATGCTTCTACTCTTTGTTCACTTCACAGAAGAGCATCCACCCTTCAGCAACTTCGAAATCTTCAGTGCTAAAAGTTTATAAGTGTAATTAAAGGCTGTGCTGATCTAATTAGGTTGATGAAATTTTCAGTAGGGATTTAATTCCCCTTAGCAATTCACTTATTTTTCCCCCTAGAACTACTTCTCAGTCTCATTCCAAGCAACTTTATAAGATAGGATAGAAAATTACCTCTCACAGGCAACTTCTGCACTCAAATGGCTGTTTCTAAAACCCTAGGTGAGCACATATGGCTTAAAACTGGCCTCCAACAAAGACTTTTCAGGGTTGCTTTTTATTGAAAATGAAAAGCTTTCCCACCTCCTGAGTTTGTTTTCCCATGTACAAAAGAGTGTAAAGGAATGTTCACCTTGCAAGGGTGAAATACTGATTTCAAAGAACTATAGGGGTACAATGGGATAAAGAAATGAATAGTAGACAAAGTTGTTTTTTTTTTCAAGTGAAGATGAGTGAATTGGCAAAACAGCCCTCACTGATGGGTAACATCCTACGAATGCCCATGAGGCAGACTGTCTTTCTGCTCCTCTAAACAGTGAGAGGCATGTGAGCTGTAACAGATGGAAAAGATGATTTTAACCTGCAATTGAAAATGTCTTTACAAAGTCATGGTGAGTACATACTAACTAATTCTATTGCTCCTGTGCAGAAAATAAAAATAAATAAAAACTTTTCAAAAATAACTGAAAGTAAACAAGGCAACATAGTGCCATATTGGATAGAGTCTTAATCTTCCAGTCAGGAAGATCTGAGTGCAAATCCTTTCTCAGTTATTAGCTGGGTAACCTGGTGCAAATTACCTCATCTCACTCAAAAAAAAAAAAAAAAAAAAAGTACATAATACATAGAACTGGTATAAAGGTAAAATAAAATCTAAAGTGCTACTTGCATGTTGATGATTATTATAAAGTCATCTGGCCCTTATTTGATTACAAGTATCTAAAAAATGGCTTTTCTTTTTTTCCTATCCTATAGAGGACTAAATATGTTTAATGAAAAACAAGGAAGTAATTTATTAGGTAACTAGCATTTCACTGTCCACTATTCAGTTTTCCCACAAAGCTTCTTTGTTGATGGTTTTTAAATCACTTTAAAAATCTGGCAGATAAGAAGGAATCAGTTTTTGTTTGTTGTAGAAAAAGTCTTTCCACCAGGGCCTTTCAATAATGAGCAAGGACTCTGATGGTGATTGACTTTGTTGTATTTGTTTTCTAACAGAACGATCATTGTCAATGGATTGTCTTTAATACAAATGAAGACCTACCAGGCAAATCTATCCTAAGCATTGTTAATTAAATTAAAATCTAGGGAAAGTTTCAAAGACTTTTGTATAACTAATTAGGCTTCAACTAAACTTTCCCAGATTGTTAGTTTTCTTCTTCAAGTTATCAAATATTTATTTGTTTACATGTTGTGACCTCTTTCCCCAGCAAGTTTCTCCAAGACAAGGCTTATTTGTTTTCTTTCTTTTCTTTTCCCTTTTTTTTCTTTGAATTCCTAGCACCAAAGCCATTGCTTTGCACATAATATAATAAATGGTTTTGCTGTTGATTCTCCTTTGGTTATTGAAAAATAGACATCAAAATAATATTCCATTGAAGTTAAATGCTGAATCCAGAAGGAACAAAACTATAAAGAAAGAATTCTACCACATTATGGATTATCTTGACATAAATCAATGATTTACTTTGAATTTCTAAAACTTAAAAGGATGAGAGTGTAAACTAAACTGTCAATAATATGTGGTAGTTCTCTTAAATTAGTGTCTACTTTAATAAATAGATTTCAGCACATCAGAATGTCAGAACTGAAAGAGATTTTAAATGTCTGCTTGTCTAACCATTTAATTTTAAAGAAGACAAAAGAGGAGTCTTCGTGATAGAGTGATTTTTTTAAAAGTAGGTTGAAAAGACAGTTTCAAACTTAGATCTTCTGACTCTCAGGCTACTTCTACTTTTATTATACCATGTTTCTGTCACAATATGAAAAGAATACTACTTTTTTTTTTTTCCTGACAGAAACAGAACTAATTTTTGACTGATAGGTTATTGTCCTCTTTTCTTGAAGAGGACCAACAGGACATCACTATGCATTGGGTTACAGCCATAGAACTGGAGAGGATTGCAGAAGTTTATAGTTTAAATCCTCATAGATGAGGAAGCTAAATGAGAACCAAGGAAGTGTGACTTGATCAAGATCACAAAAGAAAAGAAATGCAGGATTCAAATTGTGATCCACATTGACTCCAATATCTTTGCTCTTTTCTCTGTAACTCAGATCTTAGATAAGATATTAGAAAAAACTCTTTCTAAAGTTCAGACATTATTTCCATACTGAAAATCAAATGGGAATATGACACAGACTCACATAACCTGAAATGAATGTATTTGCTAGTTCATTAAAAGTCAAAAGGCACTTTTCATAAATTCTGGAAAGTGGCCTAATTGGAATTCAAGGGAAAAAAAAAAAAAAGCTAGAACTAGATTTACCCAAAACAGACTTGATTTTAACTGTCAAACCTAAGAGAGAAGATGTTTGAATTACACATTTTGTTATAAAGTTCATGTCATAGAAACCTTTTCTTTAAAAAAAAAATCAAATGTTTCTTCTCTTTCTTTTGTTTCAGTAACTTTATAAAGCTTTTACATCTGAACAAATATGGTTTGACTTCAAATCCATGATACTTTACTGAGGCTTTATGCCATGCTTAAGCTTAAAGTCAAGGAAGAATGAGAGTTTCTAAGTAGACTAAAGTCAGACAGGGATGGAAATTACTCAGGATCAAAGAGCTCTGAAGTTGTGCCATGTTTTGATCTAGTGGGCAATTGCAGCTGCTGTCACTACCCATCACTACAGGACAGGAGGGAATTACATGAAGCCAATTATAAAAGTCAAAGTAAAAGTAGGTGGAGCTGACTGCTAACATTTAGCAGAGTTTTATAAGAGAGAAAAATTGAATGTGCATGGTCAATAAAGGGGAGTAGTTCCATTCTTCCTTCTTTCTTTTTTTAACATTCTAAATCTATGGAGAACACAAAAAGTATTTCATTGTGTGGTCGCTGAAATAGTCAATACAATGCTGTCCATTAGTAGGTCATGCTTCTTTGTACATTGCTTGTTCTGTCTTGTATTTGTGAGTCTGCCAGAGTTGATGAGTGACTGGACTAGGAGAGGAATGACAAAAAATGTATAAAGACCATGGTCAACTGAGCTATGTCAACACCTGGTAACAATGGATTTAGGACTATTTTGATTATAATTGGTAAAAACCAGTTGTTTACTGTTTCAGTGTAGGGAAACCCAGCTGGTTGACTTAAGTGCTCTTTTTAAGAACTAAAGATACGCATGTAGTTTTTATAATATATAGAATAAAAGTATGGTCAATTAAACCCATTGATTCTTAGACTTCATGACAGTCACATAATTTTATAGCAGAAACAACTGAAATGGAGAGGAGTTAAGTTATTTGCCCAAACTCAAACTATGAATTAGTGGCATTAGTGGCAGATTAAGGTATACAAGAAGATAATCCCCTTCTCTTTTTATTCATCAGTAAGAATATTCCTATGGGAGGTTCCCATTAGATGTCTAATTTCATTCCTGGCAGAGACCCTTTACTGCTCCACAATTCAAATTTGATCCTGAACTTCTATATTATAGTAAAATAAATGGAAAAATAAGAAAGAATAAAGATAGCTGTATTCAAGTCAATGAGGAGTAAGAGATGAGATGTTAAAATGAAGTTAAATTAAGATAAAAAGATAGGCCAGGTATGGTTTCAGTTATTCAGGAAAATAGGTTGTTATAAACTATTTGGAGGTATCTAAATTATTCCTACCATACCTTTCATGTGTTTCATTCATTATTAATAAAAGCAATCCTGTTCCTCTTTACCCATTCAGTTCTAAACTCAAGCAATATTTTTGTTAAGAGTAATTTCAGTGGGTTTGTCATATGATGTAATCCTTCGATATGGAGTTGAGTATCATTCCATGGTTAAATTAGGATTGTTAATAATTTCTTTTTCCAAATAATGTAAAGTTCTTCAGGGCATGATCTATAACCATATACACAGATCTGTTTGTTTGTTTTACTATTTCTTATAATACCAAGATCAATGCTAGTACATAAAACTATATATAGATTTAGAAATGAAAGATCACCTACTTCAATCACTTACAGACAAGAAACATGTTTAAGAGCATTGGCCAAGGTCATACAAGTTGAACTATGATGAAAACCTAGGTCACTTGATGAAAAACCCATCACTCATGCTACATAATAGGCATTCAGGAAACAATCCACACTAAAATTAATAATTAGAATAGTATTTCATATTTTTTCTCCTTGTATGTCTAGAATTAGCCTAAGAGAAATGAACTCTTTTGTTTTTGTTGAACTTGCCATTTTGAAGATTCCCCTGAGTTCTCTTTTATAAAGAGAAAATAAAAAAGAACACTATGAATGTAAAATAGCAGGGATGACTCA